>NC_081408.1:423815792-425015792 GCF_030272615.1 Cryptomeria japonica
CCGTGGGGTTGGGGTTTGGAGGCGGGGAGCGGAGCTCTCCCGCACCTCCTCCCCCTTCCCCCGCACGCAGCCGTTCTCCTCGCTCCCCCCCGTTGTGCTTACCTTTCGCCAGCAGCAGCCGTGGCTGCAGCCCACGGCGGTGGCCGCAGGGGCCACGGTGGCCGCAGGGCGCCGTGGCACCTGCGGGCACCACCGTGGCGCCGCCCACGGGGACCCTCATTGCTTGCGGCTGGGGTAGGGTTAGGGCACGGCCCGCCCTCCCCCTTCGCCTAATGTTTTTTTTTAATTAAGTTTTCTTTTAAATGCATTTTTCGTTGGTGTTAAAAAAAAAAAGGGGGCATAGATTATTTTAAATGCATTTTCGTGGTTTTCAACGTAGTTTTAAAATGCGTTTCTTTTTGATAAGAACGTAGTTTTTAACATGTGTTTTTTTATGTATTTTTTTTATCAATCAAAAAAAAAAATGCATTTGATTATTATATCATTTTTATGTAAGAGATTCATAATGCTAAGTTTAAAGTGCTCTTAATTACGATTAAGAGGCAATATTTGGATCGATGTAAATTTGGATATTAAGTAATTCTATAATGAAAATTTATAAGTTAGTTATTATCCAAACTCATTTTGTGGCTTATGTATTTTTGTGGTTAAGTTCTAAAATTGATAATTTCGTCATTGAATCTAATTGGCTATATTTTGGTCCAATCTTGGATTAATAAGGTTATACCATGTGCGTTTGGAAATGAGTATCTACAATTGAATTTTCCTTACGTTATATTTTCGTGATCCGTATTATGCAACTGGGATTGAAAGTATGGAATTGTAGAGGTCGATTTTAGACCGGTATGTTAATGTCGTTTGTTGGAGATTAAATGTATCCTTGTTTAAATTGCTTAATGGTTGTCTGAATTTGATTAATATGAATTGGTTAAACTCTTCATGGCTTAAATTGCCTGTTCGATGCTTGAACCTTAGGAGTTAGAAAACCAAGAACAAATTATTCCTTGATGAGGTAGATAACTGTAACCTGTTTTTAGATCTTGTAGGAAACTTGTTCGATTTTAATGATTAAATCAATTTGAGAAAATATTGTCTTTTCTGATTACTGCATTGCGGGTTTAATTTCTGTATTCGCCTTTAATTATGAAATGGCATGTTTTGCTTGTTTAAAGGACCCTGTCGTAAGGATGATTTGGTGTTCCTGTTTTAGTCCTCGATTTCCGAGTTGACTGTTGTATTGTGATGTTGTCATTATTGGTCATATCCTCTTGAGTGAGTCGAATGATGATTCGTGGTTAACCTTAGTTGTCAGGTCTCTAGTCAGAGTACCGTCAGTAAGTGATTACCCTTGAGTCGGGTTTGACCAAATGATTGTTTCTCTCTTCTTGAACTCCGTTCGTCTGACCATGTGTATTCCTTGGTTTGGGTTCGTCTAAGTTAGTCTAGTGTCGTATGGGAAAGTGGCTTTCGATTGGGGGCCACGCCCAAAGTGGCTGCTGGGTAACCCGTCGAAAGTGAGTCTAATAAGTGATAACCTAAGTAGATTAGAAAATAATTTATAAATAAGATAATGTGCCTCACACATGGGACGAGTGCTAGCATAGACTCGATATGCTGTGAGAAGGCCTGAAATGGCAAACCACCTTCCTTGTCTTCACGAGAGGATGTGTGGGTCCACATGAGGCTTGGATGGGCCGGAAGTTCGGATTAGGTTGCCAGGGTTACCAGTGTATGGGCCGGGACCTATGAAGACTTGCCATGGTATCCATACCAGGTTGTGTGATGACACTTGTCCCTACGTCCGCTAGTGTGTTGTCGTCTTGTCCTGTTTTGAGTACCTTTGTGAGTCGTCCTTCGTCGTTGCCCTCGTGAGTGTCGGTTTCATGTTAGACCCTTGGGTGGTGATGGTTCAGTTTTATGGATGCTCTCTTGGACTCTTATTTTAGCTTTGATCATGTTCAGCTGGATCCTGTTCCTTGTAAGGATCGTTTACGTAATTATGGACCGGTGTGGTCATTTGTATATTGCTTATGTATCGCCTTGATGGCTGGATTGTAATTGGTGTAACCTCTTGTATTCTTAACCTTATTATTTACCAGAGGGGGTCTTGCAGTTGAGCAGACCCGGAGATGTAGCCCTTTAGGGGTGAACTCCGAGATCATTACGGTGTTATGTGATGTATTCTCTTGTGTTTCTTTTATTCAGCTTTATCATGTATGTTTATTTTATGTAAAATGGTTAAGTGGATAATTGGAATTAACTATTAATGCTTATATTCATTTCTTCCTTGAATGCCATGTTAATCGAATGCATAATTGGTTGAGATGCGATTTATCGTAATGCATGTGTGAAATCGTCCTTTTAATGCAATAAGTTGGAATATGGAATAATGCATCTTAGAGTAATGAATTATACTCAGTTGTTGTTAAGAAATTTAGATATGCTTGGAAAGATCTCTTATGTCATGATGAAATCCTAGTGTATTAGAAAAGGTAGATGTATGGTTTGTAATTTTAAATTGAAAAGCTTGAATGAGGTTGATGAATGGATCTTAATGGATGAATCTTTGTTGTGATTTATATTTCCGTCCTTTGAAAGAAATTGTCCTGATTATGAATTACCTCGTTATTAAGATATTTAGCTTATTGGATTAATGGTGTGAGTTAAATGAATTTTGAAATTAAGTAATCTCGTTGGGAAACTCTTTAGGAGTTAGTTGAAGTCTTCCGCTATGTAATCTGAATCTTTGTTATCTTGTTGCATCTTATGTGTTGTAACTTTAAAAAAAAAAAATTTGCACTCTATTCTTGTAATTTTGGCTTTATCCCTTCGGGGTTTCCTGGCGGGGCATTACACATTCATTCATATATATATTTGATAGGTTTTGATGTTTATTTATTTTTATATTTCATCCCTTTTGCTTTGTTTTGAGTTTCTTTATTTTCTGTACTAGTTTCCCTTGGTCCTTTTGTGCTCCGATGACATTTAAAGGGGCATTTATTAGGCCTCCTTCTTGTCTTCTGTGCTAGTTATTTTAACATGATATGAGTACGTTGCCCGATTCAAATATAATCGACAATAGTAATTGCTTTGATCTTGGAGATTACTTCCCAACAATATCCTTGCATTGTGACCCTTCATCTTCATTGACACTCCTGAGCGATCCAGCAGGTCTTTTCAAGTTAGCGGTACTATCATTTATAGAAGAATTATGGGCACAATATCTAAGGTATTAGCTTCCCATCATCTTCCTTGTGAAGTAGTCGGTTCCTTTAGTGTAAATTGGTCATCTGTTGTTCTGAGTGCGAGTTGTGAACAATATGGACACATCGTTGAGGCTAATAGGGCTCAAGAGACAAATGGCATTTACAAGGGAAGTAAAAGAGGATAGATTAAGAGGTATTCTCGCCTTTCTTCATGCCCTGGTTATTCGAGCGGTAAAGAAAACTTTAGGGGAAGCATATATTAAGAATGAAGACCGAACCAGGGCCAATTCTAATATAGCTGTGATGTTCCTTGCAGTGGTTATGCACTTTGAGAAATATAGGGAGGTGGTTATGAAATTATGTCGAAGTGTTTTCAAGAATGACTTGTTGGGTGAATTGGATAGGATTGTCATTAATGTGGCTGATGATTTAACTATTCCTAAGCCTAAGCACTATGACAGGTTCATGTGGAAGAACAAACCTGTGCCAAGATTTCCAATTTTGGAAATTGATGATGAGGCTGACTTTGTAGCCTATAATCCGATAAGGGAGCGTAATTTCTATTTTCTTATGTGGCTCTTGCATGTTAAAAAACCAACTTGTAAAAGATGGCTAGCAAATTATTTGGAGGTGGAAGGCATTGAAGTAATTATTGACGATGTAGAGCTCTCCTTTCTTTCCGCTCCTAGCCCAAGAGAATCCTCTGTTAATCCAGGACCGCCGGTAAGCAAGGCTCGATTGAAAAGGAATCTAGTTTGTCCTGAAGCCTGGGCCTTGCTTTCTATCTTCAGGATAGATTTTGATTCTCTTTGATATACTCTTAAACTTTAACATCTCTTTTAGCTCTACTAGGGCTACTTTGATACATATGGGTTTGCTTTAACGCTCTGTTGATGGCAATATAGACATATGGGTTTGTTTATGATAAATTATCTCTGATGCTTATCTATTTTGGTTAGTTTGTCTTTAACCTCATTTTTTTTGTTCCTTCATCTCGAGTTTAATTGCAAGCTTTCTCTGAATTGGATGTATACTCATAGTTATGCATTTATGTATATTGATGTATATATTGATACAAATGATCTAACCTTTTGGATTTGGCCCATATCATGGCTCTTTTACTCAACCCTTAAGTGGATGTTTCTGTGAATATATATATTCATAATCATATTTCATGCATCTGTTTGGCACTTGCTCTGGCTCTTGACTCCATGGTTGTGTATCTTCTCTTCGCCCTTGTCTATACTCTGAGTTTTCCTTTCCTTCTTTTCTCGGTTTTGTTTTTATCCTTTTCATATATATATATATATTTCCAGATATTATTTTTTGTTTATGGTTCTACTTCTGGTATCCCTTGGTAGCTAGGTGCAGGTTAGGTTTTCGCTTTCAATTTTAGTGTTACCTTGGTTGGGATTCTTAAAATAGTTTATGGTTGTCATGGCCCTAGACTGTGATATGTTTAGTTTCAGCAGATCTTATAAGTTAAATCTTTTTGTGCTCTTACTATACCTCGATTTACTCTACTATATGTTGGTATGAATTAGCCGGATTGACTCGAGAGTAATATGATCTTCTATGGGTAATATTTTAGTGCATTCTCACAGTGGAAAGTTAATGTAATTGTCTATATTTAGATAAAATAGGGGAATTTATCAAGTATGGCTACGGTTTGTTTTACTTTTTGTTTGAGACTTTTCTAACAGTATGCTAGAAGAGTGTGTAGTTGTTTTGGTGATCTGGTTTTGCAGGATTCGGGTGGAGGTTCCAACATGTTGTTTTCAGAACTACCTTATACCACAATTATCAGAATATGGCATTGTTGCAGTCAATTTATGCAAACATATTTGTTCAAATTTGTATGATAGTTGTGACAGGGATTATTAAATGTATTGGTCTAGAATGGCAATTGGCCACTTTCTGTTGTTCTGATTATTTCCAGAAAATTTCTTTCCTTGGGCAAGACCGGAGGTTTTCTTAGCCCGATTCTTTCCTACCAGTGCCCACACTGATTCAGGTTGTAAACTTTATGTAATTTCATTTAATTAATAAAATTATTCGGCCTTAGGCCCATTATCTATGAAAAAATAAAATGGTAATTCTAATACATTGCAACCGATTTAAATGAGATGTGCAATCTCAACTGAAATGACTAGGCTTTATTACGTTGTTTGGTGAGGAAAAGAGAGTCCACGCATTTACACACATTTTTAGGTTTCTTTGTACTTTTGCCTATTGATGTTTAAATTTTTAATTCTATTCATTGATTGATTCAATTAATTAAAAGATTGAAAAATACCATCAATTTATAAATAAAATAAATCTCTTGGATTCCTACAATTTCTTATAATTGATTTTTTAAAGAAAGTATATGTAACTTTTTTATATACTTATTTTTAATAAAAATCTAAAATTTCTAAATTTATTTGAAGAATACAATATAAACCATATACATAGAGAAGGAAACCTAGAGGTTGATAGATTAGCTAGTCTTGGTGTGGATGAAGTCTTTATTGAGAAGATAGGTGGCTAGGATATAACCTTTTGATGGGATTATAGAATTAGAATATCATCTCGATATCAGTCTAGTTATATATATCATTAGGGAGTGTAGTGTTATCCGCCACGTTAGACTCTTTATTGGAAAGTGAGCCGAGGATTATAAGGTAAGATATTAAATTGGAGGCTATCTAATAATGATAGCAACATTAATTTTGGGTGTTCGCATGCACTACACCATGTGAAATAACTTGGCTTTATCGACCTCAACTATTAATGATTTTGGAGGATGAATTCTCTAGAACATCGAGTTACATTGTTAAGGGCTAGAGTGGTAAGAACAAGGAATAGTGCAAAAATGGAGTCGAACCAAAGATTGATCTCGGCTAGTGACAATAGATTGATGGCTTTAAGGGGAGAGATTAAGGTCGAAAGATGGGGAACTGTCTTGAAGGATTTGGATGACTTCTCTCATAGGGTTGTTCAAGAGATCTTGGGTGAAGAACATCTAAATAATGAGTTTAGGTATAGGATTAAGTACGGCATACCAACCGCATTCGTTGCTATTGTCCTCACAATAGGGGTGGACAAGGGGGAAGTAATTCAATTGTGTAAGACCATCTTTAGAGAGGAATTTATGGGAAATTTAGAGATTGCAGTGGGTAGTGTGGATGACAAGTTGAGAATTCCTTTTCCAGAATATCATTGTATTAATGTTAGCTTGAACAAGATTCAAATTGAGGGCAGGATCATTATCAAATTACCACTATTAGTCATTAGAGACAAAGATGCCTTCAATCAACATGGAGAAAGCATTGAGAGGAATACGGATTTCCTCTTTAAATGGCTACATATAAAGGAGGCCCCTAACAGTAACTGGTGGGTTGAGTACTTAAAGATTGAAAGATTTAAGGCCCCGGAGGATATGTTAGAAATTTTGATGGAAAGGATTCAAGTCCTTCCACTTGTAATAATCAAGGCTCAAAAAACTAAAAGAAAATCAAAGGATGAGAATAGGGCATATGGAAGTAACCAGTCTCCAAATGCTGGGAATGCAGGACCGTCTACTACCGGTCTACAAGTTATGGATTGTGACTTCGTCGACTGTAGTATCTTGGAGGAGTAAGCCAGTTAGTTTGCATATTATAGACTACATTTTGATACAAAAGTAGCAGTCTAAGGATGTATAGGTTATAACTAGATCTCTCAGTTAAGTTTAGTTTTAGACTTATATGTGTTCTCTTATATTACAGGTAGATACTTTTCTTTAAAGACATAGCAGGGTTTTACAAAGGCAATTTTTACGAACAACAAAAAAATAGCATATATGTATTGGTTATAAAAAGTGATAATTAATGTTTTGGGTCATGCTAGTATATATTGGTTATATAGTGACTAGATATGTTCTGGACCTTCATAGTATGCTTAGCCGGCTTTTGAGCATTTTGCTTTAATCATGAAATAGATTATGACTGTAGTGGTATTTATCTAATGGTTAAATTATACAGAATAATTATGTATGTTAATTTATATATGTAAATACTTGTGTGTGTGTGTGTGTGTGTGTATGTGTGTGTGTGTGTGGTATAAGTTTCCTTTTTTTTTTCTGGTGCATGTTACTCAGTCATATGCATTTTTATGCATAACCAGGTAGAAAGATGTTTAATGTTATATATTACTTGTAAATATACATATATGTTGGTACTTGAGTCAGGATTTTTCAGATGGCTTGTTTTAAATCTCATGCACTTGGGGGAAGTTGAATAAGGAGGGCTCTGGCTCGGATTTGCAATATCTATCTTGTTGTCATCTATACTTTCATATTTGATATACTAATTGTGGGTAGAAATCTATTTTTGGACCGAAGCTTTTTGTTATTTTCAGATATATATTTCAATAAAATATTCAGAAGCATATAGTTTCTAACTATGCATGTGGAAATAGATTTCATGTCAAGTAGGAACAGAGAGCAATTGAGGATTATTCCACATACTAGATTTTGATTACTAACAAGCTGACAAATCATTGAGTTTTAGTGATTCACAAAATTTTAGGACATGAGATCTTGCTTGGCAAAAGGTGGTGTACCGATTTCAGAGTAAGGATCAAACCCTATCTCAAGCAGATTAGGTGTTGAAGTAGCAGATATATGACAAGGAAGATAGAGTAGCGGTTCCAGATGGTGATAATCCAAGGAGCATAGAAACAAGATTGGCCCTCCGTTGTCTGTATTGTTATCAATGTAGTTATCCAATGGTGTAATCAATGGCATATAGCCAATGAATTTAATTCTTTTATTGTTACCAGGAATGTATTCCTTGGGCTAGACCAGAGGTTTTCTTACCCGATTCTTTCCTATCGTTGCCCACACTGAATCAAGATTGTAAAAAAAAATTAAAATTAATAAAATTATACGGCTATGACCCATTACCTATCAAAAAAAAAAATCTAAACTTTCTACATAAATAATTAAAATGATTAATTCTATAACATAAAAAATTTTAATAACCAATTTGTTATAAAAACCTAAAAATCTTTTAAAATACAATTTTTTTTATAAACCAATCTTATAAAAAAATTCAAACAAATTCAATAAAATAAATAATATTATTATTTAATTTTCATATGATATATATTAAAATCAATAAGTTTATATTTTATTTTACAATAATAATAACCTACATTTCTTTAAGAATAATAGCCTACATTTAGTTTAATTAATGAATCTTTTCTTCAACCAAAAAATATTGGTATTATTTAAAATAATTGAATGATAATGTCTCGTTTATTTTTTATGATCCTTATGGAAGTACAAGGATTTATTTGTTACGTGTTAAAGTAGAGTCAAAGAGTTACAGGGGACTGATATATTTTTAAAATTTTATTAAAGAGTGAAAAAGTATCTATGACATGTGGGACAAGTTCTCCATCTCTTGTAAAATTAGTTGACGGAATGTGATTGTTGTAGATCGACTGCTTCCGAAAAAATGAGGGTTTCGTGAGTTTTGACGTGAACGAACTAGCAGTTTGGGTGTTTGTGTCGGAAAAAGCTTTTTCACGGTGGGCAAGGGCTTTAATATTATTTATACCATCTGATATAATTTAATATTACTGAGAGGTCATTGAATGAATTAAATGTAATAAAATATATATTTTATTTGGAAAAATTGATTTTTCTACCCTCTAACCAATCGAAAGAAAGAAAAATCGATAAAAATAATTTGTTTCAAATAAAAATTAAATTAATACTATAGTTTTTTATTTAAAAGTTTTAATTCTTTACATTTATTGGCTAAATTAATTAAAAGATTAGATTTGATGAATGCAATAGTATCCTGCCTTGGAAGCCTGCCTTGGTAGGAACTAATAAATGACTTATTTTTACCATAATAATAATTTCTAACATTTAATATACAATCATATGTGTATACACCTAAAAATGGTCTGAAGATAATTAATTAAATAAGCAATTCTTTAATTAATCCCCCTTCCTAATTTAATTGAATTCACTAAGTAATTTGATTAAAATCCCCCTTTCAGCTACTTATTAACAAATCTAAGGATTTATTTAATAGGTTCATTTTCATAATCCCCTTTAATTAATTAATTCCCCCCATCAAATTCACCACCAAATTCATTTCTTCTAATTAATTAAAACAAATCAATTTATGAGTTGTTGAGATTAATTGGCCTTTTCCTATTATTTGAATTTTTAAATTCAAATTCTCCTAACTTCTAACCACCTAACCTAACCCCTTCTAAACCTAACTCATTCCATCTAACCCCAAGTTTAATTAACCCCATCCTAGCTTGCACATCCTAACCACCATGTCCCCTTTCCTTAGACAATTGCTCTCTCATGAGCAAAGTCTCTTGACACTTATCACCATAGAGATGGAAAATGTTCCCTTTCATCCAACCTCTTCTAGAAGCTTCTTGACACTTGTCACCATAGAGATGAAAAATGTTCCCTTTCATCCAACCTCCTCCAATTTCACCATTGATATCTTCAGACTTAATCTTGACCGTTGATTCCTGTCACCTCACCCCTGGCCTTGGAAATCCTATAAATAGACCCCATTTTGGAGCAATAATGATCCCATCGCATTTGCATTTCAGGCATTGTTACTATAGGCATATGCAATCTTAGTTTATCATTTGAGCATTGTTATCATAGCTTAATTACATCATTTTAGCATATTTTCTAGCATAATCATGGTATCATGTAGCTTAATCATTATCATTGCTAGCTTAAATGCATCATTTATCATTTAAATCCTCCATCTAGGTGTAGTCAAGTCACTGGAATTTGCCTAAACAGACCTGAGAGAAAAATTCATACTCGCATTTACTAGGAGGGGATAGATCGCTTAGCTATGGTTTTATCTTTCTTTTCTTTAAATTCATTAACCATGCTTGTAATGATCTATTGAGTGTTTTGTGTTGTAGTTGCAAGTATACACTTCACAAGCACAACATTTTGGTGCCCACTATGGGGACGAAATCATCATTTTTGGCCACTCAAGCTTCATCAACCTTCATTTCTGATCAGGATGGAACCAGAAACTCGTACTAGCTCCTTTTCTGGCTTGTACGAACTACTTTGTGATCTGGGATGAAATCTCATCCTGACTCGTATCAAGTCATTTATGTGTCATACGAGCTTATTTTTTTTGTCGCATGAATTCTAAATTGTTGTCGTACGAGTTTTTGTCTTGACATTTCTTTGTCGTACGAGCCTATTTCTTCTCTTGTGTGAGATCTAAAGTTTTGTCGTTTCAGCGGTCAAATCATGTCGTACGAGTCTCTGCTTCTTTTTTAAAAAATGGACTGCATTTTCAGGGTTTCAGATTTTAATCCGATCATTACTAATGCTAACCCTGGTTGGTTTGTGAGATTTTTGGCAGCCTAACTCTTTTCTGCAGGACGATTGTCGAAGATACGCTAGTCAAAGACCAAATTCAAAACACATCAATGACTACTAATGGATTTATTTTGCAGGTTGCCTAAAAGAATTCAACAAAACTTTGTGTATTCCTTAAAGTTTTTTTAGGCACACTTATCTTTTGCTAAAGGAATGAACAATCATGTATTTTGTGTTTTTTGATGATAGGCGAGTATGCTCTCACCTTTCTTAGGTGATCAGAAAGCTAGACTCATCTTTTACTTTCATTAGTGCATATCTTTAGTGAGCCTTCCCTCTCGAGGAGCTAATAACTCTTAGCCATTAAGGCTAGTGAGAGGGGAATGACCTAAGTGGGAACGGCTAACGCCAAGTAATCCAACCCACTATAAAATAAATGTGATTTGATGAAAATCAAGTCAATGGCAGTGCTCGGGAATAGCTCTCCTCTGTACCTTTGGGTATAGCAAACCTTGATTTTCAAGGTTGGGAGACCTCTTAATTGAGTATTATAGCCCGACGCGCCGAACGGATCCCTTACTAGTGTTGGTTAAATTAGAAGCTACCTGATTCACCTCCGAAAGGGTGATAATCTTTGTGCAAGAGAGACAGTAACTCTCCCAAGAAACTTTCCATATCGTGCCCCCATTAGCGTTTGGAGTTGGATAATACGGTATTGAGAATCTCTTGCGTGAGACTTAGCGTCTATATTCTGATTAGCTATTGGGTGTGTACCTAAGCTTGCAAGCAAAGGTTTTCTCTCCTCAGCCAACTTCCTTAGGGTTTAACATGCTTGAGGTCACTTATCATATCGCGTGTTTGCTATGTATTCATCCCTAAATTGAAAAATCAGACATCTAAAACTGGAAAAAACATAAGCAAAACATCAAAATTCAGTGATCAAAATTCGACCAAACAAACACATTTTTCTTTGTCCTGTTCTATGTCGTACGAGGCATTTATCTTGTCATATGGTTCAGAAAAGTTTGTCGTATGAGCATGTTCTTTTGCATATGAAAATCTCAGTTTATCGTATGGTCTTGTATCTTTTGTCGTTTGAGGCTATATAGTTTGTCATACGAGTCTTTGTTTTTGCTAGTCCAGAGCTGTGTCCTGCATGCCTTTATCAGATTTGTCATTTCTGCTTGATCAATTTGCAGTAATCATAAATGTTTGTTCTCTGTCATTCTGTGCTTGGATTGTCTCCTTTGTTCACTTGGTCAAGTTATCATCCGTCGAAATCAGACTCTAGAACATAAACACCTCAAGATTTTGAAGTGTTCACCCTCAACAAGTTCAAGATCTAAACATCTCAAAGTGCATTATCACCCTCTTTGATAAATTGATCACTCAAACATAGTTTCTCATCAGGATCTATCATCCTTTATCATGAAACTGAAACGTTTGGTCAAGATAATCTCGTCCCACATCATAGGATATATTGTTCCTACTGGACTTGGTTTTTATCAAATCATCATCATTGCACTCCAAAATCAAAGATCAAAAAACTTGCAAAACTTTAAACACTTGAACCATCTTTTCATGTCATATCGCACTATCACATTTACATTGACAATTGATCACTTATCAAAATGAACTTTTAGACAACCGAATCCTAGCAAAATAACACGCGTGTATGCTCGTTCTAACCAGAGCTCAAAGACAGAAATTGAAACATTGGAAACAACTGAAAAGCATATAACCATGGAACATGAAGATGAAATACAAGTTGAAGGAGAAATAACAGAACAAAACATCGGAGACATCAAAAAGGATCCTCAATTTGATAAATTTAAGCATAAATTATTGGAGGGAGAAAAAGAAAAATATTTTCTAATGTTAGCAAAATCCAGTGCTACACTTTCCCAAGATTATGATGTAAACAAATTGACACAAAAAAAAGTGACCCTCCCTCTAATAACGAACAATACGAAGATATTTTTGTTCTCCATAGGAATGACACATCAATTCCAAATAATACCATAACCAATGAAGAAACTTACATACCTAAAAGAGATGAAGTGGAAATTCTGAATAAAATTCAATCCAATGAAGATACAAGAAGGACTGGAGATGAAACAAGAAGAGATCCAGATCCTCCTAGAATACAAAATCATGGGCATGCAAGAACAAATCATGTTGATAATCCTATCACAACTCTCACACAACAACTACAAACACTGCAAACACAAATTCAAGGTATGCAGAGAGGAAATGTTAGAAGATACTCACTTCAAGAAATCTGTCCTTATCCGTTCGACAAAAATCTAAACATGATACCATTTCCTATAGGTTTTGAAACTCTGAGATACAAAAAATATGATGGAAACACTGACCCTCAAGATCATATACGAGAATTTTGCACAATGAGTATGGAGTTTGCACATGAGGAGACCTACTTAATGAGATTATTTCCGAAAAGCTTAACTGGACTAGCTATGGAATGGTTCTCCAAACTTCCATCTGGAATCAGATCATTCTCAGAATTGGTGGATAAGTTTGTTTCACAATACTCTTACAACATACAACATGAAGTAATGATGCTAGACCTATGTAATGCCAAACAAAAGGCTGGAGAACCTTTCATGACATTTTTACAACGATGGAGACGGTTAGCTTCGTGGTATCCTCGTACAGTGCCAGAGTATGAAAAAATGGACATATTCATCGACAACTTAAATGATCAAATGAGTTATTACTTAAAAATGCAAGGAAATCAAAAATTCAAAAAAATGATTGATAATGGAATCAGAATGGAGGAAGCCATGATAAAGAAAGGCGAATTAAAAATATACAAAGAAGGAGTCCATCCTCCTAACAACACCAATAACAACAATCAAAATGATAAACCAAAGTTTTGGAATAAAAATCGAAATATCGTCAATGATGGAATAGTGGATAACAACAATGTGAAACCAAAACAACTGGTTTTTAATTTATCCACTCACTCAATAGCGGCTCAGCAAAACAACCATCACCAAAAAGCAACCACCAAAACTTTCTTTCGAAGACAATTTACAAACATTGGTGAACCCCTTGGGTCAGCATTAAAGACACTTCTCGGAAACAAATTGATCACTTTGCCAGAAGAAAGGAACTACGAACCTCAAATAAAACCACCTTGGTGGAATGATAACCATTATTTCGATTTTCATCGAAACAAGGGACATCACACAGATAGTTGTCAGCAGTTGAAATATGTCATCCAAGATTTGATTGATAATGGAGTAATAACAGTGGATGGACATATGACGAACGAATCTCATACGACTTTTAAAACTCCACTTCCAAACTATGAGAAAGGTGAAACATCAACAACAAATAATGGTAAGGGTAAAGCGAAGGTAAACTATGCTCATACATATGATAATGTGGTAAATGTGATTGTAGTTAAAGAAAAGCAAAATCAAGAACAAGCTCATGCTATCACAAGAAGCAAAGCCAAAGTTGTTTTGTCGGGTCCCACAACAAACACGTCATCCACTACCAAACAATACAACCTAGTGGATCAATTGCAGAAAACACCCGCACAAATATCCATCTTATAACTTTTAAAGGTTTCACCTGCACACAAAGAAATTCTTGAACAAGCATTAGTAGATACAACAGTGTCCAAAGATCTTGATATCGATCAATTCCAAACCATGGTGGGACACCTCACAACCCCTCACTGCTTATCATTCACCAAAGAAGATGACATGTCCCTACAACATCCCCATAATGCTCCCTTGCATATCGAAGTCATCATTCATAAGACGTGAGTTGAACTTGTCCTAATAGAGGAGGGAGTTGGCTTAAACATCTGCTCTTTGAGTCTCGTCCATGCTCTAGGTTATTCAGAAGATGCAATGGATCCCCAAAAAAAGATCACCATTAAAGCCTACGATGAAAAAGAATGTTCCTTTAAGGGAATTGCGATGTTACGCATCAGAGTGGGACCTTTGCAGAAAGACACAGCATGCCAAGTTATAGACTTAGATTTATCATACAACATAGTCTTGGGAAGACCTTGGATAGATGACTTGCAAGCTGTCCCATCAACATATCATCAGTGTGTAAAATTTACCTACAATGGGCAGGAAATCACAATTTTTGCAGATTCAAATCCATTTCAATACTGCAGCAATCTAAAAATGGCCCAAGAAGTCATTGTTCCTCATAACAGGGAGGCATCATCTTCGAACAAACAATCCAAAGAACAATCATTTGCTTCAATTTTATCAAGTATGGAAAAACAAATGGAGCAAAGAGATCGAGGGAATGGAGAATATTCAATATCACAATTACCACTTTCTCCTAAATCCTTTGGAAAACCATCGAACTCTAAACAATAACCAATTGTAACACATCTTCTGATATTTGATGGAGCATTTGTTAGTGCTGGAACCTTATCAGAGGAAACATAAGACAAAGATGTGCTACAGTGGCTATACAAGGATGAAGAAAGTCAACAAAAGATCAACAATGTCAGAATACCTACAAAAAAGTATGGAAAAGGATTTAACATTCTCAGAAGAATGGGATACACTAGAACAGGTCCTATAGGAAAAAGAAAAGAAGGTATCTCAGAACCTATCCAACCTTACACTCAGCAGACTACAGACAAAATAGGCTTAGGGTATGGACAAGTCACTCTACCAGAAGACACATCTTTTAGTCAACAACAAGAGGAATATGAAAATAGACAAGAACAACGGGCAATTGAAAGAAAAGAAACATCAGATAAGCAACAAACACAAGCAAACATGAAATGGGAAAAGAAGCAAGCTTCAAATCAACAAGAGAAATAAATGAAAAGAACCTCTCAAGCAACATTAAATATCAATCAAAATAAGAAAGAAGCTAATATAAGTCAAGGAAAGCTCATAGAAAAGTTGACAGAACTCAATCTCAGTCCTGAAGAAGTTGAATATGAAAGAAGAAAATATATACAAAGAAAAGCAAAAGAAATATAATATGAACAAATATGTAGATTGCAGGCTGCAAGTGATATAGATTCTAATGAATGGGAATGGGATTCCTATCACTCTGAAGAATCAACTGAAGAAAATTGCTTTGAAGGATATGTAGGAGTCGATGTAGTTCACACGTATGCAGGACAAACATCAGGAAATAGTTCACTTGAATTAGAATCATATTCAGCTGACTTAGACTTAACCAAGGACGATCAAGAATTTCTTATGCGAGGTCATTCTGATGAGAGTACCATTCTAGACATCGACATACATATTGAAAACTTTGATACATCCATCATGACCTGTGAAACATCCCAACCTGAAGTTCCCCTACCTCTAATCCACCCTAAGCTTATTGATTGGGAAAATGAAGGACATGCCGCCATTGATACCTTTCCGAATGACCATGCCATATCTATATATCTTAACACAATCAAACCCATAACAACTCTCACCAGGAATGTCAGCAACGCATCTTCTAGTCAAGTGGGTGCCAAATCTCCTAGTTGCAAAAGTGAAAATAAAGAAAACAATATCAAATCTAATGCTGAAAACCATTTCTTGGCAACATTAGATCCAGAAAAGGTAAAAAGAAAGGATGCATCTAACGATGAAAACCTCCTCGAGGCGCCGAAAGATGGGAGATTTGACACTTTACCTGAGCACTATCAAGCAAAGGTCATCCATTTTGATCGAACCAATAGAGGCAGTTAACATTTGCACAACAGAGCAATCAAAGATTCTTCATCCAGCGACTTCTCTATTAGAAGAAGAAATGCAACAATATGTGGAATTCTTCAAACAATGGCAAATCAATTTTGCCTGATCATATGCAAACATGCTAGGGTTGGATCCAGAGCTTATTATGCATCACTTGAATGTTAGTCTAGGAACCAAACCAATTAAACAAAAGTTAAGGAAAATGCATTTGTATATCGCTCTCCTAGTCAAAGCAAAACTAAAGAAATTATTGGATGTAGGATTCATTAGACCTGTAGCTTATCCTCAATGGGTATCCAACATCGTTCCTATTTCAAAACCAGATAAAAGCATCAGAATATGCATAGACTTCAGATATCTTAATAACACATGTCCAAAGGATGATTTTCCTTTGCCTAACATCAACATCATTGTATATTTAATTGTTGGAGACTCCATGTTCTCTTTAATGGATGGTTTCTTCGGATACAATCAAATCAAAATAGCACCCGAAGATCAAGAAAAGACAGCTTTCACATGTCCATGGGGTATTTTCTGCTGGAACGTCATGCCTTTTGGATAAAAGAACGCAGGTGCTACATATCAAAGAGCTATGACAACTATATTTCATGACATGATGCATACATTCATGGAAGACTATGTGGATGACATCTTGGCTAAATCATACAACAGAGAAGAACATATAGAGATACTGGAAAAGATCTTTGATAGGTTAGAACAATACAAGCTATGACTAAATCCTAAGAAATGTGCTTTTGGTGTCACTTCAGGCAAGCTATTGGGATACATTGTTTCAACTAGAGGTAGCGAAGTGGATCCAGCTAAGATAAAAGCAATCATGGAAATGGCATCTCCCAAGAATATAAGTCAACTCAGATCACTCCAAGGAAGACTCCAGTCAATTAGAAGATTTGTTGCTCAACTAGCGGATAAATGTCAGCCATTTACTCATCTATTGCACAAAAATGTTCATTTCAAGTGGGACCATCAATGTGAGGACGCATTCAACAAAATCAAGGCATATCTCATACAACCACCTGTACTAATGTCACCAATTCCTGGAAAGCCATTATTACTCTATGTATCAACCACCAAAGCATCATTAGGATTTTTTCTTGCACAACAGGATAATGAAGGAAAAGAACGAGCTATCTACTACATCAGCAGAACACTAGTAGGATATGAGATCAACTATTCACCAACAGAAAAAGCATGCTTGGCAGTAGTTTTTGCTTCTCAAAAATTACGACACTATTTACTATCTTACTCCATCAAGTTAATAGCTAAAATTGATCCTCTGAAATATTTACTCGGCAAAGCAACATTAACAGGACGACTAACAAAATGGATCATGATCCTGAGTGAGTTTGATATTGAGTATGTAGACAGAAAAGCTATAAAAGGACAAGTCATTGTAGACCAACTAGTAGAGGCACCACTTCAAGATGATCATCCTTTACAGATTGAATTTCCCGATGCTGATATTCTAACAGTCACAACAAAAACATGGCAATTATACTTTGATGGTTCATAAACACAACATGGATCAAGAGCAGGCATTCTATTCATCACACCACAAGGTCATATAATCCCAAAAGCATACAAATTAAGCTTTCCATGCACCAATAACACAACAAAGTATGAAGCTTTGGTTACAGGTATCAAAATGGTTACATAATGAAATATTACACAACTTCAATTCTTTGGAGATTCTCAGCCTGTAATCAATCAAATCAATGATAACTATCAAATAAAGGATGAAAAATTAATGCCTTATAAAAAGATGGTTGATGATATCAAGAAATACTTTGTAGAAATAACTTTTCAACAAATTCCAAGAAATGACAACAAAGCAACAGATGCCATGGCTACACTTGCTTCTCTACTTCAGACACGGGAAAATCAACAGTGTTATGAATTCCTGGTGGAAGAGTTGTTTTACCCTGCTCATAATTGTCCTGATTCCCAAACTATCTGTCACCTTGTTAGGCATGATTCCTCCCGCTATGGCCAAACTTACACATACTTGAAAGATAACACCATACCTCCTGATTTATCGAAGAACCAAAAGAGAAACTTTATTCGCCAATCCTCCCATTATACTCTTGTCGCAGATACCCTGTTTAAACGAGGTCTAGACGGTACTCTTTTAAGGTGTCTCGAACAAGAATAATCTGAGAAAACCTTAAATGAAGTCCATAACGACATGTGTGGCACTCATTCAAGTGGTCATGCCCTTTCAAAAAAACTCATGCACTTGGGCTATTATTAGCCAACTATGTAATGAGATTCTTTTTAGATAGCTAGAACATGCAAACAATGTCAGATCCATGGGAATTTGATTCATGCACTAGCACAAGAACTTCATGCTTTGGCAACATCTTGGCCTTTTTGTCAATGGGGTCTTGATCTAGTAGGAAAGATAAATCCTTCTTCATCTAATGGTCACAAATTCATCCTTGTAGTTATAGAATATTTCACAAAATGGATTGAGGCAGTACCTCTCATAAATATCATAGGAAAACAAATTGTTGCATTTATCTTGAACTACATCATCTGTCACTATGTAATACCCATGACCATTATCACTGACAATGGGCAACCATTCAAGAATCAGGATGTACAAGAGCTATGTGAGAAATTCAAGATCCAACACAGATTTTCCACACCCTACTATCCACAAGGAAATGGGCAAGCAGAAGCATCAAACAAAACTATTCGGAAAATCCTCAAAAAGACAGTGAATGATGCTAGAAAAGATTGGCATATTCAATTAAACCTTGCTCTATGGGCCTACCGTACTAGTATCTGCATGCCAACAGGTGCCACACCTTTCTCTCTTGTTTATGGATTAGAAGCAATACTGCCAATAGAAGTAGAGATACCTTCTCTACGAGTATCATTAAAAGGTCTCATCCCAAATGAAGAACAACGAGTATCTAGATTACAAGAGTTAGAACTGATACATGAACGGAGACAAAATGCCTTTGATCATTTAAAGATATATCAACAAAGAATGTGTCGGAGCTATAATCATAGGTTCAAACCACGAATCTTTCAAGTAGGGGAACTAGTACTAAAAGAAAATCCATGCAACTAGGCAAATCGAGAAAAGAAAGGAAAGTTTGAACCAAACTGGTTAGGTCCATTTGTGATCACAACAGTATTTGGATTAGGAGCATATCAGCTATCAACACATGACAAAGATCAACTTGAAGAACCCATCAATAGCATGCATCTGAAGAAGTTTTGTGTCTGAAAAAGCAACAACAAAAAAATCAAAAAACAGTGAAAAAGCAAAAAAATCCAAAACAGTAAAAAAAAAAAAAAAAAAAAACAGTGAAAAAGCAAAAAAATCCAAAAACAGTGAAAAAGCAAAAAAATCCCAAAACAGTGAAAAAGCAAAAGATCAAAAATAGTGAAAAAGCAGAAAATCCAAAAAAAATCAAATATGAGAAAAAGTGCAATAAAAACAGATGGTGAAAACCTGGCAAAGAGGCACTATCTATCAGCTAGCTCTTCCATCTATTAGTTCATGCATCTTTCCTCTTGCATTCATTTTCCATTAGCATTGTTCATATGCATCATAAATCTTTGTACATACACAGGCATCCCGAGTGGCTTCTCGCCATGGTTTGGATCATTGGGTATATCATAACGAATTTGTTTCTAGGTTTGGGGCAAAAACCTGCACTTAGTTGGGGGAAAAACTCTTAATCATTTTGAGCTTAATCAAATAAGTAGAACAAACAGTTAGACAACTCTTATCAAGCGAAAACTGAGACATATCCAACGTTGAACACTTGATCAAATTATCAACCATCAAACTATCACAAAGTCAGTAAAAATGCATGGATGATTTCTTTTGGATAATGATTTTAACATGATTGTTCAACTTTTATTTGCTATATTGATTTTCGCTATCATGATTTCTGAGTGACTCCAGGATGTCTCTAACTAGAGGAACAAGGAAGAAACACGATATTTTTCTTGTCTGCTATCTGAAAATTAATCATTGATATGTGCAAATTTGTCTTGGGACATGATCATCGGAGTATCATTGAAGACATTTCTAATTTGCGTATTGAAATGGTTAATACTACCTGTTTTACGCAAGCAACACTCAGGTCATCTCGGTTCAATTATATCTCAATGCTTGTGCTAACTTGCCATATCAAAATCTAGGAAAGCAGTGCTCAGGTCATCATGGTTTAATTATACCATCGATGGTTGCACTCACTTCCCACATTTTAAAAAGCTCAATGATGACAAAAATGCAATAATCTAGTGGTTGGTCCGCTCGTAGCTTTGCATTACATTTTCATTTTATTCTTGCATGGGATCCTGCATGCTCCTTTTATCCAAGGTTAAATCTATTGCAGGAATCATCAAGGTATCATCACAAGTGTATAAGCAATCAGACTGATGATTCATATCTCTCCATATATTGTTGACTAAGCGAAAATTTTATGCTACCCTCTCAACAAAACCAACATCAGCATATCTAAATATTTCTGCAACTTGATATCAACAAACTGACAGTTCTTTATCAAATCAATCACATCTAAATTGATTTTCTCATGTCTTATACAGGATGTATCTTTCCTGAAACCAGACGTTCTATGTCTTATACAGGATATATCGTTCCTAAAACCAGATGCTTTGATCATATTTGTCTTATATAGGAGGTGTCATTCCTGAAACCAGACTGAATCTCGATCTTATCGATCTAATCAATCAAGCTTTATCAATAATCAAGAACTACATCACCATAATTGTTGAACTCGCATTTTTATCAAACATAGTTGCAGAAATCAAATCATTTCTAATCAGGATCAATTTCGCAAAGATCCAAAAACTCCAAAGATCAATTATCTCAATTGATCTCCCAAGGGGGCATCATCGTATCACAATTTATCAATCAATAGCTGGGGCATCCTATCGAACCACTATCATCATCAAAATAAGATTATTATTTGAATCAACGCGTCATCACACCTCGCTTCAAAGAGGGGCAAAATGTATACACCTAAAAATGGTCTGAAGATAATTAATTAAATAAGCAATTATTTAATTAATCCCCCTTCCTAATTTAATTGAATTCACTAAGTAATTTGATTAAATTCCCCCTTTCAGCTACTTATTAATAAATCTAAGAATTTATTTAATAGGTTCATTTTCATAATCCCCTTTAATTAATTAATTCAAATTAATTAATTCCCCCCATCAAATTCATCATCAAATTCATTTCTTCTAATTAATTAAAACAAATCAATTTATGAGTTGTTGAGATTAATTAGCCTTTTCCTATTATTTGAATTTTTAAATTCGAATTCTCCTAACTTCTAACCACCTAACCTAACCCCTTCTAAACCTAACTCATTCCATCTAACCCCAGGTTTAATTAACCCCATCCTAGCTTGCACATCCTAACCACCATGTCCCCTTTCCTTAGACACTTGCTCTCTCATGAGAAAAGTCTCTTGACACTTGTCACAATAGAGATGTCAAATGTTCCCTTTCATCTAACCTCTTCTAGAAGCTTCTTGACACTTGTCACCATAGAGATGACAAATGTTCCCTTTCATCCAACCTCTTTTCCAACCTCCTCCAATTTCACCATTGATATCTTCAAACTTAATCTTGACCATTGATTCCTGCCACCTCACCCCTGGCCTTGGAAATCCTATAAATAGACCTCATTTTGGAGCAATAATGATCCCATCACATTTGTATTTCAGGCATTGTTACTATAGGCATATGCAATCTTAGTTTATCATTAGAGCATTGTTATCATAGCTTAATTACATCATTTTAGCATATTTTCTAGCATAATCATGGTATCATGTAGCTTAATCATTAACATTGCTAGCTTAAATGCATCATTTATCATTTAAATCCTCCATCTAGGTGTAGTCAAGTCACTGGAATTTGCCTAAAGAGATTTGAGAGAAAAATTCATGCTCGCATTTACTAGGAGGCGATAGATCACTTAGCTATGGTTTTATCTTTCTTTGCTTTAAATTCATTAACCATGCTTGTAATGATCTATTGAGTGTTTTGTGTTGTAGTTGTAGGTATACACTTCACAAGCACGACAATATGCTTTCACAATGTCTATGAAAGAAACTTACATCATTTTACAAGTAAAATTCAAGCAACCTATTTCTTATTTAATTGCATACATTTGCATCAAATGAAAATGTCTATAAATTTCTCTTTTATATTAAGTTTAAAATATTTATCTTCTACTATTCAATATTCATTTAAAAGCTAAAAATAATTCCAAATATGCAACATTTTCTAAATATACTTCACGTAACCTTGCATCATCTTTTTTGTTATGATGCGGAGAAATATTACATATGTGTTGTTATTTTCTATTTCCATGCAGGTGAGCAAGATGTCACATAGTGCATGTGCATGGGTGTCCAATTGGTTGACAAAGTACCACTATCGTCTTCCAATCGATGTCATCCTTCATATAGAGGTATTAAGTGTTCGCTTCTAATTGAGACAAAAAATGGTTAATAGAATTGACAAAAATGGACCAGAGAATAGTCAAACAAAATTTGAAAATTATGCTTTGTAATTTAACCTCCTCTATGGTTCCAAGGTCAAAATGAACTTAGATGTAAAATCTTATAATCCACAAATTGACATTATAGACTTATGTGATTGGTCAAATTCTCAATACCACGAGCTTCAAGATCTTTACCTTGCTGGATGTATTTGGAAAGTCACTATTACGCCAACATTGCCAATAAAAAAATACCATCTATCTGGACAACTCAGTATGAAGTTCATGAGATTTCTTAAGGGACAGTCACAGATAAGTTACCACACAGGACCACTTGAAAAATAGTTTCTTGCTACTCTTAAGTTTAATTGTTCAATCAGATTCACAGTGCATTAGGTCATGTCATCATTCAGGTTGTTACATGCACAATATGAGATACCTACATTATATGTCGTGCAGTCCAACATCTCAATCAAAGTTTAGGCTCTTCTTGATGATATTCAAAATGAAGAGATATTACCAGTGCATAAATGGTTAACAAAGTGAAAATTTCCTACAAATTTTGAAAAACTATTTACACATTGTATCTATGACTAAATTCAATGCTTACAATATAGTATAGATGATATTTTGATAGTTATTACTACTGCACAAATGATTAACAAAGTAATTCTAATTCCTTTTTACAATATCATTCCGATAAATCATACTTTATCATTGAATATATAAATATTGGATATTTCAAAGCTTGATATCTCTCGACATACATTACTTAGTTTTTTTTTAAAATAAAGGTATGATATGTGTGTGTGTGTGTACATATACATATACATATACACACATACATATACACGTACAAACACACACAAAAAAAAATAAAAAATAAAAATAAATAAATAAATAAAGAAAATTAAACAATATCCCATCTCTTTTCTTTTTAATCATCATTTACTATTAAATATTTCAATCTTAAATCACTTAAATAATTTAAATTCTATTTAATAGATTTATTATTCAAATAAAAACATTTACATTGTATCTTTTATTTCCTACAAATAAAAATAAACATATTTAAATATTTAGAATATTTATATCTATCTTCTAAAAGATGTTTTTATCTTAAATTTGCTTTATCTTTAATCTTTATTATTTTTAATAAGATTATTTTTAAAATAAAATTCAAGCATAAAACAAGATCTTCAAATAATATTATTGGATGCTAAATAAGCCTTTACTATAAAATAAAAATAAAAATAAAAATAAAATAAATAAATAAATAACATTTGAAATGTGCATTGAGCAAATAATTAATAAAAGACATAAAAATATTATTTTTCACAAAATAAATTGATTTTTTTTTGGGTAAAATTAAATTTTCTCCTCGCTGTAACCAATAAGAAAAATGAAAAATGAAAATTTAATAATTATTAAAATAAAAATTAAACAAAGACTATGAATTTTGTTGAGAAAGTTTAATTTTATGCATTGATTGGACAAATTAATTAAAAAATTGAATTGAATGGATGCAATAGTATCTTGCCTTGGAGGAACTGTTATCACAAAAGCTTGCACCCTTGCTCAGCTATCAACTCAGCAACCTTGTGAAACATGGAAACAACCCTGAAGTATGGAACCTTGCGCAAGGGGTGGAATCTTACGAGAAGGTCGGCTTCCTTCTTCAAATAGGTGCAGGTGTTGAACTAACCCAACACTTCAAAACTAACTCTTAAGCCTATCCTAACAATTTTGCAGAGGTAAAAGGGAAGAGAGAATGCTTGAAATGAAAGGAGGTGATGCACCAAGAAGAGATTGTGTCTCTCCCTACCGAAATGACACAAGGAACCAACTAAAAAACCCAAGAGATGCACAAATTCAATTTCATAAGTGACCCAAACGCATGTATAGAGGTTAGAATTTGCTAAGTGTCAAGAGGGGAGAAGGATTCCCACAAGTCACACTCAGAGAACAAGTTAACACAATATGTATGGAGAGAAAAGCCACAAGACATACACCTATGATGAAGGTAAGAAAAGCATACACAACATACATAGGTTAGAAGGAGGCAAGAATGGTGATTTTCAATTAATCATAAGGCCAAAAGCCAATATTAAAGTTGCAGAAATGCAAAAATAATTACAAGTCTTCAAGAGAAGAGAAAGAGCATAGGAAAGCTCAAAGCAGCAGGGAGAGAACCCTTTACAATGAGGCTTGACAACCTCGATATAGAAAAATGGTTACAAGAGTGATCATGACCCCTGTATGTCAGTCTGGAAGTGCAGGGAAGCGCATGCGCTTGACTTGTACATGCAAGCAACCTAGCCATAGCCACAAAGGGCAATCCTAAGAAACTGGATTGACTAACCTTCCAAAGTCAGACATTACATAAGTCACCAAGCATGGCCCTGTACCTCGCTTGATGGAAATCCTACCAAAAAAATTTATTGTACCCTTGTAGATCCACAAAAGAAAGTGCATAAGTCACCAAAACTATCGGAGCATTAAAATCCTTGAGTGTTGATCACGCCATCTGGAAGTGTCGCCAGTCAGAAGGAAACCCAGAGACTTCGGAAGCTCGGACTCCTGAAGTGAGGAAGGCAAGGGAAGGAGCAAGTAAATTCAGAACCTCGAGGTTTCGAAGTTCTGGAGAACTACAGAACCTCGGGGTTCCAGAGAACTTCAAAAGGCTAAGGAAAGAACTTTGGAACCTCGGGGTTTCGAAGTTCAAGGATAGAGGGAGGAAGAGAAGAAAAGGAACTTTGGAACCTCGAGGTTCTAGAGTTCTAGAGAGAAGAAGGGGAGGGAACTTCGGAACCTCCAGGTTTTGGAGTTCTGGGATGGAGAGGGAAAGGGCTAAAGAGAGAAGGGGAACTCCGGAACCTCGCGGTTCTAGAGTTTCGGGAAAGGATAGAAGAAAGGCTACGAAGAGGAAAGGAGAAGCTTTATGAGAAGAGGTGAAGGAAAGTAATGCTAGGAACTTCGGAACCTCAAGATTCTGGAGTTCCGAAAAGGGAAGGAGAAAAAAGGGAGAGGAACTTCGGAACCTCGGGGTTCTGGAGTTCCAAGAGAAGAGGGAGAAAGGCTAAGGAGAGGAGAGGCTACACTAGGGAAGGAAGGGAACCACAGAACCTTGGGGTTTTGGGGTTCTAGAGCAGGAAAGAAAGTGACTAATGGACCAAGGGTGTCATAAAATGACAACATTTTTGGCAACTTATGCTGGATGCTTGCCTGCTGAGCATATAGATCAGTAGCCTGTGTAATCCATTGGGAACTGATTCATAACTGCAAGAAAGAAGAAAACTCTCTCCTCTGTAACCTGCAAAGGATCAAGATCATCCTTTCTAAAGGGCAACAGCTTGTGCTAGCGCACTTCTTGGAAAACAAGAAACCTAGAACTAATATTTACATTGTTATAATAAGAGACAACTGATGCTTTTACCTCTGTCAAAGAGGAACCTTTTGAAGGAGTTGATCCCCCTCATGCCATTGTTACATTCACCATATAGCTGCAATGATTGAAATATCTTGTATGCATGCATTAGATCACACATACTACTCATGTGGTGAAAGAACACTTCACCATTTACCTTGCCACCATACGGAAACCATAGAAAATAGCGACTTGAGACATCCAGGGATGCATGAAGCATACTCATAGTAGGAAGAGGGGAGTTTTTTAGGAGTCGGCTAGCATCAGAAGAACTACTCCTTACAAAAAAGAAGGCATCTCTATTATACAAGGAGGCAACATTTTTTTCACAATTGTCGTCCCCTTGGCGTGATTTGAACCAAAGGAAAAGGCCTCGAACTCACATGGTGATGAAAAGTATACGATATCTTTGTCTTGGCCTGCACAAGGGGGCTCTTCAAGCACATCAAATTGGAAACTTTGAAGCTTAGGTATACTGTTAAGTTGAGCAACCAAAAGACTGTTGGCATGGCCTACATGTTGTTGCTCAACGCCATCATATTTGATATGTTGGTCCCAAGTGAAACATCCAAGCTTAGGCATAATATACCTAATGGCAAAATAAACATCTTCACCTTGAATGAAGACTTCATATTCAACATCATCACTTTCAGGGACGAGTGAGAACCAACATACATCATAATCACATGTGCTGATATCCAACTCATCAGCACAAATCTCAGGTTTATGAGACACCTCAAAAGAAGAACTAAAATGTTTAGATTGTCCCTTTGTTTTTGTTTCCTCATCCTGGCAACAGAATGCAACAACCTCAGGTTCATGACACAATCCATCCGACATGCAATCTGTAGTAAAAACATTACCCCTTGTGCCCTCCTCAAGACTAGCTTGTTGATCCAGAGCTACCACTGGGGGAGGTGTAGACATATCCTTCTCCTCATGATCAATAAAGAAAGGGAGATTTTCAAATGAGAGGACAACATCCTCCTCTTTACCTTCACACTCCCAATGTTCAATGACCTACTGCTGCAAATGATTGTTCTCAATATCCTCCTGTAGCATTGCCAATTCGTCCTCCATTAGAGCATATGAAGACTCACCAATGGTTGATTGAACACCTTCATCATGATGAGGATGGGAACCATCCATCCTCCATACAATAGGTCTACCCTTAAAAAGGGAGATAGCATCAAGAAAGGGCCTAGGTGGTGGAGCGTTTTGCAAAAGGCACCGAGGAGAAGGCTCTTATATAACAACAGCTGGAGCTCCCTCTAAACTTGGAATTTTAAAACTAGGGGGGTTAGTTGAAGGCTTGGGAGGTCTCCCCTACCTGAAGCTTGGGATTTCAAACTTAGGAACCCTAGGGGCAGAAACCTCCTCCTATATGAGCCACATCTCTATTGCTGCTAGTTGCTCAATTTTTTTCTTCCTAGCAGAGGCAAGCTGCCTTGCAAGAAACTCCTCATGTTATCTTTGGGTTCCCATCTGTTGTTGCCGAAGCTGAGCCTGATAAGCATGTTGATCCTGCTGCAAATTTCACTCATGTTGCCTCTTCAACTCCTCCATTTGCTTGGCGAAATCAAGCAACACACTTTTGATTTCTGCAATTTGCCTTTTTTCGTCATCTTGGGGCTAGTTGGGCTGCCAAGAAGGTTGATCAGGGGTGGGTGGGTGGCAAGTAGTAGGAAAGTACCCACTTACTGTTGAAGTGAATTTATTTGGCATGAAACTACGAGCAGTCCTAGTTTGGCCCTATTGGTAAGGAGGGGAAAATTGGTTGGGATTCTCATAGAATGGGGGTGAATAGAAGTTACACCGATGATATGAACTCATATTAAAGAATTTGAAAGTGATGGAGCTTGTTTAACAAAATTCTTAAAAACCCTCTCAACTAGAGATTGATAACATGCCATAGATCCACCAAATGATTGCAGAGTTGCTAGGTGCTTGAAAGATGTTGCGTCCAAAGGCTTGATGAATTGAAGAACACACCGAACCTTTAGTTGGCTCGGGCTTAGGACTGCATGACTTCAGAACCTTGGGGTTCCGAAGTTGAGGACTTGCGAACTACGGAACCTAGGGGTTCTGAGGTTTCAAAGTTGGTGACTTGGGAACCTGGGGGTTCCGAGGTCCGAGCATTAGGAACTTCGTATGAACAAGAACTGGACTTGTTGAGTAGAGTCGCCAAGTGCTTGAAAGGTGATTGCCTCTAAAGGCTAAAACATTAAGAATAGCACTGAATCCTTAGCATGTATGTCAAACTAAGTCCCATCCGGCGTGTCAAAAACTGTTATCACAAAAGATTGCACCCTTGTTGAGCTATCAACTCAGCAACCTTGTGAAACATGGAAACAACCCCAAAGTGTGGGACCTTGCGTAAGGGGTTGAATCTTCAGAGAAGGTCGGCTTCCTTCTTCAAATAGGTGCAGGTGTTGAACTAACTCAACACTTCAAAACTAACTCTTAAGCCTATCCTAACAATTTTGCAGAGGTAAAGGGAAGAAAGAATGCTTAAAATGAAAGGAGGTGATGCACCAAGAAGAGATTGTTTCTCTCCCTACCAAAATGGCACAAGGAACCAACTAAAAAACCCAAGAGATGCACAACTTCAATTGCATAAGTGATCCAAACACATGTATGGAGGTTATAATTTGCTAGGTGTCAAGAGGGGAGAAGGATTCCCACAAGTCACACTCATAAAACAAGTCAACACAACATATATGGAGAGAAAAGCCACAAGACATACACCTATGATGAAGGTAGGAAAAGCATACACAACATACATAGGTTAGAAGAGAGGCAAAAATGGTGATTTTCAATTAATCATAAGGCGAAAAGCCAATCTTAAAGTTGCAAAAATGCAAAAATAATTACAAGTCTTCAAGAAAATAGAAAGAGCATAGGAAATATCAAGGCAGAAGAGAGAGAACCCTTTACAATAAGGCCAAAAGCCAATCTTAAAGTTGCAAAAATGCAAAAATAATTACAAGTCTTCAAGAAAATAGAAAGAGCATAGGAAATATCAAGGTAGAAGGGAGAGAACCCTTTACAATGAGGCTTAACAACCTTTATAGAGAAAAATGGTTACAAGAGTGATCATGACCCTTATATGTCAGTCTGGAAGTGCAGGGAAGTGCATGCACTTGACTTGTACATGCAAGCAACCTAGCCATGCCCACTAAGGGCAATCCTAAGAAGGTGGATTGACTAACCTTCCAAAGTGAAACATGGCATAAGTCACCAAGCATGGCTCCGTACCTCTCTTGATGGAAATCCTACCAAAAACATTTATTGCACCCTTGCAGCTCCACAAAAGAAAGTACACAAGTCACCAAAACTGTCGGTGCATTAAAAGCCTTGAGTGTTGATCACACCATCCAACAATATCATCAGTCGGAAGGAAACCTGAAGACTTCAAAAGCTCGGACTCTCGAAGTGAGGAAGACAAGGGAAGGAGCAAGGAACTTCGGAACCTCGGGGTTCTGGAGTTCTAAAGAACTTCAAAAGACTAAGGAAAGAACTGCAGAACCTCTAGGTTCCGAAGTTTCGGGATAGAGAGAGGAAGAGAAGAAAAGGAACTGCGGAACCTCGGGGTTTCGAAGTTCCAGAGAGAAGAAGGGGAGGGAACCTCGGAACCTCGGGGTTTTGGAGTTAAGAGGAACAATGCAAAGAAAATTCGGAACCTCAGGGTTCTGACGTTCCGGGATAGAGAGGGAAAGGGCTAAAGAGACAAGGGGAGCTTTGGAACCTCAAGGTTCTAGAGTTTCGGGATAGAGAGGGAAAGGGCTAAAGAGAGAAGGGGAACTTCGAAACCTTGGGGTTGTAGAGTTCCGGGCAAGGATAGAAGAAAGGCTACGGAGAGGAAATGAACTACGGAACCTTGGGGTTCCGGAGTTCCAGAGAAAGGAGAAGCTTGAAGAGAAGAGGTGAAGGAAAGGAATGCTAGGAACTTCGAAACCTCAGGGTTCCGGAGTTCTGAAAAGGGAAGGAAAAAAATGGGTGAGGAACTTTAGAACCTCGAGGTTCCAGAGTTTCGAGGGAAGAGGGAGAAAGGCTAAGGAGATGAGGGGCTAAGCTAGGGAAGGAAGGGAACCTCAAAACCTCAGGGTTTCGGAGCAAGAAAGAAAGCGACTAAGGAAAAGAACATCAGAACCTCAGGGTTCCGGAGTTCCGGAGCAAGAAGAAGGAAGGAGACAAGGGCAAAGAACCTCAGAACCTCGAGGTTCTGGGAAAAGGAGAAAGAGAGGACCTAGGAACTTCCGACAAGGCAACACTCCAAACCTTATGATTGCATTTCTCCTTGATCAACTAGGCCAACGCTGGTCCATAGAACATATATCTGATCGATTCTCATTGATGGACCAAGGGTTTCATAAAATGACAACATTTTTCGTGACTTCTGTGGGATGCTTGCCTGCTAAGCATATAAATCAGTAGCTTGTGTAATCCATTGGGCACTGAGTCATAACTGAAAGAAAGAAGAAAACTCTCTCCTCTGTAACCTGCAAAGGATCAAGATCAGCCATTCTAAAGGGGAAGAGCTTGTGCTTGTGCACTTCTTGGAAAAGAAGAAACCTAACTAATACTTACATCGTTATAATAAGAGGCAACTGATGCTTTTGCCTCTGTCAAAGAGGAACCTTTAGAAGGAGTTGATACCCCTCACACCATTGTTACATTCACCGTCTAGCTGCAATGATTGAAATCTCTTGTATGCATGCATTAGATCACACATACTACTCATGTGGTGAAAGAACACTTCACCATTTACCTTGCCACCATAGGGAAGCCATAAAAAATAGCCACCCAAGACATCCGGGGATGCATGAAGCAATACATAGTAGCAAGGGGAAAGTTTTTTAGGAGTCGACTAGCATCAAAAGAACTACTCCTTGCAAAAGAGAAGGCATCTCTATTATACAAGGGGGCGTCATTTTTTTCACAATAGTCGGCCTCCTCTTGGCATGAGTCGAAACCAAAGGAAAATGCCTCGAACTCACATGGTGATGAAAAGTATACCATATCTTTATCTTGGCCTGCATAAGGGGGCTCTTTAGGCGCATCAAATTGGAAACTCTTAAGCTTAGGTATACTGTTAATTGAGCAACCAAAAGAGTGTTAGCATGGCCAACATATTGTTGCCCAACGCCATAATATTTGATATGTTGGTCCCAAGTGAAACATTCAAGCTCAGACACAATATACCTAATGGCAAAAGAAACATCTTCACCTTGAATGAAGACTTCATATTCAATATCATCACTTTCAGGGACAGGGGAGAACCAACATACATCATAATCACATGTGCTGATTTACATTGTATCTTTTATTTCCTACAAATAAAAATAAATATATTTAAATATTTATAATATTTATATCTATCTTGTAAAAGATGTTTTTATCTTAAATTTGCTTTGTCTTTATTCTTTATTATTTTTAAAATAAAATTCAAGCATAAAACAAGATCTTCAAATAATATTATTGGATGCTAAATAAGCATTTACTATAAAATAAAAATAAAATAAATAAATAAATAAATAACATTTGAAATGTGCTTTGAGCAAATAAATAATAAAAGAGATAAAAATATTATTTTTCACAAAATAAATTGAATTTGTTTTTTTGGGTAAAATTAAATTTTCTCCTCGTTGTAACGAATAAGAAAAATGAAAAATGAAAATTTAATAATTATTAAAATAAAAATTAAACAAAGACTGTAGAATTTTGTTGAGAAAGTTTAATTTTATGCATTGATTGGACAAATTAATTAAAAAGTTGAATTGAATGGATGCAATAGTATCTTGCCTTGGAGGAACTGTTATCACAAAAGCTTGCACCCTTGCTCAGCTATCAACTCACCAACCTTGTGAAACATGGAAAAAACCTTGAAGTATGGAACCTTGCGCAAGGGGTTGAATCTTCGGAGAAGGTCGGCTTCCTTCTTCAAATAGGTGCAGGTGTTGAACTAACCCAACACTTCAAAACTAACTCTTAAGCCTATCCTAACAATTTTGCAGAGGTAAAGGGAAGAGAGAATGCTTGAAATGAAAGGAGGTGATGCACCAAGAAGAGATTGTTTCTCTCCCTACCGAAATGACATAAGGAACCAACTAAAAAACCCAAGAGATGAACAACTTCAATTTCATAAGTGACCCAAACGCATGTATGGAGGTTAGAATTTTCTAAGTGTCAAGAGGGGAGAAGGATTCCCACAAGTCACACTCAGAGAACAAGTTAACACAACATATATGGAGAGAAAATCCACAAGACATACACCTATGATGAAGGTAAGAAAAGCATACACAACATACATAGGTTAGAAGGAGGCAAGAATGGTGATTTTCAATTAATCATAAGGCCAAAAGCCAATATTACAGTTGTAGAAATGCAAAAATAATTACAAGTCTCAAGAGAAGAGAAAGAGCATAGGAAAGCTCAAAGCAGTAGGGAGAGAACCCTTTACAATGAGGCTTAACAATCTCTATATAGAAAAATGGTTACAAGAGTGATCATGACCTCTGTATGTCAGTCTGGAAGTGCAAGGAAGTGCATGTGCTTGACTTGTACATGCAAGCAACCTAGTCATACCCACAAAGGGCAATCCTAAGAAGGTGGATTGACTAACCTTCCAAAGTCAGACATTACATAAGTCACCAAGCATGGCCCCGTACCTCCCTTGATGGAAGTCCTGCCAAAAACATTTATTGTACCCTTGCAGATCCACAAAAGAAAGTGCATAAGTCACCAAAACTGTCGGAGCATTAAAAGCCTTGAGTGTTGATCACACCATTTGGAAGTGTCGCCAGTCAAAAGGAAACCCGGAGACTTCGGAAGCTCAGACTCCTGAACTGAGGAAGGCAAGGGAAGGAGCAAAGAACTTCAGAACCTCGGGGATCCGGAGTTCTAGAGAACTACAGAACCTCGGGGTTCCAGAGAACTTAAAAAGGCTAAGGAAAGAACTTCGAAACCTCGAGGTTCCGAAGTTCAGGGATAGAGAGAGGAAGAGAAGAAAAGGAACTTTGGAACCTCGAGGTTCTAGAGTTCCAGAGAGAAGAAGGGGATGGAACTTCGGAACCTTGGGGTTCTAGAGTTCCATGATAGAGAGGGAAAGGGCTAAAGACAAAAGGGGAACTCTGAAATCTCGCGGTTCCAGAGTTTCGGGAAAGGATAGAAGAAAGGCTATGAAGAGGAAAGGAGAAGTTTTAAGAGAAGAGGCGAAGGAAAGGAATGCTAGGAACTTCAGAACCTCGGGGTTCTGGAGTTCCGAAAAGGGAAGGAGAAAAAAGGGCGAGGAACTTTGGAACCTCGGGGTTCCGGAGTTCCAAGGGAAGAGGGAGAAAGGCTAAGGAGAGGAGGGGCTAAGCTAGGGAAGGAAGGGAACCACAGAACCTCGGGGTTCCGGGGTTCTAGAGCAGGAAAGAAAGTGACAAAGGCAAATAACTTCAAAACCTCGGGGTTCAGGAGTAGGAAGACAGAAGGAGACAAGGGCAAAGAACCTCGGAACCTCGGGGTTCTGGAGTTCTGGGAAAAAGGAGAAAGAGAGGGCCTAGGAACTTCCGACAAGGCAACACTCCAAACCTTATGATTACATTTCTCCTTGATCAACTGGGGTAGTACTGGTCCATGAAACATATCTTTTATTGATTCTCACTGATGGACCAAGGGTGTCATAAAATGACAACATTTTTGGCGACTTATGCGGGATGCTTGCCTACTAAGCATATAGATCAGTAGCCCATGTAATCCATTGGGCAATGAGTCATAACTGCAAGAAAGAAGAAACCTCTCTCCTCTGTAACCTACAAAGGATCAAGATCATCCATTCTAAAGGGCAATAGCCTGTGCTTGCGCACTTCTTGGAAAACAAGAAACCTAGAACTAATATTTACATTGTTGTAATAAGAGACAACTGATGCTTTTGCCTCTGTCAAAGAGGAAACTTTTGAAGGAGTTGATCCCCCTCATGCCATTGTTACATTCACCATCTAGTTGCAATGATTGAAATATCTTGTATGCATGCATTAGATCACACATACTACTCATGTGGTGAAAGAACACCTCACCATTTACCTTGCCACCATATGGAAGCCATAGAAAATAGCCTCTTGAGACATCTGGGGATGCATGAAGCATACACATAGTAGGAAGGGGGGAGTTTTTTAGGAGTCGGCTACCATCAAAATAACTACTCCTTGCAAAAGAGAAGGCATCTCTATTATACAAGGAGGCAACATTTTTTTCACAATTGTCGTCCTCTTGGCGTGAGTTGAACCAAAGGAAAAGGCCTCGAACTCACATGGTTATGAAAAGTATACGATATCTTTGTCTTGGCCTGCACAAGGGGGCTCTTCAAGCACATCAAATTGGAAACTTTGAAGCTCAGGTATACTGTTAAGTTGAGCAACCAAAAGACTGTTGGCATAGCCAACATGTTGTTGCTTAACACCATCATATTTGATATGTTGGTCCCAAGTGAAACATTCAAGCTCAGGCACAATATACCTAATGGCAAAAGAAACATCTTCACCTTGAATGAAGACTTCATATTCAACATCATCACTTTCAGGGACAGGTGAGAACCAACATACATCATAATCACATGTGCTGATATCCAACTCATCAGCACAAATCTCAGGTTTATGAGACACTTCAAAAGAAGAACTAAAATGTTTAGATTGTCCCTTTGTTTTTGTTTCCTCATCCTGGCAACAGAATGCAACAACCTCAGGTTCATGACACGATCCATCCGACATGCAATCTGTAGTAAAAACATTACCCCTTGTGCCCTCCTCAAGACTAGCTTGTTGCTCCAAAGCTACCATCGGGGAAGGTGTAGACATATCCTTCTCTTCGTGATCAATAGAGAAAGAGAGATTGTCAAATGAAAGGACAACGTCCTCCTCTTTACCTTCACACTCCCAATGTTCAATGACCTGTTGCTGCAAATGATTGTTCTCAATATCCTCCTGTAGCATTGTTGATTCATCCTCCTTTAGAGCATATGAAGACTCACCAATGGCTTATTGAACCCCTTCGTCATGATGAGGATGGGAACCATCCGTCCTCCATACAACAGGTCCGCCCTTAAAAAGGGAGATAGCATCAAGAAAGGGCCTAGGTGGTGGAGCGTTTTGCAAAAGGCACCGAGGAGAAGGCTCTTGTATAACAACAGCTGGAGCTCCCTTCAAACTTGGAATTTTAAAACTAGGGGGGTTAGTTGAAGGCTTGGGAGGTCTCCCCTACCTGAAGCTTGGGATTTCAAACTAACGAACCCTAGGGGTAGAAACCTCCTCCTGTATGAGTCACATCTCTATGGCTGCTAGTTGCTCAATTTTTTTCTTCCTAGCAGAGGCAAGCTGCCTTGCAAGAAACTCCTCATGTTATCTTTGGGCTCCCATCTGTTGTTGTTGAAGCTGAGCCTGATAAGCATTTTGATCCTGCTGCAAATCCCACTCATGTTGCTTCTTCAACTCCTCCAGTTTGTTGGTGAAATCAAGCAGCACACTTTTGATTTTTGCAATTTGCCTTTTTTCATCATCTTGGGGCTGGTTGGGCTGCCAATAAGGTTGAGTAGGGGTGGGTGGGTGGCAAGTAGTATGAAAGTACCCACCTACTGCTGAAGTGAAGTTATTTAGCATGAAACTAGGAGCAGTCCTAGTTCGGCCCTATTGATAAGGAGGGAAAAAATGGTTGGGATTCTCATAGAATGGGGGTGAATAGAAGTTACACCAATGATACGAACTCATATTAAATAATTTGAAAGTGATGAAGCTTGTTTAACAAAATGCTTAAAAACCCTCTCAACTAGAGACTAATAACATACCACAGATCCACCAAATGATTGTAGAGTTGCTAGGTGCTTGAAAGATGTTGCCTCCAAAGGCTTGATGAACTGAAGAACACACCAAACCTTTAGTTGGCTTGGGCTTAGGACTGCATGACATCAGAACCTTGGGGTTTTGAAGTTGAGGACTTGTGAACTATAGAACCTGGGGGTTCTGAGGTTTCGGAGTTGGTGACTTGGGAACCTGGGGGTTCCGGGGTCCCAGTGTTAGGAACTTCTTATGAACAAGAACTGGACTTGTTGAGTAGAGTCAACGAGTGCTTGAAAGGTGATTGCCTCTAAAGGATGAAACGTTAAGAATAGAACTGAATCCTTAGCATGTATGTCAAACTAAGTCCCATCATGCGTGCCAAAAACTGTTATCACAAAAGCTTACACCCTTATTGAGCTATCAACTTAGCAACCTTGTGAAACATGGAAACAACCCCAAAGTGTGGGACCTTGCGCAAAGGGTTGAATCTTCAAAGAATGTCGGCTTCCTTCTTCAAATGGGTGCAGGTGTTGAACTAACTCAACACTTCAAAACTAACTCTTAAACCTATCCTAACAATTTGCAGAGGTAAAGGGAAGAGAGAATGCTTAAAAGGAAAGGAGGCGATGCACCAAGAAGAGATTGTTTCTCTCCCTACCAAAATGGCACAAGGAACCAACTAAAAAACCCAAGAGATGCACAACTTCAATTGCATAAGTGATCCAAATGCATGTATGGAGGTTAGAATTTGCTAGGTGTCAAGAGGGGAGAAGGATTCCCACAAGTCACACTCATAAAACAAGTCAACACAACATATATGGAGAAAAAAGCCACAAGACATACACCTATGATGAAGGTAGGAAAGGCATACACAACATACATAGGTTAGAAGAAGGCAAAAATGGTGATTTTCAATTAATCATAAGGCCAAAAGCCAATCTTACAGTTGCAAAAATGCAAAAATAATTACATGTCTTCAAGAAAATAGAAAGAGCATACGAAATCTCAAGGCAAAAGGGAGAGAACCCTTTACAATGAGGCTTAACAACCTTTATATAGAAAAATGGTTACAAGAATGATCATGACCCTTATATGTCAGTCTGGAAGTGCAGGGAAGTGCATGCACTTGACTTGTACATGCAAGCAACCTAGCCATACCCACTAAGGGCTGTCCTGAGAAGGTGGATTGACTAACCTTCCAAAGTGAAACATGGCATAAGTTACCAAGCATGGCCCCGTACCTGCCTTGATGGATATCCTGCCAAAAACATTTATTGCACCCTTGTAGCTCCACAAAAGAAAGTACACAAGTCATCAAAACTGTCAGAGCATTAAAAGCCTTGAGTGTTGATCACGCCATCTAGAAGTGTCGCCAGTTAGAAGGAAACCCAGAGACATCAGAAGCTCGGACTCCTGAAGTGAGGAAGACAAGGGAAGGAGCAAGGAACTTCAGAACCTCAAGGTTCTGGAGTTCTGAAGAACTTCAAAAGGCTAAGGAAAGAACTTCAGAACCTTGGGGTTCTGAAGTTCCAGGATAGAGAGAGGAAGAGAAGAAAAGGAACTGTGGAACCTCGGGGTTCCAGAGTTCCAGAGATAAGAAGAAGAGGGAACTTTGGAACCTCGGGGTTCCAGAGTTCTGAGGAACTGCGCAAAGGAACTTTGGAACCTCGGGGTTCCAGTGTTACGGGATAGACAGGGAAAGGGCTAAAGAAACAAGGGGAACTTTGGAACCTCAGGGTTCCAGAGTTCCAGAGTTCCGGAATAGAGAGGGAAAGGGCTAAAGAGAGAAGGGGAACTTCGAAACCTTGGGGTTGCAAAGTTCCGAGAAAGGATAGAAGAAAGGCAACAGAGAGGAAATGAACTTCAGAACCTTGGGGTTCCGTAGTTCCGAAGAAAGGAGAAGCTTGAAGAGAAGAGGTGAAGGAAAGGAATGCTAGGAACTTCAAAACCTTAGGGTTCCGGAGTTCCGAAAAGGGAAGGAGAAAAAAGGGCGAGGAACTTCGGAACCTCGGGGTTCTAGAGTTTCGGGGGAAGAGGGAGAAAGGCTAAGGAGAGAAGGGGCTAAGCTAGGGAAGGAAGGGAACCTCGGGGTTCGGGAGCAAGAAAGAAAGCGACTAAGGCAAAGAACTTCAGAACCTCGGGGTTCTGGAGTTCCAGAGCAGGAAGAAGGAAGTAGACAAGGGCAAAGAACCTCAGAACCTCGGGGTTCCAGGAAAAGGAGAAAGAGAGGGCCTAGGAACTTCCGACAAGGCAACACTCCAAACCTTATGATTGCATTTCTCCTTGATCAACTGGGGCAACACTGGTCCATGAAACATATATCTAATCGGTTCTTATTGATGGACCAAGGGTTTCATAAAATGACAACATTTTTCACGACTTCTGTGGGATGCTTGCCTGCTAAGCATATAAATCAGTAGCTTGTGTAATCCATTGGGCACTTAGTCATAACTGCAAGAAAGAAGAAAACTCTATCCTCTGTAACCTGCAAAGGATCAAGATCATCCATTCTAAAGGGGAAGAACTTGTGCTTGTGCATTTATTGGAAAAGAAGAAACCTAACTAATATTTACATTGTTATACTAAGAGGCAACTGATGCTTTTGCCTCTGTCAAAGAGGAACCTTTAGAAGGAGCCGATACCCCTCATACCATTGTTACATTCACCATCTAGCTGCAATGATTGAAATCTATTGTATGCATGCATTAGATCACACATACTACTCATGTGGTGAAAGAACACTTCACCATTTACCTTGCCACCATACGAAAGCCATAGAAAATGGCCACTTGAGACATCCGGGGATGCATGAAGCATACACATAGTAGGAAGGGGGGAGTTTTTTAGGAGTCAGCTAGCATCAAAAGAACTACTTCTTGCAAAAGAGAAGGCATCTCTATTATACAAGGAGGCAACATTTTTTTCACAATTGTCGTCCTCTTGGCGCGAGTCGAAGCAAAGGAAAAGGCCTCGAACTCACATGGTGATGAAAAGTACACGATATCTTTGTCTTGGCCTGCACAAGGGGGCTCTTCAAGCACATCAAATTGGAAACTTTGAAGCTCGGTATACTGTTAAGTTGAGCAACCAAAAGACTGTTGGCATGGCCAACATGTTGTTGCTCAATGCCATCGTATTTGATATGTTGGTCCCAAGTGAAACATTCAAGCTCAGACACAATATACCTAATGGCAAAAGAAACATCTTCACCTTGAATGAAGACTTCATATTCAACATCATCACTTTCAGGGACAAGGGAGAACCAACATACATCATAATCACATGTGTTGATATCCAACTCATCAGCACAAATCTCAGGTTTATGAGACACTTCAAAAGAAGAACTAAAATGTTTAGATTGTCCCTTTGTTTTTGTTTCCTCATCCTGGCAACAAAATGCAACAACCTCAGGTTCATGGCACTATCCATCTGACATGCAATCTGTAGTAAAAACATTACCCCTTGTGCCCTCCTCAAGACTAGCTTGTTGCTCTCCAGAGCTACCACCGAGGGAGGTGTAGACATATCCTTCTCCTCGTGATCAATAAAGAAAGGGAGATTGTCAAATGAGAGGACAACGTCCTCCTCTTTACCTTCACACTCCCCATGTTCAATGACTTGTTGCTGCAACTTATTGTTATCAATATCCTCCTGCAGCATTGTTGATTCCTCCTCCTTTAGAGTATATGAAGATTCACCAATGGCTGATTGAACCCCTTCGTCATGATGAGGATGAGAACCATCCGTCCTCCATACAACAGGTCCACCCTTAAAAAGGGAGATAGCATTAGGAAAGGGCCTAGGTGGTGGGCCATTTTGCAAAAGGCACCGAGGAGAAGGATCTTGTATAACAACATCTGGAGCTCCCTTAAAACTTGGAATTTTAAAACTAGGGGGGTTAGTTGAAGGCTTGGGGGGTCTCCCTTGCCTAAAGCTTGGGATTTCAAACTTGGGAACCCTAGGGGCAGAAACCTCCTCCTATATGAGCCGCATCTCTATGGCTTCTAGTTGCTCAATTTCTTTCTTCCTAGCAGAGGCAAGCTGCCTTGCAAGGAACTCATCATGTTGTCTTTGGGCTCCCATCTCTTGTTGAAGTTGAGCCTGATAAGAAAGTTGATCTTGCTGCAAATCCCACTCATGTTGCCTCTTCAACTCCTCCAGCTGCTTGGTGAAATCAAGCAACACACTTTTGATTTCTATAATTTGCCTTTTTTCGTCATCTTGGGGCTGGTTGGGCTGCCAAGAAGGTTTAGCAGGGGTGGGTGGGTGGCAAGCAGTAGGAAAGTACCCACCTATTGCTGAAGTGAAGTTATTTGGCATAAAACTAGGAGCAGTCCTAGTTCGGCCCTATTGGTAAGGAGGGGAAAAATGGTTGGCATTCTCATAAAATGGGGGTGAATAGAAGTTACACCCATGATATGAACTCGTATTAAAGCATTTGAAAGTGATGGAGCTTGTTTAACAAAATGCTTAAAGAGAGCAAATGGACCCTGTCAACCAGAGATTGATAACATACCACAGATCCACCAAATGATAACAGAGTTGCCAAGTGCTTGGAAGATGTTGCCTCCAAAGGCTTGATGAATTGAATTTCACACCGACCCTTCAATTGGCTTGGGCTTAGGACTGCATGACTTTGGAACCTCGGGGTTCCAGAGTTGAGGACTTGCGAACTTCGGAACCTGGGGGTTTTGGAGTTGGTGACTTGGGAACCTGGGGGTTCCGGGGTCCCAACATTAGGAACTTCGTATGAACAAGAACCAGACTTGTTGAGTAGAGTCGCCAAGTGCTTGAAACACTAAGAATAACACTGAATCCTTAGCATGTATGTTGAACTAAGTCCCACCGGGTGTGCCAAAAACTGTTATCAAGAGGGGAGAAGGATTCCCACAAGTCACACTCAGAAAACAAGTTAACACAACATATACGGAGAGAAAATCCACACGACATACACCTGTGATGAAGGTAAGAAAAGCATACATAGTATACATAGGTTGGAAGGAGGCAAAAATGGTGATTTTCAATTAATCATAAAGGCCAAAAGCCAATCTTATAGTTGCAGAAATACAAAAATAATTACAAGTCTTCAAGAGAAGAGAAAGAGCATAGGAAAGCTCAAGGTAGCTGGGGGATAACCCTTTACAATGAGGCTTAACAACCTTTATATAGAAAAATGGTTACAAGAGTGATCATGACCCCTGTATGTTAGGCTGGAAGTGGAGGAAAGTGCATGCACTTGACTTGCACATGCAAGCAACCTAGCCATACCCACAAAGGGAAATCGTGAGAAGGTGGATTGACTAAACTTCCAAAATCAGACATGACATAAGTCACCAAGCATGGCCTCGTACCTCCCTTGATGGAAATCCTGCCAAAAACATTTATTGCACCCTTGTAGCTCCACAAAAGAAAGTGCACAAGTCACCAAAACTGTTGGAGCATTAAAAGCCTTGAGTGCTGATCACGCCATCCAGAAGTGTCGCCAGTCAGAAGGAAACCCAGAGACTTCAGAAGCTCGAACTCCCGAAGTGAGGAAGACAAGGGAAGGAGCAAGGAACTTTGAAACCTCAGGGTTCCAAAGAACTTCAAAATGCTAAGGAAAGAACTTTGAAACCTCGGGGTTCTGAAGTTTCGGGATAGAGAGAGGAAGAGAAGAAAAGGAAGGGTTCTAGAGTTCTGGAGAGAAGAAGGGGAGGGAGCTTTGGAACCTTGGGGTTTTGGAGTTCCGGGGAACTGTGCAAAGGAACTTCGGAACCTCGGGTTTCCGGGGTTCTAGGATAGAGAGGGAAAGGGCTAAAGAGAGAAGGGGAACTTCGAAACCTCGAGGTTCCAAAGTTCTGGGATAGAGAGGGAAAGGGCTAAAGAGAGAAGGGGAACTTCAGAACCTCGAGGTTCCGGAGTTCCGGGCAAGGATAGAAGAAAGGCTATGGAGAGGAAAGGAACTTCGGAACCTTGGGGTTCTGGAGTTCCGGTGAAAGGAGAAGCTTTAAGAGAAGAGGTGAAGGAAAGGAATGCTAGGAACTTTGGATCCTCGGGTTTCCGGAGTTTCGAAAAGGGAAGGAGAAAAAAGGGCAAGGAACTTCGGAACCTCGGGGTTCCGGAGTTCCGCGGGAAGAGGGAGAAAGGCTAAGGAGAGGAGGGGCTAAGCTAGGGAAGGAAGGGAAACTCAGAACGTCGGGGTTCCAGAGCAGGAAAGAAAGCGACTAAGGCAAAGAACTTCGAAACCTCGGGGTTTCGGAGTTCTGAGTAGGAAGAAGGAAGGAGACAAGGGAAAAGAACCCCAGAACCTCAAGGTTCCAGAGTTCTGTGAAAAGGAGAAAGAGAGGGCCTAGGAACTTTCAACAAGGCAACACTCCAAACCTTATGATTGTATTTCTCCTTGATCAACTAGGGTAGCGCTGGTCCATGGAACATATCTCTGACCAGTTCTCACTAATGGACCAAGGGTGCCATAAAATGACAACGAGAACTAATAATAATAATTTGATATTAATTACGATATCATAATTATTTCAATGATTGAGAATTGAGGAGAAGGAAATCTCAATGTATGCTTATACTCATATTAATCTTAAAAAAACTTTTATAATTAAAATTTGAAAATATCAAAGAAAAATCTAGTTTTAATTTTTCTTTTTTGTTTTGTTTTTATTTTGATAAGAATATATTTTAATATATATATTCCCCCCCTGTATTAAATGGATGACCTAATTTATGAAATCAATGGTTGAGAATTGAGGAGAAGCATGCGAGATTAATCTCAACGTATACTTACATTTATATTAATTTAAAAAACAATATATAATTGAAAATTAAAAATATAAAAGAAAAAATCTTTTTTATTTTTAATTTTTAATTTTCTTTTGATAAGAATATCTTAAATAATATATCTTTTTTTTTTTTTTTATGATGGATGAAAGCACTAGGATTCTTAGCCTAGCCCTAGCTCGAGATGAGGTCACAAATGAGGGGCCTTGTCCTTGACATAAATGACATGAATGCCCCATGACCAAGCAAATATTCGAACCTCCTCCTCCTCCAATTAAAATTTCATTAAGTTTAAAATTTATTTTAATTATTTATGTATTTTATAAAATTATAAATATAGTTAATTTTTTAAGAATTAGTTTTGATTTACAAATATTTATCTTATTAAAATATTTTAGATTAATTATATTTTTAATTAAAAGTCTATCTTTTATTACCATCTTCTCTCGATAAGAATATTTTAAATGTTATCTTGTTTTATTATGATATTCTATTCATTAACTTATAATTTGATTTTAATTATTTATGTCTTCTTATGAAATTACAAATAATAATTAAAAGATATTAGAATTAATTAAATTTATAATTTTGTCTTATTAAAATTTAATTTATTGTAGAATAATTATATTTTAATTTTTATAATAAAATAAATTTCAAGTTAAATCCCAGATTAAAAGTTTAGAGCAAGATAGTGAGAGAGAGAAACTAATTTTTGATTGCTCATTTCATATCGATAATGTAAGGATAGCATGTGTCCTTGTGGAGTTATGCTTAGGGTAGCATGTCATTTGATTACCATTTCCCTCTCTATCTCTCCCCCCTATCTATATCTACTTACCTCTCCTTGTATCTCTCTCTTCTCCCTCTATCATTCCCACTATATCTATCCCTCTATATATATCTCTCTCTTTCTACCCCCACTCCCCTTCTCTCCCTATCACTCCCTCTTTTTATATCTCTCCACTTGTCCTCTCTCTCTCTCTCTCTCTCTCTCTCTCTATATATATATATATATATATATATATATATATATATATCCTCCCCCCTCATCTCTATCCCTCTCTCTCTTAAACACTCCTCTCCCTTCATCTATCCTACTCTCTCTATATCCCTATCTACATATATCTACATATCAGTTCCTGTACCTTTATCTTTCTATCTCTCTATCTTTGCTTCTCCCTCTGTCTCTTTTTATCTCCTTCCACCTCCCCCACTCTCTTATCCCCTCTATATTTTTGAAGTTATATCAACTCTATCTCTCAATTCTATCCACATCTCTACCTCTTTCTTTCTTTATCTCTCCCTCTTTCTATCCCTATCTCTCCCTCTCTCCCCATCACTCCCTATTCTTATGTTTATCTACTTGTCCTCTCTCTAACTCATACACACATACACACTCCCTATCTCTATGTTTATCTCTATCTTTCCCCCTCTCTATCTCTCTCCCTCTCTTTAATTTTTTCTTCTTCTATTACTTGTCTCCATCACCTTCTTTCTCTCTCACTCTTGCCCCCTCCATCTCTATCTCCATATCTCTATCTCTCCCCCTCTCTATCTATATATCATTATCTCCACCTCTATATATCTTACCCATTTAATCTGTCTTGTAAGATATCTCCATCTCCCTCTTATTCCTTCTTTCTCTATCCCTCTCTGGCTATCTATATTTCCATCTATCTATATCACCCACTCTCCCTTTATCTATTGATGTCTCTACTCTCTCTCTCTCTCTCTCTCTCTCTCTCTCTCTCTCTCTCTCTCTCTCCTTCCCTCATTTCCTTCCTATCCCTTATATATCTCTTTATCTCTTTATCTCTACCTCTCTCCCTTTCTCCTCTCATTTATCTCTATCTATCTCTATTTCTCTTCCAAAACATGTCTCTCTCTCCTTTATCTCCCATATTTCTCTTTCTCTTTCTCCTTCTCTATTTGTTTATCTATAGTTTTCTCTATTTTTCTATCTCTTTAGCTCTCTCCATATCCCCCCCTCTCAATATATCCTTACTATCTCTCAATCATACTATCACACCATCTAGATATCTATCTCTCACTCATCCTCTATAGATCTTTCGATCTCTTCCTATCTCTATATCCCCCTCCATCCCCCTATCTTTATATCTCTATCTCTATCTCTTTCTCTACCTCTCTCTATCTCTCTATCTATTTTTCCCTCTCCCTCTCTTTCTTTATCTTCATTTGTACCTCTATCTTCTTCCCCCTCCTCTATCTCTAGACATATCTCTCTCTCTATCCATCCTTCTCTCTCCCTCTCTCTCTCTCCCCCCCTCTTTTTATACCTCTGTATCTATATCTCTTTTCATCTTTATATTGTTCTCTCTATATTTCTTCTCTCATCTACCCCTCTACCTCTATCTACTTATATCTTTATCTCTCTATCATTATATCTCTCCCTCTTTCTCCATATATCATTTCTTATCTATATCTTTATGTATATATCTCCCCTTCTCTCTCCCTCTATTTATTTTTCTCTTCCATCTCCCCCCTCTCTCCATCTCTTCATTTCTCTCTCTCCTCTCCATCTTCCTCTCTTTCTCTTTCTCCATCTCCATCTCCATCTCCATCTTCATCTCCATCTTCATCTCCATATTTAACTTTTTATCAACCTCCATCTCCTTATCCCTCTCTCTCACTCTTCCCCCCTCCATCTCTCCGTCTTTGTATCCCATATATTATCTCTCTCCCTTTGACCTTATTGCAAACATAACATAAGTCAGTTGGCAATGAAAGTTGATTATATTCTTGATCTAAAGGTTTTGTTTCAATTAGGATTGGATCCTTGTAAGTGGATGCATAGTTGATTTGAATCTTTCACTTCTCCATCAATACTTTTATTGCACAAATAATGTCATTTTCTAAATGACCTACCAATTGACCTCATATACTACACAAATTTACACAAAAAATAGACTAAATTTGTCCCTAATTAACCTTCCACACCTCTTAGACATACTCATTACACAACAAGATACAATTGCTAGCATAATAATCAATCTAAAACTAAGAGAAAAATTACAAAATCCACTAGTTTGTAGGGGCGTGAGACAAAGGTATGGAAATTCACCATGAGAAGAATAAACAAATTTGGCAATCACCTCATGCTTTGGCTCTTTTATTTATTTAATGGAAACAAGATAAAAACGCAATTAAACTGTTATATATAAGCAGGTTTGCGTCCGTGACTTTTTGAGCTTATTCCAACCGATATTTGCAGTAAGCAATATACGAACTGGAGTGGGCTAAATTTGATGGTTGCTGGAGCACACAAATTTATACAGCGTTGTAGCTTCTCATCTCTATAAGCTTTATACTAACTTAAGTTGATTCAACTGCTGCGTTTCACACTACACGCCCACGCCCTATTTATAAAGAAGCGGCTTCGAAGGAGCTTAAAATTGTGCATTTTCATGATTTTTCACAGTAATTGATCTGGCCAACGCAATTGAACTACATAAAAAAGAAGTCTTGGAAAGTGTTAGAAAATACGGCCAGCCGAATAGCCGTGGTGAGTAATTTTTTTAAAATTTTTACTTATTTTCGCAGCTCTTAACTGTATAAATGTCTTGCTCACTGCATTGCAACCGAGTTGGTCACGGTTTTTGTTTTTGGACTAAATGCTGTAAATTTCCGATGCTGCAAATTTTCCTGATTTTTTTGAGGTTTTTATTAGCCAAAAATCACATTTTTACAAAATGGAAGGGTTTCGAGCTAATAGCGGTACTTAGGGTTTGATACAATTAGGGCTAACGAGTTATTCACTTATGCGTGAAAGCTAAATTTCTGTTTTATTAATTGTTGTATGGAGATGGTTGCAGAGCAACCTGCTTCATCAAAATTCGACACCATTGATGTTTTTTTCTATCGAATTTGGGGTTTTTAATTTGCGAAGAAGCTCAGATCAGAAGTTTGCGCAAAATGGGTACTATACGCGAGTACTTTGTAGCGGAACGGAGAGGCTTACTGGCAAGGTTTTGTCTGTTGAAAAAGTATTAGTAATCTTGGGATGGGTTTTTTTAGGTTTACAGTGTTGCTGCTAACATGTTTACTGATATTTTCTGCCCGTGGCCTGAGGCTGCTGCTTGCTGATATCTTTGTCACTGTTTTAAGGCATTGATCCCGTGGATGGATTACCATTCCGAGGGAGTTCGACGAAGAGTTGTTCATTCAGTAAATTGCGAAAAAGAAGTTCTTTACTCAAAGGAATCGAGTGGTGACTGTTCAAGCGCAATTTTTTTAGGGGCTGTGTACGATAAGGTTGGGATTTTCGCAGTACCGCCTTTAGGAGTTTTATGGTTGCACGGTAGAATTTTTACACGAAGAAATATAATAATTGGAAGCTAATGCTAGTGAAATTTGATTGCTAAAGCACCTCAATTTAGTAACTAAGGCTGCAGTCAGCTACAGTTTTAAAATTTAATCTCCAAATTTTAAGAAAGCAGGTGGTCTCATGATATATATATATTTCAGATGATTGACAAGTGGCAGAAAATTTCTTAAGCTGGTTGGACAAGTTTCTTGCCCCACTCCAAATGCACCAGCCTACACTAAAAGTTAGACTCCTATATATCAGGAAAATATTTTAATTAATACTGTAGCTTTTTTTTTTGGCCTCATGAGATTCCTGGCTCCATAAAAAGAGTCCTTGAGGCCTCTCCATGGGACCACTGCCTAAGGGTGGGTTCTAACGGAGAGGGACTTCCTAGAAAATTTCAATGGGTGCAGCTGAGATATTTCAGGATTATTTTGAAGTAAGGTAGGGGTCCCATGGAGGGGGCTTAAGCTCTATTTTTAAGAAAGAGGTGCCCCACGAAGAAATTATTTTTTTTGTTACGAGATTATTTGGAATCTTTTCCTAAAAAATAGAAGCCCTTATTTTTAGGCCTGTAAATTTAAGCAGGTGAAAATGGGGTGAGGCTAGAAATTGCCCCATCAGCTTAGGAATATTTTATGCCACTTGTCAATCATCTGAATTTTAAAGGGAAAACTAAATTTATTTACAACCAGCTTACTTAAATTTAGAAGTTTAAACTTAAGCTTATCTGCACTACAAGGTTCGTGGGACCACCACCATCCTTAAATTCAGCAGCTTAAACTTTTAAGCTGAACTACTATACAAAATTCATGGGACTGCCAGCTCTAAAATATTTCTAAAATATCTCAGCAGCTCCAGCTCTAATTTTTAAGAAGCCTCCCTCCATGGGACCTCAGCCTAAGTAGTCCATGAATTTTGTATCGTAGTTTAAGCTCCAAAATTTAGGGAATTTGGTGGTCTCATCACACCTCAGTGAAGCGCTCGTTGAAGATTTTTTTTTTTTTGATCGGTAATAGTGATAGATTTTATTAATAATATCGAGATTTAAATCTAGCCCAAACTAGGTGGGGCTACAATTAGGGAGCCACCTCCCCGCAACAACCAAGCATCAAAATGCATAGACCCTTAAACAAGTCAACATGTCATTGCTTAAAATTTTCTTCGCCCCTATCATGCGAGCGAAGAAGCCTATTAAAGGATCCTTCTTCCTTGCCTCTCTTGCCCCTCTTTACCTTTAGCTTTGTCCAACCTTCCTCTTGCCTAACAACATCCAGCGATGCCTCCTTGGATGCATCCTCATAAGACCTTTCCTTCTCACCAGTCCTTTGTTGGCAAGTCTACAACTCATCTTTAGTATCCACAGAGCTATCCCCCACATTGTCTCTATCTCTAAGCTTTGCCTCTGACCCTCCTGAGGCTTTAGAAGTTTCAGTAATCGAGGCTTGTAGCATCTCCCCATCCTCTCTTCCCTGCTGCAGCTCCTTATCATCTCTCCCTAAAGCATCATTTGGTGTGTCCATCAATTCTTTTTCCACTGTGTGATTACTGGGGGAAACCTCCCTCCACCAGGTTGCCTGCACCTGCTATTTCTTCTTGTCACAATTTGCAGCAATGTGCCCTGTTTTGAAACATCTTCTACATCCGAAAAGAATACCTTCGTAATCAATAGGCTGCAACCAACTGCTATTTGCAAATTTCAGGTAAACATCTGCAGGAGGAGCTTTCATCATGTCAATCTCGACAAGAATGCGAGCGTAGGTAGTGTGTAGAAAATTAGAAGAACCCTCAGCTACCCCCAAAAACCTACCCAAAGAATTTCCAACTGATGCAAAAAAAGAGTCAAACCAAAACAGTAGCGGAAGGTTTCGAAGTCGTACCCATGTTGGAATTTTGTCGAAGGATTTAGTGGTGGGATTGAAGGTTGGGTACCAGGGTTTCAACAACAACAAATACTTATCCTCCCAACTCTATTGATACTCACACAGTATTTTCTTCCTGTCTCGTACATTATCAAAGGCAAGCACGAAAAATCTTCGAGCCCCAAGATAGATCTGTACATCCCCCTCCAGAAAGGGACTCCAAAACTCTGCAAGCCATTTATGCAACTCATTGAGACGAGGCCAAAAGCCGTTAAATCTCCCAATCAAGCCCCTCTCAGAAAAAAACTTCTCATTTTCCCTCACTTCTTTGTCAATCTCATCTTCCAATCAAACAATTGGCTTGACTTTGAATGGCTCAATCCATCCTCTTCCATTAACCTTGCTTGATTTTCCTCCCTCTATTCAATTCCATCACACTGCCCAAACCCTTGTTTCGCTTCCCCTTGCCGAAAACGTGTTGCCTGCCCTTAAAAGGTTGTTCATTCTTTTGCTTCTCCTTTAATTCCCTCATCTGCAAGCCTTTCCAATACCTGGCGAACTTCATAAGAACCCCACTGTTAACCACTGGTGTAGGGCCAACCTTCGGTCCACCAACCACTGCGCCAACCTAGCTCGTGGGCATCCTAGAAATGTGACGTGTAGACCTTGACTGATCCCCTTGAGCAGTTGGAAAACACCTGTAGGAAGCAAAGCCATTGCTGCCATACCGCGGGAAAACCCTAGGCGTCGAAGGAAGACAACAACTCGTTGCATAGAATAAGAGTGGTCTACGATGGAATTGATAAAATTGCGTTCTCATGAATTTTATTATTTAGCATTATAGAGTAAACTAATATAAAATAATAAAAAAAATTATTGATAAACATTGAAAAATTTCAGATGATTGATAAGCGGTAAAAAAAGCTTAAGCTGGTGGGACAATTTCTAGCTCCCCAAAGTAGGGGCTGCTATTTTTCAGGAAAATATTCCAATAAAAATATATCTTGAAGACCCCCCATGGGATCCCAGCCTAAGAGTGCCTGAGAAAATTTAAAGCTTTGAACTTTGAAGCTTAGTTACTAAGATCTGCTAAGAAAATTTTGGGGCTGCTGCTTTTAGTATTCTGAATGCTGATGTAATATCATTTTTTAATATAAATTATAACATAATTTGAGAGTTAAAGTGCAAGTTTGGATAAAGTCAAACGATATCTCAATGGATACAGTACCTAGAGACTTGAGTTAATGTATCTAAAATAGCACTGTAGGGCTGTCTCCTTTTTGGGGGTGGTGCTCGGGGATGGCAGGGAGATGTTTTGTCCCTGTTCCAGTATCCGCCTCCCTGCAAACAACAATTATTTTGAAGGTCACGTTCTCGAGGAATGCTACAAACATGTGTGTTAATTTTTATTTGAATGACTCACGAGCTAGTCAATAACTTGTGTTCTATTCAATTAATTGGGAGTAACTTGTTTATTTAGTTTATAAAAGCTAACTTTTATTTGTATATGTTTCTGTCAAGTATTTCTGTTCTTACAATTATTTTAGCAAATTGTGACTTTTTTGAAAAACAATTACTCAAAACTTGAACCTATAGTTTGGAAATTAAAAGGTCTGACAAATTGCAAGTTAACAACTCATCTATTAATCTATTTGAGAGAATTGAGTAGATACTTGCATTTTTTATAGAAAGATAGCTTTTAGAGGGATTTAAACCCTAAACTTGTGGCTTTACATTAAAAATGCTTTATCAACTATGCTATAAGTATCTTTTGAAACTAAGATGTTGTATACTTGAACCTTATTTTATGAAACAAAATTAAAAAAATAAATAAATATATCCATGTGGGGCTCTTAGTAAAAAATAATCTTTCTCACTGCACAGAAAAAATAAATATCGCTGTTTAAGTAGAATGGTCATGGCTGGAGCTATTGCACTGGAAATATGGTGTCCTCTTCTCAATGGCATTCTCCTTTCGATTTTTTTTCTATTTTTATTTTCTCATTTAGGTTTTCAAGCAAAAAATGGAAGTAGCTAAAAATGACAGCAAAAGAATTTAAAGTAGGGGTACTTGAGACAAAACTACAGCCAACTAATCAATAGAATCTTTAGGAAAAAAATGGTACTCAGGAAATGAAGGTCAAACCAGAAGTGCTGAGCATGAAGAAGGCATTTGAAACGCTAGAAGGTGGTGTTTAAAGTTTTAAACAAATACTAGAGAAGTGCTAGTACATAGCAATAAGACAAAAGAATGAACAAATACAAGTGTTTGGAGAAGGTGCTTTGTGCTCAAAATTAAAGGTGGTCAAACCAGAAGTGCTGAGCATGAAGAAGGCATTTGAAACGCTTGAAGAAGGTGTTTAAAGTTTTAAACAAATACTAGATGAATGCTAGTACATAGCAATAAGAAAAAGGAATGAACAAATACAAGTTTTTGGAGAAGGTGATTTGTGCTCAAAATTAAATAGTGTTTAGAAGATTATAGCATACAACTTATTCCAAATGGAAATTATGTCAACCACAACCACATCATCAAATGCTTGTATTTGCTATAGTGATCAACCTAGGCAAACATAAATAAACACATTCTTCTTTTCTTATGAAAATATATATCTTAACCAAACTGCTGCTTCATCTTCATCACATCCTCCCCTTTCTTTCTAATGGTTCTAATATCACTTTGTAGAAAATTAGGCCAAATAAAATGTAAAATACGAGGGCTTTATTTATGAATATGAATTTTACAAAAAGAATGAGCTAAGGGTGAAAGAACCTTTGACATTGTCTTCCTCCAAATGGTGGCTTATAAATATTTTTCAAATGTTATAAGCTCTGAACCTTTTAAAAAGAGATGCACTCCTCCTTGCGATATTAATCCTAACATAATTTGATTTCTAACTCAATATTAATGAGGGTGTCTTTTAGACATTCTTGCCCGTCACAATCTATAAGATTATTTTCCAAGGTAATTAATTACAATTTTTTATTAACATCTATCATCTTTAAGTAACTTTTGGATCAATAATATAATAAACATTGTAAAATGCCTTGCTACAACGAGCTCTTAAAATGGCCAAGAATATTGTTGTTCATGTATATTGAAAACATATTCAAATACATTTGCATTGTATTTGACATCTCACTAATACACGAGGAAAGTAGAAAACCCCCCAAAATGGAACATGACAATTTTCTTATTGATCAAATATCAAGCAATACATGTACATATGAAGTACAATTTAATTATAGTGAATACAAAACAAGTCATACATAATAGTTCGATAATTGTAATTTGACTATTATAATACAAAACAATCCATAAATTATAAAATTCAAATAATCTATTAGAGTACAAGTACAACATCAATGGCAATATGCTAAGTACATATAAGTATGTGTGTATCCAAAAATATTGTACTTTTTGAAAGCTCTTACAGTGTGGGAGATCTAAAATGAACCCACCATCAATGGAAATTTGATTAACCTCAATGATCAACAAAGCTTAAAGTGGTCAAATAAATAGTACATAGTCTATGCAAACATTGTAAAGAATATCTAAAATTTATAAGGTTTCTTATTTGTGATTAGATTATCTATTTATTAATCAATTAGTAAGCATACCATGCAATTCATACAAGACATCAAAATGAATAAAATAGAGTGACACAAGAACTTAACATGATGCATACCTTGGAATGACTTGGGTTTGTATTGTATAACCTTGCTTCAATCCCAATTGACACCTAAGAATTCGTTAATTTTATTAATCAGATATAACAGAATTCAATGTAAACTGAAAATGTAATGAAAAACACAATGCAAACATAAACCTCCCTGGGAAAACCTCCCTCTTGGAGGTGAAAAAACCCAACCTCAAAATCCAATTATATTATGTCAAATATGAAGGCAATTACAAGACATGAAACTTATCTCCAATATAAGATCAGTTTGCTGCCAAAACAGTCTTCAACCAATTCGCTTGATCTATGTGGAGACCGAGATGTATCAAATCTGCTTTGCTGTCTTGGAGATGTGATGCACTGATATGTAGAAGTAATTCGCTTTCATAGGGATGATTTGCTGGCCTTCCAGAAGTCTGTCTCAGACTGAAGATAACTCTTGCAGACTTAGCAACATGTATATCAGACCTGCCAGTGGAGAAAGATGTGTGCTGACCTTCAGCTGACCTTCAAGAAGATGAATAAGCTTGAGATAACAATTTCGCTGACTTGAGGCTCATTACAAATTCGCTGACTTGATTGATGTAATTCACATGATGTGATGATGTATAATGCCATGCAAATGACTTGTTTATATACTTGACTTGAGGTGTCAAGTTGCAAGTCGGCTTGCTTATGTATTTCATAATAATATTGTATAGACCGCTTAAATAGGTCTTGACTCATAAAGACATTATTGCTTGTTGTGCCTTTTACCGCCCATTTGGGGTTCACATTAAGTTGTACACGTTATGTTTGGGTCGTAGCCCAATTACAATAAACGAGAATAGATAGCACAAGTTGTTTACAATTTTGATTGCCATTTGGCAACATTAAAATTTTAATCCGAACTAGCTATTATTTCAACAGAATTCATTTCCTATAAGTTGTCATTTGACACACTTACAACTAATTGTACCACCATAAATACTCCTTTATGTGCATTGTTTATCATAACGATTTACTCCATCATGGATGTCCACTTATTGTTGATTGCACAACCATTAAAAGGATGCTTCTTAGAATGCAAGGATACTTCTTCACTAACCTTTATTTATCACTTCATACCTACCACTATGGATAGGCAAACCATGTAATTCCGTGCGTGTGCGTACGTGTGTTTTAAAAATAAGATTAGTATAAAGTTCTCACTCAAAAAATGATAAAATCACAAGGAAAACCCTCCCACAACAAAACCATGGTTGTGATATCGATTATTAAGAAATATTCTTGGAAGCACCTTAGCAGTTAAACTTAAAATAAAGATTAACAATTAAACATGTAGGTGTCTCCATATCAATATTATAAAAATAATATATAGTAATCAATCTACACAAATGTTGGGGGGTGTTTTGACATACTTGTCAACATGTAGGGAGAACATCAAATGCACCACCTCTTTTGAAAGGAAACGACTTCAAGAGATTGATAATTCCAAGGTCTCTTTGTGCAAGGTCATGATAATGCTAGATAACCTAGTGGCTCATGTAGCTGTACTTATGTAAGGGGATGTTGATAATCAAGTAAAAATATGGTTAAATCTAATTAAGGGATTAGAAATAAGATAAATAATGCATAAACAACTACTCCAATCACCCTAACTACTCAACTAACCATATTTGTAAAAAAGAACAAAAGATGATGATTCAGAGAGAGGAAATGAACTAAAAATGAATAGGATGAGATTTACATTTGATTTACTATTCCTTATCTTGGAAGATTCAGTGAATTTTATTTAACATGTACAATTACATAAGCAATATTATATAGAATTATGAACATTATAAGTGCAAGATCTAAAGGAATTTTGTGAAAAAGGCAAAGAAATTGCATAAAACTACCATATTGTGTGCACAAGTATTACACAATATTTAACAAATCCACCATTAAAGATGTAAACTCTCAACATTTTTGTTGAATCCCAAAGCAAAAGTTGACCAATCATAAATATTCAAGCAAACATAATGAACACTTAACACAACAATAAATCAAGTTCTCTTATCAAAATTGACGCAAATCGTCACCAAGTGACAAATTCAACTACAAGGAAGATTACACAATTCCTAAGTCCCAAGATTGAATTTGATTGATCCGATGTGTTAAATATTCTACATAATACTCACAAACTAAGTTCCACGGTGTTTTGGGGATGGTGGATGGTTGGGAATGGGTTTCAGGGACAACACTCTAAGGGCCTTTTTTGGGGGACAGTAGGGGGATGCCGATACATACATACATACATATTTTGGACGATTGAAAAGATAAAGTAGAAATGAAAAAAAAATTCATGTTGTCTTAGTGCTGTGGGGAACACCTGTTTGTCTCTGGGATGTCCAGGTGTCCCCTCCCGTTTTTGGGACGTTTCATACGTTTCCAACGACTGGGACGTCCCTAGACGTTTCGTTGTCCCCAAATGGCCATGGGGGACGTGGACATGGGCTCCGGGGTTAGGGACACATCTTCATGGAACATAATCAAGAATCTAATTTCATCATAAATTCATCAATTTTATTATTATTCTAATTATCTTTTCAAGTATTTAATTTCTTAACTAGGGTTCTTCTAGATTTCTATTATACTTGGGTTTACTTTCAAGTTTTATTTTTTGAGTTTAATCATTGAAATCAGTTTTTAGTAGTGGGATTATAAGAACATATATAATGTTCATTATAGAAGTGGGCTATTTGGTAGTTACAAGTTAGTTGTTAATTACAAGCTAGTTGATAGTTATGAGTTAGTTCATTGTCAAATCTTTAGCTAGTAACATGCAAATCCTAATTTTGGAATTTTCAAAAGTTAGAAACAAAGCCGAAGGCAAATTTTCCAACATGTGATTATTTGAAGGATTTAACGTCTTTTCTTGTGTTGGTTGAGTTTATCATTTAAGGAAAGCATGCATATGCATTATGTATATTTGTGAAAAATCTCACTAGCAAGAACTAATCTCTAGAACAGGGTTTTGGCCCTAGTTACTTTGAGACAAGAGATGTCTTCATTATGAGAGATGGGTATGGGAATGGAGATACGTATGGGAATGGATAGCATACTTTTTAGAAAATAGGAAATGCAGGAACAAGGAAGTGTTATGATAAAAACTTTTAAATTTTTATAAACAAACAAACTATTGGAAGATATATAAATGAATATTCCAAAAATGTAAATAATGTGTAAGCACAAAGACTCAGTATATGAATTGTTAGAAGACATTAATACACTAGTTGATTTATCTACTTTTTAAAGAACATCAATTAATAGAAATCCTTAGACTTCATAAGGTTCGTCTAGACATTATTTGAACACAATTTTGGAAAACTTATGTTTGATACTTTTTATCATTGGTAAATTTGGGGATTAGCTAGCTCTAGTAATGAGGTCTCAAAGGTGGGCCTTTATCTTGTACTTTGAAACACTTTATCCTCTAAATAAATAAATAGAGAGATGCTTATAACAACAAGTGGTGATAGCCTATCTATTTCTGGGTTGACCATAGAATCTTTTCATTGTGGCTTGAACTTGTTGCAATCAAATTGTTTGGAGAATGTTCTTGAGAGATTGATTTTAATAAATATGTCAAGTATTTAAGAGCTGCAGTTTGTGAGTGTAGTTGAGCAAGTTAGTTATTCCCTACTAATGTTCCTATTTCAAAAAAGTCAAATCTATTTATTGTTTTTAAGTGTTTAATTTTAAAAAGGGATGGAATTGGTTGTTGCATAATTCGTCGCCCTTGTTCCTAAAGAGGAAATGGGGGGTTCCATTGACATATGCGCTAGATGACTAGATGGACGTGAGAAAAACTGAGAATGGTGTTTTTTGGCCAAGTCCTAATAGGCAAGTGAGGGACTCTAGGTCACTCTATGACTTTGGGCATTCAAGAATTTGGTAGAGCTTGGCCTCAACCAATCTGAATCTGCAATATGTTGTGATAGGGGCCCAACATGCTCGAACTTGCAAACAAAATTTTAATTTATTTTTGAATTTTACATATTGCCTCCTCAAGGTATTTAGATTTCATACTTGATAAGCAAGTTAAGAATCCTTGAGAAACATACAAAATGAGAAGTGATGATGGAAATGCAATGTAAATATGTACTTGTTCTTACCTCGCTGATCATAATGTAATTAAAGGGTAGCTCCTTAATTATGAATACTACGAATATAATTTCCTCTTGGACTTTAATGCATAAAGAATCACTTCCTCTTCTTTCCATATTCTAGTCTTGTATTTATTTTCTCCTATAGAGAATGCTAAAGGTCCATCTTCACTATGTACTTTGAATGGTGTATTGCACTCCGTTTGGTGACATGAATTGTTACAACGTACCCTTGGGTTGTGTTATCATAATTTTTGACCCTAATTTTTTATTGAACTCTTTAGTTTCTCTAGGTCAAAATGCATCATTGAATCATTGTTCTCAAAACACTGAAAAATTTCCAAGTTTGTTGTTCCCTTTGTTGTCTTGACCTTACTATGCCCATCATTGATAATTGGTTTGAGAACTCTTTCAACAAGGCCCCTTAGTCATTTTTTGCTTATTGTGTTGCCTTTTCTCACCTCATGTCTTGTGTCATTTGCCTAGGTTCAAACTTAAAAAAAAATTCAAGTGCAAAATTGTTTGGGCCAATTTTTAGCCTTGAGCAAAGTTTTGGGTTTTGTGTATTGGCATACCTTTCATTCAACCCTTGGTTCCCCGCACCCTTAGAATCCCCGACCTTTGCTACCTTATATACTTGTGGGGTTTTAGTTAATTGTGTCTTTTGTAGAAGAGAAGCTTGACGTTTGATCCTTGGCGTCCTACATATCGTGGCAACAACATATCGTTAGAACTTGTTATAACAAGACTAAACTATTAATAACTGTTAAGAGTAAACTATTATTATTAGATTATTATTATATTTTTATTTTATATCTGTTCTTATATTTAGTAGTATAATTTGGATATCAATACTTTAGTAAAACCTGTTGATATTACTCCTTAGGTAATATTATATTAATAATTATGTTAGAACTTGTGATATGAACACAATTTCAATATAATAGTTTTAAAATATAAAATAATAGTATAATGATAATCTAATCATAATAGTTTAGTCTTAATAGTAATTTTACTCATAGAGGCTATCATGTATAAGTAATTATATAATTGATATTAAATAATCACTCTAATTACTTATATATGATATCCTCTATGAGTAAAATTACTACTAAGGCTAAACTATTATTATTAGATTAGCACTATATTTTTATTTTATATCTGTTCTTACTTGGGATAAATTATAGTGGATACATCATATTAATTAATTCTGTATTTGTTAGAAGAGAAGCTTAAAGTTTGATCCTTGGCATCCTACATATCTTGGGTTGAACTTCCAAAGTCTTGACTTCCACATTTTCAACTTTGTGGGTTTTTGAGGTTTTCCTTGTTTGCATCCTCCTTGGTATTCTTGTATCTTGATTGTAGATTTTAAACTTTAGGTATGTTTATCAGATTTAGATAATTAATTATGCCCTAGTTTGTAATCAGATTTACAGTATTTTATTAGACCAACATAAATTAAATATGCCCGAGATTGTAATCAGATTTGCAGTATTTAATAAGTAACATAAATCAGAAATAAAACAGTAGACAACAAGCATACCCTGGGAAAACCTCTAATGAGGAAAAACCCAGCATGAAAGACCCACAGGTCAGATTATATATTCTCCTCTTAAAATGCACAATTACAGTACTTAGCTCTTCTATCAGATCTGATCTATTTGTGTAGCAGATCTGCTTTCTCTATGTCCTTCAAGTTGCACAACACCACCTAGGTCATCTTGCACAAATTCGCATAAGTCTGGATGAATTCGCCTTCTTCCTTATTAATTCGCACTTGATAAGCAGAGCTGTTTTCTCATTCGCATATATGAAAAAATGAATGAATGTGTGTTGACTTGCAAATTGTCACTTATTTATATACATCTTTTACTCCTTGAAATGCAAGTCTGCCTCCTTGGGTTTTTGGCGCCAATAATTAAATGGTGTGTATTTTGCATAGCGCGGTATTTGATTGTGCATAAGATAGGGTCACGTTACCCTAGGATAGGACCCGGTCCTAAAGGGGGTTTGGATGTTACCTTAAGGCAATCCGAACCCATATAACCCTAGTTACAATCAACATTGATCACTGATTTCTTGCTCCCTTTATCTTGTTATCCTTGTACCTTGATCGCTGGATTTCTTGCTCCCTTTATTTGGCAGGCTTTTGGAGATCCCATTATTTATTTGCACCATTACCAAGAAATTTGATCATCTTGAGGCCGTATCCCCTATACAGCAAGTTATTAGCCCCTTTTTTGTTGTCATACTTAAAAATGAGTGGATTGTGGAACTGCAAGCGCCAAACCTCAACGCACTTTCGGGTTTTTCCTTCTTTTTTGCTCTAAATATTAGTGTAATATTGGAAAGGTGATCGTAGACTAACATGTGCATTAACCTAGGATATCAATTCCTTTGGCTATACAATGCTGTCCACAAGGGAGAGACACATTGTCTTGAACTCACACTTCTGCTGATTGCATGTGATTGAAAATGATTGTGTGTGTGTGCGCAACAAGCTAGGTTAAGGAAGGCCAAATTGAACAAGATTGAAAGAAGTACAGAAAGTACAAATAAAAATGCAGAAGAAAGTTATGGATCTGGAAATTAGATACATAGAGGAACTTGGCATTGAAAGCTGAAACTTGGAGCTGACTATGCTGGACAGAAGTGCTGGTCGCCCTAATTTGAAGGTGACAAAGGTTTTGGGAGTCAATTGAAAATGCAATTTGGAAGCTCTGCACAATTGCCTCCCAAAATTTTGGGTCACTGTAGCAAGATAGGGGCATTGGGTGCCTTAGTCAAGGGCTTTTTGTCCATTTGAAGTCTGAGGTTGTTCGTCACTGTCTGCTTTGCTCTTCTGTAACTGTCTTGTAGTCAGATCTAAACCCACACACAAAAAAAAGGGAAAAAGAGTTTTGCTTTATAGGTGTTTGCCTAAGTCAAACTCTGTGTTGGTATTCCCACCTCCACAACAGCTATGATGATGAAAAGAGAGCTTATCTCCACAAAGACAGAGGCTAAGTGAATGATAAATGCTCAAATGACAAGATTGTCTTAGATATGTAACCATCTCAAGGAGTTCCACATAAAGGTGGTGATGCAATGCTCTTTTCTAAGTCCTGCGAGTGTTAGTGCAATAACATGATTATCATAAATGAGAAACAGGAATCTATACTTGGGTGTGAAGTGCTTGTAGTCTGCTGCTCTATAATCTGATAGCTCAATGCTTGCATGATTGCTCTAGATTGGATTTTTTTTTATATTAAAGATAATAGAGGAGTACAAGTAGATTAACTGTCTATACACAGTATATCAGTAATTACAAAGCATATACTGATAGCTCTACTGAGTAGACAAAATCAAACCTCTCAACATGGTATCTCGATCCATATGGCTGTCATGAACAAAAATAGATTACAAAAAAAAGTACTCAAAAGGAGTGATGTCAACATCTAAAACTGGGATTACTAGAAGAGTGCTGTTCTCTTCATCATCCATCCAAGCAATCCACCCACACTGTCCTTCCATCCAAACCTGATTCTTTCTTGCAAATTCAGGGAGAGGGATGGCCTCTGGAATATTCACTGCTGCACATGGAGCGGCAACATCAACTGGGGTCTTCCTCTTCTCATCAAGCTCTGTCATGAAATTGGATAGCCCAATCTCAAACACATTTCTCTCCTTTGTGGATCTCTTCCAGGTATAGCCGTGTGAGATTTCCCTCGAAAACATCCTAACTTGTCCATCCCCAACCAGCTGTTCAAATTTCTTCCTTGAAATCTTCATGACAACTGTAACCTGCCAAGAGACATTGTAAAATATAAGCCTCCTAAGAGACTCCGCAAGCAATCTTTCAATGCCATTAAAGAAAATTTTATTTCTAAATTTCCAAATGACCACAATATTACAGATGTGAGCACAGACCAAAAGACATTAGCATTTTCTGAAAGCCCTGACACGTACCCCACCACACATTCACAATTAATGATATTTGTATTAAGAGATATGTGTTGGTGTAAATAAATATTCATTTTGGATATTATTACACTTAAGTTAACTTAGGATAATGCATCTCTTCGTAGTTTGGATTTGAGACACTTAGGGAAGTGTGCACATAGGGATAGAGCTTGTAGGAGAAATTCCACCTTTTGTGGTCTTATTTTGCTGTTACACTCCACATTCGGTGGGTCATCCACCTCTTGTGGAATATTATATTATTTCTCCTACCTACCCCTAGTATTTCTTACCTACCCTTGTTTCTCATTGAGCCACATGTCATATTTGTGTGCTCATACATCCATATGGCCTTGCCTATATAAGCAGGCCTCTATTCATTGTATTGGTTAATCCAGTTGATCATTTGCATATTGATGAGAATACAGTTTGTTCTTGTCATTTTATTGTCTCTTTTATGCTTTTCATTGTGCCCTTGATCTTGGCAAAATCCTACATGGTATCAGAGCTATTGGGGCTTCATTGATTGGTTTTTGGAGACATCGTGGAAGGCTTCTATTTTCGGATTTGGGGATCTTCATTCTTTGGGGGCGTCATACAGCGATTTGGACATCACCGTTGAATCCGGGAGGCCGTTTCCATAAATTTCGACTATAAAGTCGACCTATTTTGGTGAGAAATTTTTTTTCCCCATTTTGACAATTATCGTACGGATTTCAAAATTTTTTATTAATTTTTCCAATTTTTTTTTTTAATATTTTCTGAAAAATTTCGAAAAAATAAAAAAAAAAGTTTTTTTGTGTTTGGGGGTCTGCAGATCTCCCCCCGTACTCGCAGTATGCAGGTTGCAGGCGTACCTACTGTCGGACCCGTGCCGAAGGCCCACGTCACTCGCCGCCGCCCGCGCCGGCACCCTCCGACGACCGTCTCCCTTCCGCCTTTGGCAGCCCCCTCCCTTCGGCCGGGACACAGACTCCGCCGTCGGTCTCTCCCGTCTCCAGCAGCGCCTCCTTCCGCCGACGTTTTTTAAACCGGCGATCCACGTCCGCCACGTGGCAGGAGGCCACTGGCCCGTGGCCACCTTTGTCTGACACGTCAGCTCCGTACGGCAGCCCAATTGACTGCCACATCACCTGCGCCACACAGTCCGTCCGTACGCCACTGTATAGTGCCACGTCAGCATCCGTACTGCACAGTCACTTGCCCAGTCAGCAGTCCGTACAGTACGGACGCCCAGTCAACAGAGAGGCGAAGTTTTTGCGACGGTCATACGGTCGTCAAATTTAACACAGTGACTTGCTGACGTCAGCACCACATCAACATTTTTTGAAAATTTTTTGACCCCTCGCCATTGGGCTTTTCAGTTTTGTAGTCCAACTTTGAAAGGCCATATCTTGCTTATTTTTGCTCCTTTTTTGGTGCAATTTTTTTTGAAATGGCTAAAATTTCGTGATCTTCGCAGTGGTGTGGTTATTTTCTGATTTTGGTTCACAGGTTTTTCGGAATTTTCGGATTCTCTCAGCTGTACCTGTCCAATCCTCAATTCTGCAACTTCAAAGGCCTCATTTGAGCTCATACGACCTCCTTTTCAGGTGCCGTTTTTTTTGAAAGTGCTTATTTTTTCGTCTACTTTCATAATCTATGATCAGATTTCAAAGATTGAGTGGAAATTGTACTTTCAGATATTGGTCTTATTTGGCTTATTAGGTACTTGTAAATTGCTTGGATCTTAGTTAGATCTCTTGCATTATCAGTTTGAGACTCTTTTGGCCTTATTAAGGCAGTTGTAAAATTGTAATCAGAAGTCCACCTTGCCATTTTTTGCAAGTGGCCCATTGTATACGCACAACTTATAAAGTGCCAAAATCATCACATTTGGGGGGGGTTCTTTGATTGAGTGAATTTGGGGGGGTGTCGTGTGTGACTGTGCCTCTCTTTGTGCTCTTTCCATTTTTGTTGCAATGAGTCCTAATAAATTTCCACCTTTAACTCTACATAATTATGCATCATGGAAAATTAAAGTATGGAGTAAATTAATGGAAAAGGGTCTCACACATTACATAGATGGAACAATAACAGCACCACCTGATCCTAAGGCCGATCCAATTGCTCAATTAGAATGGCTCACAAAGAATTGCATGGCTCTTGGAACCTTACGCAAGTATGTATTAGATGACCTCATTTTTCACATTGAGAAGTGTAAAACAATCAAAGAGGCTTGGGATATGTTTCAGAAATTGTATGGACAAGTTGATGAAATCAGAGGCTATCAGATTGACAATGAGCTCACCAACTTGGATCCCAAGAGTTTTGATACAATCCAAGATTATGTCACCAAAGCAAATGAGCTAAGAGCAAAGCTTAAGGATTGTGGAATTGACAAAAAGGATGCTCAATTGATATTCAACTTGTTGGACAAGCTTGCACCAGAATATGCAGCATTTGTGTCTAGCTTCCAAACTCATCGTTTGATAGTGGGAAGTTCTTATGTTATGCCTTCATTTGATGCTTTCACAGAAATGTTGATATTGGAACAATCTAAGTTGTTGAACATGGGGTTTCTCAAGTCTTCAAAGTCCAAGGCTTTGGTGGCTAATCAAGGGAATCAAGGAAGTCAAGGCAAAGATTCCAACAAGAAGAAGAAGCACTCTAAGTCTAAGCCACACTAGGAAAAAGGACAATCATCCTCTCCATCTCAAGGCGATTTTTCATCCTCTTCCAAGAAGGGGACACCACCTAAGAAGGATAAACCAACTTGTGCATATTGCAAGAAGTATGGTCATGATGAGCATCGATGCCACGCAAAGCAAGTTGATGAGTTAACCAATCTTCTTAAGAAAAACAACATCAACTTGCCATCCGCCTACACAAAGAAGGATTCATCTTCTTCTTCTTCCTCACAGTCTAAGGGAAAAGGGCAAGCATTTGTGGCTACAACAGGTTCTTCACAGCAATGGATACTTGACTCGGGTGCCTCATATCACATGGGTTCTACAAAGGAGCAGTTTTCTTCATTGGAGCCATCTAAGGTACCTCACATTTACATAGGTGCTGATACACAAGTAGAGGTTGAAGGGAAAGGTTCAGTTGACATGGATGATGACACATTTGAGAATGCTCTCTATGTTCCTAACTTGTCTACCAACCTTCTCTCCATCTACCAAATCACTCACTATGGGAATGGGAAAAAGGTTGAGTTTACACCAGATTCAGTTGTGGTAAAGGAACTTGATGATGATGCCTTGGTAGCAGTGGGACAAGTCAATGACAACTCAAGGCTTTATTCATTCTCCTACTTTGTGCCAAGTTCACCTTCTAGGGCCTTGCTTACTCATTCAAATTCAGAAAGTAAGCTATGGCATGAGCGGTTTGGTCACCTCAACTACCGCTATCTTCAGCAGCTCAGCATTAAAGACATGGTCACAGGTCTACCTCGAATCAGTTTTTCAGAGGGTGTATGTTCAGGTTGTTCCATGGGCAAGCATCCCGAAGAGAAGTTTGATAAGGGGAAAGCTTGGAGAGCTTTGGAAGTTCTTCAACTTGTTCACAACGATGTAGCAGGTCCATTTCCAGCACCTTCATTTAGTAAGGCCCGCTATGTTCTCACCTTCATTGATGACTACTCCCGCTTCACTTGGGTCTACTTTCTCATTCATAAGAGTGAAGTATTTGACAGATTTCAGGACTTCAAGATTCGTGTGGAGAAGCAATCAGGGAAAGTGGTCAAGATTCTTCGCACAGATAATGGAAGGGAATATGTGAACAAAAGACTTGAGGATTTTTGTACATTTGAGGGGATTGATCTTTAGCATTCTGTTGCATACACTCCATAGCAGAACGGGGTTGCAGAACGCAAGAATAGAACTCTCAAAGAAATGGCTAGTTGTATGATACATGCACGTTCTCTTGATCTCGCCTTTTGGGCAGAGGCTATCAATTGTGCCACACACATCCAGAATCGGGTTCCTCACAAAGCTTTGCAAGGTATTACTCCTTTTGAAGCTTGGGCTGGTAGGAAACCGATTCTGAGACATTTCAGAGTCTTTGAGTGTCCAGCATGGGCTCGCATACCTCCACAGAAATGCAAGGCATTGGAACCTCAGAGTCGGCCTTGCATATTTGTTGGATATTCTGAGGGTGTTAAGGCATACAGATTGATGGATCCAGAGACACATGAGGTATTCATTGAGAGGAGTGTTCACTTTGAGGAAAGCTCTCCTAGCTTAGCCTCTCTACCTCCTCCACCTTCCTCCATTGTGGATAGTGATGTTAGTGATTCAGATGATGAGACTCCTTCAACTCCGACTCGTAGGGTTACACCTTCGCAGGGTCCACTTGTAGTTGAGGAGCCTCATTCTCCACCTCCACCTAGACCTCGTTGGGCTCGACAGACACTTGAGTCCGCGGGTTCTCTTGTTGGGGATCCTTCAGATACACGGAGAACTCGATCACAACATCAGGATCTTCCACATGCATTCATTGCTACCGCTTCCGATCCACAGACATTTAGGGAAGCATTAGGGGTTCTTGAGTGGGACCAAGCTATGGAGGAAGAGTATAGTTCCTTAATGAGGAACAACACATGGGATTTAGTCCATCTCCCTAAGGGGAGAAAGATGGTTTGATGTAAGTGGATCTATTGGACCAAGTTTGCAGCGGATGGTAGTGTGGATAAGTATATGGCTCAGCTTGTTGCGAAAGGTTTTTCTCAGGTTGTAGGTGTTGGCTATATTGAGACCTTTGCACCCGTAGCCAAGATGAACTCCATTCGTTTGACACTTGCTATTGCTGCAGCTCATGGTTGGGCTGTACATCAGATGGATGTGAAGAGTGCTTTTCTTCATGGTGATCTTGATGAGGAGATTTATATGGAGCAGCCACAGGGTTTCATCCAGGATACTTCCTTGGTTTGCAGACTAAGGAAATCTCTCTATGGCCTTAAGCAGGCCCCCAGGGCTTGGTACGCCAAGATGGATTCCTTTCTTCTCTCCGCAGGGTTCACTAGGTGTCATTCCGATCTGAATGTCTACATTTTGCGACAGGATGACTCTCACTTGATACTTGTGCTCTATGTTGATGACTTGATCATTACAGGGAGTACTTCATCCATCATTAGCAGGGTCAAATCTGCTTTGCATGACAGATTTGCTATGACTGACTTGGGTCTTTTGCACTACTTTCTCGGGATAGAGATTTCACAGTCACCTTTCGGGATTACTCTATCGCAGCCCAAGTATGCTCTTGATCTACTTGCACGCTTTCATATGGCTGATTGTAAGCCTGCTTTGACTCCCTTTCTTTCAGGAGTCAAGTTTGAGGCTCATTGTTCTTCTCCACCAGTTGATGCCACTTTGTATCGTCAGCTTGTGGGTAGTCTCATCTACTTGACTCATACACACCCTGATATTTCATTTGCAGTTGGCATGGTTTCCCGCTTTATGCAGGAACCACATGAGCTTCATTGGAAAGCCGCCAAACGCATCCTTCATTACATCCAGGGTACACATCACTATGGGATTCACTATGCAGCAGGCACAAGACTTCGCTTGGTTGGTTACACAGACTCCGATTGGGCTAGCGATCTTGATGATTGTAAGTCTACTTCTGGTTACAGTTTTCACCTTGGTTCGGGCCCCATTTGTTGGCAGAGCAAGAAGCAACATGCTATTGCTCTCTCTTCGACTGAGGTTGAGTATCGAGGCGCTGTTAACACAGCGACTGAGACCATTTGGCTCCAGCAGATTCTCACAGAGTTTGGTTTCACCACTCCACGGCCGACAGTTCTACATTGTGACAATCAGAGTGCTATTGCGATCTCGAAGAACCCGGTCTAGCACCAGTGGACCAAACACATCGAGATTCATATGCACTATATCCGAGAGCTCATCCAGGAGCAGGTCATTGATTTGCAGTATTGTCCTACAACAGAGCAGGTTGCTGACATATTCACCAAACCTTTCACCGAGAGTAAGTTCCAGCAGTTGTGAGCTCTCTTGGGGGTGCGGGATGTGTCATTAGGGGGGGTCAGTTAACTTCTCCTTCCTCTCTTATGGGGGGGACTTTTTCCTCTTTGAGGTTTTGTCCTTCTTCTTTGAGAGTCTTTTGTACATTCATCTCTCTTTTGTGGGGGAGTTTTTTCCCACTGGGTTTTCTCCCTTTCTCCGTTTGTGAGAGATTGCATTGCATAGTTTTGCTTGCATTTGCATATTGTACATGGGTACCTATCATGGCCTAGTAGCCGGGACCCATCTTGCATTGTTGACTTGAGTCTTCATTCCCCTAAGTTGCACTTAAGGGGGGGTGTTGGTGTAAATAAATATTCATTTTGGATATTATTACACTTACTTAAGTTAACTTAGGATAATGCATCTCTTCGTAGTTTGGATTTGAGACACTTAGGGAAGTGTGCACATAGGGATAGAGCTTGTAGGAGAAATTCCACCTTTTGTGGTCTTATTTTGCTGTTACACTCCACATTTGGTGGGTCATCCACCTCTTGTGGAATATTATATTATTTCTCCTACCTACCCCTAGTATTTCTTACCTACCCTTGTTTCTCATTGAGCCACATGTCATATTTGTGTGCTCATACATCCATATGGCCTTGCCTATATAAGCAGGCCTCTATTCATTGTATTGGTTAATCCAGTTGATCATTTGCATATTGATGAGAATACAGTTTGTTCTTGTCATTTTATTGTCTCTTTTATGCTTTTCATTGTGCCCTTGATCTTGGCAAAATCCTACAATATGCCAAACATCTTCCACACCTCTTTAGCGAACAAACATTAAAAAAAAATATGCTTCATCTTTTTAGGAACTCTACAGCATGAACAAAGAGTAGGGCCGCCATCTGAGAAAGAAATAGGCAGCTTGTGAAGAAGAAGACACCATGAAAAACATTTTTGCTTAGGCTCAACTGGTTTGGCCCAAAGGTGGCCAAGAAGCTTGTTCCACGTAGAACCCTCCAAGTTGACATTGCAACACTTATTAAGATGGTCCAAGATATCATCCCTATCCACAAGCTTACTATAAATATCCTTGGTATTCACCTTGGGAAGAAGAGAGCCATTGGGCCATTCAAACTGAGAGCATTTATCCTTGTTATTGTCACAATGCCTAGGGAGAGAGTACAAAACTTGCTTCTCCTAGCAAATTATAAGTTCTCCATTGAAACTGGGGGATGTCAAAGTTGTTGCATAGCTCAAGCCAAGAAATGAGATGGCCATCCCTTAGGATGTTACTGAAGTACCTGATTCCTTTAGCAGCCCAGTTTTTGGCCGAGCATCCTTGTGTAAGAGCTAGAGGCTTACCCTTATGGTGCAAGTTTTACCAAACTGAACGCTCTCCACATATCAAATTATCCTTACCGATAATACCATTATTCACAATAAGATGCCTAACCCCTTCCCAAGCTTTCCAAATGGCCTTAAAGACCACCGAGCCTACAGATTTAACAGCAAAATGTCCTGCAACCAAATCATCCAAAGGCAATAATTTAGAGCCAAATGACTACGTAGGTACTGGTTAGACAGAGGAGGGTTTTTTTTACCATTGGGAGCCTTATGCTTGGAATTACAAAGGAGCGGGCAGTTCTTTCAAATATGCCCTTCTTTTTTACATAAAAAGCAAGCATTAATGCCGCCAAGGTATTCTAACGGGCAAACAAATGCCTCCTCCAATTCGAACCTAACTTCATTTAGGATATCAACTCCCAACTTAATGGAAATGAGCAATCTTGCATTCATATGTGGGAGAAGGGAGGAGGTATTATCCATTCTTATCACATTGCCAATAGATTCTAGGGTCTTGGGGAGCCAATTCCACATAACAGGTGGGATATTCTTAATCGTTATCCATCTGGGGCACGATAGGGCGAGAATCTTCTCGTGATTAGCCTTGGGTGTCCACTTGATGGCTCGAAAACAACATTTACCAACAAACCAAAATTCTTTCTTGACTACTTTGTGGCTTTTAGCCTCATTAAAGAAGATAATGAAGTCCGTTTTGAATCATTCCACAGAAAGTATAATGAAACCCTAACTTATTAACCCAAACATTTTGCAACCAACCATTCGTGTAATTTCTAGAGGGAAGTTTAGTATGGTCCAAGACAGCTAGAAAAATGACAACATCTCTTAACCTAGTGCTCTTATCATGCAATACAGTGTTCATTTTAGAATTAGGCATAATGGTCAAAATGGCATTGGAAGATTCCTTACCTCTTCCTTTGTCTCTTGTTTGCAATCCATTCGTAGGCGATTGCACAACCAAGAATCGAGCTCCTTCCGGGTTGTTTTGGTTGCCAACGAGTGCTTGCATAAAATTCCTGTTGTGCCCTTCCACCGCCACCAACAAAGAACTGCAATTAGAACTATGGGCTCCATCTCCCATAAACCCTCTCCCACCCTTGATGGGAGGGAGCAATAAATGAGGAAAGTACTGGCCAGCGAAGGTCGTCTTCGCCCAAGCCTCTGCTTGTGCGAAGTCGGCCTAACCAAGCACAAGTTGTAGAGTGCTCAACTCCTTCGTCCCTAAATAATGGGCTGTTTACTCTAGATTGGATATGATTTTAAAACACTTGCTAGATCTTATGAAAGATAAACGATGTTCTTTATATAGAGATAACAAATTTAATTTCAAGTATTGGCCGACACAATGATCAAATGCAAAGATCAAGACCATATCACAAAAGGCAAAGGCCGACACTTGAAGTGGCCACTTTTTCAGGTCATTTTGTTGGGACTATTGCGCTGGGTGCCTAGATCCTCCCAAAATAGTCCCTCTGAAGGGGAGACTCAAGCTTGTGACATAGGACCTAGTCTCAATTTTTACATTTGATGACAAATTAAGTGCTAGATTTGATGAAGTTTAGGGTAGCATAGAGCATAAATAGGCTTAAAATGAACTAGGGGAATGCACACTAAAGCAAGTATAAAACTTTTGACAAAAAGGGATTCTTAGTGACTTAAAATACTTCAACATGTTCTCGATTAGGATAAAAGGTCCCACATGTATGAAATACTTAAAAAATGTTTGGGCTTTTAAACAAACACATGAAAGACATGAAAATAAAGATTACACGACTTAAAGACATAATTTTTTTGAAAAGTGAAGGCTTAGAACTCTAACCAAGTGTTAGGGCAACACATTCCCACAATCATTTATGTTTGTGTTTACCTGAAAAACTTACATTAATAAAAGAAAACTAACCCTTTTCTTTTTATCAAGCACACACATCAAGTTATCTCGCACTTGTAGGAAACTCTTCTAGTTCAAGCAAAAATATTCTTGGCTGGGCAAGCTAAGACATTGCATTATTTTTCTTTGGAGCTCAATTTTGTTGTGTTTATAGGTATTTACCTAGAATTCTTAGTTGTTCTTACTCCTTTTGATTGAAGAAAATATATTTTAAAATTTGATGTTCAAATTTTCAGTTGTTGAACTCATTTTCAATTGAACCCTACTAGTTATGCTCCTTGTTCAAAACCTGATGGTTTAGATTTTTGGGATTAAATACCCTTAGGGTTTTTATTGCCCTAGCTTCCTTAGCTACATGTGTGAAGTGCTGCTTTGAATTCAAGTAATTAACCTTGTTTTGGCTTGCCCTAGTGTCTTTGAGTCTACTGAAGTCATCCTTTCCATCCCAATACACACAAGTATGATTTTTGCTTGTGGGATTACGGAACCCCACAAACACTTTTGCAACCCTGAGGTTTGCCGTCCTTTTTCTGCACTTGCTAACGTTGCAACATACATACTCTGGTATTTCAAATGCTTTGCGCACAATTGCTGTCCCTGCTTAGTGCAACCTACCCATTCTACATTTCTGCAATATGTATATATATTTTGGTAGTGCGAACTTCCTAAGCACTCAAGCAACTGCTGACTATCAAGCTATTTCTATGCATCGCTTTCTCACAAGGCTATTGCTTGTAGTCTTAAGCTTCCTTGGTTTTCCTTAATGACTTCTTCCGGAACCAAATATATGAAGTACAAGTTTGAGGTGTCTCTCTCCCATTGAAAATCATGTCTTATTTTGGAGATATATCAGATGCAGAATTGGGGCACATAAACATGACAGATTTCTTATAAAGAATGTGTGTAGATAACAGAACAACTAGAGCTAGATGTATTGCCAACAGTGGAATAAGACTAGCTGTTCCATTTTTCACATAATTAAATCTCTTGAGTTGATTATCACGTGTGCAAAAAACATTATGAACTTCAAAATAGGAGGATTGTTGGCCAAGCAAATCAAATGGTTTTGGATATCACTCCTGAGAGTATTGGAGAGACTCTCCAACTCCTTCACATCTCTGAGTATGTTGCACTTACAATAAGCTGGTATTGAATTCTGCAATTTGAATTTAGAAGAACTATTAATGAATATTGGTTGGCTAAACTAAGGACAGCTTCTACAAGGCTCCCAATGACATTTAATAGGAGTGAATTCTTAATGGAGATCAATGATTTGATTACTTCATTGAACAAGGTAGTGGGAAGCTAACATGCTAAAGAATTCCAACCTTCGGGGTTGATATTTAATAGAATTGATTGGTCCATTTTATGATCGATACATAGTTGAAACAACTATCAAACATACAAAAAGTTTGAAAGTTTCACACAATTTATTATTTGGTTTATTTAATGGCAAGGGGAGCTGTCTTTTCAGTATTGACTAGAGATGGGATAATTGGTCTAGGATTGAAAAGAGTTTATGAACTCTATCCACAACTAGAAAATTCAAGGAAAGTCAAAACACTTTAAAATAGTTGATGATGCCTTCATATTTTATGTGATTAAGAGGATGGAAAATGATACAAACAAATGCTTGTCGGTAGAGACCACAACCCAAATTGCAGATTGGGAAAATTGTCTTATACAAATTCTAATCTTCATATATATCAGAGCTCATTAGGATTGACCAAATATATGTGTGACAAGTTGTTATTATTAGAACTCGTTAGGCAATTATGTAGAGTCCATAAAGTGCTATTTAGTAAACACAGGCATGGTATTTTATTTCTAATTGACATTAATGCTTATCATTATTCTTCTTCTCTCTGATGCTAAAGGTTTTAAAGAAGTGTCAAACCTTAATTTGTACCTTGATGATAAAAGATCTTTATTTGATCTTTTAGGAAATATCGAGAATTTTATAGGGGCTACGATCAAACACAACTTCAGCTTAGAAGAATTTTGCGTTGATTGTGTTGATGGAAATAATTATTTTTTGTTTACAATATAAGAGGCATCTTTAATCTACCTATTTCTTGTGTAGATTAGTCTCAAGAAGAAGAGAATTTATAGCAGTTCTTGAGTTAGGGAGTTTTAGTAGAAGTTTTATATAGCTTGATAATAAATTAAGAGATCCAAATGTTTTTAAGAAAGGATCAACAAAGGATAGTGGGACTTGAAAGCCCCCTCCAAAGCGGAAGAAAGGAGTAGATCAAAAGCAATCCACAAGGTTAGAGCTTATCGTTTGATTTGAGTATCCTAAACCTTGAACTAGAAGGGGAAGGAGAAGAAGACCCCAACTTATATGAAAGAAAATAGAAGAGGGGAGGAGAAGAGCCCCACCTTATATGTAAGATATCCTCCCTGTTCTGAACACCCTATTGTAGTTTCCCCTAAACCTCTACCATGGTTGACTATTGGATTAATAAACCCCAATCTTAGTGAGGAGAATAAGGGTGGCATGATGAGGGAAAATGGCTATAGGACACCTCACTAGGTACATCGCCTCATATGGATGGCGAAAGGTCACATGAGGCCAAGAGGGATGCTATATCCGCTCTTGGGCCTAGGGTAGAGGATCGCTGTGGGCACCCTATCGTGTCTGTTTATCCCAACCTGTTATGGTTTAACTCTATTAGTGAACTAGATGTATAATATGATAAAGATAATGTTCCTAACCCTAGTAGGAAAGATCTATTTTATGGATTATGCTTTCAGTGATTATCTAACGTGATTGTAGGGACTCAATTGGGATCTATCTTCTTCACCAATATAAGTTGGTAAATGATATCACTAACTCTACTTCATTTCTTGTTTTACTTGAAATTGTGATTTTAGTTAAAAAACTAGGGCATTTATAAAAAGGGGACATTACAACTTCCTCCATCTCCACCTAGGTCACCTCTTGTCGCTTTCGCACTTGAATCTGCGTTACTTAGTTCTTCACAAGTACTTCCTATAGAAAAAACAGTCACACCTCATGGATCCCTAGAGAAGGAACAAATTCTTGAGAATCCTATTCATGAGGGTCAATTCTCTTGTTTCTACTAAGAGAACTTCATCCCAACATTGTCTCCACTTTCTTCCTCTCGTCACCCTCAATTACCCATTCAGGATATCCAAAACACTCAAAGATAGGGACACACATCAATAGATGTTTATTCATTTGCCATTGAAGTTCCTACATGGCTTGTCATGGCCATTAAGAAAAGAAAGAGTTATTTAACCTCTGACTAATAATATGTCAGGTATTATAAGAATTTGGAATAAGCCATCACAAATGAAGAAAGCCAAGATCATTTTTTCCATTTATAAAAGCTCAGGCAATAAGGATAGTAGAAAATGCTACTCCTACTATTGAGAAATATGAAAGAGACTTACAACCATTAGATTATTAAGTGTCAAAGGTGAACCTGAGAGTACAAACAAGGGATTCCGAAATTGAGAATATGCAATCTACATTTCCTACTATTGTTTCAAAGATGGATAAGGATTACCAAGGCAAGACTTCATATATCAAACATGTAGTTGTGCCTCTCTAGTCTTTCCAAGTGCCACTTAACGTACTTGTGACAACCTGACATGAAGAATTCTTGGCAATTGATGACTGGAGGGTAATTTTCCTCAAGTTAAAGAGATGCTCAAATTTGATCTCAAAATTCTTTTATCATAAGCCATTTTTGATAGAGCACTTTAGGCTATGCTTATGGAATGGGTGGAGATAATAAAGCTTAGAGTTGATTTTCTAGACGAAGAAACTAAAAAGCTAAGAAATACAGCTGTAGACATAAAAGATGGATGTGCATGAATTGATTGCTAAGACAACAGGGCACTTTGATAGTGAAGGATAACCAATCAATATCTATTGATGCTCTTAAGAATCATCTTAGTGAAGAAATTGATAGAGGGTTAGATCAACCATTTAATTTTGACATTACATCTTTGGACAGGTTAGTTAAGATCATGTTCTTTTTCAAAGAATTTGAGAAACGGATGGAGAAGAAGCACATTCAAGCTAACCAAGTTGCAAATGTTTATGCTACTTATTGTTTCTATTCCATATACATATAAAGAATCAATGTAGATTCAATCAACAAACATTGGTGGAATTTTGAGAATATCATTACAGGACATTGGAAAAAGCAAAAGAGAATACAATATCATTGAAGACATTACTATGGAAGGAGATTAAAGCAAAGAATTAACAGCATGAACACATATGATAGTCATCTAGCTTTCAATTTTAAGGCTGGAATTAACATTTAAATATGTGTTCTTTATTGTTCATATTTTATCATTTCAAAAAGGTACTTGGGGATATCTGTATGGCTTGGAAAGGTTTATTTTTTATGATTATTTCTTGTAATTGTCCAAGTACTTACCAAACAATATTATAAATGTAATCATATATATTTTGGGCAATGTAAAAGGGCATTGGACTTTTAGCAAAATCTCAAAAACTTAAACTCGAAAAGTAAAAGACTTTGAAGTTTTGAGATTCTGAAGAAATAATAACTGTGTATTAGTTTCTTATGTTCTATGTGAAATTATTGTTGTATTTTTTCTTATGTTTGGTATAAACTGTGATGGCAATAATACCATGCTTATGTTAGATGTTCCTGCCATTTCCATTGAATTTTCTTCAACTTTCCATATTTGTTGTGAGTTTATTCATCATCTTATTTTAAAAAACGTATTTAAGTGTGTTGGTTTATCAAACTGTCATTATATTTTTTAAATATGCACGGCCCACTATTTTCAAAACCCTGTTTCTGCACAATTTGTTAAACTCTGCCTTGTATTTGACAGATTGATGTGCTGTACATCAGTGTGATACTTCATTTCCGTGTTATTCCCCAAATCCCCCAAAAGTTTCTTGTAAAGTGTACAGTAGTTTTCGCTGTTTGAATTTTTGGCTTTCAATGAAGGCAACCTCACTGTCTTGAGGAGGGGTTTTTATCTCAATAACTGCTGGGATTTGATAGAGAAGATTTAGAATAAAACTTAATATTTTACTATATGTGTGTGTGTGTTTATTTTTTATAGCTTAGGATTAATTAAGTTTACTTATGTTCATTCTATGCCCTAGGATACTACACATCTACTAGGATGAATAAACATATGCAAATTAAACATTGAATAAGAAAATGGATCAAATTAGTCAATGGATTTTCAATTCTGAATAATGATATAAATTTGAAAATTAGTATTACACTTTCCAAATGGCTCTTACAACAATAAAATAAAGTACAATCTGATAGATCAGTGTACAATAGTTGAAATAGCCAACCTTCATAAATACGTTAGTAAGTGAACAGTAGAATATAACAAGCACTTTCAGCAGATAATGATTATTAACACTAATACTGTAAATCGCATAGCTCATTAATTGGCATAATTGAAATTAACAAATGTGAATATATCTGTATTGATCTTCTCACTTTCCGTTGATATTGTTGTGTGCCCAATAAGAGGGAAAAGAACATCATGTTTGCTTTTTTGTCAACGAAAAAGCTTAGATGGGCTCCTTCGTGCACCATCGAGATTGGTGGTACTCTACTCTTCATTATTGTTTGTAACTAGGAAAGGGCGTTCGGATTGCCTAAGGCAACATCCGAACCCCTAAAGGGCTGAGCCTCCCCTTCCCCAAGGTTAACGTGTAGGGCTGGACCCTTCAGGCCAAAGAGGGTAGCGTGCCCCTAAACAGGGCCAGCCCTATAATGACATGCCACACCAAAATCCATTTTGGCGCCAAACTTAATTACCTAATTGAGGCCAGGCCGACTTGAAGGTTATCTGCCCATATAAATAAAGATCATTTGCCAAGATCAAATCAATCATTTCATTCATGCAATCAGCGAAATTCTTCTGCTCCTTTGTGTGCGAAATTAAGAAGTGAACTAGGCGAACTTATTCAAGGAAGACAACGCTATTTGGTGTTCCTAATTTCTGTTAGAGAGTGCATTAAAGAGCAGACTTGGTGAATTTAGAAGTGCAGATCTGATATGACTAAAAGGGCAGATCTGATAAGAGGTTGAAGATTCCAGATCTGAGTCACATGACTGGAGCTAAGTATTGTATGTTACAATTCAAGATTGAATACATAATCTGACCTGTGGGTCTTTAGTGCTGGGTTTTTCCTCCTTGGAGGTTTTCCCAGGGTAATTGTGTTGGTCTCTTGTGCACTTGCTTTCTCTCTTTCATTTACTTGCTTATAATTTACTTAATGTTAACAAATAATAAAATACTGAAAGTCTGATTGCTGGTCTGAGTCACAAAACTAACATTCATGGGTGAGGTCATGGATGAGAACCACATTGAGAGTAGGCAGAGGTGTCTTGTGCAGGTCACTCAATAAATGATGTCATAAAAATATCAAAATCAAAATAACTTGGCCAAGGATTTGAGAACAAGGTAAAAATGTACATTCATCTCAAAGGTAGATAGATAACCTCAAATTTGATATTCTTACATTGTGTCTTCTAGCACAATGCATTACACTTTCATGCAGTTATACATGGTATAGAGTGGTATTACAGATTCGCTAGGACTTGCTTGGATTTGGTGAGTTTTGAGGCGAGCAGGTTGAAACAGGGCTTGGGGACTTGGGACCTGTGTACCTTATAGGTTGGGATAGTCTTGCCAGATTTAGCAAGTCTTGACAGATAGACTTGACCAGGTCTATGAAAATTAGGAGGAAAAAACTGAAAATACATAAATGTAATGCATGAAAGTGAAGCATTTTTCAAAGGATTTGGAGGACTTTTGGAGGATGGTTAAAAGTGATATAATTATGAAAAATGTCATGTGCCTTGACTCTAATGGGGGCACTACTCTCAAATCCCTGATCTAGCTTTAGAAAACAAAAAATTGAAAATCTTTTTGGGCTATATTGGATGGAAGAGCAACTTTTTATTTTATTTTGTTGAATATTTCTCAATTAAATTCCTAGTAAAGAATTACATTTATACTTCTAGTTTGCTATGTCATATCCTATCCTTAGTAATGCTCCTAAGGCTGTAGCATTATTTGCAGACTTGTTTGATATACAAGGGCGTTACTCCACATAAAGTTAGTAATGTTGGCTAAGGTTTACAAGTTCGATTCTAGAAATAGTTCACGACTCCATGTTGTGATTTTGTTTTTCATGCCACTGACATCATAATCCATGAGTTTTGTACACCTTTTTTTAAAAATAGTGCTTGGTAAACATTTTAACATGACCGGTGATGCTGGCATGACACTTCCTTTGGACCCACGTGAAATGCTTTTGACCCAAAGCTATGAACCAGTGAGGTCACAAATGGGGGACCTCATCCCCATTTATTAAAGCTAAGGTCCAAACCTGCGAGCACATTGGATCAGCAAAGGCACACGCCTGTGATCACAATGGCCCAATGGAGGTTTGAACCAAAGATGAAAAACTCTTAATCGGCAATAAATCTTTTGGCCGAATTTTTTTTAAAAAAATTGGGAATCGGTAAATTTATCGAACATTTGAAAAAATATAATTTCTTAAAATATTCCTAAAAAACACACACTTAACATATATTATTAATAATTAAAATTCTAAAAAATATATTTTTAAATATTAATTTTTAATGTATAATGTTATAATATATTAAAAAAGAGAAAAAATAAATAAAAGATTATTGATACATTTTAATAAATTAAATTTTATAAAAAATGGAAAAATCGGGGCACCTATTCCGATAATTAAAAGTTGCACTCACATTATTTAATTTCAAAGCTTGGAGGACATCGCTTAGTTTTATAAAGAAAAGAACATTAAACATAACTTAGTTTAATAGAGGACAAAAACATAAAAAATAAAGGTTTTATTTAACAGACGAATTTTTCAGATTTTTATGAAGTTCGACAGATTTCGGATTTCTTCCTTGAGATTCAGAGAACGCTATGACTAAACCTAAATGTATTTAGATGCCTATTTTCTCCCGCGCGCTTAATTTCGCCTTCTTTTGGAGTCGAAACAAAGTGAAATTTTGCATGACCTTTTTTAGGGTTTTTATAAAAAATGAAATGACTTTAAAAGCGATTTTCCGGCATTTGTTCGTGATTTTCTTGCAATTTTTTCTTTGAAAAACTCACAATTTTTAGGTGAAAATCATTGCCGATTTTTTCGAAGATTAAATCGTTTATTCATACAATTTATCGGCGATTTTTTCATCCTGGGTTTGAACCTTGGTGGCCACAACAACAACACCACCACTTAACCAACACAATTTTTTTATTCTCTAGCTAAAATCTGCCTTTATACACATGATTTATGCATACTTTGTATATATGATTATAGTAGCTTCTATTTGATTATATTATTGTGTTTTTAAAGATATTATTCTATTTGAGATTTCAGACAATGATAATTGTGTATTAGTTTCTTATGTTATATGTGTGAAACTGTTGCTGTATTTTTTCTTATGTTGGGTGCAATGGCAATATTATATATAAAATCTATTACACAAGGAATCTAAAAGCTTAGCGACATGTAAAGACAATCTTTAAACTTCCATCAACCTCCCAAACACAAGAAGCTGAAAAGCTTAGTGACATGTTGAGAGTTTAAATGCCACAACAGTTCAAATTCTACTCATTGTCTTCTAGAAGACTTGCTTGCCATTTTTGCTTGTAATTTGCTTGCTAGGGCAATGAGGGCATTTGCTAGGGGTGAATAGGGCATTTGCCACCACTAATCAACAAACTAGCCATTGTTGCCTTTGTGGGTCTTCAACTTCAAACAAATGTATATCAAAGGAGCCCCATACCATTGCTGATTTGCACCAGTCCTTTCCACACCATTGTATACTGGTTTGATGATGATGTCACACTCAGATTTCTCGGCTACAATCCAATGAGCTAAAATGACATGACCCCAATGGTCTAGATGCTAACATAGTCCATTTTTTGGATGAACGTGGTGTATGTACATTTGTATACATTGGGGTACTAAATTGTGACAATTTGTGTAGCATAAGGCTTTCATGATGACATGCTATCTAAGTCAATTATTTGAATCAAGGATGCTTTGTGGTCAATCAGGGGAATACATCCCATTCCCTCAACAATACGCTCTACAATATGTATCATGCTTTATAATATAATAGCTAGGATAACAAAAACTCAAACTTTGTCAATAGATAAGGAAAACGCACATACTCATGCAAGAGAATAAAGGTGATGAATCAAGATTGAAGATTCCAAGGCCCTGTCAAGCTTGTGACAGCTTCCAAGCACTACCTTTATTGTTCGCACACAACACTCAAACCAAAATGCCAAACTTTACTCTTCTAATCCCTATCTCACTAACCTTTGTATTGGTTTTTCTTCTTTTTCTTGAATCTAAATAAAACCTTCATGTTAAGTAAAATCTGGTGCTTCCTTCCAGCTTGTTCAAACTTCTTAATGCCAAGTCCCAAACAAAACTTGATCGTCATCAATGTTTCGAAACTGCTGTAATGGCTACTCGCAAGGGTGAAGGAGCTCTTTCGAGACTGTGATGGAATGGTATGGCTGCCAACTCTGCTATACCATTCTTGGTATGGTGGCTTGGCTGCCACCACTATTCTATTACTCATCCTCACTAATAGACTTGCCTACACTTAAGGCTTGAGAACAAACAAAGACCCTTCAAATCGTTCAATTTTATTCTTAATGAAGAGTAGGCCAATACAATAATAACATTATATTACCATTTTGCAAGACCAAGTCAAAGAACGGTATTCAATGTTAAAGATTATCCTCATCTATTTCTTGCTAAGTAAAACCCTAACATTAAGTGAATAGGGCCCTTTAATATGTTCAATTTTGGTAATAATCTTGGGTAAACAATATGTTCCTTCTTTTCCCTAGTATAAACATTGGAGTCTAGCCTATATAGATATTGAGAATTAGATTCATTGTGCTGGCAAAGGAAAACATGTAATGAGTTTTAAATTGATATTGACTCGTAATCTAGGACGAACAATGAACTATGTCAAATGAACTAACAAGCTCAACGAGTCAATAATAATAATGTTGCACAATTGTCAACTCTTATGATTTACCAAAAAGCACAACTTAAAGAGAAACCATAGTTCCATGGAGGTTCCTGATGGGGGTGGGGGGATGTGGGGACAGGTTTTGGGGACCAAGGGCATAAATTTGGGGACGGTGAGGGGAAGGCGTGGGGATGGTTGTAGAGCAGTGGTGAGGGATGGTGCTGATAAAAAAATAGGTGAGTTGAAATTTTCATGGCAAAATCTGCAATATAACATCTCTATGAGTGCCCCATGAAAGGCCATCTAGTTTTCATGAAGTTAAAGGTTGCAATCAATATGTAATTGGCATGTGTTGTATGGCAAGCGACCCAATGACATCCCGGCAGAGGTGGCGGAGGTGGTGGTGCTATGGGGGGACTTTTCCCCCAAGTCCCCAAGTCTCAAACACATTGCCCTACAGGGGACACGGTTTTTTTTGTGGGGATGCTTCCCCGTGGAACACTGAGAGAAACTTAGCTCGACAGAATACCTGGTTGGCTGACACCAATTACATAAGAACCTTTTTACCTTTTATCCATGGAACAGGAAACCCATGACATCACCATGTCTTATGATGCTCTCCCTCCATTTTAAGGATGTTCATCTCAAAAAACTCATCAAATGAGAAGGTAGTCATCCTTAGTGCCGTAAGCAAAAAATAACAGAAATATACATCTAATTATAAAGCAATAATGATCAACAATAGATTATTTTAAACGTGCAGAATTCAGAAGTCTTAACTAATCAACTTAATGCATAGCCATATTAATAAAATATTAAAACATTGAGTTGTCCTAATTTAAGTATTTAAACAATAATACTAATATATTTGATTTTATAAGGGCACTACAGGAATGAATTAAAGTTCAGTTGTAATAAATTTTGTTGTAATCAGTCTTTGATTATTTATATCCAGTCTTCACAAGCTATTGGATATAATGAAAATGTACCTCAATATGCTTTATGTTGCATGAATAAATGGCTTCGTGCTTATCTTTTTGCACTTTGATTGCCATAATGAATCACTGTCACACCCATTTGTCACTCATCTTGAAATTGACAAGCAACCTCTTTAATCAAACTACTTCACAAGCTGTGAGGATGACAACTGATATTTTGCATCTGTGAGGAAAAGAGAATCATTTGCTCCTTGCTAGCGGCTAGCCCACAAATTTTTTGCTTATCATCCAATGAAATTACACAATCGACATTAGTGAAAACAAGAAGGTGAAGGATTATTCCAACCATACCAATTAACAAACTCTTTAATGATTCTTTTCTGGTCTATTCAGGATGCTGGAAATAAGGTTTACAACAAAACTGAGATCGCGCCTAGAGATTGAATCGTAGATAAAAGTGTGTTGATTAATTTGTATGTGACTGGGCCAGCTGCTCAGAAAATTAGAAATTTAACACAACAACATAAAACTTGTATTAAGTTTGAAAATCAACTGCCATGTGTCAGATTACAAACATCTTTTGTAATTTTTTTACTTAAAAAATCTGAACTTTTCTTATTTTTCTGCCTTTGCTTCTATTCTCGTAGATTGAAAATAAAGATTCTAATATGCTGGGAAATTTTCAATCTCTAGCCAATGAATCAATTTGTTCTCAAGTAATGATGTCAATTGGTGAGATATCAAGCTCGGACTACTACAATGTGAAAATCTGAAATTGAGTAATAAATGCATCTTCTTTATGATTCTAAAAGTCAGTAAACATAACACGCTTAACAACACCACCTTATGAGAACTTATAACAACAATAAATAAAATATAACATCACCATAAGATGGCAGCAAAGAGGCATAAATTGGCAACATAAAAGTATCACACGATATAGGAGTTATTTGGAGAAACCCTTGTAGGAAAAAGCTCCACCAAAAAGAGAGACCAAGTATGCTTTCTGTTTAAAACAAGATTACAATTTTTCACACATTTCCATTCTCCTATTTGCCTTTAAAATGTCAGCACCTGTGTACCTGTAAATCTCTTGTGCTTTTTCTTACCTGCAGTATATCTCTACTTTCAACTGTTCCACACAATTTCCACATCCAAGCAGCTGAATTTATAGTGTTGTAAAGAGGTCTTATGCACAAAACTTGGTGCCCAAAGACAACTCTTCATTCCAAGACCCCCATCCTTTGATTTGCCTTCTAGGAATGTGTAAGGACAGAAGTTTTGGCGAGACACGTGTTATCTCTTTCCACATGCCCACTTGGAGAAGCCAAACAGTCACCTTTTTGTACTCTTCACTTGTTTTTAACCATCTCATTCTAGAAGTGCATATTTGGGAAAAATCAATTAAATAGTTATATGCACAAGTCATCTTTACCACTGCTAGTCTAACCATTCATCCCTTATGAATGTATTACAAACAATGGTGAGAATAAAATATTATAAATTATTTTCCCAATACACGCCAAGTGCCTAGGGACTCTTTCCAAGGATGTTGGAACCATGCAATATGACATAGGATTTACAAGGTAGATGGCACCTTAATACCAACATAATATAGATTTTTTTTCTGTGTTATATGGGGACACATCCCTAGCCATCAAACCAATGGTGTTTCGGGTATGGTGGGATGGCAGGGGATGTTATCGGCCATCCCCAAAAATCTTCAAAAGTTTTCCAAAACATGTCACAGTAATATGAAATGCCATGGGGACATTTGGCTGACCCCGAAGGCAATGCAAGTTTTTGTAATGTGCTAAAAAATCATTTGTGAAATTAAAAGAAGACCGTTAAAAGTAATGGCAGTATAACATGTCAGCATTATAAAAGCAGCGATAAATATACCATGACAATGGTATAAAAGCAATAAAGTTAATTGTGACAGTAAGAACAGTGGTTTGACGGCGATAAATATATCATGATTCAGATTCATAGCTAATGATATAAGTTATATAATATTTAAGACTAACAACAATAATTTGAATTTCTGATTTCATTATTCAAACTTCAATTCTAAGTCTCAAACTTCAAAATTTTTGATATGGTATTTGAGTCAATTATTATTGTCAGCTGCAAAAGAGATTAAAGCTTTATTAGTCATGGTCTGGTCAGTGTGGTATTGTGTGAGAAGTGCAGACAAGCAATGTTTTGGGAATGTAGTTGGTGTGTGGGTTTCTGCAGACATTGCCCAGCATCATTTTAACAGAGTCATGTTATACTGCCACTGTCATACTGCTGTCCATTAACTTGTAGCAAATAAATTAGAAATAAACCTAAAAAAGGGTAAAATTTGTACACCAAACACAACAATAAAACTACTACAGTTAACTTCCTAAATCTGATCCCGTACACCTAAAACAACATGAATTTATTTGAAGTTCGTCCAAGATTTTAAACTATAAAAAAATATAGACGGCTTGAGTCGCAACCTGTCATCTTTGTGAGCAACTGAGCATCATCTTCATCAGCAATTGAGTGTCATTGTCAGCAGCAACTGACTGCCCTCTTCAACATAATGTCATCTTCAAGAATCAACAACAATCGAAATAAGATTTCATCAACATCAATAAATTTTGTAAGCATAACTTAATCAACATCCCTATATCCCCAACTTTGTCTTCAAATTTTATTGTATTTTCCAAGTGTCCTCGATGCAGAGGTAAACAACTCACACAACTCATTGGACCACAAAACCCTCATTTACCTTGGGTGGAAGCCTATCCTTTCGGGCTTAAAATGAACACTTCATCAATCTTGATTCAATCCATTCAAGATCAGGCCTTTCCAGCCTTTGATAAAACATTTAGAAGTCTATTCAATTGATTCTTCTGTTGATAACACCAAAACAAAACATTATAACATTAAAACCTTCAACTCACACGGGTTTATGACTGCCCTCCTGCAATAAGTAACAATCAGGCTTGCATAACTCACACATGCAAAAGAATTGAGGAAATTCCTTTAATGGGTTTTTAGAACATTTAACTACAGAGGTTTTCGGCAATTTGTATCCATTTTGGACTGTGGAATAAAAAGTTATTGATTTATTTGGGCTGCTGGAAACCCTAGGCCAGCCACAGACCTGCTCTCACCAAAAATGACATATCTCATTCAAAACTTGATGAAAATGAACCAAACCGAAAGCAAATGAAAGTATATTCACATGACAACCTTCTCCAATTAGTCTCAGGTCATAATATGAAAGGTACAATCCGTACAACTTGCTGCAACAGCCTGCAATTTTCAGACGAAATAGTCTTCTAGGGCTGCTAATGGTAAAATTGCCATAGCTTGCTCCAAACTTAATGAAATTTAACCAAACCAAAACCAAATGAAAGGTAACTCATTTATCTTTCCAACCATATCACATGCAGGTCGTACAAATGCAAAAGAACAGTCCAGGATGTTGAAAAATACAAAAAAATCTTATTGCTCAAAGATGCAAATTCTTCTTTACAACTTCTCCCCCTCTGGATTCGTGTGGAAAGGCTTATTTATGCCTCCGCAAACAGTTCTCACCCTCCAACCGACCATAAACTAACTTTTAACAACTTTTCAAAAAGTTGTCATTGACAACATTGACAACTAATAAGCAACTTTTGTCCTAATAACAAAATACTTCACAAATGACCCAAAATGACTAGAAATGGTCCAAAATGATCTTATTCACATCAAACCTTACAAAACAAGATAAAACTTCAAATTTTGACCCTTGGAGGGATGATAGGCCTCTGGGTGCTCCTGCACCAGCTTCGGTCAATTTATTTACCAACTTCTCCTCTGACTTGCAAAATTGAATTTCAACTTTCTTCGCTTGTACCAAGTTACCAACTGTATCTGTAATGTGTTTTGTTCGTGCATGAAACACTGGTTTTTTACACAGCTGTATTGCTCCACCATTGTCAGAATATATTGCCTGAGGATTTCTTTGTTTTCCACCTAAATCTTTCAGAACTCTTCTCAACTAGACTATTTGTGTACATGTGGCTAAAATGCAACATACTCTATTTTTGGATTTGATAATGCCATTGTATTTTTCTTCTTTGAACTCTAGGTTATCAATCTACTTCCTAGAGTAAAACTCTAGTTGAAAAATTCAGACTCGGCAATGACTTGGCTGGCCCAAAATTTTTAAAAACTCGGGACTCACCAAAAAACTTGAGAAAAAAAGGGCAATAACTCAGCAAATTATTGAACATTTAAAAATATAAAGTTTCTTAAAATTTTCTTAACATACACACATATACGTTGAATTTGTAGAACATATACTGATTTCTGTCATATACCTAGGTAAAAATTCAAGATTCCAATGTGATAGTAATCAACAACAAAAGGATATATGTGATGCAAAACCTCTGCTCTAGAAAGAACAATAATTACTTGATATTATTAAATAATATATAAATTATTTTTATTTATATAAATATTAATTGTTATATAATATTAAATAATAACAATTAAATTTTATATTATTATTGATACTTTATAAATATATTTATATTATTATTGATACTTAATAAATATATACTATTTAAAATTTAAATATTTAAATTATATCTCTTATCCATCTATCTTTTTATATGGTTAAAAATTAAGTAGTAATAAAAATAGATGTTGAGCATGGAATCATATATGAAATGTCTAAAAATTACACTATATAGATAATCCTCGAGTGATAATCAGTCAGAAGGCTCGTTGTTAACTCCTTAAGCAACAATCCTACTATGATGTGGAGTGGATCAAATCCCTAGGGAAGAGGCAGATATTGGCACACATTGAATGCCGTTTTTGGATTGAGTAGAAAGGGTATGTATGAAGCTTGTTCTGTCCATCCGTGAATCTTTCCTGAGACGTGCCCTTTTCTGCTGTTGCATGTATTTTGCGTGCAAAAAAACAAGTGAAGCCCTCGAAATGAAATGCGCTTGGACAATTTTGCTGCGTTTTAGGGTTAAATCTGGCAAGTTTTTGCGATTTTTGAATCTAAAATTGCTGTGAGTAACATAAAAAATCGTTGTGGAGTACATATGCACGTGACTTGCTTAGGGATTTGCCTTGTGAGTACTTGCAGAGGTTTGCAACTGTGAGTAAAACAATGCATTAATGTGTTTTTTATATCATTTGATGATCCTGCTCAATTGGCATCTGAATATACCAACTTTCAATCTCCAACTAAACATTAATGAATCCATTATCCTTTGTTTCTTCCACATACTTTGGTATCCTTTTTGCTGTTTGTAAATGTTTTCTTGTCGGTTCACTTGTATACCTTGAAACCAATGATACTGCAAATATAATATCTGGCCTTATAGTTGTCAGATACATTAGACTACCAACAACACATCTGTATTTTCTTTCATCTACCTTTGGTGACCCATCTTTCATCAATTTTTCTTCATATGCAATTGATCCATCATCTCCTTTACAATCTAGTGTATTAAAATTTTTCAACATATCTTGTACATGCTCAGTTTGACAAATAAATATCTTACCATGTGATTGGCTTACCTGCAAACCTAAGTCACTCATTTAAACTCTCTCATTGATGCCTTCTTGAATTCTTTTTTGATTCTGTTTGCACTTCCTAAATAGATTAGATCATGAACATGTTGAGAAACATAAAATGTTTTGTTATCTTTGTCACTGAAATATAGCGTGGGTTCATTCTTGCTTCTCATGTATCCATTTGGAAGAATTATGTATCGATTCTTGAATACGATGCTCGTGGTGCTTGTTTCAAACCATAAAGTTCGTTGTTGAACTTGTAAACATATCCTTCTTTGCTGCCTTTTTCAGATCCTCATGGTTGTTGTACATATACTTCCTCTTCACTGTATCCATTCAAGAAATGCACATTTCACATCTAGCTCGTGTACTTTCCATCCCTTTTCTTTTGCTAATGATAATATCAATCTTATAGTGCCCTGCCTTGTAACAAGTGCATGAGTCTCTTTATAGTCTGTAGTTATACCATACCTTTGAGCATATCCTTTTGCAACTGATTTAGCTTTATATCTTTCAACCATTCCATCACTTCTGCAATTTATGTTGTAGACCTATTTAGTTCCTATAACCTTTTGAACTCTTAGTAGCTTTACAAGCTCCCATGTTTTGTTTCCTTCAATAGCATCAAATGCTTCTTCTATTGTTGTAATCGCAACGTTCCATTCAATGGCTTCTTCAAATCCATACAAGTTATTAATGAATGCAATTATGTAGTGTTTCATACTTATGCTTGCCTTGGACATGGGATCACATAAATCTACATGTATAAAGCTCAAATGGTTGGCTATATCTCTATCCATTTTATTAAACCTATCCCTAAGGTGTTTGCCAAGTGCACAACCCTTGCACACTTCCTTTCCTCATGCTTGAATCATTGATAACACATGTACCATGTTTCTTTGATACAGCATATGCAATCCTTGAAAACTAAGATGTCCATACATTTGGTGCCATAATCAATTTGTGACCTCAATAGTAATAAAACAAACTTTTGATTTGCCTGCCTTTATTTTTAATGAAACATTTGTTTCTTTGTCATTTCTGCTGTAGCAATCAGCTTTTCTCCTTATCTATTAGCAAATACTAGTTTCTGCTCTTTTTCAACGGGCTGTCCAACACTCCTTTGATTATGCCTAAGCTATGGATGGTGGTATACATCAACAATATCCATTTTTCTTTTTCCACAAACATCTATCACTTTATTATAACCTGACCTTATTCGCTTTTGAATGTTTCATCAATCTTTGTCAATGTTGCTTTATAACTTGGCATATGATAAAAAACAATCTGAATCTGGAAACCGTATCTCATTATTTGTGTTTTCAATTTCATTGCATGAAAGAGAGGATTGTGGTGAATCTTAATCTTTCTCTTGCCGTAGACCGTAATTTGGATTTCTTGTGTAGTCTTGTTACCTTGTACATGGTTTGCTACTCTTCCTTCATTCAAACTCTTCAGTCTGCTGTCTCTTTCCATATGATCAAATGTCTAACAATAATATCATTGTATTTGATGCGTTTCTACATTAAATATGCCTCTGCCTCTTGAGTGATCACAGCCTCTACTCTGTCCTCTCCTTCTGTAATTAAAACTAAATATATGTAGAACAATTTTTTTTTCTGCTCAGGGTACATTGAGACATCATGTAGCCCCATTTTGGAAGTGGCACTATTTGTGCTCACAACTTAAAATGTATAGTTGCAGCTCCTCATTAAGGAGGTGTATCATCTCTAAGAGTATGATGACCTCCTCAATATGTAATTGGATTCACACATGGGTCTCCTTTGTGAGAAGGTCCATTTTAACTATTACAACTCATCCACGAGATATGTGGAATTAAGTCTCTCTCTCTCTCTCTCTCAAATTGTGTTTGCAAGGGAAACAAATGCTTTTTTAAAGTCAAGTAGCCTTTTAACTGTTGGCTGAGTATGTCATTTGAACCCCTTCAAATAGGCAGGCAGCCCAAATTGGGACACTACTGTACCCAAAGTAATTCATGACTTTTCAGGTATCAGCTTAAATGTATCACTGTGATAATAATGGCTATCTAGATACGGAGAACCTGAAGGTCATAATAAATAATATATTTACTAATGCAGTCATCAAATTCTAATAATTGCAAGCATCATTGATAGGTTTGAAATTTCTTAGTATTTAATTTTGACTGTCTGAATGTAAAGTTCAACTGTTTAGAGTAACTACTTTTATTCAAATTTTTTTTTTTATTCTATATACAAAAGCACCTATTTCACCAAATTATGTAGAATTAATATTTTCTGTTCTCTTAAAATATTTTTAAGAAAGGTAACAAATACTATTTCAAGTCTATCAGCTTTCCAACTGTTATCTAGATTCTAAATACATCATCAAACCACTTCAAATGAGCAGACAGCTCAAACTGGAGTACTATGTAATCAAAGGATCACTGGACTGACTAGGCATCAGCTTCTATTCATTATTATGTACTTAACAAGTATCTAGATACAGAGAAACATGGCCACCCAGAACATGTGACTTGACTAGAGTCAATCCAGATTAATTGTATTATAACAGAATGATAACCAGTAACTGCCAAACAATAGTTTAAACACCTTCTGTTGGCATTTTCATGGTTTGTGAAATTGGTATTGCTTTGGCTGGATTCAGAACCTCTGAACAATGGCTGGATTCAGAACCTCTGAACAAATTGCCATGGATGCAATGGAAAAGTTGAGGAAGCTGCTCATTTACACTAGCCCTGTTGCCATAAATGCCAGCTTCCTGGACAACCTTATGCAGCTCGTCAAAATTCTTATGCTGATTATATCTCACCTCTGTGCTATGGTTTTTGTTGGTAAGTAGAGAGTTTAATTTTGATGCTGTTGCGCTTTCAATTTATGCTTTATTTCTGCCAATTCCTGTCTTGGAGTTTCAAATTGAGCAAGAAGGATGGTGATGAGAGTTTTACTTTCCCCGTTGTGGGTGAGGCGAGAAAGGGTTTGTTGAGGAGTCAGCATCATCTTTACAACACACAGCATGCTAAAGGAGCTCAATATGCTATTTCAGTATATTAATATCCCCAGCCAGAGAAGCAAGTCTTCCATTAATGGAATTGAAACTGCTACAAAGTAGTCCTTGAGCTACTAGCTATCCATCTCTTATAAGATTTATTGACTGTTATGGCATTGTCATAAACGTTATGCTTAGACCTGGTTTCCATGGGATCTGGAAGCAAAGCTATGCCTACCGATGGGGTTTTAGCAATCACAAAATGAAATTAGGGAGAAGGCCTGTATATTTTATCTTCTTATATCAGAATGGTGTTTTTTTGAGCAGAGGTTATTTGAAAATTCCTTTTCTCTCAGTTTTTAACGAATAGCTGATCTAGAGTCTAGGTTCAAATCTGCTGGTGGACAATTCTATAGATGAAGATCTAGATAAAGTTATGTGCATTTGCAGAAGCTTTGTGAGTCATGGTAGTGTAAAGATTGAGAGAGATATACAACTGAAACAGTAATTTTATTTTTCTGTTTGGATTATTATGGCATTTTCTTGAGAAATATATATATGTAAAGTTGAACAGTTCTCATGGAAGTGGAGCCATTTCCATTTGTAACTCATCATCTCTTCATGGTTGTGGTTTGGCTGGTAGTTGCATGATGTGTTGGTGGATGGCCTGGCATAGTGCAAGCCTTAGGGGTGTCACCTAGATTAACAAGTGCAATTATTATAGCGTTTAATGGTTTTAGTGTGATGCTTGGAGCAATGTTGTAACGAGTGGTGTGAGGTAGCTTTTGTGGTTTGGCTTGGAGGTGTGTTTGACCCTTCTAAAGCCTTGGTAGAAATTGGAGAAAGTTGGAAAGGAGTTTGGTTACCATAGAGCCTGATCTTGTGTAGAGCGTCTTGTGCCACTATTGTAGTATGTGTGAAATTTCCTAGAGACAGATTGATGATCCTTGTGTTATTGTGAGCATTTGGAGTTGATTTTGTGTACCATAAACCTAGAATGTTACTGCAAGCTGTGAGAATGGTCTAGGTGTAGCTTTTCCATCAAAACACATCCTATCTCCAGTTGAAGTAGAGGGATTATTTGAAGCCCACTTCTCCGCCATATTAAGCATTATTTTAAACCTACAAAAACCTAGAGTCAATGTAGTCTATGCAAAGCCCTCTCAATCCACAAACTCACAATTTGAGAAGAGTGAAAAGAAAAACTATGTTAGAGGAATACCTTTGATGAAGCATAAGATTTGCATTTGCTAGAGGATGGAGGTCTCAGAAGTTTTTGTCAAGCAAACAGTGGAATCACTCCAAAAGAACCATCCTAAACAGCAGAAACCATAAAATCTCTCTTAATATGACAATAACACAGAGTGGGAGAGATTCTTCTTAAAAGGCCATTGGTGTAGATTAACACAAAGATACCAATCACAAGCCAAGATCCATACCGACACTCAAGCAATATCCGACACTCAAGCAATATCAGCTGTCTGAGAGATAAGAAATTATTGGAATGAAAATGAGATCAAATGAAATAAACTATGAATTTGCTGGGGGAGTAATTTTTTTAATAGACATGAAATATTATGAAAACTGTTCAAATAAACTATCTCTAGAATTTGTAGTTTATAGTGCTATGCCTATGATTTAAAAATAAAGTTATGTCATGTAAAAAGTTCTTGGAATGAATGCTAATGCTTATCTAGCATGTAATGTCCCCTACTTGTCGTGAGCCTGATTAACAATAATGGTCTACTCAATACACTTGTAATTTAAAATTAACCTATTCAACTTAGGAGACAATCTTCTAATTATTACAATGAATTTCTGAATCAGAGATTACTATATCATTTGATTTATCACTTAACATCTGATTCATAACAATTGGAATAACTAAAGTAAGACTCAGAACTTACCCGATTCCAGAATGGTGAAGATTGGATTGGAGGGAACCTGCAAGCATAGAGAAGTATACACACACCTACAAACAATATTATTTCTGATCAGCAATCGCTATTATATTTAGTAGACAGACAGAGATAAAGTAAAAAGACCTGGAGGAACAGTTTGGGTCCGTTGTCTACCCAGACCAAGGGATGGTTGTTTCTAACCCCCTTGCTAGACTTGGCGGCCCTATTTGCTATCCTTCCAGTCTTCATACGTTAAGACATTCAGATTCTTTCCAACTTGGCAAGATTGGTATGGAGAAAGTAACTGGCTCCTTGACCTCGTGGGTTCTATGACCACATGAAATCCCCTTGTTACCACTGGAAATCCTCTCCATACTCTTACCAAGATGGATACAAACAGTTCCTAACTCTTTACTGAACAAGCAGCATTCATTATACATGTAATTACACAGTAAATATTTCAGACAGTATGAAAATCAGACATTTACACAGTATACATAATCTTCCAGAACATTATTATTTAAATATAAACATACACTTAACATAACATAACACAGTATTCATGATATTATTAAATCTGATATTAATCTGTTACTGTAGATATTAAGGAGTATGATATGAATTTTATTAAAGTGGACAGTGATTCTCTTACAGTTCGTAGAGAGGTAGAGACAGGTTCGTTTGTAATTGCTGGACCTGATACTTCTCAAGATAGTCTACTTCTCTTCTTGATATTTTCTCTGTAACCCTTTGACTCCTCACATACTTACCTTATTTGTAAGTAAAATGGCACACTCATTGGGAGAGGCGTGATTTAGTCTTGAGTCATGTCCTTCCAATCTTAACGGTGTCTCTCAATAAGAAATCGTGGCACTTATAATCATTGTTTTGTTTATTTGAATGGTCATTTAATTATTAATACATTCTTCCTTTATTACATATATTTAACAACACGTATTAAATATTCAATATTAATCATTATTTGATTATTAACACATTCTTTCTTTATTACATGTTTAACAATACATATTAAATATTTAATATTAATCAATAATAAATTATTACACTTTCATATTAAATATTCAATATTGATCATTAATAAAGTATTACACATTCATATTAAATATTCAATATTGATTATTAATAAGTTATTGAAACCATATAATACTGAATATTACAACATCTGATTAGCATGAACAGGTACAGGTTACATAAATATGATTATAGAGTAATGTTTAATGCTGGAACATGACATAGCAACAAAATAATTTGTCATGTGGAGGATCATTTATTGAACTGATGTTGATCATGATTTCTGAAAGCCATTCAGGATAAAGAGAAACTTAAAGGGCTTTCGTGATAAAGAGGCACTAACTTGTGTGTGTGTGTGTTTTGATTGTAAATTTTTTCATGGTGCTAGTGCCTACAACTGTATAGGGTTACTGTTCCATTCTATGCTATATTTTATGGGTTAGTCTTTGTTATATTGTAAATAAATTCAAGTTGACACCATAAGACAATTTTATTTCTAATTTATGTTGTAAATGGCATGGATACTATAATAATTTACAATGATATAGACTACATGATATTCCATCTTGTAGTAATTGAATGTGTTGGGAATCAAATGGACTAGCACAAAAAATAGCATTTCTGGTTATTGTGTTAAGGTGCATGCATTCTTACATGTGGAATTGGTAAAAATCTACATTTTACACGTGGCTACCCTTAGTGTAATGCCATCTGTGTTGATTTGTATAATGCTAGTATGACCCGTATGAATTCTGCATGTAGAATATTATCTCTGTTAGTATTATCACATATTAAGCATTTATATGTTCTTTGATTTGAACAAATGTATCTTAATGATACCTACCTTATGGAAACTAGAAAAAATCATTTACCTCAATGTTTTTATAGAAGAGTGGTTTTCCAATGGCAAACTCACTGCATTGAACTTTACCTGATTTTGGAAGGAACAAATTTGATGGTGCCTGATCTTTGAGGCATTGATAGCATTCCTTTCAAAAGCATTTGCAACAATCTGCTTGTTTGGTGTTAATTAAATTAAGTTATAAGTAAATTTTTTGTGCAATACTTTCCAGTTTTCCTTGATCATTCAGAGTTTACACTGCATCAATAATATAAAATTCAAGTTGAGTTTTTTTTTGCATATCTATGAGGATTTGTAGCTCTGCGTTCATCAATGACAAATTGGAATTAACTGAAATTTATAAATTTTTTTGGACAGAGTTGAGTTAATTGATAATTTCAAGTTGATGGCTTCAAAGGAGCTTCTAATTGGTGAATACTGAGTAATTTCGGAGCTTATAATCTTGGATATCAATTGTTCCCAACAAGACCTTAGGGGAATTCGCGTAAATTGAAAGAAAAGGTTCAGAAAGCTATGGATTATGGTCAGTCAGACAGCAGTGGTAAGTCCATTTTTTGTATCAATCACTCTTCTGTACCTCAGACATATTAGCATCTTATGAATTAATATCTTTTTGTTAGAATTTTGAGATATGGTTGCTTGGAAGTGACTTTATTTTTTTAAGCTTTAATGTCATCCTAGGCTCACTTTACATGGAACAATATAAGAAGAAAGTTTCAAGGCACTGACATCTCTTAGGGGAATAATGTTTTTTAGTATTTTACAGTGAGAAGCATGAGGTAGAGGAATTTACCCTAATTGTTCAACTTGAGGTCGTTTGAATCGTTAGTATGTATTTAAATGGTTCACTTCATGAGAAAAGAAAGTTTGATTAATTCTCCTCAATATCATTAGTTTTTTATTTAATTGTCAACATATAGATCAAGGCTACCAAGATGGTAGGCATTTTCTTGTCAGGTCTCTTAGGGAGTTAAGCTGAATAAATTACTAATTAGTGAATGCATTTTCTTTGAATTCTCTAGATGGAGAAAAGATGTGACTTTTGAGTTCTTATAGTGCTCTGCATTGTTAATGTGTTTTTTTAACACTCAATGAAGGAGATAAGACTTCATATTGAGTGAAGACTAAAATGAAATTGATGCTAAAAACTGAGTCTGTTCTGGATATCTTTCTTTACAGTAAGCAGTGTATCACAATTTTAATGCATAATCAAATTTTGCATGGACTCAATTTGGCCTTTTGTTAAGAATCTCGGTTTTGTTTTAATGAATGACATTATGCACTTTTCTGAGAAATTCTTATATTAATATTTAACACACAAGTATTTGTTGCGTGTAAAGAATTCTTGAGAAATATGTTTTGTTTGGATTGATAATTTGAACTCATGTTATGTAGTGTGTGTTGGTTGAAATTTGAATGATCTATTGGATTATATAAGGATATTAGTGATTCTCTTTTGATTCTAAGTACAGAAGATTGATGAGCCATGGGTGTGTCTATTTGATTATCCAACTATTCCAAACAAATTTTCAATTTGATGATTAATTTTAAAGTTTTGGTATCTTGTATGATTCATTTCTTTAAGTAATAAGTAGTATAGTATATTCAAGTTTTACTTAGGTATTGCCTTAGTTTTGAAATGGTATAATTGTGACAATTCCTCACCACTGTCTGCAAATTTCGCCTGGTCAAGACAATGAACACAATGTTCATCTTTACTTTCAAAACTTATGTTACTTTATATAAATTTATTCATCAAGCTTAACCAAAGAAAACATGTTTCACATCCATTTGATGGAGTTTCTACGCAAAATCAGCAGCTAGAGTAAGGATGACTTTGAAGGTATGCATTCTATCTATAGCTGAAAAGGTTTCAACATAGCCTGTACCTTGTTTTTAAGAATAGCCTTTAGTTACAAGTCTAACCTTGCATTATTCATTTCTACAGCTACCTTGAGGTTGTATAATGTCAATAGTTTCTAACTTTCTGGAAAGAATCATATTAATATCAGAGCAACAACAAACAAAATCGATATGTAAAATGTTTCAGTTTTTCAAATTAGTAGTTGGATTTGTTTAATGTTTCAGAAATGATTTGTTAACAAAACTGTTACACACATTAGCTGCAATGGACTGTTCTAAAGAAATTTTAAAGAGAGAACTTCAAAAAAGTCATGACACCTGTTCTTAAAAACGTTGATATTTAAATCATATTTTCGTAAATGAGCTGACTTTACTCAGTGCCTTTGAATCATGTATGGTGTGAGGTGTCTAGCTTTTACTTGTCATTAGCTTTTCTCATGGTGTCAATGCTGGAAATTAGTAATTTAGTATAGCTTCATATTCAACTTATTGACTATAAAGTTCAGAGAGTCATCAAACTTATTTTCAGGATATGTGACCCTCCCCCTTGGTACGCATACCTGCATACCCCATATGGATATGGGTATGATATCGCCTAGATACTGGCTGGAAAATGTGACTACCTTAACCCATAATTAGAGTAGTCTTAGAGCTGCACTGATACATCTGGATACAGCATTCTGAAAAATTGTGCCCTTTCCAGGTAAAAGCATGTAAAATCTGCAAGGTGGTATGTATACAAATTTTAAATGCTTTTGTGTTATCCCATAGAAGCTCCCAACGGATTGTTTGGAAATTAAGGTTCTCACTGATAAGAATTGTTTTTAATCTTGATTTATAATGTTTTAGCTTTTAATTTTTTATTAAATATTTTTTATTATATGATTATAATTTAATATTAGTATGTATTATAATATCTAAGTTGATTTTAATATTAAAAATTCTGAACTTTCTATATATAAAAAATAATTAAATACTTTCGCATTTAAATTTTATGTAATTTAAAAAAAAATAGAATCGACTAAATATAATTTAACTGGTAATAATAAATAATAGAAATGTTTTGACGTTTAAATCTAACTAGAAACATAAAATAAACAAAATACTCTGTAAAAATATATTAAAATTTAAACACTAATAATAAATAATAGTCAAGAGTTTCGGGGGCAGCTCCCTTCTATTAATTTCAAGAGAAGATGTTTACATAGATCAGTTTGAGCCCCATCTAGGGACTCATCAGTTACATCATGTACATCCCTCAGAAAATTCAGTGATTCTTACATCCCTCAGGAAATTCAGTGATTCTTTCTATCTGAGGGGGGAGAACAGATCCCCTTACTGGCTCACATAATAGCTAAATATTTCCAAGTTCTTACTCTGCAAGGCTTCGCTGAACATCGCCAGCACTTGAGTTGATACCTTAATCTTCTTTTCTGCATTAGTGTCGAAAATTCCAGCAATCATCGCAGTCGCTGGTCTCTTGTTAATTGAGGAAATGGCGTTCATGACGGCTTCCACATTAGCAGCAGAAATCTGGCTGTGTCACCACTGCCCCCTGTGTATTTGTGCCCATTATCTGCACCACATTGGTGAAGTAGATTTTGTATACGCGCAATCATGAAGATAACCATTTGATCACTTTGCTGCTGCAACAATCTTGATGATTGCTCTCTTGGTCTCCTCTACATTTGCTTTGAACAGTTGTTGGACATCCTCCTCCATTGTCTTTGAAGCATAGTTGCAGTCGATACCGAAGATGTAGTGTCCAGCCATTTTGCATTATTCTTCTACTTCGGTTCCTTATGTAGAATTTGCCTTTCCCTCAAGAATGGAAAGGCCAGCCCGGAGATCCCAAAGCTGATTTGTGTCATGTGAGCCAAAGAACTGTAGCTCTCACAGATCAATGCCCCTCGCAGTTGCTGATGATCTCCTCGATTCTGAACCATCCACATTGGCAGGATCTGTGTGTGTGTGTGTGTGTGTGTGTGTGTATTATATATTGAATTGTTGTTGTTCTCACATCTGTGTCCATGCGACTTTGAGCTTAGGAGGTACTCATGCCTTAATTGCTGCCTTACCCAACTGGTGCTCTGCAATCTTCCATCATTCTATCCTTTTCCATAGCTTAGATCTGATATGTGTAAAGGAGGCTTTTTGAGGAGGTCATATCTTCCTCTCATCCCTGCTTCTTATCTCTCACATCTCTCAGAGACTTCCCATTCCTGTCCCACTTCGTAAGATCTGCTGCTCCTTATAACCAAATCAGATCTGCAAAACTGGTCTATTCCTTTCCACGAGTCACATGGAACGAAGACTGTGGATGCCAAAAGAAAAATCTCTGATCAGCAGACTTATGGGATTCTTTCCAGGACCCAAAAATCTGCAAGTTGGGGTACAGGAGAAATGGAAGCCATTAGAAGAAGTTGAACTTTTCATGACACCATTAAAATATTAAGGTTTTTAATGAAACGTTGGTCATTGGCCTTTAACCCCATTAAAGACTTCCCCAGTATTGTCCCACTGTGGGCAATACCATCTCTACTAGCAAGTGAAATGGGAGGAGTATACACTAAAGAAAATTGGAGAAACCATAGGGGAATACATAACATCTGTGTCAATATAAATCTTGTTAAACTACTGCCAAATTGGAACATCTTAGATCTAAGGGGAGTGGAATGGGAACAACTTGTGGCTATGAGAATATTCATTTCTGGTGCAGGCTTTGACATGAACCTGGACACTTGGAAAGGGTCTATCCACATCGAGATTCTTCAAAGGATATACAAACTGAAAACAATGAAATAGAACTTGCAAATTTGCAAAAAGAAAATAATAGCTAGCACAAATGAAAGATCTGCCAATACAGTAAAGAAAGGACAATTGAAAGGAAAATGCAAACTAAGCAGAGTTTAAATTCCACAAAGCTTATTTAATGAAAGGTAAGACATCCACCATTACCCCCTCTCATATTCCTATTGTCAAAATTAGAACCAAAAAGATTAAAACTCCGAAATCAGAAACACAAGAACAAGAAGCACAATAATTTATCCTGGGAAAACCCTCCACCTGAGGGAGAAAAACCCAGTCACACCAAAATTAAACTTTATTGAAAAGCACAACTTTCGATACAATGCTTCTGAAGCTTGAATCAAGCAAGATTGTTAACACATAACAATCAGTGGTTGAAGCTGATAATAATTCTGAAGACTGATAGCTTCTGAAAAACATTCAGAGTAGCTGAAGGAAGTTCAGAGACAAAAATGATCCATCGGAGTGATCATATGCACATATCTTAAACTATGTTCTCACCAGAAATCTTCGCACACTCAGAACACACACTGCTACAATACGGCTATCAGTCTTTCTTTCATATGGAAGAAAGCATATATAAAATATATCTTCTCTAAACTTCACGCAAGCACCCACATTGCTGAAAGAACCACCCGAATAGAAGAAGCACCACATGATATATCTCCTGACGGAAGAAGAAGGAAAGTCGTGCACAAAAGAACTATCAGCAGTTACATTTCATGCCAATTCGTACACGTCTGACAACGAAGCCACAAGGGCGATAGAAAACTGATCCTTCCAATGGATGAAATGCGAAGGGGAAATAAAATGAATTTCCAGCTAGCAAGCAAGTCGGTGATGGAAACCAAGGAATCCGATACATATTCCCGCGCCGACAAAAGTCAGAAAGTCATTGCCATTACTGGAAAGAATGCAAAGAGAATAGGGATGATGTCAGCAAGCATACACACGCAATAAGAGCGGTGACAGATAATATACAAAATCGAAACACTTCTAGCTTCCTCAAAACGATTATAGAGCACGTAATAGACGAACACAAGATAGCTGAGAAGAATGGCAAGAAGATCTCAGGTGAATGATAACTCCTGTGGCTACAACACTAACACCTATATCAATCTCTTTGATGTCATCATGCAGAAGCTCCTTAATCTGAATAAAATGAAGAGTGGGAAAAGAGAAGAATAATGATGACCAGATATAACAGCAACTCAATGTATACCTCAAGCAGGCACAAAGCGAATATGCTTATCTTAAATAGCAAACACCTCCATGGTAGCCAGTTGAATAAAAAATAGCAAATTCAAGAACTCCAAAATTGTAGAACTAATTTCCAGTAGGCACCTAGAATTGCAACTCAAAAAACTAAACCATTAACATTTCGTGGTGAGAGCTTTACACCAATAACCCCAGACCAAGTCAGAGGTAGAAAGGGCAAAAGCTGGAAAGCAATTTTAAGCAAACAATGGAACAATTCTCGAGGTAGAGACAGATCAGAATGAAGAGGGATCCCATTTGCTTGCCTTTTCAATATAAATGTAGATCTCTTTTGGAATATTAGGGGAAATAGGATTGTAATTTGTAACTTCTAAATACGGAATAATATATTGAGTTGCATTGGAGTGTGGGGTTTCTCTCTTGAAAGGGTTTTTCCCATGTAAATCACTATGTTGTTTAATATTGCTCGTGTTTATTTCCTTATAATTGGATGAATAGTTTATTTTTTGGACATCTCTTCTTTCATAGATTAGTGTAGGAAGATTATTTTGCACCTTTGTTTCCCTTCATTTGGTATAAGAGCTAGATCACCTTAGATTTGAAGTGGTAGTGAGAAGGTTTTTTTTTGTATTATTCTTGGATTGAGTGGGAGTTTGTTTACAAGATTTTATTGTAGGAAATATGACAAGCACATCAAGGATGGAAATGGAAAAGCTCTTTGGCACTAACATTGAGTTTTGGAGGCTCAAGATGGAGGATATGCCCATGGATAGAGAGGTTGCAGCATTTGGATCCAAACATGCTGCTATGTAATAAAAAAATTGAGACAAAATGTATAGAAAACTGAAGGGTCTCATTAGGCTTTGTTTGATAGACTCTATGTTGTTGAATGTACATTAAGAAGCCAATGTTACATCTGTTTGAAAGAATTTAGGTGAGATTCATCGAGCTAAATCCTTGGAAAATAAATTTATTTGAGAAAGAAGTAGATTAATTTTAGGGTGGAGTATGGTGGTTTTGTGGTCAGCACTTGAATGTTTTCAACATGATTGTTATCTAGTTGTACTCTATTGGAATAATGATGGAGGATGTGAATTGTTGCATGAATTTATTATTTTGTTTGCTAGATTTGTGGGATCACTTAGTGATGACAATTAGGAGTGCTACATCTAAATTCAAAATGGATGATACAGTGCATTGTTACTTTCAAAGTAGATGTGTAGAAAAATTCCTAAAATGTCAAGGAGGCCCTACCTATTTGAGGAAGACTGTGAGAGTAATGCAACAAGGATAAGAGAAACAATTATAGATCTATATATCCTAGAAAGACCAAGTTTAAATGTTGGAACTATGGCAGGCTTGGGCATTTTAGAAGAGATTGCAAGCAAGAGAAAAAGAAAAAGTAAAATGATTTAGATGATGAGTGAGAAAAGTCTTCTCAAAATGATGGTGATGCCTTTGTTGCAATGTTAGCAACACATGCATTAGGTGTATGGTTGATAAACTTTGGGGCTTTTTTCCACATGACGTCATATTAGGATTGGTTTTCGAAGTATGAAGAATATGATGGTGGGAAGTTGTACCTTGGACTCTCACTTGAAGATTTTTGATCATGGAAGTGTCTTGATATGATTCCTTGATGGATGTGTGAAGGGGATCAATGATTTATTGCATATACCTTGTTTGGCATAAAACCTACTTTTTGTAAATAAACTTAATAATTTGGGTGTGCAAGTTGTTTTTCAAACTGGAGGGTACAAGATGATGAGAGGGGCTTTGGTGCTTGTTAGGGGTGTTAGTATGATGCTATTGTTCCTTTTATTCCTACAATGGTTGTGCTTTTTTGTGTACCTAAGGGTGTTCTTTTTGTGGAGAACATGTTATCGATAGAGAAAACAATGTCATGCTACCAAAGGATGAGCCACATAGGTGAGAAGGGTCTAAGGATTGTGAAAAATAAAAATCTTGTAGAGGGTTTGAATGAGTGTGCTTATGAGTTTGATTTATGTCAACATTGCATATATGGTAAACAAAACCACTTTCAATTTTACTTGAGTTATCCCAAATCTTTTAGGGTATTGGCTCTAATTCATTTTGATGTTTTTGACCTTGTAAATGTCTCGTTGATTCATTACCTTTGTGTTATGTATCTTTTGTAGATGATCACTCTAAAAGGATGTGGGTGTATTTCATTAGAAGTAGATATGATGTCTTTAGTTCTTTGAAAGAGTTTAGTCTTTTGTTGGAAATCACTTTATATGAAGATTAAGGTTTTGAGAACTAACAATGGTGGTGAGTTTTGTTTAATTATTTTGATAGATTTTGTAAGAAGAATGGGATGGAGAAACATATGACAACTACACCCCTTTGTACAATAAATTTTAGAGAGAATGAACATGTTGCTGATGGAGAGGGCTAGGAGTATGCATAGTGGACTTGCCTTAGAATATAAGTTTTTGGCAAAATCTGATGTCTTCATCAAATTTCAATCCACACAATCATTCTAAGATTAGTTCCTATAAGCATTACCTGCTGAGATCATTCAAATTCGAGAAGTCTCCCATGGAGATGAATTTTTAAATAACAAACAATCTTTCCGATCATTATATCAACCATCTTCGAATTGGGTATCCTGTAGATTAATATCTATTGTGAACCGGTCAAAAAGAGAATAAGGAAGATGATTCCAGCCATCAGAGTGTAATAACAAGTCTCCAACGTATACATACTTTTGCTCTCTCAAAGGATAAATAAATGAAGCAGCTATACTCTACCAAAGACAAATACCACCTTGAAGCATAGGTATCAAACCAAATGATTCACTACGCAATTACGTGAAAGGATGGCCGGTACATACTTAGCGAACATAAGTCAATATAATTACGGAATGTATTTATTGTAAAATACTGATTACATATGAAGATCAATCAAAGATACAGGTGGATATTATACCTTGCTTGGATTGATTGATCAAGGCATATAATTGATGCATAAGGAGCGGTCAAAGGAAATTATAATAATCACTAAGATAGTGATTATGAAATAACAAATAATCGTTAGTATACAATCAATTAATATAATGAAGGGATGCGTTTTCCTTATGGAGAGACACAAGACGGAAGGGACATTTCTCTTAGTGGTAGCCTATCCTATCGATTTGCAAGCTATAAGAAGACTATCAATCTCTCTCAATGTAACATTATCGATTGTGTTTTATATTGTTTCTTATTCCAGTTTGGAAGAGCTCGTGTGAGCAAGGCTGAAGGCCCAATATTGTGTGCATGAAGCCAAGGATTATTCACATCAGACATAGCACTATATACCTTGCATGATATCATTTCCAGATCTGAAACAGCAGTAACCAATTGTGCATACTATATATTCCAAATCAGAAACAACCATTCATATTGCCATTGGCAATATCGACTTCTAGTCCATTGAATATTTATATTATTTGAAACAGCGAGTTATTGTGCACTTAGTGCAAATTGATATCAATTCACTCAAGCATAATCTTAATTGTATAAATCAGAGACAGCCGGTGGCTTGATCATTATCATTTATTATATAACTGCATTTTAATTTCCGAATGCATAAGTTTATTGGAAGAATCATACATTAATTGTCCTATAATTTATATATTGTTCAATAAAGGACATTACAAGTGGTACCAAAACGTTACATTTTGTGGTTATATTGCATTGTTCCTAAAACGGGACATTACACAAAAGCTGTTGTTATGGCTTGTTACTCAATTAACAAGTCTCCTACTTATCTCTTGTGCATAAGATTCCTATGCAAACTTAGTTAGGCAAAAGGCCTCATTACAACATCTTGATGTTTTTTGTTGTGAAGCATATGCTCATGTGTGTAAGGAGATGTGGTCAAAATTGGAGTAAGTGTATCTTCATCAGCGATGGTATTGGTGTGAAAGGTACAAGCTTTAGGATCCTATGGCGAAGAGTTCTATACAACGAAAGTGTTTTAAGGAGATTAAGCTCTCTTCTATAGTGTGGCAGCCAAAAGATGGGAAGAATGATGTGGTTCAACTAACCCCAAAGACTGAAAAGGTTGAACTAGAAAATTGTTAAGGACCTAAAGATGAGGAGAGACAATTTAGTTTTGATAGTTTGGAAGAGGAGTTGGAACCTCCACCTTAGCTCTTAAGGAGGTGCACTCAGCATAGATGACAACTAGACAGATGTAATCCTCGTAATTGGATATGTATTTTTGCTTTGATTACTAATAGACATGAGCCTAGAATAGTGAATGAGGCACTGTTATGGATGATTATGGATCCTAGAGAGTAGCTATGGATGAGGAGATAATTGCATTGAAGAAAAATCACATATGGCACTTATCACCTTTGCTTGATAGTTCAAAAGGAAAACTGGTTTTTGGTGGCAATTTTTGGAAGTACAAGGATAGATTGGTTGTGAAGAGATTCCTAGGTCAGTTGATTATGGTGAGATTTTTTCTGTAGTTGTTGAGTGCACATCCATTTGGTTCTTATTGTCTATTGCAAAAAAAATTGATCTTGAGATTGAGCAAATGGATGGAGACAACTTTCATTTTATGTTGATTTGGTGGAAAGAGATTTACATGACATAGCTAGAGCAATGCATGGAAGAAGGTAAAGAATCTTTGGTTTGTAAGTTGAAAAATTCTATGTATGTCTTAACTCTCTTAGGATATGGTACCGTAAGTTGATTCCTTTGTGTTGAGTTTGGAATATTTGAGACTCAAATCCGATCATTGAATCTATTATAATATGGATAATGATTGATTTCTTATTATTGTATTATATGTTGATTTTTTGTTTTTCGATAATAGTTAGAATGTGAGTTGTGACTTGAAGTCTTAGTTTTCAACACAATTGGGCATGGACTTAGGGGCTATGAAATATATTTTGGGTATGGAGATCAAAGAGACATAATGGACATAAAGCTTTGGTTAGGCCAAAGCAATTATGTGAACTCCATGTTGGAGAGACTTAACATGACAATTTGCAAATCATTGTGTTTTCCTAACCCACTGAGAACCAAATTATTTGTATAGTAGTGCCTAATTCACCTAGTGAGATGGAGGACATGAGTTCACTACCTTATGCTAGAGTTGTTGGAAGGTTGATGTATGCTTTGGTTTGTACTAGACTAGATATTGCCTAAATAGTGGGAACCCTTAGCTGTTTCAAGGCTAATCCTTGGACAAGTCTAGTGGGGATGCAATTAAGAGGGTCTTTGGATATTTGTGGGGTACCTCCAAATACTCTATTTGTTATCATGGTGATTCTATGGGGCTAACATGCAATAAATACTCATGGATTTGTAGATTTAGATTGGGTAATTGATATTGATAGCAAGAGATCAACTAGTGGTTATATTTTCAATTTATTCAATGATGTAATTTGTTGGACGAGTATGTGGCAGGTTATTGTCGCTTTGTCCACTACATAACTTGAGTACATGGTAGCTATTCGTGCTTGCAAAAAAAAAATCTGGCTTAAGAGATTGTGTTGATATGTAGAGCCAAGTCAAGAAGTTATTATAGTTTTATGTGACAGTCAGGGAGCCATATGTTAGAGCTTGACCTTTGACACTTTGTAGAACATTTGTACTTCTTTTGCTCTGGCAAGGTGTTCGACATTTAGGAGAATGTTAGGAAATGTGGCTCAATCTTGCATCTTAATGTTAAGAACACAAAATCGAAATTTATGACATGGCAGAGGATGGGAGGGTGATGATGGAGAAAGTTGACACTTTGTAGAACATTTGTACTTCTTTTGCTCTGGCAAGGTGTTCACATTTAGGAGAATGTTAGGAAATGTGGCTCAATCTTGCATCTTGATGTTAAGAACACAATATTGAAATTTTTGGCAATAGAACAAAAGGAATTAATGTTTGGGCTATAGAGGTCATTTTTGGCCTATATTTTTGTTGGATGGTTCAACATTGATTCCTTGATGCTCAATAGATCTTTTCAAACTCTACAATTAAATAAATGGATTCAATCAGTTTCTTGGATTAAAAGTTATGTCCTTTGAAAATTAGACTTCTCAAAGTAGAAATGTAAAAACATCTATGAGCTATAAGAGGGAATTACACTTGTTGACCAACTTATAGCATGTTTTATGACACCTTACAAGGCATATTTGAATGGAGATAATGGAGCACTTAAGTTGGTGAGTGGATTATGACAAACTTATGGTGGGTGGAAGGAATACCTTGTTTTTAGCTTGTGGATTCATCTTAGGATTCGGGCAATTGGATTTTTAACTAGGGATTTGGGTACCACATTTTTGGTGGTTTTAGCTTATGGTTTTCTAGTTACCATTTGATGGTTTCATGTATTGCTTCTTTTATTTATAAGGTGTATGAGATTGAGATTTAGATAGCGAGTTTTGTAGGTAGTGTTTCACTATTAGAGTTACTTCAAATCTCTTATTGATGATATTCTTATCGGTTGACTCAACAAGTGTATTGTAACCTTGATTACTGAATACATTGAGTTGCTTTGGAATGTGGAGTTTTTCTCTTGAAAGGGTTGTTTTCCTTGTAAATCATGGTGTTGTGTTATATTTCTCGTGTAAATTTAATTTTTGCACATACTTCCTGTCATAGATTAGTATGGGAAGCATATTTTGCACCTGCACTTCCTTCGGAAAAAAAACCATGCAAATGGTAAGAGCTCAGTTCTACAAGATTACAGTTGAAAAATAGAAGGATGCTGCTTCAATTTGTCAGTTTCCAATGCTCCTTTTGATCTTCCCTTCAGCATCAATCTTATCGACCTTGAATCCTCCCCAAAACTTCACTTGGTGCAATAAGAGAAAAGGATCTCAATTATAACAGAAAATATAGATAGAATTACAATCACTTGACTAGCTTGTGTGGCATCTTTTTATAAAACTGCAGAAAAGTCGTAAATCAGGGAAGGGGGTATGTCAAAATCCTAACAGGTTTAGACAAAAACTAACAAGAACTCATACATGATATGGCTCCTGCTCACATATTAGAGGCTGCTTATTGGGGCAACATTTTGATGAGACTAGTGAGATGATACAAACCAAAATAATTTCCTTAAATTTGTTCTTTGTAGATGAAGGAGGAATCATATTGAAATGAAACTTTATGGGCTGAAGATCAAAAAATCGAAAAAGCCATCCTAATGGTATATGTTTTTTTTCAGGTAAGCTTTTAAGGAGAATTGGTAACTCTGATTTTCAAATTGTTGCCTCTATAACACCCCTTGCCTCAACAAATTTAATGGTTGCTGTACAACACATATACCAAAAGCGATAAAATGTGGAATGCAAACCAAAGGAAGGAGAATGGTTGCCTTTCTTCTAAATATCATGATGCTTCTTCAAATAGTCGTGTATAATTATGAAACACAATTATTTGCTGAACAGGCATGAAGGTATAGTACCATAGAGACATCTATCTAGACATCTTTTTCTAGGATCATTGTACAACATTCTGCATGATACCACCTTGCATTACAGCTCTAGTATATTATTTTATTTTATTTGAGTTCTCTTTGAATCAACTGTTCAATTGATTGATTGTTATTGTTGGAATTTATCTCTTTTGAATGGTTTCCACACTAACATGTAAGAATCCAGTTTAATGTGTCTCCTTCGGGCCTCAGATCAGTAGTGAATCTAAGAAACTCTGCCTAGCATCTTTTAATTGGTGCTAAAGCAGTAACTACCAATGCTTTGGCATTACAATTATCGTTTCCGGCTTCAAGGCACCTGTTTCGGAAACCGTTCCGGTTTCGGGGACTTCGGGACGGCCGGAAACGTTTCCCAAACGTCCCCGATCCTCGAAAATTTTTGGAAACCGTCCTGGAATCTCGGGGACAGTCAACATTTTCCCCGGGGACCGGCTATAGCTGTTTCCGTCTCATACAGCATATAAGATTCTTGTTGTTGCTGTTCACATTCTGAGTACCTATGCATAAATCTGAGTATTATTTGCTGCACTGGGTATGTTGTTATCTGCCCAATATTAAGGTCAGATTTTTCTGCAATTATTTCCATGTATACTGGAAGAGATTTTAATACTGTAACTATCATATATGGATGCCATGAATTATTGTTATCAATCAATGAACGGCTACCATTATTAAAGTCTGCGTTTCATTTGTAACATGTGCACTCCGTTCTTATATCTGAATGTTCATAGCTTAGTCTTAATCATTCAATCTGAGTGAGAACAGTTAACTTATTTTGCTGATGAATGAAAATCTTTTTGAGAACATTGAAATTAAACATCATTTGCAAATAATTAGAATTAGAATCAAGACTCTAATTTATAAATGTTACTATGTTGCTACTTGCTATTATTAAATTTCATTATTCATATATATATAGCTAGCCGTCCCCTGCCGTCCCCTGTTCCGGGCAAAAAAAAAAACGTCCCGAAACCTGTTTTCCCGTCCCGCGTCCCAGAAACTCGAGGTAACATAGCAATTATATTATATTATATAGCTACAAGAAGCTCCTAAGTTAAATGTAGATGGTGTGAATTAAGGATTTTGTGGTGGATAAGGATTTGCCAAGGAACTTCACCCTCAAGTGCCTTTACTTTTCAAGTGCTTTTCCATGTACTTTTATTTGTATATTCTTCAATCTTCCTCAATTTGTTGGAGGAGTATAAACATCTCTGCCAACAAGAGGAAGTTCTTTCTCCCCTTCTTGTTTGCCTCTTAAAAAAAATTGAAAGATCTTCAATTGCGTTTTATAATTATTTCTTCTACTTTGGTGATGGTTACTTCCATTCCCAAGTTATATCTTTCATGGTTTATATGACCATTCCCTTGGCTTCTTTATAATGTCAGTTAAAGTTTGTGGTAGTTCCATATATGTTCTCATTTTGTTTTTGTAAATTTACATTAGAAAGTGGTATATTGTAAAGTGAGATGAGTTTTGGATACAAACATGAAATATTAGATGCAGATTTACTTGATTGAATATCCTTAATCTTAAGTGTTATTGTGTATATTTCTTATTGTGGTGGGTACACAATATCATTTTGCTCACTAAGTCATGTAGCTATTTGTCGTTATTCTCAATATGGTTGTTTGCTGATATATAATGATCGTGCATGTTTCTTAATTCTGGTGTCCGTTGGGTCTTGTTTGAGGCCTCTTGATATTTGTTTTGCAGCTTTGGCATCTACGTAGGCACTGCCAACTACACTTCTGTCTCTCTTCGAATCTTCCAAGTTTTTAATTTACTGGGAGTAATTTGCCATGTCATTACATGCATATGAAAGGAGCCATTTGTGGGTTCATGCTAAGTATAATTGCATGCAAGTGCCACCATTTAAGATTTAATGGCATGTCCAATGCTTTACTAAATCCTTGTAGAAGTTACTAGGAACTTTGTGACCCTGTAACTAAACATATTTATTATTCATGCATACTTAATCTAAAAAATGATTGCTTTTAATTACCATGCATTTATCCTTCTTTAAGGACGGTTTCACAAAGAGTAATTCTTGATGTTATTATTTTGTGAGTTGAAGCGAAAAATCTCATCAGAAATAGGCACTACGGTCACACTTCAATTGTTGAGGTATACAGAGCTACAGGGGGCAGGTTTAAATCAGAATTAGCAGAAGATAAAGCAAATAGAACAAGATATCACATGATTTCCATCTGTAGTAGTTAAAATATCATCTTCTCTTGATAAACTTCAAAAAACAGAGGGAACATTCTTTTCTTTGAAGCAGTGTTCCATGGAAACACGTTTCACTCCCTCTGGCCCAAGTCCTCCTGTCCCCAACGGCCGTGGAACAATGCTTTGAAGCCTTTTTCCTCTATTGTGCCACACATGCATATTCACACACACATAAATTAAAATTTATCTATTTTGCAATTTGATAAGTGTTCTTATGTCCTCTTTTTTAGTGAGGATTTTGGTTGTTGCTTTTAAAAAATAATTTCCACCTGCTTCCTATATTGGCCTGATCAATCCTTGCCATATTCACCTGTAGCAGATAGTTACAAGAAGATGGATGATGAAGCCACTCAATTTAGGGTAGATGATCGAGTGAATAAAGATGTGACTGTATTATATATAAATAAATTGATGTGAGTTATAGTGTCTCAATGTTGGACTTTCCTGTTGACTATGATCCCTTGGCATTATACAAAATAGGGAAGGTCTCCCCAAGTCATATCCCAAGTGAGACAACACAAAATATACAAATTTTGTGATGGCTGTCCATAGACCATTTACCCATACCTACACAAGCTCAATAAGATGAGAAATTAAGCAGGGAGTTTCTTTCACGAGGCTTTGATATCATATGTGCAAAATATAGGTGGTCCATACAAGTTGTAACAAAAAAGACGTTGTGATGGCTGTCCATAGACTGTTTGCTGATACTTATACAAGCTCAATAAAGATGAACAGCTAATGAAAGTAGATGAGCTAAACTTTACACATTCCTTGTACTCCTAAAATACACTAAATACAAGAATGAGGTGTATGACCTTACAACTTCCATGCTCATGTGCATACAAAAACAAACTGTTTTGTGCACAAAACAAACCTATTATACTTTTGATCAAAATTCTTAATGTATATAGGTTCGTATCCTAGCTGGTCCATAAGAAAATAATTAGCCGATGGGCTATTATAACGTGGGCATAGCCCACTGGAAGTGTCTTGCTGTCGGGAAAAGTTGCCTGGAAAATTTGCCGACTGCTGGAATCCGTTCCATAGCCGCTTTGAATCGGAGCCGATAAATGATTGGGTTCCACGAGGAACTTGCCCATCTTGCCAGCCTGGACCGGAATTGAAACAGGATCTCTCCTTTACTGTTTCCTTAATCTTCGCAGGTAAATCTCTCACACTGGGCATTTTTCAAAATTCAAGGGCAATCTGAAAGATTCGTTTTTATGCCCAAATAGAAGTGATACGGAGGTGCGAAGAACAAAACCCAACTGTGCACAACTTCAACTTCGTAGAGGAGTATGATAGGAGAGATCAGATCCCACAGATCTCCAAATCGGTCAAATTGTTTTTGGATTATGTCAGTGTGATTCATTCATAATGAAAAACTATCACACAAATTCTTTCTGTAGAAAGCGAATTCCCCATATTGCCGAGGCCTGTTACAGTTTGCATGGAAAGCCATAACCCCATCCCTCAGATAAATATCCAAAAACACAGAGTTCAAAATTTGCCCTAATTATTCTTCTAGAGTCAGCGAATTGATAAAGCTGTAATTGTGTAACGACAGAACTTGTCTATGACAAGTGAGGTTTTGTTGCCATATGATGGAAACTAAGGAGCGATAAAATTAGGTTCAGTCACTTGATTTTAAAGCTAATGCCTAAGTATTACAAATGGCATGGAGAGTAGATGGGTACAAACTTTTTAATAGGTTGTAGACACATGGTATAGGGAGCAAAAAAATATTGTAAAAATTTTTAGTGGTGAAATTTGATGATTTGATAGGTGCTCCTAACTTAACTGGACCTTCTCTATGACACATTTATGATAGGGCAAAGTGTGGGATTGAAATAAAATTAGGAAGAAAATTATGGTTCATGACTTTGATACTATGTTGGAGCAATAACAAGATGAATGCCATATCTAAAATAATTTCACAAATGCATTAGCACAAAATATCAAAACACTGTAATGAAAACTATGATAAATTTACAATGAACTCCGTATATATGTAAGACAAAAAAGGAGGATTGGGGAAGTGAATATGAAACATTAAATAACTTCCAAGATTAGCTCTATAGATGTATATCGGTATAAAAGATCGCTATTATGTTATTTTTCTCCGTAATTATTTAATTTTTTAAACTTATAGTTTATTAGCACTTTGCATCAAAAAAGAAGTGGCTAAAATATGTTTTGAATAATATAGCTATTGGAAGGTACAAGACAAGTGTGCACTCCATACCATCCAAATAAAATAATGATGATGGAAAATAATTAAAGAGAAAATTTTGGAAGAGAAATGAATTGTTTTGGTCAATGATAGAGTAGTTCTATGTTTATGGTGTGTAATAACGAAGAAACATCCATAAAAACATTTCCATTCACTTGACAAATCAAATTGTTTCTTAACATGTAATTTTTCCTTCTAGCATATTTTGTATTGCTAATAAAATTTATCAAATTGTATCTTTTTACAATTAATTGTAACATCTTTTACTGGTGGTTCTCCATTTTACCAATTTTGGATTGGCTTAAGTTGTGGATGGTGAGCTTTAGGTATGAATTAAAAATTTAGTAAATAAAATATAAAAAATTAATAAAAATAATAAAAAATAATGTACTATAAAATAAATGTCCATCTTAGATCATAAATTATTGGTTTTTATTATTAGTATATGTGCATTTTGAAAAATCTAAGACTTCAATAAATTTTATAATAAAATATGATGACTACATTTCATAATAATGATTACTGTAATGGGTTGGCAATTTGAAAGAAAAACAAGATTTTATACTATAATTAAGAATGCAAAACTTTTAGAATATATTACTGTCGGCTTTACCATTACACTTTCATTTGGTGCAAGCGCTAGTATAGTATTAGAGCCAAACCAGGAGCCTTGAGTACAAAAATGTGCACCAAATGATACAGCCAAAAAGCCCTGTCACAAAGGGGGTTAATGATAGAGCACAACCCAACATGCAAAGGGAAGTTATCAGGTTTGTGTCCTAGCTGATCCATAGTAAGTAACACCCATGTATTGAATGAAGGGATAGAAGGTGATTGCTCTAGTCATCTCAATAGCCTTCATGAATGCCATCACATCCTTGCAACGAGTATATGCATTATGCAGAGGAAAGAACATCTCTACTTTGATGTAATGTCCCCACTTTGAAATAGAATTTAATAATAAAATTAAAAATTAAATTAAAATATAAGAGAATATAATTAAATATAATTAAAATTTAATTAAGTTAATGAATGGTCAAAGGACATTAAATGAAAAGTTGTGACTCCCTCAAACATGAGATATAAAAGGGAGAAGAGAACCTCATTTGAGGGGAGATAATTTGGGAATCAAAAGGGCAGATCTGATTGTGAAAGGTTGTGTCCTTTTCAAAGGGCAGAGATAATGAAGAGCTGCACTCTTTCAAAGGGTGCTAATGGTGAAAGGGTGTGTCTCTTGCCAAAGGGCATACATGATGAAGAGGTGTGACCTCTCCCTCACATTGAGAGATATAAAGGAAAGTTATCAAATCATCCAGGGACATCACCAGGGAATCAAATCAGATCAGATCAGAACTGTTATTAAGTTGCAGGCAGTAACATCCTTGTTCTTGGTGGAATGCATGTGGATGTGCTTAATGTGTATGCTTAATATATGATGCCTTATAATGTTCTATGCCAAATTTAATAGTAATATTAATATAGACTGCAATATGTATGGCAGTGTAGTAATGCTTTTCTATCACTAATTGTTCATATGACGATTAAGTAAATTACATGATGGAGTCTGTAATGCCTTTCAATCTCACCATCTGATTATGGAGGGAGAATAGAAGGAAGCAAGAGCTCTAGGCTCCAGCTGGTATGCCAACTCTGAGTGTGGGCCAAAAGGTCAAGTTGACGAGGTCCTTGGTGCTCTTGGGCTTGTTGGAGAGAGATAGACTCAAGCCACCTTGTGTGATTCTCCTTGAGCTCCATATGAGGACAGGTTTAGGGAGAGAAAGGGTTGTTGAATCCTTCATATACACTTTGCAATATATTAAGAACGATGGATATATGTTCTATCATGACATAATGGAAATGTTGTCTAATTTGCTGTGCAGGTTCCAGACCAAGCTTTAGTTTACATTAGTGTCCTCCTTTTGTTCTCTCTATGCACTAAAATTGTGATTCTAGGACATTGTACAAGAGGGTCCCATTAGGGGACATTAAATTTGAGGACTTAGTTTGCTTTTGTATGAAGAGAAAATGATGGGTGATTATAAGAGCATGAATGGTAGTGGTGGTGTGGCTTTTGCATCACAAACTGAAAAGATAATAAATCTGCTAGGAATGGAAAATAGCAAGCCATAGAACAAGATAAAATGAAATTTTTACAAAACAAAAGAGTCATTCTCCTATAATTACCACGATAAAGGAGGTCATGAAAATTTTAAAATAAGAATTGCAGGAAGAAAAAGTCTGACAAGAGAGAGAAGATTAAAGCTAATAACGCCACTTGACTAGATTTCATCTCTGGTAGTTGTTACAATAGCTCTAATGAATTTGGCAAAAGGCAATATAATCATGAACCTCCTTGGTTGTGCCAAATGCAAGATGAAAAATGCTCTAAATTTACCTTCATTTTAGAATAGTTTTCTCTTTTTTAGAAGACTAAGCAGGGTTTAGATTTGATGTTCAATAAAGATCAGTGAGTCATAAATCAAAATGTAAATCAAATTGGGCAGGGCATTTCAGTAAGTAGAATATACAAACTTTGAGAAGCTTGAGATGACCTAGTAACAAAATGTTTTCAAAGCATCACATGGCATAATTTAACACGGTGCATGATTTACCATTGGTAACAAACCATGTTATAATTTAAAAAGCATGCGCACTTAGCAAGTAACACGGAAAACTATTTACTCAAAGATGACAATCAAACATCAAGTTGGAAGTAGTTCAACTCTACTAGGTGGCTATTTTTAAAGTTCACTTGGATTGGCAAGGTAGTTTGTTACTTCCACTAATGAGTACGTCAGAAAGATATGAGTTTATACGAGTATAAGCCTGGCCTGCCTTAATTGAAAAAATGGAAACTGAAGCTGAAAATTTTTTAACTAACAAAATCAAAATTTTGATTAGTGATTGTGGAAGTGAGTGTAAGTCCTATAAATTATACAAATTCCGTAAAAACCATAAGATTAAACAAGTTAATGCATTATACACTCCATAGCAAAATGGTGTGGCAGAAAGGAAGAATCACACCATTATGGAAATGGCTAGAAGCATGTTGAAAGCTTAATTTACATGTAATTATTTTTGGGGTGAATGTTGTCAATACTAACTATTTACTTGTTAAATGGAAATCATTCAAAATTAGTTAGTCATGCTCCCACTTGAAGAAGCATGGATTGGTTAAAAGCCCCTTGCTAGTGATCTTTGTGTTGGTGGATGCACCTCATTTGAATGCTTACCTAATGAAGGCAAAATGAGGATGCTAAAAGTGTTAAATTTTTTTTTGTGGATGCTATAAGCACATAGAATTTGTAATCCTTTCAAGCAAAAGATTGCATTAGCAGGAAAGTTGTGTTGGATGAGAATTATGAAGGGATTGTACATACCGTAGATGCAAAGGGCAGAAGTAAATCAAATGATGTAAAGAATGATAGTGAGGGAGAGAACAAAATAGAAAGTGAAGATAAAAGTGAAGTGAGATGGGAAATTGAATCATCTTTTTCTTTCTCCTTTACTTCCCTTCAAAAGTCTAAGCTCCCAAAATGATACTTGCAAATGAATATGTTAAATAAGAATGTGAATATCAACAATGTATCACTGTTTAATGCTCTAAGCGTTGATGAACTTGTCATATAAAGAGGCTTAAGATGAGCCTTAATGGCAAGAAGCCTTGAAAGAAGTTAAATTCAGTTTCATAGAATGACATTGGGATCTTATTAACCTATATCTGAACAAGAAACCAATTGGCTGTCAATAGTTTATAGAGTTAACTCTGACGGTTCTATTGACAATTATGAATCCCAACTTGTCACCCAAGGCTATGATAAAATTGAAGGTGTGGACTTAAAATAAATTTCTGCACCTGTAGCGAAAATGACTACAATGACTATGATTGGATTGTCGTTTAGTTTTGCAGCACAACTTGGTTGGGAGTTACATCAAGTGGATGTAAAGTGTGCATTTCTTATTAGATCTCTTGACAAGATTGCCTACATGGATAAACGTGAAGGTTCTGTTTGATTGAACTAGAATAGAACAAATTGTTTTTTAGGCATTCCATCTATATGGGTTAAAGCAAGATCCAAGAGCCTGTTATTCTTGCACTAATGAGTAGTTCACTAACCATAGATTCATGATATGCAAATCTGATTACTCATTGTATGTAAAGCATGATGATGGTGAAATTGTCAGAGTTGCATTATTTGCGGTTGATCATCATCATTGGTGGTGACATTAATAAGATGAACTATCTCGAAAAGCAACTTTGCTAGGATTTTGGGATGTCTGATCGAGTTTTTCTTGCATTATTAGACAGGGATGGAAGTATGGTACACGAAAGGCAGCATATTTTTTCTGAGTCTAAATATGAAGATAGTCTGTTGCACTGATTAGGTATGATTTAGATAAACAAATGTTATTTTTGGCAACTTGTGAGAAGCCTTATTTATTTGACTACCACTAGGTCCTGTATCAGCTATGACAGTGGCACTTTCTCACGGTTTCTGATTTTCCATCTGTCACTCATTGGAAAGCTGCAGAGATGATTTTGTAATATGTGAAAGGAATTTTCAAGCTTGGACTTATCTTCACTAGATGCAAGTTCAAATTTAAAAGACTACACAGATTCAGTTCTTCATTTTTGATCACTTCAAATTTAAAGACCATAAATTTTCAGATTGGGCCAGTGACATTGTTGACAGGAAGTCTACTTTAGTATATCCTTTTAATTTTGGTTTTGATGTCAGTTCTTGGTTTATAATATAAAAAAAACAGTTTCTTTGCTATCAGCTAAAGTAGAATATAGGGCAGCAATTTCAGTGACTTGTGGGGCAGTTTGTCTTGGAACTCTCTGTTACTTCGGGATTCTGTGGGATGATCCTAAACTACTGCTTTGTGATAATCAAGGTTTTATACAATGTTAACAAAGCATGTGGAGATGCCATGCTAGAACTTAAAATGTGGAGACACATCAGCATTTCATTTGAGGTTAGGTGCAGTTGGAAAAATTGAGTTGGTCTACATTACAAGTAATGATTAGGTAGCTAATTCCCTCACCAACTCTGTGTGTAATTGGAGATTTGATAAATTTTGAAAACTTCTTAATGTGAGAGATACTGGAGTAAACATTATAGGAGTACAAGAGATGATCTATTAGAAACAATGTTTATTCCCAAATCGTTTGGGGAAGAAATCGGCAAATCAAAAGTATAAGATTTTTTGAAAAAATTGGGAAAAAATTGGATTAAAAAAAAACATAAAGAACTGTAGAAAAAAACTAAAAGACAAAAACTACTTGTTTTTGAATTTTAAGGGTATTTCCATTGCATAAAGATATAGAAAGCAAATAAAATAGAGAGTTGAAGGCAGGGGTTAAATTTAATAGCCATTTGATAATGTTTGTGTTTTTTACCATCAAATAAATTTTAAAAAATTGCAGTGTTGGATGCAAGAGAAATTTTAGGCTAATCGTCAACAGAGGTATACAATTAAACATATATTTAGTCTGTCATCATTCCGTCATTTACCATAAGCTGTCCTCGCATCTGGAGGAGAGTGTTGCATAGATAAACATCATGAAAATTTTACATAACAGGTAGGATTAATAGTCAAATTTAACCCCCAGATCTCAGAAAATGATTTGATTTAGAAGGCAACCAAGCATCACACATTTATGATTTATGCTTAACTTGTAATGAGATGGTTTATGGCAAGAATGGTAGAAAACAGAGCACTAATATGATATTTCTTCTGCTCATAATGAAAGGCTCGATGATACAATCAATAACATAGTGTTGATTTTTTTGTATGAGATCAGCCATATTTGGAAAATTTGGACTCAGCGAAAACTTGCCAGACCCAAAAAACTTGACTAAGTAAAAAACTTGTCAACTTAAAAAATTGCTTAGAAACACATTTGTTTTGCAAAATTTGATGACAAGATGTATCCAACGAGTCCATAAATGAGTGCAAAAGTGATTTTTATTAAATTTAATTTATTTGAATGCAAGTTTAGTACAAAACCTTATCCTCATGCAGAATCCTGATACAGTAGTCAGCTGACAACTATTATGAATTTATGATGATTGCCTTTAACATCATTATGATTCATAAATTGCATATGACAACATTTTACATCTTTCTCTTCCTTGGTCTAGTGAAAACTTGGGGAGAGGTTCTAATAATCACATTTGAATCTTTGATACTAATAGTATGATACTTCATCATTGATCAATGATATTATGATAGTGATAAAATTAGTTGTTTAAGTTCTTGATTCTAGTCTCCACTCCTAGACCCTCTCATTGTAATCAAATTTCTTATATGACAAGGGATCTCAATAACTAGTGGCGCTTTGGGAGTGGAGATCCTAGTGGGTTTTGAGGGGCAGTGATGACAAGCTGCACAAGGTGTTAGATGTGAGAAAAATCTAACGATTGAGGGGGTGCGGGGGAATGGTTCCTTTCCCTTGTGGGTGTGAAGTGGGGGTTCTGGAGCTATGAACTGAGCACATAAATCAAAAGCACATTCTCTACTAGGATTAGATCTCTAGTTGCTATAAGATTGCAAATAATAGAAATTTGCAATAAATCGCAAATAATATAAGTCTGCAATTAATCAAAATAATAATAGAAATTTGCAGTTAATTCTTATGACGAGACTATTGTGTTGATGATACATAGGAGAAACAGGAAACATGATAAAATCACCTACTTGAAGCCGACAACTCCCTGCAAGTCTCGCTGACTTTTGTTGAAATCCCAGCCAATGCATGTGTGCAATTAGTGCCGGAAAATGTCGTGTAACTGGGAATTCATTATTTTTTTGGTTCATTTTTAGCTTTTCATGGGGTTGCGGGAAAGGTGATGCATTTTTTTTTGGTTTTAAACACGATTTCCAATGTGATTAAAATGCGATTTTAATGGGAAAAAATCGTTGAGTGATGGTCAATGACTTTTTACAGGCATTGCGATTTTTTCCTACTGTTATTTTCCATGTTTGAGAAATATATTTAATATTTGTAATATTAACGCATGGATAAGGTGAATAAAATTATTATGCACGCTGACTGGTTAATTTAGTAGGTGCCCAACCCCTTGCCTTGAGCTGATTGATTAATATAATAGGCCGCCTTCACCCTGTAGTGATGTAAGTCTGATTGGTCAAATATAATAGTACTCATAAACCCTATAAGATTCTAGTGTTGTTTGTTTATATTCAGATTTTGTATTAGGATTTTATAATAGAAAGGTTAGAATTATCCCAGGCTATATTCAGATTTTGTTTCAAGATTTTATAATAGAAAGTTTAGAATTATCTTTAGGCCAAAAACGACCATAAAACAAGTGTTAAAATTGCAAAACAAGCATTTGCTCATATGTTCTTATCTTGTCACAACTAACAACTAATGATGTAAAAGATTATATACACAATATGTACGGAAGTGCTGCTGATATCATCTTGCAAACTGTTGACATGGTCACTATAGTCTCTTCTCATTAAGGCACAATAGTTTGTAAATTTGTTTCAGATTTTAATTTCAAACCAATGCATGTCAGGAATTGATGACCAAATATTGATTAAATTTATTAAAATGGCCATTCATATATGCCACTAGTGCTATCTGATGCTGGCAGGTGCATTAACCAGAAGTTCAGGATTGAAAATTTGAAAATAATGGAAGTCTCTGAAAGAACAACCAAGTTGGGTCATGCAATATATCCTCATAATGTTTCTGAGACACTTTCTGATGCTAAAACTCCTTTTACCTTTTGTTTTCTTCAGTGTCCTTAATTTCACTGTATGGGCCACAAGGCAAGCCACTGATATTCATCTAGCATTCTCCTTAAGCTGTTGAGCTTAAGTCCACTGTTTGCCTCTTATATCTTATGATGTCAAAGGGTTTAGGGTCATATTGGTATGCATTCTTCATGTCTTATTCTCACTTGCTGTTGCATCACAAACTGCAATGTCTCTTTTATCTTGTTGACATGTTTCAAATGTTCTATCTACTATAAGGTGAATTTAATGCATTCATTCTGAAATTAGAGCAGGAACAGATGATGATCTTCCTCCTTCTCATCAAAATCGACTAGCCAGAGGTGGTGGCCGAATTTCTGGGAATGGGAGACCTTCTGCAGGCCCAGTGTCATATGCTAGAATTCAGAATGATATGGAGCCTCAGATTCACTGGCTTGAACAAGAAGCATACAGTTCTGTTCTTAGAGCTTTCAAGGCACAATCGGATGCAATTACATGGGTATTTATCTATTCTGTACTTCCTGCTTGTCACTTTTTCTGACATGCATTTCACTATTTAACATTCTAAAAGATTTTGTTTTTCTTGCTGTTTAATTTATTTTAGAAGGATTTCTGGGCTTGCTGAGCTTGTAGATTTTAGGGAATTCTAATGTGTTGAGTCTTGAATATTATATTTTTTACTTGAAACTTATGGGTTCCTTAAAACATATTTCAGGCAAAAGAGGGTTTGATGTCCGAGTTGAGAAAAGAACTTAGAGTTTCTGATGAGGAGCATAGGGAACTCTTGGGGAGAGTTAATGCAGATGATCTATTGAGACGAATAAGGTTCAATTTATACTTGTTGTAATGCATGTAATTGCAGCTAACAGTTTTTTCATAGAGAATTAATATGTGCTCATTTTGGAAGTTTTAGCAAGTTTCATTTATTTGATTAAGGAATTAGACAAATTCTTATGATGAAAATTATTAAGTATTATGCACATTCTATTGTCTGAGACTCCTTATATCACTGAAGTTTTGTTCATTTAGCACTAGAGAACTTCTGCGAGCTGTCCAAGTTATATTTTTTCTCATTAGTATTTAAATATGTGATCAGAGAATGGAGACAGGGGGCTGCTAACCAAGGCGGCTTAATAAGCATTGCTGCACCAGCCCATGATCCATCCCCTAGTCCAACTGTTTCAGCATCACGGAAGAAACAGAAAACAGCTCATGTTTTGCCTTCTCTACCTATGCCACCACATTCAGCAATGCATCCTTTGCCTGCTCCTACACCAGCACAACCTTCATCATCGGCAAAAAGGGGATCTTCTCTTGGAACTAAGAACAAGAAAACTAAAGCAGTAAGCAACTAATTTTCAGGAATGCTCAAATAATATTTTTCTGTTGCTGGAAAATTTGTCTTCTAAATCATTTCAAGTACTTATAAATCTTATATTAAAAGAAAAGTGTTTGCAGACCATATTTCTAGGAGAATTGCAGTCATTCGATGTTGTTTTCTGCAGAGTCAGCCAATGCCTGTATTGTCTGCTCCAATCAAGGCTCAACAGTTTACCCATGCTGTCACAGCAGCAGGGAGGGGACAGATTGGGAACCGAGGACCATCAGGGCCTTCAGGTTTGAACGAAACTCAAGAGGCTGCAGCGGTTGACCCTTTGATAGGCCGGAAAGTAAGGACAAGGTGGCCAGAAGACAATAACTTTTATGAGGCTGTTATCACGGATTACAAACCAGATGAGGTATGGAAATTATTTAGGTTCAGTGTTAATTTGATTGTCATTTTCTGAAAATTATAGTATCTATGTGAAATATTACTAGTCAGTAAACATTTTGGTTTCAACACAAGGTCGCTTTAAATTCACTTTTAATTTTAAAGAGGTCCTTCCACTTCATATGTTGTAGGCTCACTGACACTATTTTGTTGGCCATTTAGTTCTGGGTGTTTTCTCTTGCAAGGTTGGGTTTTTGAAGCTTATAGTGCCACATAATTGTGGTATCTTTTTAAACATCTGTTCTTTCATATCTTTCATTTATGGTTTGTTTGAGAAATCTAGACCCAAGGCTTGTGTTTACTTTTTAGTACAGATGACAAGTCTGAATGTAACTTATTGTTGCTAGGGGGATCTGAACTTGAAATTTTTTATAGCAATAGGCATAGCCCTAACTATACAATTAAAGCTTTCCTTAAGATCTAGTTTAAAGTGAATAGGAACGGATAGCTCAAAATTACAGACAGTTAAGTAGATAATTGAATGTGATTACCTTAATATTTTTTATTATTAATCACTGGGAATTTGAAAAATGTACTTTATAAAGCCCACCTAGCTGTATTGGTAGAAATTTGCAACTCTTCCTCACTATTTCTCACTCTCCCTCTCCTCTAGCTGCCAATCTACTGCCCTTTGGCCCCCCCACACATCCATTTCTCTCTAAATGCAATGTGAAATTATTGTTCACCCTCCGCCACATACAATTCTTTCTTGCACAAATGCTTTCTTGCAGAGTAAATTGTATTATTTCTTGTCGCTATTTATAATGTTTAATCTACTCTCTCTACTCTATCTATTTATTGTATTGTAGTAATATGCCCACATGCACACACAAGCATGATCAGTTTTGTTGTCTTTCAAGTCCTCTTTTGAGAGCCAGTTTTTGAATTGTTATAACTTGATATTGTCCTCAGAATGCATGGTACCTATGAGAAAGAGTGATGATACCTAGATATACCATATGGAAAAGATTTGAGCTTCATCCCATTGCTTGAAGTCTCCAAACAAGAGACGTGGACACTTTTAACAGCTAAAATGATATTTATAATACCATATTCAATTTCACACTGGCTGATTAAAGCATGTTTTTTGTTTATGGTTAGGGACTGCATGCACTAGTTTATGATATCAATACAAGCAGGGAGACTTGGGAATGGGTTAACTTGAAGGAGGTACACCACTTTTCTACTTACAATTACTCAATTCTGGGAGTTTCAATTAAAAGGTTTGTAAATAATTATTTCATTTCATTCTAGATATCTCCAGCAGATATTATGTGGGACTGGGAAGGTCCTGCAGGATCTGGTCGAGGAAGCCGGCTTGCAGCTGGTCGTGGGATTAAAAAGTCGGGTGGTCGTGGGGGCCTTGTCTCTACTTCTGGCAGAGGAAGAGGAGTTTTAAAAGGTCAGTCTAGAAAGGACTTTGGACCCTCTCAGAATGGGATAGGCAAAAAGGTAGCAGGTGATATCGAAATACTCCATACCGATGCACTTCTTAAAGAGGTGAACTCTAGATTTTCATTTTGAAAGAATGAATTATTATTCAAGATATAGAGAAGCATTTAAATTATTTTATCCTCTTGAAACCTAGCTTATTCTGGTTCACACTTTTATTGGTTGTGATGCGTAAAGTGCTATCTAGAATCTAGATTGATACAATTTGCTTTAGAAGAAAATGAAGAATGATTTTTATAGGGATAACTTTCAAAGTTAATTGAACCACACTTATTTTCTTATAGGTGGAAAGGGTCACTGGTGGACCACATCCTGATCCTGTAGACATGGAAAAGGCTAAGAAAGTCCTGAAAGTAAGAAATCAAAGTCTACATTCTTTTTGGATAATAATAAACAGTTCAGATCTTGTGTGCGAGATATGCATTTGGCACTATTTGAATAGCTTGTTTAATTATATTCTTTCTAACAGGAACATGAACAATCACTGCTTGATGCCATTGCAAGGCTTGTTGAGGCATCTGATGGGGAAAGTGGTGCGAATTATATCATTTGTTTGTATCAAATGTTTTATTTCTTTCAATTTATAAAGAATGCTTAAGGAAACTTGTATGTGTGCAGAAGATGGACGACAACCCCATCCATCCCATACACTCTCTGTTGACCATGAAAGAGTGTGGAGAAATAGGCAGTATAGTGGAAACCAACATGTTGCTGATGATGAAGATGATACAGCAGGAGATGGGAGGGGTGATGGCTCCGACGGCGAACCTATGAATGGTGAAGGTGGGGTAGCCTCTGATGATCAACAAGATGGAGAAGATGGGGATGAAGATATGTGATCTTCAAACATCTTTCTCCATGGTTTTATTGTCATCACATTAAATTTGAGCTTGTTGATTGTGCTATCAATGATGTATGCATACACAGGCTACAAACTGGAAGCTTTCATAGCGGTAGTTTCCATGGGCTGTAGAAATGCCCTTGACATCTTAGAAATGGTGCCCAGGTACTTGAAAGCTATTGTGTGTTGATTTTATTTGACTTTGTTATCCCCTTGTATGCATTACAAATGTTGGGGTCGTTATCATTGAGCAATTTGCGAAGTTCTTTAGATGAACCAAAATGAGAAAAAGATTGTCCTGTTGGAGTCAGTACTTGATCAACAGCTGATGTGCTGCAGCTCCATTCTCCTGTCTTGCTCAAGTAGTAAGCTAAAAAAGAATTAGGGATCCCAAGTGGTGATCACATTTGTAACATTCTCAGGTTCGATCAGGCTTACTACCAATGTACTATGCCATGCTGCTTCAGATGTATCCAGTTGGTAATGGATTTAGTAATTGATTTTCAAAGTGAACGGAAAATTGCACCATCGTCAGGTTACCAACGGACTTATGTAGTAACCTTGAAATATGTAAGGTACAGATCCCCTCTAATGAAATCTCAGTTGCTGCAGCTCCAAGTTATTTGCTAGCTCATATATAAAGTTTAGCTTAACCAGTTAGAGAGTGGTTGGCATTGAATCACATGCCTACTAGCTAACCAGTAAATCACATACAAAAGCTGGATTATCCTCTATATTCGTAGGTTGCAGTCAGGACAAGATTTTGCATATTACTTTTTAGTGTGAGTTGAGATCCCAGCTTTTAGCATTGACAAAAACCAAAAAGTGAATGACAAAGCCATCAAGCTTGATCTTTGCTTTAATGGAATATATAGGTCTCTCACTGGTCATGACATAGATGATGACTTGTTGCTTTTGTTTTGTATAAGCTAGCATGAGCTGCAAATTGTTTTACCATTGTCAAACCTCAATTAAAGGATTGACTGGACTTTTACTTTCTCATATTATTTTGCGTAATGTGTATCATATGGTTTCATATGCAACAATCTTGATCTTTGTTGTCCATATCCCATTTTGAAAAGGTTGGGATTGAATGAGTAGCCGATTATGAATTCTGCACAATTTGTATGAATAAATTACTACATCATTGTGGCTCATTGCTGAGATAACATTTTTTTCTGGAGTCCAATTAGGGGTGCATGGCATTATAGACGAAGCACATTGCACGATCAACCAAATAAATTAATAATTCACACTGGTACGTGCAGATTGCAAGCTATCCACAATTCCTTTAATGATATGATGGTTTTTATATCTTTTCCAATTAGCCACAACATGCAAGTGGTCTGCCTCTTTTATCAGTCCAACTAAAGTGGGCTTTCTGTCCCTATACAATTTTAGTACGATCCTAGCCTTTAAATTTTTAATTATATTCTTCTACTTTACTATGGTCAATTTTTCATCAATTGGTTAATTTTTCAAAATATTTAATAACATATATTCACTGACTGCATATTTAAAAAAATATATTCAGACAATTTTCATTCAAAATATACAGAGTTAATTTATTTGCCAAAATATACCTAAAGTTTCTTCTTGAAGTAACATGTCGTGCATCCTTTGTATTTTTTTTCAAGAAAATTTTGTGACAGTAAATAATTTTCATCCTGAAGTCCGTGTACAAACTAGAATTTTAATGGGATGAATTGTGTTACATAAACTCGGTTTGTGAACTAATGTAACTGGTCTTTTAAAATGTTTATCTGGGTATGATTAAAATCTAGTTACAATTACCAACATGGGTAGAGCACGAATAAACTGACCCGACTTAAGACTGAGATCAGGACACCGCAAGATATACGTCGTATCAAACATCATAATCAGCGTGTAAATTCTAAAGGCTATTCAACTTACGAGTCATTCTCGATATACTTATATAATGTCATCATCAGATACGTATTTTTTATAATGCATCAATGTCATCATTAGACGTGTTGTTTTTACAATATGCGATGTCGTCACTAGATGTGTATATTTTTAAGGAATCACCTTTGTATTTACATATGCATGCAATAATTGCATTGAATGTACTGGGCACTGGTAAGGATACCATATTCTAATGGAGTGAATTGATCTATTCAGATATTTGTGGGACTACGTGCAGAGTAAATTGAAAATGCATATTGTGTTTGATTGGTTTTAGTCTTTTGGACTTGATGATAATGTCAAATGATGCATTATGTTCATATATACGGAGTCTGGGTTTTTTAAATTTTTGTTTTACATTCTGATACTCTATCTATAAATAATTAAAGGGCATGCATTTTTTTGACTAGATATAGTATGAAATCGTCATAGTGGATTATTTTGATGATTTCATCATTAATAAGGGAAAGCTGCTGATAAATAATGCTATGGATCTTGGTTCCTCGCGATTGCATAAAAGCAACGTTGTAGCTCCCGTCTGGGAGTGGAGAGAATTGAAAGAGATCAATTCAAAATTGTTAGGAATTGCTTATGTTTGATGCACATGGGCATGTCCAAAGATGGATGGAGTTGCTTGTAAGCATTGTTTAGAGCACCTTGTAGCTCTGGTGCGTTAAATTTTGTCTACATGATTTTGTGACCGGACCCTTGTCTTGGTTTTGATTGACTCATGTTCAACAGACACAAAATAGTGCAACAGATGCAGGAAGATCAACACGGGGTGGGCACTTTCCCTATGTATGTGCAAGGGTAACTCAATCTTATTATAACATTGATGGAGATACATGTAGTTACCTGAAATTGTAAGGCAAAAAATGAATAGAAAAGTGAAAAACAAAGGGTAGAGAAATCCAGTGGTCTAAGCAGAAGAATTAGCTGGATAACTTGGGAAAGTAATATAAAAACAAAAGAGAGGCAAAAAGAAGTAAAGGGAAGGGAAAACAAAGGGGAGAGAATTTGAATAATCGAGGAAAGTGAATAAAAAAACAAACTCCTCAAGCAAGCGGAAATGATTAATCAGTACATATGCAATGCGAATTAGATAAACACTCAAGGAGCCCATGCCCCTTGCATTCTTAATTCATATGGATAGTATAAAGGTCACCACTTGAATTGCCAGAGCACAAAGTCAATTAAGAGTTGAATACGTATGCATGGATTTGGAATGGCACAGTGAAAACGACAATCTTTATTGACATACAACAAAGAAAATTTTGCAACGAAGGAGCATGATATCTACATTCTTACACTGGGTAGTTCACATGCATTCGGTAATATATTCCCTCTACAAATTACAAGGCCATTATATAAAACATTTTTATTTAAAAATGGCAATGATCTTATATGGCATTGTAGAAAATCAATTTACATTCAAGTTTCAAACTTTAACTACACATGCTTACTCAAGTGGTCGACTAAATGCCTAATACCTTAATTATGTTTTGACCTCGTATCGATACTTTTCATTATGACAGCGTTATATGAGATGAATAAATTGTATACATAAATGATAATTATTTCTAAAAGAACCGTATCGGCTCAAAATGGTGTGTTAATTAAGTGGCCGTCCTAGATTGATCCAGGAAAACACAAAAAAACATTTAAAAAAGCAATAATAATTAAAACGTTGGATGCTTTCTTGTAATTTTAACAGGATCATGATAGAGAGACATCTTTGATGCTATAATACTGTAGACTTGTACTGTTATAAATAAAAGTAAGATCATCTAGTTTTATACATTGGCTGATAGAGGTTACAATATTGTCAAGTGGCTCTTCACCAGGGGAGAGGTATAATCATGTGTACGATGCAAAATAATTAAATATGTAATGCAAAATAATTAAATATGTAACACATTGTGTCAAACAGGCACAATATTAGTGGCTCTTTTGGGGGTCATGTAGTTACGTACAAGTCGTGCAAGAGAATGTCAATAAAACAAGTTTGAATACAATTGGATGTGGTGATGTTCCAATTCGAGCAACAGATGATTGTTTTGTTTATCCTAGTTGTATGGGAAATTAACATGTGGTCCAGTGTACAAATTCTAACAAAATCAATGTAACAAGTCTTCACAAAAATTTCTTTGCAATTTTGTCTCTTGATGTCTTTCCAAATGAATGCCATTGTTTTGCTCACTGAAAAGGCTTTATGATGCTTTGAGTGGGACTTTAAACAAATGCTTTGGACATATTCTTTATTTTGTTCATCAAGACCAATGCCTTGGTCTTTATCTACTTCAAAAGAAGTAGATTTTCAAAGCTCGATGAGGAAAACTTAAAATCCTGGGTCATTGATTTCCCTTGGATCAATTTTATTCTTTCCTTCTTGAGTACTCATGCATTGCATTTATTGAAGAGAGACGTTGAATCTATTTTTGTTTCTTTTATCTATATATTAGATTACCCACTTTGAATGACTCTTCACCTCCAGCGTATCGAAATTTGTTTAAATATTTGTGTATTTTCATTTCTTATCATACACTATGTTTCACTTGCTTTAAAGTGAATGTTTTCGTTCCTTTTCCTATATGATCATGGGCACACTTGAAACTTTCAGATCAAATGTATGGTGTAAAAGTCAAATCCAAGAACAATGATTTTAGGAAAATTGTGCCAAGAAGTTCATCCTTAGATGTCAAATGTAATCTAAGAAAGACTTTATGGTGATGAATTACATGTATGGCTTCCTCACCATTTGGATGATTTCATTGGCGATAAATTTAGTAGGTTCAGGTTTGATAAGGCATGGGCTCCCAAAATTTGGATTGTCTAGTAGTTTAATGCTATCTTTACCAATAGGTGATCTACTTGCTTCTATGCTTACCATAGGTGATCTATTTGTTTCTATGCTTTCTAGCTAAATAGTTCTACGAAGTAGTCATAAGATTCTTCTAGGTCTTTAGAGAAATTGGCTTGGAATGTGAACCATCTAATGAAATTCACCAAGCACCCCATCTTTAACATTGAATTGAGTGCTAGAATTTTTAATGCTTTTTTTTGGTTGGTAATAGGATTGTATTTTATTAATTCAACCGAGATTTTGGTTTGGCCCAAACCAGATGTGGCTACACACAAAGAGCCACCTTCCAAAAAACAAACAATTCAAAATAGTGGACCCATTAACAGGTCGAAAAATTATAGCACAGTCTTGTTTGTCCTTGACATGAGACCTAAGGAGCATATGTCCGGATCCTTCATTCTTATACCTCTTGTCTTTCTTCCTTTCACCTCCTTCCATCTCTTTTCTTACTTTGCTAATGAAGCTTGTCCTTCTGCCTATTGGGACTCCACCTCGCAACCATGCCAAGGCATATTATTGTTTCTTTCCAGAGATTCCAAAGAAACTGAACCTCTAAATGCCTCTTCTCCATTGATGATCCATCTTTGGCATCATTCAAATCTGGGTTCAAAATCTCGTCATAGACTGTTGGAGGGGGAGAATCATTGTTTGGATCCTTAAGACAATTGCCTTCTCCACTCAAGTTTGGGATCACTTTATTGACTCTTATCCTTTTTCTCCATAGAATAATGGAGAGGAGACATATCTTTCCACCAAGTAGCTGCTTTTTCTACTTTTCTTTTTGAGCATTAAGCTGAAATGTGCCCTGTTTGGTAACACCTTTTACATCTAAAAGAGATTCCATCATAGTCCAAAGATTGCATCCAACAACCATTTGAGGTTTTAATTAAAATCACTTATGGGAAACCTTTAGTAACATCCATCTCCACCAAAAGCCAAGTATATGTTGATTGCACAAGATTAGAGGAGCCCTCATCCACCATCAAAAAACTTCCTAAAGAGTTTCCTACAACCGTAAGACGAGAGTCAAACCAGTAATGTAAAGGAAGGTTAAGAAGCCTTACCTAAATCTAAATCCGATGAAAAGATTCAGTTGTTGAGTTGAAAGCTAGATGCCAGGGTTTTATCATGAGAAAATGGTTACCATCCCAACTCCATTGATGGTTGTAGAGAATCTTATCCCTATCCTACACCATTTCAAAAACTACCACAAATAACCCTCAAGCATTTGGGTAGATTTGAACACAACCATCCAAAATGGGTTCCCAGTTTACAGAGATCCAATGATGTAGCTTGCGTAAGCTCGGCCATAGACCTCTGAAACGACCAATCAGGCCTAGCCCCCCAAAAACTCTTTCATTATGCTCTCTCTCTTTTTCAGCCTCCACATCTTAAGTCACAAAAATGGATTTTGCAGGGAGTGATTTGGCTTGAGTAGAACTAGCCCTCCTAGAGACCATCTTGAGCTGCCCATTTGCACCCCCGAGAACAAGCTTTCCTTTTGAAAGCCCTATTGGGTTGTTCTCTCAACACCTAGTAATCTCCCCATCACTCCATTTGGAGCACTTTGCACCTAAGAATGAAGGTTGTGTTGGGTCTCAAATCAACAGATTGGATAGGTTCTAAGGAAATGCCAACTCCTATGATCAAACCCTCCAGTTGACTTGGCCAACTTATAGAGTGAACCTATTTGGTTACTAACTCTCTCACTTTAGGCTCTGCAGGACCTAGACGGGTGTCTTAATCTGATATCTCCTAGTCTTAGAATGACATAAGTTTCTTAAACAAATTGATTTCAGATGTGTGTATTGATCTATGTATCTTACAAAAGTATATATGTTACACTTTGGCTAAATTACCTACTATACCTACTCTACTAATCCTAATGCTTAAAAGTAAAGGGTGATTGGTATGGTTAAAGGGTTTTGTTTACAAATGATCAGTGCCTTTCCTCTTATTTGGGCTACAGAGTCGTATATTTCTTCAGGACTTATTGTGTAAACTTATGAGACAGTTTTTAAACCCACCCCCTCTCGGCGAGTCTGTCAGTTATTGTTTCTTATGAGCACCACTTCAATGTCTATATTGTAAACCGCTTGAATGAATTTAACCCTAACTTTTAGAGACCATCCAAGGAAGAAATACATGGAACAATTACAATTCACAAGTAAATTTTTTTTAATCCAAATCTACAATATTAAACACAGAATTCCACTGGAAGAACACAAATAACCTTATCTCCTTTAGATAATATCACAAACCACTGCCTTATGAAAATATGTCAACTCTCAACACATATGAGAAAGAAAATGCAATTGATTATTTTTGATAAAAAGTTTAAAAGTACAAAATTGCCTCCACCCCTCGTATCTCTATATTCCTCTCTTTACATTTTACATCACACATATATATGTGGTTGAATGGTTTTCATACCCCTTTGGGTGAAAAGACACCCCCCTTTTAAATAAAAATAATTCCAAATCCTGAAATTGCCTTAGTTTATGTAATTAATTGTCACTTTACAAGTTGTTTAGGCATATTAGAGGTATTTTAAGGCTGTTTTATGGGTATATAATGGATAAATGGTCTTTAAATGATGTAAATACCCCCTTTGGTGCTTCACAGTCCATTTTTTATGCCCATTATTGTGTTTATGTTATGGTTTCATATTGTGCAACAAATATAAAACATATTACTTGTACCTATTCAATATATATATATATTTAGAATTTTTCTTATTCCTTGTCTTGGAATCTGGAATTCTAAAAATTGCAAAATTTAGGGTTCCAACAGGTTGCTTCGAACCACAATCGATAAGGGGATATCCCCTACAAACATCATATAAGCCAGCCCTACAAGCATATCTCCCTACAATGTTCTCTTGCTCGAAGGCGTGATCCTTCCCTTGTCAATGCTGGCCATCTCTGGCAACTGATAATCTACAAAACACCTGTTGAGCTTTTTTGCAATGACAAAACCTTAGCACCTGTAATCGTTTGCAACGACTGCATCACATTGATGGATCTTGGAGCTTCTCACACAAATTCATAAATTCGATAGTTTACTAGAATTTTCAATGTTATTGAAAGAATACATTTTTAGATCTCAACTACCTCTTTTGTTTGTATCCTAGTTATGTACTCCTAAAAATGAAGGAAGTAGAAGTGGTAGAAAATAATGCTTCGTCATGGTCGAACATGAAAAACAACCACTTGAAATCGTATGGCTGCTCTTTTACCACATTTTTCTTCATCTTTACAAGAACCATATCATCCTCAAATTGATTTCGTTCATTTGTGCAAATTCAAGATCAAAATTTTTGCTCTTCTCTAATATAATACTTGACTTTTTTTTTTGAATTGGGAGTCATTTACTAACATATGATAAAAAAACAGTTTGGTATTAGGATGGTGACCAAGGTGGTCACTTATATTATGCACATTCTAGGGTGTCACAAATAAGCCAAAATAAAGGATAATGTTCCATCAAAATACATATAATTGGATCAAAGTTTGATATAATATTAACCTACTACATTGAACAAGTACTAGTCAAAATAACATAGTAAATAAAGCATGTCAAGTCATTCATCATTACTGTCAGACTGGTGTTTATCCTCATTTCCTTTTTCTTGGCCTTCATCCTATTCTTTATTGACCTTTCTTTTGCCTTTATCTTTGTCATCCTTTGGTTTAGTCCTACTTATTTGGAAGGAGTCAAAGGCTTGCCTAAGGGGAGGGGATATCCTCTCCTAGTTGCAGTTGTTAAATTCTGGTGGGTCATTTGTAAATCTTTGAATGCTCCATCCCTTCTTAGTTGATACTCATGCTCCTTACAATATGCATTTTGGAAGTAAGGTACTCCTCTAAAAACTTCTTGTCTATCTTCCTAAGATCATGTGGCAGAAAATCTGCTTCTTTGATGTCCTCTTTGTAGGTTGGGGTGCCTTCCTCCATTATCTTCATAAACCTATCACATGGAAGTTTTAATGTGAATGTAACCTATTCCACAATCAAGATAATAATGAGTCTATAGGTAGACTCAATAAGGACCCTCTGTTTCCCTTGATACATGTGCTCATTTCTTTCATTGCATAAAAACCAAAGGAAGTTAGTAGACATAGCAAGCCAAAAGACATTATTTTTCTTACTTAGCCTTGGAACAAAACCCATCAAAGCTACAGACCAACAAACTTCGCTATTGATGTTCTGATCACTAATGTTACCCATGAAAAGAGACCAAACAACATTAGCATAATGACACTGAAAAAAGATATGAAAGCAATCTTTTACATCACCACAAAAAAGATATCTAATAGAGGAATTAATCATAATAAGCTTTTGAATCAATAGTTTCCACTTAAAATAATTCTTTTTATGTTCAATTCTATTAGACCAACATGCTTCAAGTGTTCTTTTTCTTGATGGCTTAGGTTTAACTTCCATATCTTATTGTTATGGTCAAATATTCACGAGTTTAAGTGAGGGAGTTATATAAACATTTAGCCTTGAGATTGAGAAGAGGGGTACCATCTACCTATTTTATCCTAGAAATGAAATCAATAACATAAACATATATGATTGGTCTTTTTAGATTAGGATGCTATCTACAAATAACAAAGTAAGTACTTGTATTGTTGTCTGATTAGTAGTATTCTAACTTCAAGTTTTCACAACTCTTCACATTGTGATTAAAGCACACATTATCAAAGGTAGTTAACCTTGCAATGTTTCACTTTCTATTTGAACAACCTTGGAGTAGAGAACGTAATTTACTAGTATGGTCTATATTCCACCATGTCTATCTGTACCACACAGTTTCTCCTTTTAAGCAATTAATAGATTCAGTATGCAAAAGGTTCCCTTTACACAGTTCCCATACCCTCCATATGTTGTGAAACACATTGGATCTTAGTGGGGTAGCACTATGTTTACCAAATAGGATGTTGTGCATATGTAAACCTTTCCATTTCTTGCCCCCCTTGAACAAGGACTCCTGAATGTTTCTTCTTAATAGAACCTCCCATGGTTCCTCTCCTTCAAGATCTTTTACAATACACTTAGTTGCTAGAGAAATACCCTACTTTCTAAGGTCTTTTAGGCCCATACTACCTTGGTATTTTCTCACACAACACCACTCCCAATTAACTACATGGCTCCTTTGCTTCCCTCTCCCATTTCATAATAGGAAATGCCTTATCGATTTCTGAACTTTATTCACTTGGTACCCTGCAAAGAACCAGGTCAATACACAATAGATGGTGTAAGATGAGAGAATTTTTTGACACACTTGAAGTCTACCTACCAGTGATAAGAAGTTCTTGTTCCAATTTCTCAAATTTCTCTCAATTTTGGAATACATGCAATCCCACATCTTTTGTACCCAGGGAGAGATAAAAAATGCAACTCCTAGATATCTAACAATTTTCTCAGACCCTCCCATTGACAATGATAAACACTGATCCAATTTGGAGCTCTTTTTGACCAACTAAGAAGATTGGATTTAGCTTGAGAGACATTGGAGCTTGAGGCCTTGCAGAAAAGATCAATCCTATTCATTAAGTTACTCACATTTTCTTCCTTAAGCATTGGGAATAATGTTGTGTCATTTGCAAACTGATACCTTGTAGCTTAGGGCCAATTTGCAAACTGATACCTTGTAGCTTAGGGCCAAGTTGGTTTTCCTTGAGGGTATAATGTAGGCCTCCTGATGCAATAACAAGTATGGTTGGGGCTAAGGAGCAACCTTATCTATTTGACCACTAAGTTGGAAGGCTTTTGAAAGCTCCCCATTAATATCTAGTTGATCATTGTGTTGAGCATCAAATTTGAATGTTTATTTGTGGAATTAAATCATAAAAGCCCCCTATTGTTATAAGAAATCATCATTTTCATTAATACCATGATTGCCCACAAGTCATCAAGCAGGTATAATAGCGTCCTATAAAGATATCCGGATTCAAATATTATCGATGAGACCCAACGATGTCTCATCGATATAGAAGGATCATCAAAGAAAGGAAATGCCGATGAACTTCAGAAAGGACTCGTCGAAGACAGTAATTCCATCGACAAAAGATATCGAGGAAAGTGGAGATGGTTTTCATTGACGGGAAAAGGTCTTCGAGGAGATAATACCATCGATGCAAAGGGACTCACTGAAAGAAACGTTCTCATCGAAAGAATAAGGTCGATCAGACAAAAAGAAGTTACATCGATAAAAGATATCGATGAGGAAATAGGTTTCGAGGAGGCTAAAAGGCATGTCTCCGATATGCGTTGTTTCGCTGATACAACTTTATTGGTGGAAGACGACAAGAGAGGATAAAGAAAGGCTTCAGTGAGACAATAGATCCGTTCATCGACGGGGCATAGTGATATCGATGGAAGAGGTATTTCGGTGGAAAAATAAAGGAGGTCATTGAAGCCCAAGGTTTCTTCGACATAAAAACCCGATGGATATTTGATAGGTATCGGTGAGGAAACGACAATAATGATCGAATGCAACATTTCGATGAAGGGAGAAAATACCTAGTCGAAGTAATGTTCGAAACAAAAGTGTTAGTTAACGGTTATATGTTGAAAAGCCACAACGCTTGGTAATAATGTATACTCTCATATAAAGGAGGGAGCTTTTGTAATATGGATAATTTTAGGAGAACAAGAAGTAGAAGATAGCCTCAGGCATACTATTGTACTTTTTTTGTGAATATATATAAAAACAACCAGTCGTTTTTCCTTTGTGTATATGCTGTGGATTACTACATCTTTCTGTAGGCAGTTTCTTGTGATATTATCTAAAAGGAGATAAGGTTACTTGTGTTCTTCCAGTAAAACTCTGTGTTTTATATTGTAGATTTGAATAAAATATTTACTTGCAAATTGTAATTGTTCCTCGTATTTCGTCCTTGGATGGTCTCTTAAGGTTAGAGTTAAATTCATTCAAGCGATTTACAACAAAGACATTGAAGTAGATCTCATAAGAAACAATAATTGACAGACTCATCGAGAGGGGGTGGGTTTAAAAACCGTCTCATAAGTTTACACAATAAGTCCTAAAGAAATTTAAAGACTCTGTAGCCCAAACAACAAAGAAAGGCACTGGTCAGTTACAAAACACAACCCGTCAATTCACATTTTCACTTTAAAAGTAATAGGAGTAGTTGAGTAAGAAATATAGAGTAGACTAGCAATAGTGTATACATATAAATTTCAAGCACAAAGATTGAATAGCTTCTACAATAACAATCTTGAACTCATTTGCTATATCTCCATCCTAGGAATTTACGCCATTCTGAGATAGGAGGAAATCAGATCAAGATACTTAATCTGCTATAAAAAGCATTAGTCATTAAAAACAACTAGTGAGTAGGTATACCCGCCTAGGTTCTGCAGAACCTAAAGTGAGAGAGTTAGTAACCAAATAGGTTCACTCTATAAGTTGGCCAAGTCAATTGGAAGGTTTGAGCATAGGAGTTGGCATTTCCTTAGAACCTATCCAATCTGTTGATTTGAGACCCAACACATTGACATCTTTAAATAGGACTTGTATCATCCTACAATATTCTTCATGAAAGCCTATAGCCCTCATAATAGTCATGATGAATGACCACTCTACTCGATCATAAGCCTTCTCAAAGTTAAGAAGCATGATGCCCACCTCTTTCCCACTTCTTTTTGCCCAATCTAGACTTTCCCAACTAGTGATTGGGTTTTTAGAATGTATTTCTTCTTAATGAATGCTGTTTGCGTTGAATTGATTATGTTAGGGAAAATATTTGTTAATCTTCTGGCAATCACTTTTGCAAGTATTTAATAGAAAATATTCAACAATGTTATGGGCCTCCAATTTTTGATATTACTCTTGTCTCCTTGTTTTGGTAGCATCTTAATGACACCCTTATTGATTTTCTCTGCTAGGGTTTTTTTTTCAATAGCTTCATGGTATACCTGAGGTAGGTCCTCAACCAACCATTCAACGTTGAACATAAAACTCTACAATTAGACCACCAACATCGGGTGATTTGCCATTGTGAAAGGAGAGTATAGCTCTTTTAATTTCTTCTTGAGTAATTTCCTTAGCAACTTTAGCCATACTTTAGGTAAGCTTCTTATGGATTACACTCTTACATATTTCTTGTTCTTTCTTACACTTATTATCCCCATCCTCAACATTGAACAAATTTTTGTTGAAGTTCATAAAAACTTCCATTATTTCCGAGTTTTCATGGCACCATTTATCATTGTCTTTGATAGGCCCTATTGCTTCTATGATTTGTGTCTCTTTGAGTAGAATGAAAAAATATTTGGTACCTCTGTTTACTTCTTCCATATAGTTAATATTAGATCTAACTCTTGCCCCTTGTGCTCTCATACATTGAAATCTCCTAAAATCATGTCTCATCACTCTAAGATGTTCGTTGAGCTCCCTGATCGTGTCTTGTCTTGCATTCTTCTTTCCACCTCAATTAGATATTTTTTAAGTTTAAATTCCTCCCTTCTACTTTCCATGGCTTCTCTTTTTCGAACAATTGTAATGAGCCTCTACAGGTTGTCTGTTAATGCATTCCAATAAGATCTTCTATCATTCCTTTGATTTTCTACCCTAGTACTTCTAAGGGTAGAGATCCCATCAACATAGTCTTACTTTTTGAGAAAATTAGTATTTAACATGAAGAGACCTCCCTTAGTGTTCAACTTGGTTGGATTGGTATTATTAATAATATTGGAGTTGAGGAAAAATCAACTCTACAACTCCCAAAGATCACTTACATGCAAACCTGTCACAGAAGGAGAGAAGCAAAATAAAGCTATGGAGGCTAGAATTCAAAGATCCATAAAAGAGGAGTCATATTGATTGTGAAACAAGAATGCAATTCAATAATTACAGTTGTTATGAAAATACAAAGAGAGAATCCTTATAAGAGGATACTCAAAACCCTAAAGGTGAAAAACCCTAAAGAATTATAAGATTCCTAAGTTTAGCTTAAGCATAAAGTATAATAGACTAATAATTAAATAAATAATTATTAGTTAATAAAATATTACTCTAACATCCCCCCTTAAGATGAACTTAGGGAGTAGATAAAAAATAACTAAGGAATTAAAAAACATGTCAAAAATGCAGGAAAGCAACAATGGGTCCCGACAACTAGGCCTGATGAGGTACCCAAGTACAATAAAATATCTGTAAAGTGGAGAAAAAGGAGAAAATCCCGTGGGAACAAAACTCCTCTCTAAGAAGAGATGAAAGCTCAAGTGAAGGAATAAGAAGCCTACAAACAAGAGTGTTCTAGAAGATAGAAACAAAAAAAAAGAGCATGAAGAACACCACTGAAGCATGAAATAGCTGCAAACACTGTCGAAGAGTAATTGATGATCTGAAGAACCTCCACTGAAATAGAACATGATGAAGTAGAGAAGACTGTAATTTGCATGAGTGTCCTCAAATGACACTACTCGAATCAGATGGCAAACAAAGGCAAACAACTAAACTCGAAGATACAGATGGCATGAAACACCATAGCCTGAAGAGTTGATCAATCGAACCAAGGAAGCATTAGAACAATTGGACAAACCTCCCTATAATGCTGAAAAGGGAGAGGGACATGTACATTGAAAAGAACGGCCAACAAGAACTGCATGACGAAGAACCAGGAACATCGAAGGTGCAGAGAAAGTACATAGTGTCGTGGAAGGAACACTCACTTGACACACATCATGAGACTAATGTCGTGGAAGGAACACCCACGTGACAAAGGTATATGGCAAACAAAGACAAACATCAACCCCCCAATGGCACAAGATGTGCAAGATCCCAAGTATACAATGCATGTACAATAATGCACAAGATGTGCAAGATCCCAAGTATACAATGCATATTGGCACTTTATCTTAGTGCGTTTGCATAAAGAAAATGCTTAGAAAAAAATGTCTACAATGATCAGAAGAGATAAGGCTGAAAATACAGAAATAACAACCAAAGACAAGACATCCTACTCAAAGAAAGAGATCCCAGGACTTGAAACATCCAAGATATTCACTAGAGTGCTGAAAAACAAAAAACTGAATAAAATGTACCTAGAGAAAAATGTGGAAATAAAACTCATATGAATGGAAAGTGCACAAAACAAGCTTTCCAACGATATAAAGTATTCAAAAAACGGAGTTCGAATGCTCAAGTTATGTCTCCCGGAGTGCAAAAAGAAACTTCTCGATTTGACAGAAAACAACACCATAAAAAAAGAAAAATAAAAAATTCAAACCTCCAGATCTGGATAGAGCTCGAAAAGAGCTTTCCGACGATATAAGGTTTGTCGAAAAATGCCTCCGTATGACCAAGTTACGGCCAAAAGAAAAAAACCCCTCTTTTAGGGCATAAAGAGGGTAAATTTTTTTTAAGAACAATACTAAAAACCTCTATTCTAAATCAAACATAACCTCAAATTTAGCTAAAGGGAATTCAAATAAAATAAATATCTGGTGATATTATGAACATAAAACTATATTTGTTGAAGTTGAATATTGTAGATGCAATGAATGTAGTTGTTTAAGGACTTGTGCAAGATTTTTGAAGCATGTACCTGTCAAGCTCACATTGTTGTTCTCTTATTTTTCAATGAATAAATGACTTGGATTTTTTAAATGTTTGATTATGGATGTGAATAGTGATGATTTTATTTTATACGAATAATTGAGATCGATTGAGAATGAGTGAAGGACCTTCATTAATTAAGAATAGCCAAAAAAGAGTTATGATGTCTCCTTAAACAATTCTAATATGGGTGGGGATGATTAGTTATTTTCATTTATTTATTTTAATTAATTAATGTTCATGGACCATAAATATGACGTAATAATTGAGGAGTTGTGACAGAATACATGATTAGTTTTTTATTATATGCAAAGAATAAGTGAAAACATATTCATTCATTTATTTTAAAATAAATTGACGAGAATTATCCTAATCAACTAAATAATACAAGTTATTTGATTGATAGTGGTAGTAAATGAAAAGGGAATCAACATATAGAAGGAAGTGTCAATATTGTATTAGAATACGATGTTACATGTGATATTAGAAGGTGATGAGAATCAAGTGTCTACAAATGCAATCCATTTTATTCAAAGAAATTTTCTTGTATTTTGTCACACTATTTTGTAGAGGCTTGTAAGGATCTATGCACCACAAATCAATCCCTTATTCAATAAAAAATTGCTCAAATTGATGGTTAACATACTCACCATCATTGTCCATGTATAAAACCTTGATGTATTTACTTAATTATTTCTTTGTAAAATATTTGAAGTTCTAAAAGAAATTATACCTTAAATTTTTTCTAGAGAAAGTATATCAAGGTATACATAGAAAACTCATCAATCAATGTCAACATATATAGCCCTACTAAATGAAGGATGTGAAAATATACCAGCCAAAGCACTCTAAACTATCTCTAGAAACTATGAATCTCTATATGTATTATGTTTTCAAACTTCTCTTTGATGTTCTTATAAAGGATGCATCCTTGATAAAAAACCATTATAAAAGCGAACAAAAGGCAACCTTATAACTATGACTTGTTGGTTGAGTTATACTGCAAGTTGAACTAGTTAAGATATAAAAACCACTTATATCATAAACTTCATCAAAATGGGTGAGTAGAACCATAGAAGAAGGATTAGGAATAAAATGAGAAAAGAGATTAGCCAAGATTGATGAATCTCCAGTACAATTGTAGAGCAATTATGCACCTCATTTCTAACCATTGAATCAAGAGCCCACTTGCTTGAATTGGTTTGACTAATTTGATAAACAACAATAAATTAGTAATTGATTAGGGCACACAAAGGGGCCCAAACATTGAAATGAATGTTGAATACACTCAATCAACTATCCCTCCTACCATTTCTATAGTTTTCATAGCCCCCACCTATGACACTAGAATGAAAGAAGAAACACGTTCAAATGTTGGATCTCAAATTGGCTATGGTTTTGTTGTTTTCTCTTCTTGTGAACATAATGGAATGTTTCATTCCTCACATCAATAAACTGTCTCTCACATACCTCAAAATCAGTTTTATCACCTATAAAATAGTTCTAGTATAAGTCTCCAATAATGTAATTTCATCTTGAGATGAAGCCATGTGATATTAAACACCCAAATCAAGAACTCAAGTGAATGATGGAGATGCAACTGGAAAAGGTCTCATCCCTTTTTTCTATTATTATTGTCTTTCTCCTTAGAAGACCCCTCATGTGAAGAACTCTATTTTATTGACTCAAGATTGTTGATGTGTCATCCAAAATGTGTCAAGAGATTAATTTGTTTCTTCAAATACTCATGTTCATCATGGGCACGTTTGATATTCTATTTCTTAGGCTCTTTCTTAGAAGACGAGGTCTCTGAAGCTACGTTGGAGAGAGTATTTATTTTTAATCCCTTTTCTCTTTATCGTTGCTTTTTTGTTTTTATCCTTATTGCCTATTTTTTTCTATCCTTTTCTTGCCTTGGTTTGCAACCAAGGTATGTAAATTAGAGGATTTGAGAGGACCCATCTAGATTAGCTAATCTAGCTCCCTAAGGAGAGGAATGCTAAATGCATGGAAAGATGAAATTATGAACTTGAATCTTAAGGCACCTTTTGTGGCATAGAAGGTAGAACAAATATTGAATAGCTAGAAATAATTTTGGAGAGAATACGAAGGATCAATTAGGTGTATTCCAGTTCAATTTTGCATAATTTCAACATCAATATCTATGATTTCAATTTGGTTAAGAAGTCTTACATCAAATGGTATCAAAATTGTTAGGATTTAAACTATTTAGTGTGTTATCCAACTAGTGACCTCTTATGTGTGTTATCCAACTAGTGACCTCTTATGACATCTTGAACCCCAAATAAACCAGCCAACTTATCCCAAATTTATTTTAGAGAAACTAACAACTCAATGTGAACTAGAGTGACAAATAAGAAAAGCTAAAATAAATGTTTTTAAAAAAATACATAATACCCAACAAAGTAAAACAAAAAACCCACACTAACACACAACACTTTCCAGCACATACATAGAGAAAAAAAAATAAAAGTTGAATTAAATTGTATTTTGTTTGTAACAGGCTTACAATATGATCATATGAGTCATCAAATCACACTACTCACACATGAACCAAATTATTTATTATATGTCATAATTTTATCATTTAATTGATTAGAAGTAACAAATTCGGTAGATTACATGTATGTATCATTTAATATACATGTGATTGATTTGTCAATGCCATCATTTATGATTAAATTGACACATATTTGATTTAACTAAAAACCACAGTGGTTAATTAAATGCTACTATTGATGATGTAATGTAATTATGTTAAAGTACATGAAAAATGTGATCTAATTAAAGTATGTCTTAACTAAACATGAATTGATGTAATCTAACATAACATGTGGGAAAATGAAATGAATGCTGACATAAAGAAATGTAAATTTCTAAGAAAATACATAATGAATTCAAGACAACTAAATTTTGTCAAGAATGAAGCAATGAATATTAAATAACAACTGATTGACACCACATTGCTTTAATGAAGACATGCTAACATACCATTCATTAATGATGAAATAATAAAAGAAGAAAGAAAGGAAAAGAGAGAAGAAGATTTAAGCATAGTCTCTACGAAGATGCATATCATTTATGGGTTCCTTAAGAGGCATACCTTCCATATCTACTATCTTGTAAGCATCTGATTTGTAAAAATTAGTGATGATATATGGTCCAAGCCAATTTGGACTAAACTTCCTTTTCTCACTTGGCAAAGCATTCACGTTATGTTGATTCTCATAGATCACCAAATCACCCACTGAGAAAGAATGTTGAATAACATTGTCATTATAGCTTCATTGTAGAGTCTTCTAATAGGCTTGAATATGCTCAAGAGTGTGTATCTTTTGTTCATCAAGCATTTCAAGTTGTTGAAGGAGGTGTTCTCTGTAAGAATAATCATTGATTATCCCCTGAAGAGAAATCCTCAATGAAGGAGTCTCCAACTCTAAAGGCATAATTACATCAACACCATAAACAAAATTATAAGGAGTTGTACCCGTACCTATGTTCAATAGGTCCAAAGAGCATAGGTCAACTGAGTATGCCAATCCTTAAGATGCTTATTTACAGTCTTGTGAAGAATTATTCAATGATCCTATTAGAAGCTTCAACTTGACCATTTGATTAAGGATAATACGGGGTAGAAAATCTATGTTGGATATGGTATTTATCAAGGAACAAATTCACATCTTTGTTCTTAAATGAAGTACCATTATAAAAAATCAAAGTGGAAGGTATACCACATTGAGAAATGATATTATCTAGAATGAACTAACAGATTACATTAGTGGCAGTGGAGTGAAAAGGAACAATCTCTACCCACTTCGTAAAATAATTTGTGGTAATAAGAATAAAAGTATGTCCTTGTGATGAAGGAGGAGAAAATTTACCAATAAGATCCAAACCACACAATGAAAAGGGCCAAGAAGCCACTTGGGACCTAAGTTCACGAGAGGGAGCATGGAACAAATTGTTATGTTGCTGACACTAATGAAACTTTTTAATAAAATTGAAGGAGTCTCTTTCCCTGGTTTGCTAATAGTGTCCCATTCAGAGCAACCTTTGAACTGAATATTTGCCTCCAAAATGCCCCCTGCAAGCACTTGAACGTGCCTCCTCAGAAGCAATGAGGTTCTTTAATTTGTTCAGACAACGAAGAAGGTCATTATAGCCTTGTTGATAAAGAACATTGGAAAGAATAATGTATCATGTAGCAAGTTTACAACTCCGAGCGGGGGTATTTTTACTTGTAGAATTTGGGAAGGTACCATCAATCAAGCAACAAAAGATATGAGAGTACCACTCATCAGAGTCTAAAGCATAACAACAAGCTACCTCAGTAAAATCATCAGTAATAGAAGGTAAGTTGACATTAAGAATGATGAACTTATAATCCACATAAGCATCATAAAGGGATATAAGGAAGGTTGCACTCACTATAGAATCTGCATGTCGATTGTCTTTCTTAGGAATAAGATCTATAGTGTAGGAAGAAAAGTTTTTAACAGTGATAAGGCCAAGTTATGATATTGTGATAGTTTGTCTCATTTAGCTTGATAGGTCCCATAATTTGTCTTATAATCAATTGTGAATCACCATAGATATTCAAATGTTGAACGTTAAAGGATAAAGCCACTTTTAAACCAACGATAAGGGATTCATACTTGGCGATATTGTTAGTACATAGTAAATTGAGACAATAGGATAAAGGGATAGGTTTTTCAAAAGGCGGTGCCAAAATAACACCAACTCCTAAACCAATTCAACACTTAGATCCATCAAAATATAATTCTCAAGTGCTATCAATAACCAAAGGAAGAACAAAATCATCATGAAGTGATTCTTGAGTAGGTAAAGTGAGGGGAGATGGAGAAATCAACCAAATGGCCGGTTAAAGCTTTCCCTTTAATTACTTTTTGGGAAACAAATTTAAAGTCAAATTCAGTTAACAACATAACTCATTTTTCTAGGCATCCTGAAAGATTAATTTAAAAAAAATGTTTTAAAGGATCAATTTTGATGATAATGTGTGTTTTAGCATTCAAAAGGTAATTTATTAACTTTTGATTTGTGAAAACAAGAGAAATAAATTTCCTTACTATCACAGTAATCATACCTTATAATCAAGTAAAGTGTGGCTTATGTAATAATCTGAACATTCTTTACCATCACTATTATGTTGTGCCAATAAAGCTGCAAGAGCATGAGAAGAAGTGTTAGCATAAAGAAGGAAAGGTTAACTTGGAGTAGCGGGTTGTAAAATAGGAGGATTAGCCAGATAAAGTTTCAAATCTTCAAAAGAATTTTGACAATCCACTTTCCATCGAAAAGTAGTGTCTTTCTTAATCAATTGAGTAAAAGGAAAAGTTCAATCTACAAGTTGTGAGACAAACCTATGAATAACATGAATTTTTCTTTAAAAAATTTGCAATTGAGAGATATTTTGAGGAGGTGGCATGCTCACAATGGCATCTATTTTCTTTGTGTTCACCTCAAAACTACGATGTGACAGTATGAATCCTAATTTAGTTTTCCAATATCTTACCAAAAACATAATTTAAGGGATTCAAGTGCATGTTATATTTGTGAATTGTGCAAAAATTTGGTGAAGGATCCTAACATGGCATTGATGAGAGATAGACTTAGCTAGAATATCATCAATGCAATCTTCCAAGATTCTATGCATGTAATCATGAAAGATAAGGGTCATAACACATTGATAGGTGACACCAACATTTTTCAACCCAAAAGATATCACAACCCAACAAAATGTACCCCAAGGAGTTGTAAAAGCAGTTTTATATTGATCTTGAGGATTAATAAAGATTTGATTATATCTAGAAAAACCATCTATGAAAGATAACAAATGACCAACCGTAGAATCAACTATCGTATCAATGTTCGGAAGTGAGAAATCAACCTTCAAAGAAGCCTTATTGAGATCACAAAATTCAGTGCACATTCTAATCTTATTGTCAGGTTTGACAATGGCAACAATGTTTGAAATCCAAGGGGAATAATCAATAGAGCGAATAAAGCCAACTTCTTGAAGTTTGTCTATTTCAGCCTTAACAAGCAAAGCTATTTTAGGGTTTATTTTCATAATATTTTGATTTACAAGTGTGGCATCAGGAATCAACACAATGTTATGAGTGACAATCTTAGGATCAATGCCAAGAATGTTTGAATAAATCCAAGCAAAAATTTCAAGGAAGTCACGTAAGAGAGATGCGTATTGATTTTGTTCATCATTGCTCAAACATTTCCCAATCTTTATGAGTTTTTCCTCATTATATGGACCCATTTTTACATCAGTGTTATCACTCACAAGAAGGTTACTTTGTTGATGACGTCAACATATTCATTAACTTACCAATCACTCATAGGGTTTTGCTACCAAAAAGTGTCTTGTCGATGATGTTATCATATTCATTGAATTACTAGATTGCATATCCATCATAGTCATGCCAGATCCCCAAGACAAACCACTTTGGAAAGGGGGGATGAAATATTTTCCTTGATAGCTCCCCCTTGAGCCAAATAAATAAACTCAATTACCAAAGTAAGAGGTGATTGCACCGGATTTTGGTACACCGGATTTGCTTTCATTATTTACCTCTTTCTTTCTCCAGACCATGACTACCTTTTTCTTCGATTCACCAGCCTTGACCATATTCTTCTCCATAGAATTCTCCATACCAACCAAATTTCTACACTTATTAGCATAATGTTTGGATTGTTTTCACTTGTAACATTTGTTGTTCCTTCACACTGAATTTGTTGAATGTGTTCTAGATCTGCACTGATTAGCTTTGTGACCATAACCATTGCATAGGTGACAATATCCATGAAAATTACTATTCACCCTATTCATTCCAATTGAATAATGATTTTGACTCACAATATCCAGTAATTTTCTTTGTGACCAAACTTCATGCAATTGTAACATTGAATGCTTCTACAATCTACAACCTCATGACCAAATTTATTGTATTGAAAATAATAACCATTGAATGATGGGTACCTTTGTGCATTCGGTTGACGAACTGACTGTCTTCTTGCAGTAGATCTCTAATTCCAAATTTTGCTTGCATCTTCAAGTTTCTTTTCTCGTTCTACCGTAACTTCATTGCCTTTGTCTTTATCATTCTGATTTGAACATTCACTAGTCTGAAATCCTAGTTCAGTCTTGTCTACATGAGTTTTCTACATGGTAATCAAGTCTTTCAAAAGTTTGTTGCTTTCAAGAACTTTAGTTTTTTCCTTTATCTTCTTCACTTCTTGTTTCAGCTTCTCATATTCTTTGGTCTTCAGCTTAATTGAATCTTTCAGGGTTTATTCCACTTTGTTCTTCTCAATTTTCAGCATAAGATCTTTAACGATTTCATTTGCCCACTTTAACTAATTATTAACCTCCTTATGTCTCAACTTGAATTTCCGAATATGTCCTCACAATTTTACTACACAATCATTTTCTTCTCTGATGTTTTCTTTCAATTACTCATTCTCAGATTACACACTTTACAGATCCTCAAGAGCTGTCTTCAATTCTTCATCCAGATGATGTTCTTTGGTCATACTCATCAGTGCCATGATTCAACCAACAAGGATCTCCCTCAAGCGGTTAAGCTAGGTAACAAGGGATCAAGCTCTGATACTAGTTGTTGAATGGATAAATGGACCAAAATACTGAGAGGAGGGGATAATTAGTATTCCCATAGCAAATAAAACTTTTACTGATTTAAATCTTAGCAAATAATTTCATTAATATGAATTAGCAAGTGCATACTAAACAAAACACATAATCACAAGATAGGCACTGGATTTCTATACGTGGAAAAACCAAATGAGAAAAACCACAACTCTCAAGATAATGTAACTAGGTATATGGTGTTTACAAAAATGGTGTCTCGCTGCCTGATTACAATTCGGCTCATTGTTGAAATACTCACTGCAATAGAAATAAGTGAACGGAGGAAAATTGCATCTCCAAATGCATGAGGTCAGTTTCAAGATAAGATCATATAATAAATCATAAAAAATCCGGTAAGGGATCTCTCCAACCTATCCATAATTGCCTATAGTAGATCTAGTAAGGAATTACTGCAACACGATCTGCACTCTATCAATTCAACTTCTTGCAGTAGATCTAGTGAGGAATTACTGCAACACTGCACTGACACCTTTCCACATACACCTTTTCTCATATATCATAATCCACTATTCACTCCACACACTGCACACATACTGCTACTACTCACTTTACTTGCATAGCTTGCATACCACTACTTTGACGCTCGCACACTACATGTACACTGTCAAATCATACATACTCATATGTCCTTCTATCTCTCTATATATATCATTAAGAACATACACTGAGATAATCTATCGACCAAGCATAAAGGGTTTATACAATAATGCATTCTTTGTATCAACACGCTACACAAACATGACTTGACCAAAATAGGTAACCAAGTCGGCCTTCAATGATCTTCTACATGCTTCCTTCACACACTTCAATTACTGAAACAAAACAAGGGTCTACTGGACCCATAGATACAAACCCATAAGCACAAATTTCAAGCATAACAACTTCCATTTTCAAGATACAGATGCCTCAGATTTCAAAGCATAGGAATCATAAATCATAATGTAATACAAACATTCAGATATCATTTCAACCAACACAACTAATACCAGAACGTGATACAAACTGGATGATAAGCAAAACACAAGATTTCAGAGAACATAATCTTCCGAAAATAACTCAAGTAGATAATACAACCTTAGCTGCTCAATATTTGTTCAATATCACTACTCTGCTTACTACATACATTATCTATTCATTATCACTTGTCAACTCAATATGCTACATCCGATCTAATTGGATTATTGGTTTTGACATCAATGACAATAATGACAACAATGACAACATTCACACAAATCTAACAATCTCCCCCTTTGTCATTGATGGTAAAATATATCAAAAAGAACAATCTCAAAAACATATTTCTCCATTTCTCCATTTACCTTTCTCGTAATTTGACATCAAGGACAAAATGTGCCTTTCATGAAAAAGAAAAAGAATGTGTTCAACAACAAAAAGGATGTCAAAAATGTATATCAAAAATAAATTCCTTAACTGCTTTTCTTTTGAAAGATATTCTTGTATTTCACCTTAGGATCTTGAAGGAGAACCTTCCATGAATGTACAACCAATTTGATGCTAGCAGACAAGCTTTTGTATTTGACCAACACATCAGTAGCATGAGATATAATGTCTAAAGTAGATGGATCCTGCTCATACTCAACTGCATCATTAAGCATTCCTGAGAAGTGTTCCAATTTAGCCTCAACAATCTCCTTAACTTTCCAGAAAATGCTCACATAATCTTCCTTCTCCCTTTGCAAAGATAGTAATTCAGACTGTAGGGAATTTACATTCTTCCTTTTCTCACCATCTTTATTGCTAAGAAAATAAAATGTCTTACCAATAGAATGGAATTCCTCTTCAACTAATTCAACTTTGACTTTGAGATTTGACATAGCAGCTAGCCATTGTAGACAATACTTGTATATTCTGCTCATGCTCTTAATACAGTCTCTCATTTCCCTTATAGATTCGGTTAAAGTTATTTGACCTTCAATGCATCTCATTTCCAACATATTATATGTACTTACAGATTGCTCTCGAAAGGTCTCCAATCACTCTTTAATCAGCTTAGACAAAGCTTTTAGAAGAGCATTGTTATGCCTTGCATACTCGCCCCCTCCATTTCTTCTTAGTAAATGTGGGTCCCCATTTTTTTCTTTTGTCCCTTTGTTTCATTTTGTTTCCCCTTTGTTTTTTCTTTCCTTTTTCCCCTTCAGAGTTTTGGGCTCCTGAAACTCCAAAGTGTGTTGTTTACCTTCCATTTCTTTTCTTTCAAATTCAGAGCTTCAAATTCCTAGAACCCCGAAGTCTTTAATATTTTGGTCTGTAAGACTTTAGGACCTCGCGATCTCGAAATCCCGAAGTCCCCCTTTGCTTGCATGTCGAGGACCTCAGAATCTGAGAATGTCGGGATACCAAAGTCCTTTGTGTGTGGTTTCTATTGTTCCTTTTGCGAGGACTTTGGAATCTTGCGTTCTTGAGATCTCAAGCCCTCTTGTTTGTTTTGGTTGTTGGAGACTCGAAACCCCAAAATCCTGGGATTCTAGGTTCTTGTTGTTTTTTTCGTTTGTCTTCTCTTCAGAATCTCAGAAATTTGGATTCCTGAGGTTAGTTGTCCTCTGACCTCAAAATCCCAAGATCCCAAATCTCTTATGCGTGTTTCTTTTCGATCCTCATGATCGTCGATGGGTATAAATACCATTTTCGGCTTCATTTCTCTCATTTGTGCACCCTAGTCATCCATGAGCTCTACATACCCCACAATCTTGGCAAGTTCCTTGGCGGGTTTCAGTGTTTTCTTCTTCTCCCTTGTCGAGGTAGGTTTTTTTTCCTTCGTTGTGTTTTTTATTAGGGTTCATGTTTTTCCTTGCTTTTGGTTTTAGTTTAGGGTTTTCTTGTTTTCAAAAAGTAATTTTCAACATTTTTGCCTCCCTATCAATTTTTGGGTCCTTCCTCCCCCTAGTGTTTACAATGCTTCCCAAGTTTTTTCATTGCTTTGGAACCCTAGGTTTCAGGGACCTTGGAATGTCTTGAAACATTGTGCCTCACACACTTCAAAACCTCAGGTTCCCGAGATCCCGAAGCATGTTTATGAGTTTTATCCGTTCGCACATTGGAACCTCGGGCTCTCGAGATCCCGAAGCACCCTCCAACTGGTCATCCCTATACTTCAGAACCCCGCATTTTTGGGATCCCAAAGTATAATCCTCTATGTTGGATTTACAACTTCCACACTTTGGAACCTCGGGTTCCCGAGATCTTGGAGTGCGTTTTGGTATGCCCTTGTTACAACTTCAAAACCCCAGGTTCCCGGGATCTCGAAGTTCTTTTGACCTAATCTTTTATAAGCTTTGAAGCCTTGAGTTCCTGAGATCCCAAAGCACTTTTGGAGCTTACCTTATCAAGATTCAAAACCTTGAGTTTTCTAGATTTTGAAGCCTGATCTTTTGAGACGGCATATTGAAATTTTGAGTTATAGTGTCTTCTTTAAGGAAAGCAGAGTGCAGAAAATGCCTTCCTAATGTCAATTTCCTAGAGAAGTAAAGTGGATGTGTGTTTGAATTTGAATTACAACAATTAAGATACACAATACAGGATAAACAGAGTAACATGAAAAACACAAACACAAAGATGTACACCAGATTTCATGTGGGAAAACCCTTACGGGAGAAAAACCCACACACCAAAGTAATCCCTTGTATTATAGTAAAAACAATTACATACATGTTCTATATCTTTGATCTGATCTCTGTTCAGGGAGCGGTACTGAAGAATATTATCTTAATCGGCTTTTCAATTTAGATTTTACAAAATTTCCAATCGATTGCTACAATCCTCTTTTCATAGTGATAGAAATCATCACCACACAATCCAACTTTCTGCAACTGTTTTCCAAACATTTTATATCTCTGTTGAAAATTAGTTCGTTTCAGTTGCCCAACTATCGAACTTCCTAGACTGTCAATAAAAGGCACATTGTCTCCATCACTTCCTCTGAGTCATTCTAGTTTCCACCAATTGTCAACAGACAACTCGACAAGTCAAACAAGTCCATCGTGTTCCCCACCAAATGTCAAAGGTTATCAACATATCGTCACCTGAATTAGTTCTTTACGCTTTGTTCCACCCAATCTTTGATCCTTGATAGTGGGTCCCTCACAAGTATCTTATCGGTTGATCATCGCCCGATGGAAGTGTAACTTTCATTATCATCAAGATTGTTCCACCCAATCTCTGATCCTCCATAGTGGGTCCCTCACAAGTCTCTTATCGGTTGATTGCCGCCCGATGGAAGTGTAATTTTCATTATCACCAAGCTTGTTCCACCTGATCTCCAATCCCTGATAGTGGGTCCCTCACAAGTTTATAATTGGCTGATCGCACTTTGTCAGAAAAGTGACTTTGGCTAACAAAAACCTAAGTTCAATCGATAAAATTTTTTCACGATATCAAAACATCTATATATAGTCTTTATCACCACAGAACGAGACTCTCGTTACGACCTCCTTCAGACAGTCTTACTGAGCTCAAATGCTATACCAAAATCAGTGCTTCTCCAGCCGAGTGCATAACACAAAGGTTATCAACTACTGTATCAATTATACGAAGGTTATTCAGACTGAACTGCTGATTCTAGAGACCAAATGCCATCTATTCAATATTTCAATCAGTAAGTTTGAGACACCCATTCTCAACATTCTTCCACTTGATGAAGAACTTACTGGTATCTCCAGAACACTTAGAAATTAATGAGATTCATGGGCTCCAAGGCCCATCAAATTGACACACCATTTGAACTTTGCTCTGTTCATAGTTTTGTCAACACATTTGCAACATTCTTCAGAGTATCCACCTTTTCTAGATTAACCTTTCCATATTCCACCATGTCACGAACAAAGTGATAATGAACATCAACATGTTTCGTCCTGGCATGAAATGTGGGATTTTTCACCAAAAAAATGGCACTCTGACTGTTACAACAAATAGAAATCTATCTTGCATTAAACCCAACATCAGAATGCAAATTCTTAAGCCAAACAACCTCTTGACAAACAGAAGTTGATACCATGTACTCTGCCTCTGTAGTGGACAAAGCAACTATATCTTGCCGCTTGCTCATCCAACTAATTGCACCACCATTCAACGTGAATATGTACCCACTGGTGGATCTTCTTCTATCAATGTCCCTTGCCCAATCATAATCCACATATCTTTGAATGCTTAGAGTCCTCTATGATCCAACCAAATTTCCATGGTAACACAGAGCATACTGAGAGGTACCTTTCAAGTATCTAAACATTGTCTTCACAACATCCCAATGCGATCTTCCTGGATTTTCCATAAATTGACTTAATACTCTAACTACTTGGGCAATGTTTGGCCTTGTATAGACCATTGTATACATTAGGCTGCTAACTGCAATTGCATAAGGCACCTTGGCCATGTCCTCCTTCTCATTGGACAATATTCAACACAAATCTTTGTTTCCTGCAACACTGGAACAACTGACTGCTTGCAATCTGGCATACTAAATCTCTCTAGGACAATACTAATGTACTTGCTCTGACTAAGCCAGAGCTTTCTATTCTTTCTATCCCTATTGATTTCCATCCCCATAATATAACTAGCTACACCTAAGTCTTTCATTTCAAAATGTGCTGACAATTGAGATTTTAAGTCAACACTCACACCCTTATCATTCCCAATGAACAACATATCATCCACATACAAAGAAATGATAAGCAAACGAGCATTTTCAGTCTTGTAGTACACACAATGATCAAACTTTGACCTTAAAAACCCTAGAGACAACACAACGGTGTCAAACTTCTAGTACCACATTCTAGGTGACTATTGTAAAGCATAAAGAGACTTTTTCAACTTACACACCAAGGATTCTTTACCTTTTACCACAAAATACTCAAGCTGGGACATATAAATCTCTTCCTCCAAGTTTCCATGAAGGAACACTATCTTCACATCCATCTACTTGATCTCAAAGTCATATGCTGCTACAAGTGACAAAAGAAATCTGATAGATATTAGCTTTTCTACAGGAGAAAATATTTCTCCATAACCAATTCCCTCAACTTGGGAATAGCCCTTCGCAACCAATATAGCTTTATACTTTTCCACACTTCCATCCAGACCGATTTTATTTTTAAATACCCATTTACAACCAACATGTTTTCTACCTTGAGGCAAGGGCACGAGGTCCCATGTTTCATTCTTCTTTAGTGAAGCCATTTCTTTGTTCATGGCCTCCAACTAGGAATCTGAATCAGGCATTTGTATTGCCTCTTTCACAGTCCTAGGCTCATCAGTGTTTGTAACCAAAGCATAGGCACTATTTGTATCCAATAATTAGAAACAATACCTATCAGGTTGCCTTCTCTCCCATGTAGACCTCCTCAATGGATGAGGTGGAGGTTCTTGTTCTTGGTCTTGACCAGAACTATTAGAGATGCTTGAGGTCTCCTCACTTTTAGGTACACATGGAGTTCGAAGTTCCTCCTTTTCCAAGTTAGAGGAATTTCAACTTCAGCTTCCTCTTTTTTCGACTCTTTAGACTACATATCATTTGAGGTGGTCTTCAGATCACAAAAAATAACACTTCTTCTATACAATAACTTCTCAGTCACCGGATTTGAAATCTTGTATCCTTTCACTCCCAAGCCATAAACAATAAAGATACACTTAACAACTTTTTTATCCAACTTAGATCTATTTACAACAGGCACATAAGCATATTCCTCGTAGACAAAGACACAAATATGTCTCAGAGAGGGCTTCTTACTAGACCATACTTCCATGGGCATTTTATCCACCAACGTTGAAGTGGGAGATCTATTTTGTAAATAACATGTTGTGGACACAACCTTAGCCCAAAAATTATGCTCTAGACAAACACTACTCAACATGCTTCTTGCCTTTTCCATCAATGTTATATTTAGCCTTTCAACAATTCCATTTTGCTATGGAGTGTAAGTTGCGGTCTTATGCCTTTTAATTCCATGGTCTTTACAAAATCGATCAAATTCTGCTGAATAAAACTCACCTCCATTATCAGTCCTTAGGCATTTAATTTTCCTACTAGTTTGATTTTCAACCAAGGTTTTAAACTCCTTAAACTGACTGAACACTTCTGATTAGTTTTTCAAAAAATACACAAATTCCCTTCTCAAATAATCATCTATAAAGGAAACATAATATCTAGATTTCGACAACGAAGGAACATTAACTGGACGAAATACATCAGAGTGAATATAATCCAACAAACCAGAAGATTTACGAGGACTAGAATAAAATGAAACACGGTGTTGCTTTCCATATATACAGTGTTCGCAAAATTCAAATTCAAAGTTGCAATCATCAAGCCCCTCTACCAGGTTTTTTCATTTTTTAGAGATTTTAAGACCTTATCTCCTACGTGACCAAGTCTCCGATGCCAAAGCATGGTTTTATCAATAGGAAGTTTGACTTCCATTGAACTTGCAATGTTCTTCTTCCAGGCAACCTTATCTGACTTTCCAGAGATACTGCTACATTGAACAAACTGTCTATCCAACTTGAATAGAGTACCAATCCTTGCACCCTTAGCCATTACTATAGAGCCTCTAGTCATCTTAAAACCACCCCCTGTGAATAATACTTGTATATTAGAATCTTTAAACTTACTAACGGAAAGAAGATTATGAGCTGAACCTGGTATGTGCATTACGCCATCAATTCCCTTTGTTATCCCATTAGGAAACTGAATTCTGACTCTTCCTCGACCAATAATTTCAAGAGATGAACCACTAGCCAGGTAAACCTTTCCACTATCATACTTGGAAAACCATTCTCTATGAGATGTCATGTGGAAAGATGCATCAGAATCAATCAACCAGGCATTGTCAGTCATCTGTGTTGCCAAGGCAGCAATGAAGGCATCTACATCACCGTGAGAAGATTTGGTATCAGAAGATTTCATATTCTTCTTCTATTTCTCCTCTTTACAATCCTTTCGGATATGGACAGTCTGCCCACAAATCTATCATTTCACCTTGGACTTCTTGCCAAGTGACTTTGATCTCTCCTTTGATTTGGATTTGGAGTTCTTTTCCTTCTGTTTTGCCTTTCTCTTTTGATCTGCCTTGAATAGAAAGGGCCTCCTTAGCCATTTTAGAAGACTTTCTCTGTGCCTCTTTTGAGAGAAATGAAGGAACCACATCCTCCATTTTGAAAGTGGTGGTTATACTCCCAATAGCCATCACCAGATGGTCCCATGTGTTCGACAAGGAACATAACATAAGCATACACCTATCCTCATCCTCAATTTTATCTCCCATAGAAGTTAGCTATTTAACGATCATGTTGAAATCATTTAAATGATTTGTCACAGATTTCCCTTCACTCATCTTCAAGGAGTTTAACTTATTCCTCAAGAACAACTTATTTACCGGAGACTTTCCCTAATAAATATCATCAAGTTTCTTCCACAAAGAAGTTGCTATCTTCTCCTCATGAACATTCAAGAGAAAAGAATCCACAAGGCATAATCTAATTATCCCTTTGGCCTTTCTATCAGCGAGATCCCAATATTCTTGTTTCATGCTTGATGGTTTTGTTCTAGGTAGTGCAACTCGGAGGTTTATATCAACCAGCAGGTCTTCCATCTTGAGTTTTCATAACTCATAGCTGCTACCATTGAATTTTTCAATGTCCACTCTTCCTGATGTGCTCAGCATCTCACTCTACAATTTTACACAAACCTCTGCAAAACTCCCATTGTAAAATTAACACAAAAAACCCATCCTACCCACAAGGATAACACAATTAACTTGGCTCTGATACCACTTGTAAGGAAAGAAGAGTGCGAAAAATGCCTTCCTAATGTCAATTTATTAGAGAAGTAAAGAAGATGTGTGTTTCAATTTGAATTACAATAATTAAGATACACAATACAGGATAAACAGAGTAACATGAAAAACAAAAACACAAAGATGTACACTAGATTTCATGTGGGAAAATCCTTACAGGAGAAAAACTCACATACCAAAGTAATCCCTTATATTACAGTAAAAACAATTACATACAAGTTCCAAATATTTGATCTAATCTCTATTCAGGGAGTAGTACAAAAGATTATAATCCTAATTGACTTTTCAATTCAGGTTTTACAAAATTACCAATCGATTGCTACAATCCTCTTTTCACAGTGATAGAAATCATCACCACACATTTCAACTTTCTACAACTTTTTTCTAGACGTTTTTATGTCTATTGAAAAATAGTTTGTTTCAATTGCCCAACTATCAAACTTCCTAGATTGTCAATAACACGCATGTTGTCTCCATCACTTCCTTAGAGTCATTCCACTTTCCACCAATCATCAACAGACAACTCGACAAGTCAAACAAGTCCATCATGGTCCCCACCAAATCTCAAATGTTATCGACATATTGCCACCTGATGGAAGTGAAACTCATTAGTTCTTCATGCTTTGTTCCACCCGATATCTGATCCCCGATAGTGGGTCCCTCACAAGTCTCTTATCGGTTGATCGCTGCTCGATGTAAGTGTAAGTTTCATTATCACCAAGCTTCTTCCACCCAATCTTCAATGGCTGATAGTGGGTCCCTCACAATTCTCTTATCGGTTGATCACCGCCCGATGGAATTGTAACTTCATTATCACCAAGCTTGTTCCACCCGATCTTTGATCCCTGATAGTGGGTCCCTCACAAATCTCTTAGTTGCCAATCACACTTTGTCATAAAAGTTACTTTGGCTACCAAAAACCCATGTTCGATCGATAACACTTTTGTGCGATATCAAAACACCGATATATAGTCTTTATTGCCATAGAATGAGACTTTCATTACCTCTCAATAGTCTTATCGAATTTAGATGCTATAACAAAATCACTACTTCTCCAGTTGAGTGCATAACACAAAGGTTATTCAGACCAAACTGCTCATTCCAGAGACCAAGTGCCATCTATTCAATATTTCAACTAGTAAGTTTGAGACACCCTTTCTCAATATCTTCCACTTCGGGACTCTGAGATCCCGGGATCTTAGAATGAGGTTTGTATGAGAATTATTTTGATTTTGGAACCCCGAGATCTTGAGATTTTGAAGGCTATTATTTTAAAATGCAATCACTGCATATTTTTTTGCAGGTTAAAGAATTCTTATGGAACTAGCAGGGACATCGAGGAAGAAGACAAAGAGTGCCATAAGATTGGAGAAGGTTCCTGTCACTATGATGTATCAATACCAAGGACATACGTTGGTCTCTAAATTTGAGAATGAGGTGCAATTAGTTACAAACACAAAGATAAGACACATTGAATTGGATGCAATTAAGCAGGAAGTATCTGCTCAGAACCTCAATGTTGCCTATAGGAGAATTAAATAAATGGGACTCGTAGAGGCCATAGTTTTTCCTTAGGCTATCTAATCACCAGAGTTAATCTTGGTGATTTCTCAACACTATGAGAAAGATAACAGGAGATGTGTGGATACAAAAGGAAACATAGTGGTGAACCCATCATCTAATATTCTAGCTATGTCTTTTAGAATCCCACAGTATGAGAAGGTGTTGCAGACCACTAAGGAGGAGGCCATCTAATTCTTCAATAAGGATGTGGCCAATAACAAGGAACACATAAATCATGTTTGGCTTAATAATCCAAGGAAATCCAAATTGAAAGCAACAAACAACATCATTAGAGCCAATTTTAGGGATGCTCCATGTGACCTAATTATTGTGCTTAGTAGCACCTTTAGGAAGGAAGATGTGAAAAATTATCACTTGTGGATTTACCATTATATCTACACCATCCTCAAGGGAAAGGATTATTTTGATTGGGCACAACTCATATCAGATAATATTCATGAGAAAATTTGCAATGTGATTCAAACCAAAAGGTTCTTCATGATTTCTTATATGGTATGGATAGTAGCTAGCAGTGGAGTGTATCCCTGATTGAATACCATAGGCATATGAGGAGAGCGACCTGATGAAAAAAGAGTTTGGGAATATTACACTCAATTGCCCCTCCAAGTGGCCAAGAACCATTTCAAAATAATTAATGATGCATTCATATTTGTAGTTATTCGTAGATTAGTATATGATGTGGGATACCAGCTGTCCACCGAGGCAATGAAATTTATCCAGGAATGAGGAACTTAATTCATTCACAACCAACGATCCACATATATTCGGTAGAGTGGATTCACGGGCAATCCTTTTCTTCTTCCTTGCAATTATAGCAATATAATTCTTCTTCTTGAATATTCAAGATAAATTATAGGGGTTCAAAGCCATATGACTAAAAACCATAAAATGGGAGTAACATTCCTGATTGTTCTTGAACACTATAAGTGCCATAACCTATAGACAAAAAAAAAACAATAGTTTATGAATTGCAAGAGCTATGTCTCAAAGAGCTTCCTTATGCTCGACAACGATATGACCCATTTGGTAAGCTAAAGGGAATGATGTTAGTGGCATATGAGGGGCATGTTCCTGCATTGGAGGACTTTTGGGAAGGACTACAAGATAGTTTTGATGCTAGGAAGAGGGGATATTTCAAGTTGATTGGCTACCAGATGAGGGATTATGAATTAGAGACAAATATTCCTAAGGATTTTAGGGATGAAGGGGAGGTCTTGGACTTGACATACAAAAAATTGAATGAAGATCAGAGATCCGTCTCCCCTATATGGTGGTTAGAGAAGGAAAATGTATAAATTAATGATGTTTCTGAACAAGTGGTTGAAAAAAGTAGACAATGGTTGGGACTTAGAATTCGGGTAAGTGTAACAAGGGAAAAGAACAAAATCAAAGCCACCCTTAGTCTAAAGCCACTCAGGAGTATGTGAGGAGAAAAAAACTTGACTCCAGGAAACCCACTCCTATATATGAAGAATGTCCCATGCTTTTCATTGAAAATGGAGAGTTAATGAAGCAATTAGATGAGAAAATGAAAGAATCTTAGTATCTAAAAATGGCAATAGAGTGAGCAATAACCACTTGGTTGCTCGCAACACATCAAGCATCAATTGCCCCTATTGTTCCTACTATTGGTATAACCCTGGGAGAAGGGACATCACAAGGATTGGATCGAGGACAACTTACTTCTTCTCAAGCCCCTATAGAAGTAGCCAAGAAAACTCAAAAGTGAGTGATTTTTCATAATAGTGAGTCTTGACTCGAATGAAGATAATGAGCCCATTTTAGTAATGACCTGCAAGAAAAGGGAGATTCCAATGCAAATGAAGAGTAATTCAAAGAAATATTTGGGAGAATTAGTACTAATGCAAGTGCCTATCATTCCTCAGGACAAGCAACCCATTCAACCACCCATTGACGAATATAAGGACCAAACAATTGAGGTTAATCAGACACAAGTGTATGAAGAACAAATGGAAGCTATGAAAGTTGATGATCAAGATGAGCGTCTGGTGCTCACTCCCCAAGATCAAGAACAATTCCTTAAACAATTGGAGGGAGGCTAGGAGAAATAACAAAATGATGTGAGCAAATAGGCTTTTGGATAAGAGGTAGGAGAGAAGTTAGAGGAATTGGCCAAACAATAGTAAGACTCTGAAGTGGTGCAACAAGAACACTCTACTTAACAATTTCCCCAACCTCCACCACATCATGAGGACTTCAAAAGATAGCAATAAAAATAACATCAAGATGTAAGTATTAAAGATCAACAAGAAGAAGAGAAAGAGAAAGAGAAACAACCATAAACCCATATAGTAACGACCCAAGTTACCATATAAGAAGAGACACAAGATTCAAGTATGGTATAACGACTGAGTTTCAACTTTGAAAAGAAGAAAAGGTTGTCTTACCAAGCATTTTCTTGCAAGAATTAATCATTGAGTCACCAAGGAGAAAGAAAGCTAAGACCCTTCACCATTTAACTAGAAGTGACCCAGGGGATCTTGTGGCCAGTATAGCTACTCCAGTACAGGCTTCCTCAAGGTATCAAATCTACCAGGTGAATCTTGGCAAGAAAAATAAGTGGGGAGAAATAGCTACCTTGGATGCTGCAATCGCGACCATCAAAACTAGAATAGAAAAAGAGCATAAATATAAGAAAGAGTCTAAGGCACAACTGCAACAATATAGACATCTGCTTATGTAAATATCGTGGATGCTCAACTTAAGACTTGGGGATGCTCAACCCTCTACATTAGAATTTCCACAAAGAGGAAGTTAAGTCAATGTATTCAATAAGAAATAAGACAACCACTATTGATACTTGGACCAAGAATCAATTGAGCAAAGTAAAGATGTTTATGGATACCTTGGAAATATATGAAGATGACCACCTTCTTGAGAAAGGTATGATTCTCCTCTCCAACCGATACAAAGCTCAATCCAACAAATTCACCAAACAGATTAATGTGCTAAAAAAAATGAAAGGTTTAGGGGAAGAAGTGATAAAAAAGAAAGATTTGTTGGGAGGAGAAGGTTTAAAGGTTTTACAGAGTTGTCTTGATTTGCTAGATTTCAAAAGAGATATATTTTATGAATATAAGGCCAGGGTTTTGAAAGGACATCCATCATTTTTGAGATTTCTAGAAGAATATGAAAAGTATATAGTCATAGTGTTGGGAAAGTATGGGTCCACAATAATCAAATCAGGTTCACTAAATAGCCAAGAAGTACTCAAGTATTGGGAGATGTATGTATTTGATAAATTCTATCCTAATGTTGAATTTGAGGTTGATATCTTGGAAAGGTATATGTATCTCATTCTTTAGTCTTACCAAGCAACATAGACAATAGACAACCTAGTAGATAAGATGGATGGATTAATGGAAAGCCTCAGGGTGTTCAAGTTTTGGGTTGAGCAGGTGCTTGATCAACCACAAGCTTTAATCAAGTGTTAAGTGGGGAACTACTAGAGCAAAAAAAGAACAAATAATGCCCGGGTAGATCACATCAAGTGCACTCCATTTTTCGTAGGTATGAAGGTGAAATCATTATTGCAAACCATATGATATATATGCAGTTTTGCTAACAGTTTGGTGATGCACATGTCCAACATGTAGGATGCCACCAAGCCAAGACTATACTCTCAGGAGATGTAATTGTTGCTATGATTGATGGAGACTTTTTGTTTAGTATTATTTAAGTGAGGTTCAAAAACAGTGACTCACAAGTCAAACTGCAACTTCTCCATTTTGTAACTGAGTCAAAGGCATTAGTTATTCTAGGATTAGAGGGATCAAGGCCTATAAATGTAATTATCAAGTCATTTGAAGGTTTTGAAAATTGAAGATTGGAGGCCATAAATATGAATTTCTTTATAGCTTTTTATATTTCCAATTTTAAGTTTTAGATATTGTTGAATTCACAGTACCAGTGCATACTGATACTCATCATTTTCCTAAAATTGTTGTAAGTTACTTCATGGATCCAATGTTTCATGATATTTGTTGTTTGAAACTGGTATTTCATTGATTCAATATCTTATTTTAATTTGGATAGCATAAATGTTTCGAGTAATATTGTTTCATGATTCATGTTATGCAAAGTTGGTTCATTGATAATCAACTCTCTCTGCATGTAAGATCGTAGACCTTGCATGTAGATGGAAAGTCTTACCTATTTCTATTTTGTTTGTCATTTATAATATTCATTCACTTGGAATATTTATTTCATGATCAATAAATCTAGCTTAGTTGTGTTTGTTTTCCTTTTGCACCCCTCTTTTTCACTTTTGTTTTACGTAAAGATTTGCATGGGTTCCTTTTGCTACCAGCATACCACCTTGATGAAACAAGTCACTTGACCTCTGAACTATCCTTGCATAGTTGTGATCCAACAAAACGAGACCTTTGAGGGTGATAATTTTAAATACTTTCTCTTTTCAAGAGAAGCTCTGTTTTACAGAGCTTGCATGTTAGGTGTGTATAAAAGGACCATCAACAAAAACTGGTGCTAGAAAGGAGTACCCTCGAGTTGAAGACCTTGAATCATTGCAGACCATTATAGTATGATATAACTTGGTTCTCCCAGGGGATGGTCTCATTCGATTCATACAACCAAATTTGGGTTTCAACGATGAGCAAGAAGACATTGTCTCTGAATTGTATACTCTTGCCTATAATAGTAAGAGAAGTTACATCGATTGGATGTGCATGTGTTTCATTCTCCAAGACAAACAACGAAAAACATGACACATTGAGAACAACGTCCAAATAGAATCTTGTTGGACAAAGAAACCAAGCTCCTCAACCACCTCCTCAACCTCAACAGGATTGAAAGAAGTCAAACTAGAGTGGATATCCTCCTTTGCACTTGAGAAGTTTGAAAGAGTTTTGAGAAGCACTGCAAGTCCAAAGAAGTTCATAGAAATAGGTCCGCCCACTAGGAAGAAGAAAGATAAAGGTAAAGAAAAGTTTCCCAGCACACCTCTCAATAGTCTCATCCAATTGATCACCCTACCCAACTTATCCCAAGTCTTTAACCAATCGCTACCCCTTTTGTTAACTAGGTTCCACCACCACCACCTATGGTGTTTCTAAATTAGGCTCGATCTCTTTTGGGAAATATCCCTGGAGGAATTCATGATCTATCCAATAATAATGATAATTTTTGTGCAAAGTTTGAATTTGGAGGACCTAATACTACTGAGGAGCATATTGAATAATTCAAGGATGCCTTAGTGTGAAATAATGTCCAACATGAAGATGTGGCATGCTGTCTCTTCCCTTATTCTGTAGGAGAAAATGAGTACCACTAGTATCTCACACTGCCTGCTAACTCTATAACTAGTTGGAATACACTTGAGCAAGATTTCATTTCATAGTTCAGAGTGTATGTTGACCTAGATACTCTTTACCCTTAGTTCACCTAATCGAGGAAGTTACCAAATGACCCTTGACCATTTCAATACTAATTTACACAGAGATTACAAGAGATTGAGAGACCCATACCAGATCACCTAGGACATGGACATTGAGGCATACTTCCACACTATCGATCCATGGATTTCCATGTTTATTAAGAAGACTATCCAACAACAAAATAGGAACACATTGGCAAAGGTGTACACCCCAACCTTAAAAATGAATCAAAATTTGAATCAGACCCCTAGGGGAATTGGTAATAGCCTTCCTCAAGGCCTTACTCATGGGTCATATAATCATCTGCCTATTCCTAGCCCATCTATGGTGTTAGGATCTCCTACTATGAATCTAGTTCCTTTGTATGGACCACAATAACTTGCAAATCATTAGCCTACTACACATACCTTGCCATGGTAAAGTTCACCACAAGGTTAGGTGAATGATCAAACCTACAAAATGAGTTACCAACAAGGAGTCAATAATTCTCTTGTGGCTAATCAAGTAGTTGGAGCCTCATTAGTAGATCAAACCAATCACCTTTCAGCTGAAGTAGAGACTTTGAAAAAGATGATTTCTTAGGTCACCATAGAATTGGGGCATCTTAAGGTAAATCCTCCAGCAAGGCAGAACTAGTCTCAGTCCTATAGCAATCAAAGGACCTACCAAACCAAGGCCATAATCAACGATACAATCAAAAAACATATAATTGACCATGGAACACTATCCCGAATAAGGGTAGAGTGCCTCATGACCATCTTGATGCACATGACAACTCCAATCAAGTCTAGAGTGTGAACTTGGTGGATATGAACTTGATGACCAATTGGTGAAGACACCACAACACCACATCACATTTCGAGGTGAACTATTCCTGAATGGAAAAGGTCATCTGAATTTCCCAAGATGATGCCCAACCTAAGGGGCAAAGAGAAGTTAGCGAGCCTAACAAGATCACCATTGCTATGCTGGCAAACACCTTCCTCTTTTGAGAAGAAGGAGATGTTGAACCTGAGACACCAGTGTATGACACACAAGATTTTTTCGAATTATAGGAATATATATAACTTGATAAGCCTAGCTAAAGTTCCTTTAACCACTCCAGCACCACCCAAGGATGGAAAAGTACCTCTAGACCCCAATGCGAGTAATAACCCTCCACCACCTCAGGGCCCTCAAGCAAGACATAACAAAGTTGAGGTGAATAGAGAGCTAGCTGGTAAATGCTCCTATGATGTGACCAAAGAAATGGAAAAGGCCACTACTACTATGTCACTCATGGATGTCATTATATTTCCCTAAGAATAAACAAGTGCTTTGTAAGAAATTAGAGCAGTTGGAGTCCCAAACTAATGAAGTAAAGATGTCTGTAAAAGAGGATGCTAATACGACCTATCACCCTGACACCACAAAGAATCCACCCTTTCTCCTTAGTATCAAAATTTTTGGTAAGAACTTGCATAATTGTTTGGTAGACTCTGATGCTTCTGAAAACGTCATGCCATATTCCATATACTAGAAACTGGGGTTTAATCCCATTCACACCAATAGTAAGTGTTGGCATAAGACACTATTCTGGTGATGCTACTGTGAAGATTGATGATGTCTAGTGCATGGGATTTTTTAGGAGTTGCAATTGATGGCAACTCGGCCTATTGATCTTGTACACGTATAAATCTGACCACTTTCCTAAGTGAATATTTAATATTCATTTTAACCTCATTCCTCTATTTAATTAAATTATTCATATTCATCTATTTGATTAAATGAATTACTCAATTTATTTAATTAAGTTCACCTAAGCCTTTTCTAACCTTTAATTAAATATATCACTTTATTTAATTAATTCCCCTTTCTCCCTTTTTAATTAAATCTACATTTGATTAAATTGATCTTTGCAAATAAATAAATATAATTTATTTATTAAAATCTCCCACTTGTATTTATGCAAGTTGCATCTATTTAATTGAAATAAAGTAATTTATTTTAATTAAAATTCCCTCTTTCCACTTGCATTTTCCTACATCTCCCACTTGCCTCTTTAACCCCTTCTAGATTCTTCTAATCACTTCCAATTTAGCCTAATCCATCTCCTAAATATTGTCACAATCCTAAGCAAAGAGAAGTCACTTCTCAAAGCCTTCAAAGTCTTTAATAACCATTAAAGGCTTTATGTCCTCAACAAGTTAACCCTCAAAGTCTTCCAAACCATTTAAGGCTCTTACATAACCATTAATGGTTAACTCAACCTTCTTGCATGATTGAAGACTTTCTATCTAACTCAACACTCATCTAACCCAAGGGTCTCATCAAGCATTCATGGCTTTAACCTTGGTTATCCCTTTAACCCTTGCACAAGAGTTTACCCCTTGGGTAAAATCTTTATCCAATGGATAACCCTAGTCTAACCTTAACCCTTACCTCCTAAGGTAACCATCATATCTTCTCAAGCATTTAATACTTCTTTCATCTCCTCTCAAGAAACCTCTTATTGAAAATTGTCACCATTTCATTGGTGAGAATTGTAAACATGGATTGATAAACTTTCAATCCTGACCCTTGTTAAGATTATCCAATCTTGACCATCCATTGCCCTATTTTCCCTATAAATAGAGCTCTCATTCTCCCATTTTGATATAGATAAATCTTTGTGTATCAAACTTATAGTCATTTTGCTAATCATCTAGCCTCTCTTTGTTAAATCACACTAAGCATTTAGAAGCATTTTTAATATCATAGCATATCCATGTTAGACTAGTATATCATTGCTAGGATAATTAGCTAATCTTATCATCATATTTATGCTAGATTAATCATCATAGATTTAATATCATACATATCTAGGAATGAATTCATGCTTATAATCAAACATCACTCCTTCTTGGAGTTGTCATTCCTAAGTGACTTTGCTCTATGATCTGAGAGAAAAGGCATTGACTTCAGGGATCTTGTGAGATAGAGAACAATGGGACACCCATTGGGAAGTTGAGATATTCAATATAATTCCTATAAATTGCACCAAGAGTCTCATTGGTGTGTGGACAATTTGAAACAGGATTTCACGTTTATGTCGCCCTCATTTCCTGGACACATTTCTGGCGCCCACCGTGGGGCTGAACCCCATTAATCATATCATTTTTTATGCAAGAGCAAGATGGAAAGCACACAGGAATGTTGTTTTAGCATGTGGGAACATTTCTTTAGCGCATTTGGAGAAAACACTAGCACTTTAGGCATACTGTTTAGCGTGTAAGACCCACTCCCTAGTGCATCTACACCTTTTGTTAGCGCTTAACATTTTGGTTTTTATTTTGTCTATTGGAACAACAACGTAGCACATTAGGTAACTAGTGTAGCATGTCAGGACTTTTCATTAGCGCATAAGTAACTTTTTGTAACGCATATGTGTTGCAGTCTAGCGCATGACTCTGATAGAAAAAAACAAAACAAAACTGTAACCGAAGGGAGAAAATTTAGGCTTGTGTAAGCCCACCTTAGATTTTGGTTTTCACTAACTTTCTTCTTGCAGGTTTAGAATAAGTTAAAATAGAAATTTTAATTCTTTCTAACTTTTTAGTTAGATAAAAAGAATTCACTTTCTTTAAAATTGAAAAGAATCTCACTTGTCTTTTGGGTTTAAAATTCACCACTTCTTCCCTTGGGTTTTAAAAAGAACTTCATTGTTGGATAAAAAGAACAACAAAGCAAAATTTTCATTCTTGCATGTTAGGCAAAACACTTCAATTTGGGTTTGAAAAGAACAAACAAATTAAAATTTCAGTTTGCAAAAGGTAAAAAGAACTTTATCTTCCTTTGGTGCATAAAAAAAGAACTCATTTTAATTTTCGCAAAGGATAAAAGGAACCTCATCTTTATTTTGTGCAAAGCGAGGAAATTTTCACTTATCGACTTTACCTTTTGTTGACCAATATCGTGATTTCTTTTGTTGACCAGGATTTTTACTTTCTTAGATAGAAAATCATTGCTATAAAGAGTTAAAAATAACACCATGCTTTTTGGAGCAAAATATCCAAGTAGAAATTAAAAAATCATTGCTTTGAAGGATTAAAAAGAACACTTGTGTGCCTTGTCTCGAAAGTGGAAGGTATATGCTCTCCCCTTAACTGGGTGACCAAAAATCCAAACCACTCTTAAAGCTTTATTTACTTCATGCATTTAAATCCTTTAACAAGCCTGCCCTCCCGAGTTGCTCTTAGAGCGCCATTAATGGCCGATGAGAGGGGAACGACTTTATCACCAAGTGTTCCAACTCACTATAATCAAATGTGGAGGCTGACGAAATTCCCCTTCAATGGTTTTTTCTCAGTGATTAGCCTTCCCCCAGTATCTTTAAGACACATAAAGCCTTTGTTCTAAAGGTTGAGAAGCCTCGCGAGGGAGTTTATCATTGAAGATCAAACGAAAGCCTGATTAAGAACCTTAGCACTAGAAATTTTGAGCCGAGTCAGTATCCAAACATTTTCAACATCATAGTGCAAGTGTGGGGAATAATCCACCCCCAAGATCACTCACCATATATCTCCCAAGATAACTACTCAACTGTGAAGCAATTCACTTTGAGTTAATTTCTGGCAAAAGGAAAAAAAATGGGCACCCTCTAGGGGGTGACAAGGTTGTTTGAGTTGACGGAGTATTGAGACTAGTGGGATATGATGTTGTTAACGATCCTTGAATAAAGAGTCTGCTTGATTTGTCTTACTTGTTATCTAAACCAGTGAAAACATCGGGGATTTGAACACATCCTCATAGAACATACACTACTTATCTAGCATAGGCAAAATTTATTATCTCTTTCATGCCGTGTTTGCAATTTTTTTTATAGAAAATCATCCATCCAAAACACAAGTGTTAAAAATCCAAAAGCATCAGAAGCAAATAAATCAGGGCAACTTAGCGCATAGGAGCAACTTCCTAGCACGTGTCAACCATTCTGTGGCTCATTTCAACCAAAACACAACGCTTTCAAAAATCATATTAGCGCATAACCAGTATCATACTAGTAAAACTTTCAGTAGCACTTTTCGGCACCAGTCTAGCGCATTTAAACATCAGCTTCATGCATCAGAGGCATATCTTAGCGCTCTAAGCTCAAACAATAGAATGTATCAAGGACATATTAGTGTGTAACTCTTTCAACCAAGTCAATTTCAAACATTCTAAAACAACGCGTGGTAGAGGCAGCTTAGTGCATAGAGAACCTTCTGTGGTGCATTTGGAACATTCATTAGCGCATCCAGTCTCTGTCTTAGTGCATATTAAAAACCAAGAAAAATAGAGAGCAAATCAGGCCTTTCAGGAAAATTTCATCAACACTCTTGATTACCCTTTTAGGTCTTTTGTCAAACTTAGTAGTCAAAATCCGAATAAAATTATCAGAGAAAACAATTTAAAAATCAACAAGGCATCCTTAGAGCAAGTTTTTCGAATCCTAAACTAGCTCGAGATAAGACTTCATCCAATAAAATCAGGTAGTATCATAACATTGATCAAGGTTCCACCATCTAACGGATTTCTATCAAAACAACATACCAAGTTTAAATCTTAAGCTGTCAAATCAAGTTTCCATATCGGGAAACTTTTATCCATATCATTTGACACACTTTATCGTGGAGGCGAATCTAACTAAACCTCTACTTGATAAAGTAAACTTGAGTTTTCAAATGAAGTATCTAAATCCAACATCAATGACAACCATTGATCATTCGTGTATGACCACTCCTCATATTTTGAGAAGAACAAGTCTTCATCACAAAACTAAGTTTAAGAGGAGACAACCTAGTTCTAAGGAACTTGCAAGAAGGAATACATTTCTCTATATCAATCACCAACTCTTTGCATCACATCACGCCTTCTTGTGTCACATGCGATTGTATATACAAGGTAAAACAAATGAGTTTGACAAGGAACCTTTAAGAAGTAGAGCTTATATTTAGAAATTGGCATTCAACCAATGCCTAAATCATGGAGGAAGGATCAACCCTACTCTATTCCCATAGTTTTGTATCACATATAACGCAGATCGACTTGAATCGCCAACACCACCCAGAACTCCCATAAAAGACGAAGAATTCATCACAGTAGAAATTTACTAAATGCCCGCTGTTACTCGATCTCAGAGAAACAAACAAAGAGAATCACAACCAGAATCAAGTATGGGTCATAGATTATCCAACCCTTTTGATGAATATGCCAATATGGGCGAAACAAAGATTACCGAGGAACTTCTCCAAGAGTGTCAAGAAAACCCATAATTCCAAAGGCTCATGGAATGACTTATTGAAGCAGACAAGGAAAAATATCCACTCATGGTAACTAGCAAAGGAGTTAGACTTCTCAAAGATTTGAATACCGAAAAATTAAGGAATATAGACAAAAGAATTTTAAGAACAAGGTCTAGAAATTATGCATATCAAGATCAGCAAAGAGAAGAAGAAACACATGATCCGGAAAACATACACGAGCAAAACAACACCCCTGAACAAAACCATGCCCGGAATTGGGACAATCTTAATGAAAGGGAGGAAGCTCTCCCTCGATGTACAAATGCACCCATGGTCTCTCTTACACAACAAAGCCAAACGCTGTAAAGGCAAATGCATGATATGCAACAGGGAACCACAGTGTGATACTCCTTGGATGAGATCTGTCCTTATCCTTTTGATAGGACATTGAACATGGTACCTTTTCCCCCAAATTCAAATATACCAAAGTATGACAAGTACGATGGTAAAAGTGATCCTCGAGATTATGTTTGGGAATTCTGAACCATAAGCCTAGAGTTTTCTCACGATGACACTTACTTAATGAGACTATTCCCAAGAAGTTTGGGAGGGCAAACAATGGAGTGATTATCTATACTCACACCTCCCATCAGATCATTTGATGAGTTGGTAAATTTTTTTATCACGCAATAATCCTATATCATTCAACATGCAATCACCATGTTGGATGTGTGTAATACCAAACAAAAGAACAATGAAACATTCATGGTGTTTCTTCATCGATGGATATGCATGGTTTTGAGATATCCTCAAGATGTCCCTGAAAAGGAAAAGATGAAGATATTTATCAATAATCTAAATATTGAGATGAGTTATCAACTCAAGCTCCAATGCATACCATATTTTTCCAAGTTGATAGGAAATGGAATCCAAGTGGAGGAAGCCTGCATCAAGAAAGGAACATTGAATTTCTTTAAGGAAGGAGTTAACTTGTCAAACACTAACCCCTTTAACAATCCAAACAACAACAACACTTTAGACAAATCCAGATTTTGGACAAGGAACAAAAATGTTGTTAACAATGGGGTAGTTGATGCTAATAATGTGAAGTCTAAACAACCAGTGTTGGCTTTATCAGGTAACCCACCATCCAACAAAAATAAAAAAAAAGTGTTAATCAAGGAACTAACACTTATCTGCAAAATACCAATCAAGGACCTTCAATTTCAAACACCAACAACAATAACCAAGGCAACAACACTAACCGAGGGAATAATGCAAACCAAAGAGGCAACACCAACGCTTTCCCATATAGACGCATCTACATACCATTAGGGAAAACCTTAGAATCAACATTTAAATAACTCTTGGAGAATAAGATCATCACATTGCCAGCCGTGAACAACTTTGAACCCCAGGTTAAACCATCTTGGTGGAATGAGTCGCATTTCTGTGATTTTTATCAAAATAAAGGACATCACACAAATGATTGCATGGGGCTTAAGAACATCATCCAGGACATGATCGATAGAGGTGATTTGACATTCGATGGTCTCAAAACAAATGGTGACCATGATGCCTTTAAAAATCCTCTTCCAAATTACAACAAGGGAGGAGCTTCAACATAAACGATACCGGAGGAGCTCATATAAATAACTTGCACAATAACACCATCAATCACATTTTGACAGATGACAACCAAATAAATGTCATAAAAATCAAGGAAAAACGAGAACATGCGTTGATAAATGTGACAACCAGAGCACAAAAATACGTCTTGATAGGGAATACATCCACATCCACAACTATCCCCAAGATTGAGTATAATTTGGTTGATCAACTACGGAGAACTCCCGCTGAAATATCCATACTTGAGTTACTCAAACTCTCACCAAAACACAAAGACATATTGCAAGCACTTGTCAAAACAAACGTTCCTAAAGATCTAGACATTGATAGATTCCAAGCCATGGTGGCTCATATGACAGGACCTCATAACTTGCATTTTTTGAAAATGATGATGTCTCCTTGAATCATCCGCATAACACACGGCTCCATATCGAAGTCTTAGTCTATAAACTTCGAGTTAAAAGAGTGTTAATAGATGGAGGAGCTGGTCCCAATATCTGTACTTTAAAGCTTATCTGTGCATTGGGCTTCTCTAAGCAGTCTACTAATCCAAACAAGAAGATCACCATCAAGGCCTATGATGATGAAGAAAGGTCATCCAAAGGAATAGTGATACTACCTATTCGAGTAGGACCAATACAAAAGGGCACTATGTGCCAAGTCTTAGACATAAACTTAACATACAATATTTTATTAGGTCATCCTTGGATACATGAAATGCAAGTAGTGCCTTCGACATACCATCAGTGTATCAAGTTCCCGTACAATGAACAAGAAATTTCCATATCTGCCAATAATAACCCTTTTCAACATTGCAATGCTATGGGGGCAACTCAAGACAACCTGGTTCCACACAACAAGGAAGCCCAAGCTTCCTCAACATTTGATCATCATCAAGAAAAACTCAAGTCTTTATCCATAGACTTCAAACAAAAGATGAAAGTCAAAGATCAAGGCATGGGGGAATACTCTTTTGAACCCATGTGTCTATCAAAATTGCCAACATCACCAAAATCTTATGGACAACCTTTTGCATCAACACATCAGGCAACACGACCCATCACCACATTTGATGGCAAATTTATCCAATTGGGCACACTGGCCAATGAGTCAGAAGAGAAGGACATCCTTAGTTGGCTATACAAGGATGAAGATGAAGTCAGAGTTGCTACCATAGAGGTGGCCATACCGACACAACAATATGGAAAAGGATTCTAGATCATGCAACAAATGAGATGCAATGGCAAAGGACCTATAGGCAAGCGTCAGGAAGGCATTATAGAACCTCTACAACCTCCTTCATAATTTTCACGAGAAAAAACAGGACTGGGATATGGACACAATATACCACCTAGACAAAAACAAAATAAGTATTAGAAACCTTAGTGGAGAGAAAAGAAGAAATATAATGAAAACTCATGGTAAGAGGCACTACACCAAGCAGCATAAATGACAAGGAAAGAGAAGGAACACCAAGAAAAAGAGAAACAAGAGGAAATGGCTATTCAAAGAGAAGAAGCCTCTTATAAGAAAGTGCATCATGTGCAAGAACTTGAACAAACCAAGGTAGAGCCACCACCCAAAGAAATTCCTACTCCGCAAGGATAAATAATGTATGAACAAATGCAAAGAGTACAAGCAGTTTCTAATTCAGAATTAAAAAAACTACAAGACTGGTATCAATTGTCGGAGATCTTTTCTCACCCTACAACATACCTGTTGGAAGCAGTGAGAGACTCTAGGACAGTACTTCTGAAACCGATTCTAATGAATGTGAATGGGGTAGCTATTCAGATGTTACCAAAGATATCGAGGATGATACCATCCATTCACACACACCCCTTTCTCAGGAGGGACAAAGTGTAGAATCTCGACCACTTGAATTTGGACCACGACATATCTACGAGGCTAAGGAGAATGAGGAGCATCAATACGAACAAGTCTACATCGAAGATGATACCATCAAAGACCTTGAAAATATCATAAACCTAACCAGTATCGCAAACAATGATAATGATGCCCATATCATGACACTTACCGCAACCGATCTCAACCCACCAAATGACTCCTTACCGCTCGTATTTCCTGATCTAATAGACTGGGAAGAACCTGAACAACATGGTATACCCATTTTCCCAGATGATGAATCCATTGTCCAATATCTATGTACAGTTAATCTGAAAACATTCTCTACCAACGAACGAAATAACGATATCTGTAATTAGGGGAGTGCCAAGTCTCTCAGTCACAAAAATGAAAGAAACAAAGGGTCCAATGCTGAAAACTAGTCAGAGACAATATTAGATCACAAAAAAGTAAAAATAAAGGACACATCTGCCGGTGAAACCCTTTTTAAGGCACCTAAGGATGGGATACTTGACACTCTTCCTAAAAACTATCAAGAAAGATCACCCATATTGGTTGAGCCAGCTCAATCAATAAACATCGGTACTGAAGCAAAATTCAAAACCATAAACCTAGCAAAATCACTGACAGAAGAAGAGCAACCAGATTTTATCAAATTCTTCAAAGAAAAGAAAATCAATTTTGCTTGGTCCTATGCTAATATGCCCAAAATGGATCCGAACCTAGTCATGCATCATTTATCCATCGCTCTAGGAGCTAATCCAGTTAAACAAAAATTAAGAAAGATGAATCCACATGTGGCATTGTTGGTCAAAGTTAAACTAAATAAGTTATTAGATGATGGATTCATTCGACCTATAGACTATGCCGAATGGATTTCAAACATTGTACTAGTTTCAAAACCTGATGGAAGCATCAAAATATGCACAAATTTTAGAGATGTCAACAAAGCCTGTCCAAAGGATGACTTTCCTTTGCCCAGCATCAATATAATTGTGGATCTAACAGCAGGCCATGCAATGCTATCATTAATGGACGGTTTCTCTGGTTATAATCAAATCAAGATCACCCCAGAGGATCAAGATAAAATTGCGTTCACATGTCCATGGGGAATGTATTGTTGGAATGTCATGCCTTTTGGCTTGAAGAATGCTAGGGCAACTTATCAAAGAGCCGTGACGACAATCTTCCACGATATGATGCATACCTTCATGGAGGACTATGTGGATGATTTACTGGCTAAATCATTCACCTGAGAAAAACATCTAGGCATATTAGATAAAATATTTCAAAGATTAAAATAGTTCAAGGTTAGACTAAATCCTAAGAAGTGTGTCTTCGGGGTCACATCAGGCAAACTATTAGGCTATATTGTGTCAGAAAAGGGCTTTGAAGTAGATCCAGCGAAGGTACAGGCCATCATGGAGATGCCACCTCCCCAGAACATTAGCCAACTCAGATCTCTACAAGGACGACTACAATCCATTAGGCGATTCATAGCCCAACTAGCAGATAAATGTCTCCCTTTCAATCATCTCCTCCACTAAAATATACCTTTAAGATGGGAAGAAAAGTGTGCAAAATCATTCTATTAACTCAAGCAATATCTAATGAATCTGCTAGTTTAAGTACCACCAATAGAAGGCAAGCTGCTCATCCTCTACATATCAACAACATAAGTATCATTGGGGGCATTGCTAGCATAAGAAGATCAAGAAGGCAAGGAACGAGATATATATTACATCAGCAGAACATTAAACGGATATGAGATAAACTATACATTCATTGAGAAGGCTTGCTTAGCTGTGGTATTCACCTCTCAAAAGTTTCGCCACTATGTATGCTAGCTCACACATTCAAGTTGGTAGCAAAAATTGATCCTCTCAAGTATTTACTCAGCAAAGAAGCTCTTACAGGATGATTGGCTAAATGGGTCATGATTCTCAGTGAGTTTGATATACAGTACACATAACATCGGGCTATCAAAGGACAGGTAATTGTAGATCAACTGGCTGAAGCACCACTACTAGATAAAAAACCAATGCAGGTAGAATTTCTGGACATGAATGTCCTCGCTATCACACCCAAGCAATGGAACCTGTACTTTTATGTATCCTATACACAACATGGATCGGGTGCTGACATCTTGATCGTCACTCCAGAAGGGCACACAATTCCATTATCTTATAGACTGATGTTTCCATGCACCAACAACATCATTGAATGGAGAATCACAGAATTGAGTCTATGGAGATTCTCAATTAGTCATCAATAAAACTAACGATGAATATTAGACAAAGGATGATAAACTAATACTCTATAAGAGAATGGTGGATGATTTCAAACAGTACTTTGCACACGTCAACTTTGAGAAAATACCAAGGTTAGACAATAGAGCGGCCAATGTAATGGCCACTATTGCTTCACTGTTGCAAATTCTAGAGAAATAAAGTCGTTACAAGTTCCTAGTAGAGAAATTCTTTTCCCCAGCCTATGATAATTCTACATCCCAAGTCATCTATGCCTTAACCGGTGCAAACTCTCCTTTATACAAGACAATCTATGAATATCTTAATAACAATATCCTACCACTCAACCTATCTCATAACCAAAAATGCAGCTTCATCTAGAAAGCCGCCCATTATACCTTAACCGCTGACACCCTTTACCATTGAGGTTTAGATGGTACTCTTCTTCGTTTACTTGATCGTAACGAATCTGACTTTTCCTTACGCGAGTTTCATGAGGGTATCTGTGGCACACATTCAAGTGGTCCTACTCTCGCCAATAAACTTCCAAGAATGGGATATTACTGGCCGATAATGGAGAAAGAGTTATCAATTTTCAAAGAAATATCCTCAGTTGCAAATTCATGGAAATCTTATCCATGCACCAGCATAGGAGCTGCATTCGTTTACCACATCTTGGCCTTTTTGTCAGTGGGGACTCGATTTGGTAGGGTAAATCCATCCTTCTTCTTCAAATGGACACAAGATCATTATCACTGGAACAAATTATTTCACATAGTGGATTGAAGCAATCCCGATGACCACTGTAACTAGAAAACAAATCGCCTCATTTATTCTCATTTATCTCATTTGTAGATATGGCATCCCTAGTTCCGTCATCACTAACAACAGGCATCCTTTCAAAAATCAAGACGTGCGAGAGCTATGTGAACGATTCAAAATATAACATTGCTTCTCCACACCTTACTACCCATAGGCCAATGGTCAAGCAGAAGCATCAAATAAAACAACTCTGAAAAATCCTCAAGAAAACAGTAAATGATGTGGGTAAGGATTGGCATGTAGAACTCAATCCGACACTTTGGGCATACATGACTAGTATCCAGACACCTACAAGGACTATGCTATATTCATTGGTGTATGGATCAGAAGCAATTCTACCTCTTGAGGTAGAAATTCCATCTCTCAGAGTATCTTTGAAGGGCCTCATATGAGATGAGGAATACTGAGTCAACAAATTACATGAACTAGAGCTTCTGGATGAAAAATGACAACACGCCTATGACCATCTCAAAGCATACCAGCAACGAATGTGTAGAAGTTACAATCATAGAGTCATCCCTGGGGCTTTCAAAGTCGGTGATCTTGTACTAAAGGAAAATCCAAGAAATCAATAGGATTGAGAAAAGAAGGGGAAGTTTGAACTTAACTGGTTGGGTCCTTTTGTCATCCTATCGGCTTACGAATCGGGTGCCTATCAGTTAACAACCTCAGAAGGGGATGTTCTCGACAAACCAACCAACAACATCCATCTGAAGAAAGTCTACACTTGAGTCATCCAATGCACGGAAAAATCGAAAAAATAATAATACAAAAAAATAAAAAAAATAAGAAAAATACAAAAAAAAATCAAAAGCAAAATAAAGAAAGAAAAAAAAAAGTGCAATAAAACCTAGTGAAAACCTGGCAACATGCGCTATTTACGAGAGACCGGCTCCTCTATCTATCAGTACTCATATCTTTGAACCATCCAAATCAAATCTAATGGCCATCGCCCACCACTTATTCATGCAATATTATCTGAGACATACTTAGCGTAGTCACTGTCCTTGATTTTTCAAATACGCTTATCCATATCATACCCCACCATGGCTTGGTGATTAACGTATATATCCACATGAATAGATATCTATGACTAGGGGAAACATTCCTCTCACTTTAAGCATTTCTGAAAGAAAACAACAAGGATCACAACTTGCTAAGGAAACAATGTCAATAACTGATCATCCGGCTAGAAAACAAGACCATTATCCAACTACAACTTTAACACACACATGATGGATGATTTTCTGAATTATAATTTGTTTACATCTGGCATGAATTTTTGACTATTTTGTATCTTAAATTTTGAATCATTAGATCTCTTGAGCTAATCGAAGATGCATCGAGCTAGAGAAGGCAACAAAGGAATCTTATATTTTTAGTTTTTCTGTTTGTGAGGCGATCATTCGTATGGTGAAAATATTGTCTCGAGACATGATTGGAAACATATCATTGAAGATATTTTTCCACTTTGCACATACAAATGGTTAACTCTTGTCTGTTTTATGCAAGCAACACTCAGGTCGTCTTGTTTCAATTATACCTCGATGCTTGTGCCATCTTGCAATATCAAACATCCATGTAAGTTTTACTCAGGTCATTATGGTTCAATTATACCATTGTGCTTGTATAAACTTTCAACATATCAAAAGCTCAATGATGACAAACAAAAACAAAGCACAAAAAAGTGACTAACAGGAATGACAATGACAAAATTAAAGTGATTATTTAGTTGCATATCATTTTAAAACTTGCATTTAGATGTATATCATTTTAAAACTTGCATTTAGTTGCATATCATTTTAATTTTGCATTTAGTTTCATATCATTTTAATCTTGCATTTAGTTGCATATCATTTTAAAACTTGCATTTAGTTGCATATCATTTTAATCTTGCATTAGTATCACATCATTATCATTATCATATATCTCATTTTCAAAATACATCTCACTTCATTATCATTATCATATATCTCATTTTCAAGATACATCTCACATCATTAGCATTATCATACATCTCATTTTCAAGATACATCTCATAAATCAAAGAAATCAATGCAAATACATCATCACATTCTCATCTCATCATAAATCATATATCATCATCAAAATCAAGAGCATTATTATCTAAGCATCACATCATCATTATAGAATCATCATATAAATGCATATCATCAATCATCATCAATAACACATGTGGATCAGAGCAAATTAGTGCCATATATATCTCAAAAAATGGTCAAATTGTACAAGGGATATCATGTTTGTCAAAATAAAACAAAATGATCAAAATACAATGGAGACAAGTCTCTCAGGTATGACTATCTCCCAAGGCTGACGGTCTCGCAGTAGATGTCCTAGCCCCTAGATCTCCACTAGGTGGATCATGTCGGTTATGCTCTGTAACACCTCTACTCTCTATCCTCATATGACTGCGAGCAGATCGAATGGCTGCATAGCTAGGAGCTTTGTGATCTCTAGGGACCACCTCCTCATATAAATGCTTGTAGTACTCGGCCTCCTTGTTCATATACTGTATCTCCCTCAGCGTGTTCCACATCGAGGCACTAACCGTCACTCTCTCCAATCTCTCAGCAAGATCCTCTTCTCGACCCTGATGCTGTCTCTCCGTATCCCGCTCTGCCATAATCTGGCGCTACTATGCTAACACCTGTGCCTGCAACTCCTACACTGAGACCTATAGCACTCTAATATGTGAATCCTGCCGATGGGTGGGTACCCTAATCTGAACAGGTACCTGTGTCATGGTCCCACCCATACCTATCCCTATCTGAGGCACCGGTGGATGTAGAACATCATATCTCCTCCTCTGGGCGGGTAGCCTAACATCCTCTATACCACCCACCACCACTAGCAATGCACCTACCCTACCAACCCCACCAACACCAAGAATGATCCCTCCTCCTCATCCTCTATCTCCTCCTCTGACTCTATCTAATCCACCTCTGACACCACCTCGACCACATCCTCAAACACCTCCTCCATCATGTCCACCTCCATCTCCTCCCTCCTCTCCCTCCTCATCTCTTTGTCTAGCTCCTTCTCACCTCTATGACTTCTCATCCTCCTCATCATCAAAGGCAGGTAGCATCTCTACTAGATCAGATATCTGTGCCACTGCATGTGCCATGAAGTATGCTGCAAACTCCTCTGCCATCCCCGCATCCATGACCCCAACTCCATAATCCTAGATCTATCCTGCTAGTGTCATATACTCCTCTACCACCGCTACGGTATCTAAAGTGGGTCCCCACTCTAGCACATCATGTCTCCGGCGAGCATATAAACAAGCTCCATGTGGCATCCCCTACTATCTCCTATATTGCCGCTGAACACGACTGTGCAAGAATCACTCGATAATAAAGGGCATCCGCCTGATCAAGTACCTCAATATATAAACATAGGGCATCTCTAGCCCATCCTCAACCCACACCTCACAATCCATATATGGTCTTTAAATGATTGTATCAATGTCATCCAGTACCCTCTGCCAATGCTCTAGTTTTCCCAGCTTCCGCTGAACAACTATACCTGTATATCCATAAACATATGCTCGCCCAACTGGCCTATCTTTGTCTGCAAGTGGCCTTGCTGCAAGAATGTGCTCTGAAGCCCAAACCTGTAGTAATGTCACCCCAACTGATAAACTGCTATATCCTAGATACACCACCTGGTGAAGCTCTTTATAAAGGTGGGATAACATACATGATCCCCATGCGAACCTGCATCCCTGCATGACCATATCCTCTAGCACCAATCCTCATCCCACGGCTAGTCCCTTTGACCTATGGTCACGACACAAAAATCCACCAATGAAACCTGCTAGTATCGATGGTAGTGGAGCATAATCAAAATCCATGAACTCCTACCAGGGGATCTCATATCCACTGATTTGATCATCCTGGAAGATGCGATGGAGAGCCTTTGTCCCACCCTCCTTGATCTGCTTGTATGGCAACAAGGCTCCAACTATAGGAATCTGTAGAATCTGGTAACAGTCCTCTGGTATGATTGTTATCTCGCCTGTAGCCAAGTGGAAGGTGTTTGTGTTAGTGTGCCACCTCTTTGCCAAAGATGTTAGCAACCCCTAGTTAATGATATACTGAGGCATGTCTAGTAAGGATGATAAACCACATCTCTCAATCACATCTCTATTAGCCTGTGATAAGCATGAAATCAATGACCATGGTCTCAGAAATTGCTCTCGCGACTGAAGCACGCCAAGATCTGCCTGCAAAACAACAAATGTCCATCATCAATTCCCAAATCTATTCGATATATCCAATCAAAACAAAATCAACTTAAAACAACAAAACATCTCAAGAACACAATATCAATCACAAACCCATATCAAAAATCAAGACCCATATCGAAAGCATCAAATCTGACCCATATCGAAAGCATCAAATCTAACCCATATCAAAAGCATCAAATCTGACCCCATATCAAAAGCATCAAATCTGACCCATATCGAAAGAAACATCCAAGACCCATATCGCAAGCATCAAATCAGACCCATATCGAGAAATCACAAATCTGAACCATATCAAAAATTTGACCCATATCGAAAGCAACATCAAAGACCCATATCGAAAGCAACATCAATAATCCATAACACAAGCATAAAATCAAGACTCATAACGCAAGCACCATCAGGACCCATATCGAAAGAATCATATTAGGAATCATATCGGAAATCAAGAATCAAGACTCATATCGAACATTAACTAAAAAGGAAAACATCAAAGATCCACATTAAACTCAAAATCAGGATCCACATTAAAACAATCAATCAGCTTGACACTTCATATCGAAAGCATTTTCAAAAGACTCCAAATCATCATATCAAAATCAGACATCATCACAACAGGAAAAACATTGGCTCAAGACCCATCTCAAAATGATCAGTAGGTGCATATCAACCCCTAAGTCATCTATCTCATCTATCTCGACTCACGATGATTTCTTCCAAGCCTTTTTCACCCATTTTGGACCCTATGCGCTAAACCAGGGCTCCTACACGCTAAGTTTCTACTTATGTGCTATCCTTTTCCTCCAATACACTTGAAACTTTACCCTACATGCTAAATCCCCCTATGCGCTAACTAGCCACTCCACTGCGCTAACCTATCAACCCTATGCGCTAAAACCCCTGATGCGCTACTCTATCTATCCCATGTGCTCCCTTGCAGACCCTATGCACTAAAACATGCGACACGCTAACCTAACCTACTAACATGATGCAAAAGGCTACTCAGATGCTAACCTACCTAGGTTTACCCTACACTCTAACTTATCTATCGTATGCGCTATGGAAAGCAATCTATGCGCTAAAATGACAAATTTTAACCCAAAAAATAAAAAACGTGATCAAAACAAGAATAATCAATAAAAAACATGGAAAGATTTGGACCACTTACAGGTGGGCCATACGCAGCGGGCCTCCGGTATCGACAGATGCACTCAAATCGATGTGAAGCATATGGAACTGGCATTTTTGTTAGGGCTCAAATGTCACAATCATAAGGAGACAAGTGTGCAAATGATTTTTCAAAGTCACTTTTTACCTTTTAACAGGGTAAAAGTCAACAAGGTTAATAAGTGGGGCATGTATTTTTCTCACTTTTTCATTTTTAATCTTATCAACATCATTTTTGGGATATGAATCAATCAAAATGCATTCAACAGCCAAAATTTTCAAAATGCAATTAATCCAAAAGCGCTCATCAAATCGACAAATTTTTCAAAATCCTTGATTCATCTCCCGGGGGGGCATCATCAATATCATTCATCAAATCTGGGGCATCATATCAACATTTCGAGACACAGTATCATATTGATCAAATTTTGATAGTATATCCGACAATTTTTCTTTGAATCAACACGTGCACACACGTCACTTCAAAGAGGGGCAAAATGTAGACGTATAAATCTGACCACTTTCCTAAGCGAATATTTAATATTCATTTTAACCTCATTCCTCTATTTAATTAAATTCTTCATATTCATCTATTTGATTAAATTAATTACTCAATTTATTTAATTAAGTTCACCTAAGCCTTTTCTAACCTTTAATTAAATATATCACTTTATTTAATTAATTCCCCTTTCTCCCTTTTTAATTAAATCTACATTTAATTAAATTGATCTTTGCAAATAAATAAATCTAATTTATTTATTAAAATCTCCCACTTGTATTTATGCAAGCTGCATCTATTTAATTGAAATAAAGTATTTATTTTAATTAAAATTCCCTCCATCCACTTGCATTTTCCTACATCTCCCACTTGCCTCTTTAACCCCTTCTAGATTCTTTTAATCACTTCCAATTTAGCCTAATCCATCTCCTAAATATTGTCACAATCCTAAGCAAAGAGAAGTCACTTCTCAAAGCCTTTAAAGTCTTCAATAACCATTAAAGGCTTTATGTCCTCAACAAGTTAACCCTCAAAGTCTTCAAACCATTTAAAGGCTCTTACATAACCATTAATGGTTAACTCAACCTTCTTGCATGATTGGAGACTTTCTCTCTAACTCAACCCTGATCTAATCCAAGGGTCTCATCAAGCATTCATGGCTTTAACCTTGGTTATCCCTTTAACCCTTGCACAAGAGTTTACCCCTTGGGTAAAATCTTTATCCAATGGGTAACCCTAGTCTAACCTTAACCCTTACCTCCTAAGGTAACCATCATATCTTCTCAAGAATTTAATGCATCTTTCATCTCCTCTCAAGCAACTTCTTATTGACAATTGCAACCATTTTATTGGTGAGAATTGTAAACATGGATTGATAAACTTTCAATCCTGGCCCTTGTTAAGATTATCCAATCTTGACCATCGATTGCCCTATTTTTCCTATAATTAGATCTCTCATTCTCTCATTTTGATATAGAGAAATCTTTGTGTATCAAACTTATAGTCATTTTGCTAATCATCTAGCCTCTCTTTGTTAAATCACACTAAGCATTTAGAAGCATTTTTAATATCATAGCATATCCATGTTAGACTAGTATATCATTGCTAGGATAATTAGCTAATCTTATCATCATCTTTATGCTAGATTAATCATCATAGATTTAATATCATACATATCTAGGAATGCATTAATGCTTATAATCAAACATCACTCGTTCTTGGAGTTGTCATTCCTAAGTGACTTTGCTCAGTGATCTGAGAGAAAAGGCATTGAGTTCAGGGATCCTGCGAGATAGAGAACAATGGGACACCCATTGGGAAGTTGAGATATTCAATATAATTCCTATAAATTGCACCAAGAGTCTCACTTGTGTGTGGACAATTTGAAATGAGATTTCACATTTATATAGCCCTCATTTCCCGCACACATTTCTAGCACCCACCGTGGGGCTAAACCCCATTAATCATATCATTTTTTATGCAAGAGCAAGATGGAAAGCACAGGGGAATTTTGTTTTAGCATGTGGGAACATTTCTTTAGCGCATTTGGAGAAAACACTAGCACTTTAGGCATACTGTTTAGCGTGTAAGACCCACTCCCTAGCACATCTTGAGTAAGTTTTGGTATAACTCTGTTGGTGATACTCAGTGTATAGTTTAGGTGAGCACTTCTCATTTTTGGTTATGTGTTTTTGGTTTCTATGATCAGAGTTAAGTTGATTGTGTATGTGAAGTAGATTATCATGCAATCCTATCCTCCAATGTTGTTTCTTGAGCATGTTAGAAGGTCCGGTATTCGATAGAGCAGTAAAAAAGGGCTATCTTCATTATTGGTAATGTAACGTGTGGACCAGATTCTTGGAGGTGATTTCAGTGGTTGTTGGCAAGTTCAAGGAATTGTACCAACTTATGGGAAGCGTGTGATCATATGTTTTAGATCCGAAATATGGTTTTGTGAAGATTTGAGCCGACTTGAAGCTACACGTTTCATATTTTGATATTTTGAGTAGCCGACTAGTTGGAGATTTATTTTGGTGGTGTAGATATATAAGATGGTTTTGGGTGATCTTTTTGGATGTATGTGTATGCACAAATTGTTTTTAGAGTGATTGAGCACATTTTACGTGCGCACCTTAAGTGTTGTTGATCTGGTAATAGGTAGTAGAGTAGAACAAAGTAGCTTATCAGAACAACAATAACAGATCACTTTTTGCCTAACCAAAACTATCATTTGGCATAGTTAGATGCTTTTCTTTAGTTCATTACTCATTGCAGTCATTTTGTATTAGCCTGTAAGGCAGTGAGCCTTCCTCCGAGTTGTAGCCTTTTTATAATTGAGCAGTGAGCTCTAGGTAGTGTGCCTGAATGCAAGTACATTCCACTTTTATAATATTGTTTTACTACTGGCCATAGTATAATAATATTGTGGGTTCAAATCCCATCGTGGTTTTTCCCTTTTTGGGTTTCTATGTAAAAATATTGGTATTACGGTTGTATTTTTATTTTGGTTTTGTTTTTGCACTTGGCTTTTAGTTATTTGCATCCGATGGATAAAGAATCAGGTTAACAAATTTAATAACTATAGAAAACTGATTCACCCCCCTCTCAGTGTTCATTGATTCCAACAATTGGTATGAGAGCCTAGTTCCTCCAAGAAAGTCTAACAACTTGGGGAAGATCCGGAAGATTGAATCAATGGACTCTGGTTTGCAGAAACAACTTACTGTGACATTTGAAGATCTTGATGAAGCAATGAAGGAAAACAATAGTCTAAAAAGAAATCTGAATGCAGTTGAAGCATTCATTGTGACATTGAAAGATCAATTGAACACCTCTAGAGAAAAGAGAAAAGATCTGATGGACGAGTTACAGGATAAAGAAGAAAAAAATGTTGATAATCAAGCCCTAAAAGACAAGAGAAAAGAATGTGAGAAGCTGGCCAGGGAGAATGCAGTTTTGAAGAATGAAATGCAATCTATTGTAATGAAGCTAACTAAGGAGATTGAAGACTGGAAGAAGAATGAGGAAACCTTGAATTAGTCACTGAAGGATAGATCAGATGAATGCTATAGATTTACATATGAGAATGATCAACTGAAACTTGAATTGGTGCAAACAAAGAATGATGGACAAGAACTTGAAAGGTAGATCGTAATTCTGAGAGATGAGCTAACTACTACTAATGAGTACGAAGAAAAATTCAAAGCTAGCTCACCCCTATTGGATGAGATGATGGTGTTGGCAATTGACACTCATTGGATTCATATAGTATCATTGATGGCAACAAGATTCTATAGGAGACATACACCGACAGATACCGACATTGGAGGCATACACCGACAGATACTGGCATTTGTGTAATCCAGGTCATCACCAACATCGACATTGGCATCCAACACTTTAGTGAAGCTGACATCAGTCTGGGATCCGAAAAGTTTTATTTGTAAAATTATTTTGTAATTATTGTATAGGGCCGACATTGAATATCTTTTGTAATGTATTGTAAGCCGACATAAGGCATATTGTTTGTAGAGGGTATATAAGTCAGTCTTTTAGGTCATTTTAATATATGACAAGGTAGTAGAATAAACTAATGTGAAGGATATGTATGTAGGTCATTTGTATGCAAAATTAATATCATGCAATGATCAGTAGATGGTTTGCAAAGCATGGAGGAAAGGAGATACCGGTAAAAGGGTTCAAGGTTTATGAACTAGTACAAAGAAGAGCTATAACTGGAACTCTTTTTGGCATTGTAGATGCATTTTGTGAGTTCAACATTACTGTTTTATCTCAACAGAAGCTTGAAGTTAGTGAGACTCTTTTGTGTTGAGCAGTGTGCTCTAGGTAGTATTCCTCCCTGCATGTGTAGGCCCCCATGCTATGTAATATCTTTCATATGGCTAGTGAATTGATATTGTGGATCACAAATCCCACTGTGGTTTTTCCTCTTTGAGGTTTTCCACGTATAAAATTATGTGTGTTATTGTGTTCATTCATGTGGCTGGTTTATTTACTTCATGTTATATGTTTCTTTATTTACCGATTTATATGTGTATGTTATAAACGGTTAAAATCTTGTTTTACCACCAGAACACTGATTCAACCCCCCGTCTCAGTGTTCTTGGATTCATTATATTCCAACAATTGGTATTTGAGCTTGGTACCTCAGAGGAAGTTTAGCAACTTGAGGAAGATCTTGAAACCAGAATCATTGAACATGGCTATGTAGAAGCAACTTGAGAGGGCACTTGAGGATTATGATGCCGAAAGGTTGAAGAACTTAAAGCTACAAGATGAATTGAATTCTACTAATGAATTCATTCTTGTTCTGCAAGAAAGGTTATCATCAACTCAAGCTAGGAGGAAGGAACTTTTGTAAAACCAAGATGATGAAGAGAAAAATGCACTTAAGGAACAATGTCAGAAATTGAGTCAAGGAAACATGCTCATGAAGAATGAAATGCAAGACCTAACTATGAGGATTTTAAAATATATTGAGGACATAAAGAAGAAGGAAGAATATTTTGCTGTATCTTTGAAGAACAAATTTGAATAATGTGGCAGATTGGCTCATGAGAATGATCCGTTGAGAACTGATTTGGTACAATCCTGGACTAATGAACAAGAGTTGGAGAGACAAATAATAACTCTAAGAGATGATCTGACTAATGCAAGTGAGTATAAAGAAAAATTCAGGATTAGTGCTGCACAGTTGGATGATTTATTGAAAAGACAAAGACAGAGTAAAGATTCTAGAGGACTTTGGATTTGCACAAGGCGAAAGCTCTGGTACTGTAAATGAAGATCAAACAACCGGTATGTAGAACTCATCAGACCAGAGGAAACCGGTAAGGCAATCTAATGCTTACAAATTCAATGGTAGATGCTTTGTTTGTAATAAATTTGGGCATATGGCTAAACAATGTAGAAATAGAGCAAATCAAAACTACAATTTAGTTCCCGGTCATAAGTCAGGAAGATTGTAGAATAAATGTTAAATGTCATGCATGTGGAAAGTTTGGGCATTTGGCTAATCAATGTAGGTCAAGGAATGACACCGGATATGTCAAAGCAATTCAAAATAACAATGCTACATGTTATGCATGCAAAAAAATAGGTCATATTGCTAAGTACTATAGAAGCAAGACTACACCAGTTAGAAATGATAAAGAAAATGAGAAAGGAAAGAAGAAGTTAGATGAAATACAACAAGATCACACCAAGAGATGGGTTAGAAAGTCTGAAGAATTAAGTGGAGATGCAACTACACCAGTAACTCCATCGGTAGAATAGAGCATTCCTGCACCGGCAAGAAATTCAACTGGTAACTGAGGCATACACCTTAGGGGTTGGAAAATTCATTGCAAATCTTGCATATTCCCTGAAAGAGATCTAGAGAGTTGTATTGATCATTGATGGAGGTTTATCCGACATAAAATTGTGAAACTAACATCTGGTAGGGTACACTGCTAGGCATTTATGACAGTGAAGGATTAGGGTTTACTCACTGATAAAAAGGGAAAATGGACTCATTTTCACTCACACAGCACTCGAGAAAACCAGAGCAAAGCAAAGGCAAATCATAGGCGATGAAAAGTGAGCAAAGGCATTCTGAAAATATTTCCAACAGTTATTTGAGAAGTAATCAAAATATTTCAACCGACGATTGAATTATCCAGGTGTTTCTTTGAAATGGCATCTGGATCATCATCTGCTCCTACTTTCATTACGAATCCCACTGTTATTGAGGTTAAAGATAGGCTTAGACCCATTTTCAAGGAATTTCCTCAAATTGTAATGAAGGAAAACTCTATTGGTGCATTTTCAAGGGTTCCCGATGACATAGTTTATGTGGAAGAAGTCAGGGCTTATATTCACTATACCTTGGAGGATTTAGGCACTGAGGAAATCAAGGGAATGTATCAATCTATGATACTAGTCAGCTTCAGAACAATCAAGCCAAAATATCAAATCATTGAAGACCTAGGGTTAACTGAAATCCTGTATATACTGGAATTCAAGGATGAAATGATTAGATATGTTCTGAGCAGGGTCCATAATGAATTCATCTAGATGGACCAGCCTCACATGATCACCAAAGAATCAATTCAGGTAGTCATCAACTTACCCAAAGTTGGACAGGAACCAGGGAAGAAGATCTCCAACATTGAGGTTGAAAAGCTCACCAGCACAACCCATGATGGAAGGTCGATGAAGGTCATCACCATCAAAGATACATTTTTGAAATTTTCCAGCATGATCATCGACTACAAGGTAACACAATAAAGTTGATTGAACTCTATTGCTAGTTCTTTATCCATGCTGCATATCAAATGATAAACAATAATGGAAAGTATGATTTGTGTGAATGAGTAAGAAATGAATTAATGTTAAATCTTGGCAAAATCAATGGTGTTAAGAAAGGAACCTTCCACTTTGGCAATATTATTGTCTGCCTGATGTTATATTTCATGAATGAGCTTCCAGGTTTGTGAAAATGTTGGGCTCATGACATACCGGTAGGTATGTAGATTAAAGATGCAATCACCAGTCTTGGGAGCAACAGGGATGAAAAGCTTTGGGGCTTCTTTAACACTTTTCAAGAGAACATGAGACCGAGGGAGAGAATATCCAAACACATTATGGAGAAATACTCCACTGATATCCGCTTCATGGTGAAAACAGATGAGACTCTCATGGAAGCGATGGAACCTAGAACAATATGGGTCACTAAATTGGGATATGAAGTTGATGACAATATTCTGGAACTATATGCTAAAATGCTGATTGATGCTCCTTTGGATGATAAGGCTAAACACTTTGGTACTATGGAGGAGAAGGATCTCGAAGTTAAAATTGGCTTCAATAAGGAAAGGAGGGAAAAGAAAATAGACAAAATGTCTGCCTTCATTTAGAATATAATTCACAGGATAGATACAGAACTAGGTTCTAGATCTAAATTGGTAGATCAACCAGTAATGGTAGCTGCAACAACTGTGGTGAAAAGTGCTCCTAAGGTAAAGAGGCTAGCAACTTTCATAACTCCTATCACTTATGACTTTGATGTAGAGGATAATCAACCTCTTGTATTCAAAAGGGTATAGAGGAAGAAAGATGACAAGCCTCCGGTAGAGGAGAAGAAGGTGGAACCAAGGAGGAAGCTAGTAAGAAAGGTGACAACAACATCCACACCTCTGGCAAGGAAACCTACTCAGAAGAGGAAGCCTACTCCATCCGCTCCTGCAACCCCCAACAAGAAGAAGAGTAAGAGTGATGAAGCAACTGAATCGGTAATATGACTTGTGCAACATTAATAGATGAGGTAACTAAAGATGGAATTTTGAAGAATGTGTCAAATTTATATGAGCATTTAGATGACAACGAACAAAATGAAATAGAAGAGGCAATTTTGTTACATTTAGACATATATAAGAAGGATTTGGTAGAGATTTTGAAGGAAATTCCTTTATCATTGTATAATAAGTTAGATGCAAGGAGATTAGATGCAATCAAGAGGGACAAAGAGATTAAAGAAGTTGAACTTTTGAGTATGTGTGGTTCTATAAATAATGAGGAAATGAAAAGATGTATAGAAGTTGCAAATAGAACAATCTTTAGCAGCAAACCCCGACAAATAAGCTTAATGATGGGTAGTGTCAATGAAATAATAAATGAGACCAGAGATGGTTGGGCTAAATTCTTCCAAAATAATCTTGATTTCCTTACTTCTCAAGAAAAATTTGCTATGGCAAAAACTCGCACCATTTTGGACAAATCTAAAGGAAAAAGAATTTTGGGAAGTTCAGATCAAATTTTGAATGAATCGATAGATAAACCTAAAATTGATTAGAGTGTACAAAATAAATTGGTAGAGACAAAATTTGTACAGTTTGAGAAAGGTAATATAGGTGCTATACAAGATACTGATAATATTGTGGATAATACTCCATCGGCAGTAACAGATACTGCACCAAGTGGCAAAGCCACCGGTGCAAAAGAGGATAAGAAAAGGGATATACTGGAAGAGGGTAAGAAAAAGGAGACTGATAAGACACCCAGTACCATACTGACAGTTGATTCCCCAACAAAATTTTTGGCAATTGACACTTCTCAAGTTGAGAAGATATCAATCACAGAGATGAGTTCCACAAAGCTAATAATGATGGCTGCTCAAAAGCTAATAAAGGAGGGATCTACAAATAAAGGAATAATAAATCAGTCAATAACAATTTTGCATAGATTGATTCCTGATTGTATTATTGAAAATGAAGCAAGCCCTTCTAACAAGCTTAAGGCATTGACAGATCACATATCTAATAACTTTCAACCATTACAACAGATTTCCGATCGGCAAACACTTGAAAGATTTACTTTGGCTAAGAAAGCCACTTTTGACCAGATTATTGAGACAGAAAATAGAAAGGTTGAAGAGAAACTTATACTTATTGAAAATTATTTGAAACAATGTACTAACATCTACATGGTTTGTTGTGATATAGAGATTCTTACAACAAATGTAGATAAGAGGATAATGGAGTTGCAAGAAAAGATTGCTAATATTGCAAATTCTTTTGATGGACTAACTTCACTTACAACATATATTGATGGACAAATTTTGACTTTGGAGAACCAAATTTTTTCTTTTGAAAAGGAAAGAGACAAGATTATTCGGAGAGGCAAGAGTCTCAGAGGTTTGGTGAGTCCAAGATTGGATTCACTTGGTGTACATAAGAGGGAATGCATGGATATGCTTGTGAATCGCACACCAACATAAGTTACTAAGAAAGAAACACTAGCGCATTTACTGAGTGGACTTGTATCCATATTTGAAACATTCAAAACCGGCTGGGATACCTATATACAATTACTAGAGAAAGCTTACTCGAAAATCTTGAAATTGGTCAAGCTCCGGTAAAGTAATATGTAATTAGTCTTTCAATTCTTTCACCAGTTTTTGGCATTGATGCCAAAGGGGGAGTATATGTATGTGAAAAATATGTATATGTATATAATCCTAGGGGGAGGATATCAAACAGAGAGTATATTGCAAACATAGTCAATCAGCTCAGGGGGAGCATGTTTCAGTTGAACCGACAGGGAATCCAATTTTCACATGAGTGTTGCCATCAATGCCAAAGGGGGAGATTGTTGGCAATTGACACTCATTGGATTTATATGTTGTCATTGATGGAAACAAGATTCTATTGGAGGCATACACTGAAAGATATTGGTATTGGAGGCATACACCGACATATACCGGTATTTGAGTAATTAGGGTCATCACTGACACCGACACCGACACTGACATCCAACACTTCAGTGAAGCCGACGTCAGTCTGTGATCTGAAAAGTTTTATTTGTAAAATGATTTTGCAATTATTTTATAGGGCCGACATTGAATATATTTTGTAATGTATTGTAAGCTGACATAAGGCATATTGTTTGTAGAGGGTATATAAGTCAGACTATTAGGTCATTTTGATATATGAAAAGGTAGTAGAATAAAGTGATGCGAAGGATATGTATGTAGGTCATTTGTATGTGAAATTAATATCATGCAATGATCAGTAGATGGTTTTTAAAGCAGTCTTGGAGAAAGGAGATACCGGTAAAAGGGTTCAGGGTTTATGAATCGGTATAGAGCAGAGCTATAATCGAAACTCTTTTTGGCATTGTAGATGCATTTTGTGAGTTCACCATTACTGCTTTATCTTAGTAGAAGCTTGTAGTCAGTGATACTCTTTTGTGTTGAGTAGTGTGCTCTAGGTAGTGTGCCTTCCTGCATGTGCAGGCCCCCATGCTATGTAATATCTTTCATATGGCCAGTGAATTGATATTGTGAGTCACAAATCCCACTGTGGTTTTTCCTCTTTGAGGTTTTCCATGTATAAAATTTTGTGTGTTATGGTGTCCATTCATGTGGCTGGTGTATTTACTTCATGTTATATGTTTCTTCATTTACCAGTTTATATGTGTATGTTATAAAGAGTTAAAATCTTGTTTTACTGACAGAACACTAACTCAACCCCCCTCTCAGTGTTCTTGGATTCATTGTATTGCAACAAATGGAAAGTCAGAGACATCAGAAAGATACATGTGGATTTGGATTTGAGAAAGAAGAATCCTCCATTTTTGGATAAAACAATCATCATAAGAAGGAGAAGAAGCCTCCGATAAGACAACCTAATGCTTAAAAATTCAATGAGAAATATTTTGTTTGTGGTAAATTTGGTCATATGGAAAGTCAATGCAGAAGTAGGATGAATAATTGGATGATGAATAATATGAAAAATGGTCCTACCTTTACCGGTCAATGTTTCATATGCAATAACTTTGGTCATAAGTCAAACATGTGTAGAACATTGATAAATAACTTTTAGAACTAGAGATTCCATGCTTGTGGAATGTTTGGACATATATCTAACCAATGCAGGATGTGATGAAATCAGATGAATTTTAGACCTATGCACAGGAATGTAGTCTGTCATGCATGTAACAAAGTAGGTCATATTGCAAGATATTTTAGAAGCAAGAATGCACCGGTGAACAAGAACAAATCTGATGAGAAAGGGAAAGTAAAGGTAGATGAAATCATAGATCAAAATAAGAAGATGTGGGTGAAAAAGGAAGATTCAAATTTGCAAAATGGCTCCACACTTGAATCCAGTGATGGAATCTCATCCAATAACTAAGGATTTTTGGCCTTAGGGGGAGTTTTTCATGAAGAATAGTAGAACCCCCTCTTCAGAGATCTATAACCGGTTCCAGAAGGTTGCAGAAGATCTAGACCAAGCATGCAGATAATATCCAAAAGATTTCATGGAGGTTTGAGACTCTAGTAGGCGATTTCATGAAAAGTAAGATAACTAGAAGCTTTAAGGATGAGCATTTATTACAACTCAAAATTAGGTTTTCAAAGGTTAAAAAGGGTATTTCAAAAGTTTATTCTTCACAATGTGAACAAGAGAAAAGAGTAGAGCAGCAAAGTGAAAGAGATTTGATAGCAAAAATCGAGCTTGAAGTGATCATTTAGTGATTTCTTGCACCCAATTGTGAATCAAGAGGTATTTATCCATTCTCAAGTTATCTTTTTAAACCCTAAATTTTGCTATGTATGCTGGACATTTGGTGGAATTGATTATGCGTTGCATTGATGTTTTGTCATTGATGTCAACACTATCTATTTGGATGCTTTACCGACACCCTTTTGGTCTCGATAGGTTAAGTGGTTTCTGGTTAAATTGGATTCGGTATGATCCGGTAGGCTCTGGTATAATATGGTAATGGAATTGGCTTGTTCATGATACTTATATTTAGTTAGTTGGTTTTGGTCTGGTGATTGGATACTATCCTCCTTTCTTAGAAGTTTGGTTTCTGGTTTCGGCGAGGGTTTCACTGACAGAGCTTTTGATGGATATCTTTGATGAATTGCATAAGTGGTGTTGGTGTAGCTTTTGATGGAGTTTCAGGATGCTGCTAGTGATTGTGTTTGAGACTTGGTAGATGGAGATCATTGCTGAAGCGTGTGGACCTATACTTGGTCCTGGTTGATCTAGGTTATGGACTGATTTTAAAGTAATGTGTGGATAGGACCTATTGATGTATTTTCGGGCTGTCTTATGTGTTGATATTACTTGTTTGGTCTAAGGCCGACATGGTCTATAATTATGTAATTGGTTTATTATTTGGTGGCCGACTTGACTATTTATGGTTGAGGGTTTATATAAATAGATGTAAGATCTCATTGTAGACCATCATGGTTAATGTAAGAGGTCATGGTCAATGAATGTAATGTGCAAATAATGCAATATCATTCATGCAGAGGAGTTGTCGACCATTGGAGATTGAATTAGGTTTATGTAAGAGGATTTAGTCCTCCGTTATTGAGCTTAACTGAAACTATACTCAGGCATAGGAGATGCTATCTTTTGTAGTTCAACACTTCTTCGGATTGTAGTCTGGATTTATATGTAGTCAATGAGGCTCATTTTGTGATGAGCAGTGTGCTCTAGGCTGTTGGCCTTCCTGCAAGTGCAGGCCCCTTCATTGTAATTCACATACTTACTGTAGAAGTATTATCTGACTGTGGGTAGGCTTCCCATAGTGGGTTTTCCCTATACCGGGTTTTCCACGTACAAATCTTGGTGTTGTGTGGATGGCTTTTATTTTGTGATTATTGTTTATGCTTAATTGATTAACTGCTATTTCGGTATTAATGTTTTGGGTTTTAGTATTAAAGTTTTCATTGTTGAATGTTCCTGTAATCTATGACAGCTGATTCACCCCCTGCCCCTCTCATTTGTCTTCCGGTTATATGAACTATCTAACAATTGGTATCAGAGCTTTGGTCCTCTCTGCAGAAAGCTTAACCACTTGAGGAAGATCCTATGGCGACTAATAGTTCAAGTTCATCCAGTTCTTCTGGAGCTATCTTTTGAAGGGATATTTCGAGGCTTGATGGAACAAATTACACAGTATGGAAGATTCAGATGGAGACACATCTTAGATGTCTTGGCAAGGGATTTGGGAGATCTGGCAATCCTCCTCCGACAACCTTGGACAAGGAGCTTGAGAATGATTGTAGAGCAAGAGAAGCCCTCTTGTGTGCACTTTCTGATCAGGAAATAATGGGATTAACCGACAAATCATCTGGAAAGGCTATATGGGATAAGTTGGAGACTCTTAATGAAGGTGACCCTATAGTAAAGATTTCTAAACTTGATGGTTACTGGGTGAGATATGAAAACCTAAAGATGGAAGAAGATGAAAGGATTATTGCATTCATGGAAAGGGTAAATGACATTGTTATGAGAATTCAATGTTGTGGTGGAACTCTGAGTGAAGATGAAGTCATTTCTAAAGTCCTGAGAGCCCTACCACCGGCTTAAAAAATGAAGGATACTTCTATTAATGAATTGAGAACAATGGCTAATACATCTATCAATAGAGATACTTTGGTTGGGAAACTATCTTCTTTTGAGCTTGAGGAATTTGGACCTTCTAGAGCTATGAAGACTGAACCCGCTTTTCATGTATCTACATCTACAACCGGTAAGCAAGACTAGAAAGATTTATATGCAAAGGAGTTAGAAGATATGAAGAGAGAAGATGATGAGTTTGAGAAGCTTGAAGCACTATTTGCTAGAAGAGTACCAAAAGGACCCATAGGAAGTAAGTATGAAGGAAAAGCACCTTTTAAATGTTTGCATGTAATAAGATTGGTCATTTTGCATCTAGATATCCTGAAAGAAATTCAAGATTTGAAGAAAGAGTTAAAAGATCATTTAAGCCTAACCCTGGATGTCAGAACAAATAAAAATACAAGAAAAACAGAGACGAATCATGCTTCATAGTGGATGAGGAAGGCATTACTAATTTAGATGATGAACTGACAGAAGACTCTGCTAGTGGATCCAACAACGGGAAGGAATGGGTATTCCTGGCTATCAAGGAAGATGATCTAGCACTAGAAGAGAATGTATCTAAAGAGAAGGCACTTGCTACTAAAATTGAAGACAAGGATGAATGGGTAATTGACAGTGGTTGTTCACATCATATGATTGGAGATAAAGGTAAGTTTCTATCTTTGCAAGAATTTGATGGTGGACTAGTTAGATTTGGAGATGACAAGGCATGTATGATCAAAGGAAAATGAACTATATCATTGGATGGTAAGAACACTATTGACAATGTTTATTATGTTGAAGGTTTGAAGCATAATATTTTGAGTGTAGGACAATTGGTAGACAAGGGATTTCAATTATAGTTCAAGGATGGAAAATGCAAAATCATTAATAGATTTGGCTTGGAGATTGCAACCGGTACATAGACAAAAGGTAATATATTTCATTTGAACTCTGGTGAGAAGACATGTTTCATTATATAGATTGATGAGAGTTGGGTATGGCATAAAAGGCTTTGTCATGTGAATTTTGATTGCATTATGAAGATCAGTTCAATTGAGGCAGTTAGGGATAAACCTAAGATTATGAAGCCCTATAATCCGGTATGTAAAGAATGTCAAATGGGTAAACAGGTCAGAATCTCTTTTAGGAGTATACAAGATAAATCAAATGATGTTCTTGATCTTATTCATACTAATTTGTGTGGCCCTTCTAGAGTTAAAAGTTTTCATGGTGATAGATATTCCATGCTAATCATTGATGATTATTCTAGAATGATGTGTGTTACTTTTTTGAGAGAAAAATATGAAGCATTTGAAAAGTTTAAAATATTTATAGCTAAAGTGGAAATTGAGACAAGATTGAAGATTAACTGTTTGAGATCAGATCATGGTGGAGAATTCACATCCGGTGAGTTTAATAACTTTTGTGATAAGCATGGTATAAGAAGACAATTTTCTGCTCCCCGAACACCTTAGCATAATGGAGTTGCAGAAATGAATAACACAACTATCTTGGATGCTGCTAGAACGGTGATGATGGAAGCTAATATACCTCATATCTAGTGGAGAGAAGCAGCGAGTACAACGGTTTATACATTCAATAGACTACATATCAAAGGAGAAACAAATAAGACACCTTATGAATTATGGTTTGGCAATACACCTACAGTTAAGTATTTCATAATTTTTGGTAGTAAATGTTATATCAAGAGATATGATACTATTGGGAAATTTGATCCTAGATGTGATGAAGGAATATTTCTTAGTTATTCTAATTAAAGAAAATCATATAGATGTTATAACAAGAGATTGCAGAGAATTGTGGAGAGTGCTAATGTCAAAGTAGATGAGCTAAACAAAAGTCAAATCAGAGTTTATGAGAAGGAACCGACAGTGGAAATGATTATATCTCAACCAGTAGCACCTTTACCGAAATATAGAGTTGAACCAGTTACTTTGGAAACATCAGAGAATTCTACAGTAATTGAAGAACAAGGAAGAGGAACAAAATGCCATAAGACTCCTATGTATGTGAGATTGAATCATTCAGAAGATCCGATAATTGGAGATAAGAGCAATGGAGTGATGACAAGAAGAAGAATGGAAACTAATGAGGTATGTTTAATTTCACAAGTTGAACTGGTATCAGTATTTGAAGCATGTAAAGATGAACATTGGTTGAAAGCTATGGAAGAAGAATTAGATTAGATTGAGAAAAATAACACATGGACTTTGGTTCCCCAACCTAAAAATAAAAATATTATTGGAACTAAATGGGTTTTTAGAAATAAATTGAATGAGGATGTTCAAGTTATAAGAAATAAGGCTAGATTGGTTTGTAAAGGATATTCTCAGAAGGAAGGAATTGATTATGGAGACTTTTGCACCTATAGCTAGGATTGAAGTTGTAAGAATATTTCTTGCCTATGCTGCTTATAAAAACTACAAAGTTTATCAGATGGATGTTAAATGTACATTTTTGAATGGGGATCTTGATGAGGAAGTTTATATTGAGCAACCTGATGGTTTTTCACTATCAGATGATACATATATGGTTTGCAGGTTAAGGAAAGCTTTTTATGGATTGAAACAAGCACCTAGAGCTTGGTATGCAAGGTTGGATAAATATCATTTGAAGCTTGGTTTTACTAAAGACAGTGCTGACATTAATTTATATTATAAAATCACTGATGATGATATACTGATTGTTGAAGTATTTGTTGATGATATTATTTTTGGAGGTGAAGATAAATTATGCATAGAATTTTCTAAGAATATGGAGAAAGAATTTGAGATGTCTATGATTGGTGAGATGGAATTTTTCTTAGGTTTGTAGATTACTCAGACTGACAAAGGTATTTTTATCTGTCAAACTAAATATGCTAAGGAATTGTTGAAGAAATTTGGTATGGGAGATTATAAACCGGTAAGTACTCCTATGGTTACAAGTGAGAAATTGACAAGAAAAGATGTTTCTACACCGCTAAATCCTACAAGATATAAATATATGATTGGACGTCTGCTTTATTTAACTCAGACTAGACCTAAAATTATGAAAGTTGTTTATATTGTCTCAAGATTTCAGAGTGATCCTAGAGAAAATCATGAGATGGCAATGAAACGGATTTTTAGATACTTATAAGGTACATCAGAATATGGCTTGTGGTACCCTAAGGATGATAACTTTACTTTATGTGCATATACAGATGTTGATTGGGATGGAGATGTTGATGACCAGAAAAGTACTTCCGGTGGGCTTATGACAAGCCGATGGCTATAAAAATTAAGGAAGGATTGTTGGGTATAGGTGACAATGTAATGATAATATCTACCTTATGGGGATATTTCAAGAAATTCCAAGTTACTATGGAAGACAGAGAATGAATTTCTAAGACCATAGTAGAGAAATATGAGAAAACTATCTATTTTATGATGGAAAAGGATCAATGTCTGATGGAAGAAGTTGAGCCAAGAACCATGTGGATCATGTCCATGGGGTATGAGGTTGATGCTTACATGCTTGATGCATATGCTCAACACATGTTGAGCCAATCGGTGGAATAGAGCGAACAAAGATTTGGTACATTTAAGGAGAAGGATATGGACTTGCACATGAAATTCACTGAACAAGGAAAAGGAAAATGAGGAAAGAAGTTGAAGTGGTTGCAAAATAGATGGGGATTACAAGAGAAGTTGTGCAAAGGGCCAGAGCACAAAATATATCGAAGGAAGAAGATATGGTGAATCCACAACCCAAACCGGCATCTTCACCTTCGAAGCAGTCAAAGACGAAACCCAACAAATCTGCACCTACCTCCGGTGTGCAGAAGTGGGTACCTCCACCCAATCCTAAACCAACAGAATCTATCAGTGGAGCTGAGAAGAGGAAGAAAGAGAATTATACAAGGCAATATGTTGCAGAAAATGAGGAAATAGAGTCGGGTGAAGAAGTGAGGGAAGTAAAGAAGACTACCATGTATGCAAGGGTAGTTAGGAAACCTACATATGATGATGCTCCTCCTGCCAAGAAATCTAAGTCACAAGGAGATCCATTTGATAAGACAAGAGTGGAAAAGAAGAAATCTGAGATAGATGAAGCTCTTAAGTCGAGTAAGATTGAAGGTTCCTTCATTGTTGTGCCCCCATTACAGAAGATCGTAGATACAATAGTTAATGAAGGTAATTTGACAAACCTTTCTTTATATTATGAGCATTCTTATGAGAAAGTTCAAAGAGCTATAGAAGAGGTAGTTGTACACTACATGAACTCTTTTACTAAAGTAATGATTTAACTATCATCCCTGATTCTGAAAGAATTGTATGATACTTGGATGCCTAGAGACACACAGCTAGTATAGAAGATGAATGTTTAAAAGAACTTACCTTAGTTGACTTGTGCCCTTAAACAACAAGAGAAGAGCTACCTAAGATTTTGGGACTTGCAAAGGAAAACTTTTGGAGAAAGCACAAAGTAAATAGAATAATGTTAGGAAGGATTGATGAAGTGGTGAAAGATACAAAAGGTATTTTGAAGAAAATTTTGAAAGAAAATAACTATCAGGTTATTCCGAAGAAGGATGACTCCCAACCAGAAGGACATTCAAGAAAATACATTTATCCTCTGGTGGTTCATATATAGACAAAAGTTTCTTAGGACCAACCATATGCATAGTTTGATCTAGTTGAACATAAAACACTAGTTGAAGCCACTGATGATCAAGCAGTTGATAACTCCGGTGAAGCTATGCAGGATCCTCCTGAGATATAAATAATTGCTGAGATGATAGCTGAGGAGTTAGGTGAAGTAGGGAAGGGTGTATATGATGGAAAAGAGGGTGAAAAGGTTAAGAATGAAGAAGTTGGGAAGGAGAAGGGTGAAGAGAAAATTATCAAGGCTTTGGCAACCATGATAGCAATCACTGTTCCTGACAAAGGTAAGTGGATTGCAGATGTTGAGGCTGATTTCTCTCATGGTTCAGTAGATTTGAGCACCCTATCCTCCTTCAAGCACTTAAACTTTCCACTCTCGCACAAATCATGACAAGTGAGGACCTATTGAAGTTACAGTATGAGGAACGAGAAGTCATTTCTTTAGCCAAGAAAGTTTTGGAGAAGATTTTGCTAGATTTTAGACAAGATTCGCATGCTTCTCCATCCAAAAAGCTAAAGAATATGCTAAGTGCTGTTGAGACTCATTTTGACTCATTAGAAAAGGTTGCAGATGAATTAGTTCAAAAGAGGTTTAATGAGATGCGGTTGCAACAAACTTTGAAGATGGTTGAGGGAGACAAAATAAGTCTAAAAATTATCGTGAAGAGTGTAGAAGATGCATTAGATGAAGGTGGAAAATATTCAAATAATGTCTCTTTTTACCCAAGTTTACTACAGATATTGATAAGAAAATATGAGATCTTAAAGGGAAGCTATCCGGTATTGGTCATTCATTTGCCCCTCATTCAGTTTTTCCAAATTCCCTTGAAGCTCAAAAATGGATCTCATTGACAAAATAAAGGGCTTAAATAAGGAAAAAGAGAAATTGTTAAGAAGAGTGGGAGAACTAAGAATCCCGATCACTCCCCAGATGGACACCTCACTTGGAGCTCAATAGGATGCAATCAATGCTTTAGGTAAACTGGAGTCATCTGATCCCAAAGGCGTTGAAATTCATGCATATATGTTCAGTACCTTAATAAATGTTTTAGATTGTTTCCTGAGAGGATGGAATGAGTACTTGAAATCCTTGAAGGTTACTTATGCAGATATTTTTAAATTCATGTATATTATTGCATTCATTTGTACATAAGTTTTGGCGGATTCCTATCCTTTTCCATTGATGTCAAAGGGGGAGAGAGTTGGGAGAGAGCAGTAAAAAATGATGCTTAGTATTAGGTGGAGTCAATTGAGTTGCTTGCAATTTTTGGAGTCTTGGAACACTTATCATTTTTCACAGTGTTGCCATCAATGCCAAAGGGGGAGATTGTTGGAATAAGACACTATTTTGATGATGCTCTTGTGAAGATTGATGATTTCTAGTGCATGTGATTTCTTAGGAGTTGTCATTGATGGGAACTTAGCCTATTGATCTTATCCGGTATGGAGTTTGGGATATTTGAATGTCTTGAGTAAGTTTTGGTATGTCTCTCAGTGATACTTAGTGTACAGTTTTGGTGAGCACTTCTCATTTCTGGTTATGTGTTTTTGGTTTCTATGATCAAAGTTAAGCTGATTGAGTATGTGAAGCAAATTATCACACAATCCTATCCTCCGGTGTTGTTTCTTGAGTATGTTGGAAGGTCCGGTATTCTGTACAACAGTAAAATAGGGTTATATTCGTAATTGGTTGTGTAACATGTGGACTAGATTATTTGAGGTGATTCCAGTGGTTGTTGGTAAGTTTGAGGTAATTGGACCAACTTATAGGAAGTGTATGATCATATGTTTTGGATCCGGAATATTGTTTTGTGATAATTTGAGCCGACTTGAAGCTACATGTTTCATATTTTGATATTTTGAGTAGCCAACTAATTGGAGATTTATTTTGGTGGTGCAAATATATAAGATGGTTTTGGGTGATCATTTTGGATGTATGTGTGTGTGAAAAATTGTTTTTGGAGCAAATGAGCACAATTTTACGTGTGCACCTTAAGAGAGCAGCTTATCAGAACAACAACATCGGATCACTTTGTGCATAACTAAAGCTATTATTTAGCATAGTTAGATTCTTTTCTTCAGTTCATAACTCATCGAAATCATTTTGTATTAGCTTGTAAGAAAATGAGCCTTCCTCCAGGTTGTAGCCCTTTTGTAATTGGGCAGTGAGCTCTAGGCAGTGTGTCTGAATGCAAGTGCATTCCACTTTTGTAATATTGTTTTACTACTGGCCATAGTATAATAATATTGTGGGTTCAAATCCCACCATGGTTTTTCCCTTTTTGAGTTTCCATTTAAAAATTTTGGTGTTATGGTTGAATGCTTATTTGGGTGTTATGGTTCAATTTTCTTGCACCAATAATGTCGTAGATTATGAATCCTTGACTAGAGGACTTTTTTTGGCTCTCAAAAAAGGAGCCAAATCTGTGAAAGTGCAAGGAGATTCATAGCTCATCTTTAAGAAAATAAGAAGTCAATATGCATGTCATGATAAGAGGCTAGCACCTTACCAAGACCGTGTTTGGGGTCTCATAGAAGACTTTGAGGCCTTTGACATCTAGTTGGTTTCCCACATTGAAAACACTATATTAGACACACTGGCAATGATTGATAACACTCTTGAACCAATCAGTGAATCCCCTCTAAAAAAGGTTTTCAGTCAAATTGGTTCCCACTTCAGTAGTGCTAGACAACATCACACACTTTTAAGTTTTTGGAGATGATAGGCACATTTTGGCTTTCTTGGTGAATTCAAGTTCGTTTGAGGACCAAATTATTGATGAGGATGATAAATAAGACTTTAATGGTGAAGAGGATGTTGAAGGTATTATGAACCTCACCACAAAGGTTATCCCGAAGGGAATGGTGACCCTTGAATGATTCTTCGACTCTGACCCCGAGGTGAAAGAGAAGTTAACTACAAATTCTGAGGTTGGAAAATATGAGCCATATAATATTGGTTTAGATGGTCAAGGAAAGATAGTTTTCATTGGAAAAACCTATACCCAAGCAGAGAGAGAGGAAATTCTAAAGATCTTGAAAGAATATATAGATGTCATAGCTTGGGGGCATGAGGATTTAAAAACTTTTGACACTTCAATCATAATACATACCATTCCTTTGAAGCCCAATGCAAAACCTTTCAAACATATGCAACACCTAGTTAACCCTCTCATAGAACCTCTCATTTTCAAGGGAGTTCATAAGATCTTAACTATTAAAACCATCTTTCCAGTCAAGCTCTCAAGCTGGGTTGGGAATCTAGTTTTCGTTTGAAATAAGAATGGTGAGATCAGGCTGTGTGTGGATTTTTGCAATCTAAATAAGGCATCAGAGAAGGATAACTACCCATTACCATCTCTTGACAAAGTACTCCAAATTGTGAATGTGTCACAAATAATGTTATTTCTTGATGGATACTCAGGCTACAATCAGGTTTTGGTTAACCACGAAGATCTTCTGAAGACAATGTTCACCACCAAGTGAAGAACTTTTACATATCGACAAATGTTGTTTGGTTTGATAAATGCCAGTGCAACCTTTCAGAGAGCGATGGATACAAAATTCAAGGAATTGATTGGGAAGTTCATAATTATATACATGGATGAACTCATTATGTTTTCCAAAGGATGTGAGGACCACTGTAATGCCCCGCCAAGAAACCCCGAAGGGATAAAGCTAAAACACTCAAATGGAGTGTAAATTTTTTTTTTTTTTTTTAATAATAATAAGGCACAACATTAATATTCCTTGGAGTTATCTAATGCTTAGATAACATAGCGGAAGACTAAATGAACCTAAGGAGTTTCCCAACATGATTACGTAACTTAACACCTAACTCAACTCGCGACATTTGATCCAATTAAGCAGGATATCTTAATTACATGTTATTACTTGGAACATGGATTAAATTTGTTCAGTGAATTAACGATATAGAAATTAGGAAACGTTCATCTATTATGGTTAGAGATGAGGCTAACATGAGGAAATTTACCCATAGAAGTTAAAACATAGATAACATATGAATTCATCCATTAAGGTTAAAATATAGTTATCTTGATGAGTTCATCCAATTTAGTTAAAATATAACTAATAAGATGAAGTTCATTTATTAAGGTTAGATTGTAATAACCAAACGAGTTCATCCATTATAGTTAAAATATAGCTAATAAGATGAAGATCATTTATTAAGGATAAAATGTAAATAACATAATGAAGTTCATCCATTAGGGTTAAAATATAGATAGCTTAATGAGTTCACCCATTATAGTTAAAATAAGATTAGTATGATGAAGTTCGTTTATTAAGATTAAAATATAAATAACTAATGAGTTCACCCATTTTAGTTCAATTATAGCTATTATGGTGAAGTTCATTTATTAAGATTAAAATGTAGATAACAACATGAAGTTCATCCATTAGAATTACAATTTAGGTGATATGATGAGTTCATCCAATACTTTTAATCCATTCATTGCATTCATGTTTACATTAACACATGCCATGCATCTTGTTCCAAAATGTACTATAATTTCATCATAACTAATGAGTTCTTTCATGCATACTTAATTGTATCATCATTAACTGAAATTGATTACAATACTTCATGATCCATTTATTGCATTTAAAAGATGACTACGTACATGCATTACGATAATTCTCATCTAACCCACTTATATATTCTATCCAATTACCATCCATACATGCTAGCACTATCCATGAACCATGAGAGAAAAAAACATCACATAACACAGAAATGATCTCGGAGTTCACCCCTAGAGGGCTACATCTCCGGGTCTACTCAACTGCAAGACCCCTTTGGTAATTAATTAAGTTATAGTTACATAGGGTTCACGTCATTTACATTCCTGCCTTTTAGGCGAGCACAACAATATACAAATGACCATTTCGGTCAATAAATCCTAAATGATCCCTACATAGGAACGGATCCAACTGAGCATATTAAAAGCTAATACAAAGGTCCATTGCCGGACGGTACTCTAACTAGGATCCTGACCAACCTAGGGCCAACCACAATTTAGCCAGACGACAGGGTCTAAACAAACATATCAGGTCTTGCCATTACTTTAAACAAAAGCGAGTACAACAATTAGAACTTGTGACAACAATCACCAAAGAAAATACAATCTTTTCCCATATTGATTTAAACATTTAAAGGTTGATCAAGTTTTCTAAAATGATCTAAGTCATTTTCAGTTATCTATCTACTTTGTCTAAAAAAAAATGACATTTATGGTTTACTAACTCACTATAGTTCATGTAGTCACATAAATCTGTCCAGTCTAATTAAATGAATATTTGCTATAAAAATTCCCTAGCCATCAGTTAATTAAATTAATATTTAATCAATTCATCTTCAAACATTCTCCTATTAATTTTATTAATTATTCAATTTATTTTAATTAATTCATTAAACCAAACTCACAATCAATTAAATGAATAAATCCTATTTATTTCATTTAAACCCTTTTCCTCTTTTAAATAAATTAAATAAAACATTTATTTAAATCATAAATCCCCCCCCACTTGCATTTTCCTACAAATGCAACTTGCACACATTTATTGAAATAAATTAATTTATTTTAAATAAAAATCCTATTTTCCCTCACCCACCAAATCCACTTGCAAATCTAACCCCCTTCTAGATTCTTCTAACCCCTTCCTAATTAGCCTAATCCATCCCCTAATTATTGTCACATTCCTAAGCAACTTGGAGTCACTTCTCAAAGACTTCAAAGTCTTTGAAAAGCATTAAATGCTTTGTGTGTTCACCAATTTAACCTCCAAAGTCTTCCAAAACCACTAATGGCTCTTACATGACCATTAATGGCTCTTACATAACCATTTATGGTTATTTCAACTTGCACTCATGTGTCTCCTCAAACATTTATTGCTTTGACCATGTTTATCCCTTTTGCCTTTGCATAAGAGTTTATCCATTGGATAAAAGCTTTATTCTTTGAATAAAGAGTTTATTCATTCAACTAACCTTGACCTTAACTCCCAAGGTCATGTCAAGCATTTAATGCTTATTCCCTCTCCTCTCAACCTATCTCACATTGACACTTGTCATCCTGGGATTGGGTTGAAAGCCCTCACATGGATTTTGAAATCATTCAATCCTGATGCTTGTTGAGATTGCTCAATCTCAACCATCCATTGCTCCATTTTTCCTATAAATAGAGCTCATTTCTTCATAATCCAGATCTTGAAAACTTGTATGCATTTAAGCTATAGGCATTTTGAGAGAGCATTTTAGCATAATCAACTAATATCTTGTCATTTTGGATAAAATAAATCATTTTAGTATCAATAGTATAGTATTAGCTCTTTATTCACATTTAGGGCAAATACTTCAATCCCAAACCTCCATAAGCATCCATAGTGCAAAAAGCTGCTGAGAGCTACACTATTTTGGAACTTGGAGAGGAGAGGAACAAATGAGAAGAAGTCAAGAGCATGTTAGGAGGCATTTGGAGATGCCTCATCATATTTACCTTCTTAGTTAGATATTTTGTCATGCTTTTGGTATCTCTTTTGACATGTTTGTGTAGGAAAGTATTTTGTTTGTGATTTCTTAGACTAACAGTTTGGCTTTTCTTCTTGTTTGTGTTTTGTTATCATTGACTAACCTTCCCTTTTTGCAGAGCATCATTTGGTGAACCTGACGTGAATCCAAACACCTAAAAAACAATTTATTTTTGACCAATAACATGTTTGAATGTTGAACTTGACACACAAGTTACGCTTTAGCGCTATTGATCACGTTGTAGTGCTATTGCAACTTGTTGTTCTAGCGCTATTGTTCTTACAATATCGCTATTGTACCAAGTTTAGTGCTATTGACCTTGTTTCAGTGTGTTTGAAATTGTTTTGGCGCTATTGGGAATGTTTTAGTGCTTTTGCCATCACTGTCATTTTTTTTCTTTTAGCACGTTTGTGTTATATAGTGCTTCTGTTTAAACACAGAGTAGCGCTATTGTAACAGAACGTTGTAAAAATGATCCTGTAACCGAAAAAAGAAAAATTCTTAGGCTTGTAGAGGCCCACCATAGGTTCAGTTTTTACTAACTATTTGTCTCTTGTGTAGGTCTAAAAAAACCAACCTCCTTAAAAATCAAAAACTTCTTTTTGGTGTTTTAAAATTGAACAACACAAAATTTGCTTTCTTGCAAGCTTAGGATCAAAATTTGTATTTGGTGCTCTAAAATTGAACAAAACAACTTTGTTTATTGCAAGTTTAGGCTTAACTTTTCATTTGGTCCTTAAAATCAACAAAACAAATTCATTTCTAGCATCAAACTTAAGCAAAAATTTACAATCCACACTTCCATTTTTGGTGCAATTAAAACTTACAATCCACTTGTTTCAAAATTTTTGCAAAGGCAATTTTTCCTTCATACGTGCTTCAAATTAAGTTGACCAGGATTTTCAAAGTTCTAGTTTACTCAAAATTTTGCATTTGAGGTTAAAAAGAACACCATGATTGTTGGAGCAACATCTCCAAATAGTTAAAACACATTGCGATGGCAAGTTAAAAAGAACAAGTGCATTTTGTGTTTGGCACACTTGTGCAAAAAGTTGGTCGAGTGGTCCTACTTCTAACACACACTATCCTCTCCCTTGGATTTTGTGGTCCTAGGTGCAAGAGAAAAGTGTTAGTAACACTCAAAATTTTTATCTTTTTAAGAGAGGCCTGCCAAGAAACACATCACTCTTGGGAATGACCTCACACGGTAAATCCTTCGAGCCACTATAGAAATCAGGTGAGAGCGAAAGCTGTAGCCTTGGGTATAGTTGTTCCTATAGTGTAACTTGCCGAAAGGACAAATGGGCCCCACCACAAGTTACAAGGCTCTTAAGTGAGTCACTACAGAATGAACTTATGTCCAAAGACATCGAAAATGACTAAACACCTTTAAGTAGTAGCCCACTCATTCTATTGATTGAGAATATTTGAGATATAATTCAATGCAAGAGCATAGATGGTTTTGCTCCCATGATACTCACCATACATATTTCCTTGAGTAGAAACATAGCTTTTTGAAAAGTCACTTGTGGCTTGATAAAAGTGGCGACTCCCCCATCATAAGGATCATCTATTTGTTATACTCACGTAAGACTTAGTATATCACATCCTTACCTGCCACGACGAGATTCATAAGGTATGTAGTACCAAAGTCAAAGAAATATCAAGATGTGGGCTGAATTTATCACAACTAGCCATTTGACCTTAGGGATGCAAAGTGTTTGAAGTGTCTTTGTGTTAGTCAAAGACCAAGTACCAAATTGAGTTGACTTCAGGATTTGGAAAGAGAACACCTAAAATACACTTAAAGGAAAGAGTCATAAAAAGTCCAAGGATTGGGTTGATCTAGACCCATACTCATTTGTGCCTTTTAAGGCAACATTCTTGTGTTTGTGTGCTTGCTTTGTTTTCTTGTCAAAGAAGAACCAAAAATCAAAACAAGTATTCATCCAACCAAACATCTTTCAAAACAACCAAAAAGATCAAAAACAAAGAAAATAATCAAATTTTATGACCATTCTTCACATCTTGAGAAAGAAGAATCTTCATCAAAACATCAACTTGAAAAGAAGATCATTGAGCTCAAAGGCTTTGATCAAAAGGAGCAAATTCTTCTATCTAAATAGACAAATCTTTGTCTCTCATAGAGTTTTTCTACGTCACATGTGTCTCTACCTTCAAGGCAAAATAAACGAATTTGATTCAGAGTCATTAAACCGCAGAGCTTTTATGCAATATAGAGCTTTGAGTTATCACAAAAACCAAGGAGGCAAGATTAATCCCAACTTCTTCCCAAATGTTTGTATCACATACAATGTAGCTCAAGAAATGCCACCAACGCCCGAAAGGGAAGAGGTAGAATTTGTTCCATTCGTAACACAAATATTTTATTGAAGTTCAAACATTTCATCCATTATCTCATTCATACATCATCACTTCATCATCAATCCGTTCCAACTCTCAAAACATTAAGAGGTTCTTGTCCTAAGTTCTCTTTTAGATATTGCTTGAATCAAACACATCACATCACTTTTTAGATTGTTTCTACATCTGGGATAAGCTCATCCTAAGAGACACAGCTACGCAGGTTAAAACTAGTTCATGAGTGAATCCTCTCATTACTAGATAGTTAAATCTGTAACACATCTCATATTTTTCTACACCTTATCACATCAAACCTTATCAAACAAACAAGCAATTCAAAGAAGGAATTTCGGTTACATATACCTTTAAAGTGCTAGAGATCCACATGCAACACAATTCACCAACCATCAATTTCTCATTTCATCAACAACTCATCATCATTTTCGCTCAACTTCAACAAAAACTTGTAAACAAAATGGCTCACACCCGATCACAATCAAGGCAATGAGAAGTAGAAATTGAAGAAGAAGAGGAGGAAAATATCAATGAATTTCAAGAAGCACTTGGAGGAAATGCAAATGATGAAAACCCAAGTACTCCTACTCCTGCAACAAGAGAAAGGGCCCAACATAACCCTCTCTTTAACAGACTTTTTGATGAAATACTCAGGAGGAATGTGGATGCTCACTTTTTAAATCTCGCTCAAGAAGGAGCCAAGCTCCCCTCTAACTTTGATCTTGCCCAATTAAGACAAGCATCGAAATGAAAAAGTTGCCATGAAGAAGAAAGAGGTAGAGATCCCATCAGATATAACATTCCTCGAGGTAACCCACCACCTCCTCCTCCAAATGAAATGGAGATGTTGCGGCAACAAGTTGAAAATCTTGCCCAACAACTTCATAGTGGTGTAAAGACTAACCAATTCTCACTCAATGAGATCTGTCCCTATCCCTTTGATAAAAATATTTATATGCCGCCCTTTCCACGGGGATTCAAAACACCCAAATTCAAAAAATATAGAGGAAAGGGAGATCCTGGCGATCATGTCAGAGAATTTCATTTAGCTTGCCTCGAAGTGGCATATGAAGATACATACCTAATGCACCTTTTTCCCCAAAGCTTGGGAGGAACAACCACATCATGGTTTTCCCAACTACCAGGTGGCATTAGGACCTTTGAAGAGCTAATTCAGAAGTTCTTGGCACATTACTCTCATAACATTGAATGTGATATCACCATGGCTGATCTGTGTAACACTAAACAAAAACTAGGTAACTATTCTCAGTATTCCTGCAACGATGGCGTCAAATGTCTAGCAGACGTTCTCTTCAGTTACCTGAACAAGAACTAGTGGAAATATTTATTTCCAACTTAAACGAAGAAATGGAATTTCACCTGGATGTCAAAGATACAGACTCTTTTAATGACATGATCACCAAGGGCTTAAAATGTGAGTGAGCTCTCATCAAGAAAGGACTTATCAAAATCTATAATGAACCAAAGGATGGTCCTCACCCATGCTTCAATAGTGACAAACCAAGCTTCTAGAACAAAAACAAAAATATCGTCAATGATGGGGTTGTGGATGCCAGAACTATCAAAAGTGCACAACCTGTGGTTCGATTTGCAGGACATAATCCCCCACCTCAGACTAACACAATTGTTCCTTCAAATCAAGGTCACATCACATCTCACGATGAACCCAGACTTCGTCAATAAAAAGAAAAACGAACATACACTCCCTTAGGGGAACCCATCGAAACAATGTTGTGACAACTGATTTCTCAAAATTTGGTAACTCTACCTAAAACATCAAACTATGAACCTCAGGTCAAACCTGCATGGTGGAGGGATACTGAACATTGTGATTTCCATCAAGGGAGAGGACACAAGATGAGTAATTGTCACAGATTAAAAGATCTTATTCAGGATCTTATTGACCGAGGTGAAATTGAAATCGAAGGGCATGACCCAAAAACAACAAAAAATGATCATCTGATGTTCAAAAATCCACTTCCATCACAAGATCAAAGGGGTCCTTCCACTTCTAGGAGAGGCACTGATACCACTGATTATATGCTGGCTGCGTATAATTATACTATAAATCACCTGTATGATGCTAGTGAACAAATTGCAACTATAACCATCAAAAATCCCATCTCCAATTGCAATGTTGTTACACGACGCGACAAGGTTACCATAAAGGCAGCTCCACAAGGCACCACTTCCATACCAAAGCAATACAATCTTGTGGAATAATTAGACAGAATGCCTGCGCTTATATCCATGTTAGAGCTATTGCACTTATCTTCATCTCATAAAACAATATTGGATCAAGCTCTCCAAGAAGCGTTAGTCCCTGCAAACCTGAATACAGACCAATTTCAAGCCATGGTTGGGAGTCTCAAGTCATCACCTTGTCTCACTTTTTTTGAAAGTGACAACTCTTCCGTTTAGCAACCTCATAACACTTCGCTACACATTGAAGGCTTTATCAACCAACATAGGATCAAGCGAGTCTTGATCGACAATGGAGCAGGCTTAAATATTTGTACACTACAGTTGGTCACAACATTGGGATATGCCATAGAATCAGTGGATCCCCATAAGAAGATCACAATCAAAGCCTATGATGATGCAGAGCGTTCATCCAAAGGAGTTGTGGTACTACCAATCCAAGTGGGCCCTGTGGTAAAACACATCATCTGTCAGGTTCTGGACCTTCCTCTACCATACAATCTATTGTTAGGAAGACCTTGGATACATGCCATGCAAGCCGTTCCATCTACCTACCATCAGTGTATCAAGTTCCCACATAATGGTGTAGAGATCACAATCCTGGGCGATGCAAATCCCTTTGCATATTGTCATAACATCAGTCATCAACTAGAGATTACCATTCCTAACAATACAGAAGCCATTTCCTCCACATAATATATAAGTACAACCTCTCTTAGCAGTTCAAACACCCCTATACCCAAGCAGGAAAAGCTTAAGATGAAAATAGCAGAGGAAGGTCTTGGGGAATAAAACTCAAGTCAACTCTTTTGTGTGGGACAAATGCCCACTTCTCCTAGAACACATGGTAAACCGCAACAGTTACTTCAACAACCACTGATCATGCCAGCATGTGCTTTAATGCCTTTCATCCTTGCAAAGAGTCAAGAAGAAGAAACCCAAGATGAGGACTTAGCGGAATGGATCTATAAAGATCTCATCACCACTGATATACCACAAGCTACACTTCCCATAGATCAATATGGCAAAGGCCTCCTCATTATGCAAAGAATGGGTTAGGATGGTCAAAGTTCTTTGGGACCTTGCAAACAAGGAAGACATGAACCACTGCTATCACAATTAAAGCCCAAGGATAGTGCAGGCCTAGGCTTTGAAAAGGAGATCTTTCCTAAGCTCAGATTCAAAGGAAAACCCAACAAACCACTATATCAGCCTATTGCAAAGAGGACACCTTTTATTATCAGAGCAACATCAAACACCATCACCATTGCCCCACCGAGGCTCAAAATGCCAACACAACCATCTACAATGCCAATCATCCCACCAAACAAACCAGTAAACCCATCAGCAGTAGCAATAACATCAATAACACCATTAGTAGTAGCAACTATATCAGAACCCGCAACAACATCTACAACACCAGTAGTTCCAGCAGAAGCAACTAAGTCAACACTACCGATACTCCCCATATCGGATTCATTGATCCCCATCATCCTTCCTGTAGCACCGATCATTTCATCTACAAAGGTGCATCAACCGAGCACACTTGCAGTGTTTAACACAAAGGACATCCCAGTATGGTATAGTAATCGGATGCTGGAAAGTGATTCAGAGACTGACTCACATGAATGGGAATTTGATTCCATACAACTTAACACTTCAAATTAGGAAGACACATCATCACCTCCACCCCGCAAAGACATCCCTGTTTACGAAGAAGCACAGATAAAGACTTCTTGGGTTCCTAAACTAGAAGCTTCTTCCATAGACCCCACGTCACATCCTACGCCTAATTCTGACAAGGAGAGTATCATCAATGACCTTCACCATAATGTTTTAACCCTCACTGACACATCTAATGAACTTAACCTAATCGATGAAGTAATGCCCATTATCCATCCTGAACTCATCGAATGGAACCAACCAAACCCACCATGTCTTGACCTCTTCCAAAATGATGAGGCCATCATTGACTTTTTGGAATTAAGGGATAACATACCAAGTGGGGATCACAAAGCTGGATTCACCATAGAACTTAATAGTGCAACATACTTCGGGGCGGATGCCAAACCTTTCAACTACAAAAATATAACAATAAAACATGGGTCTTCTTGTGAAAACCACACCGTGGCACTGTTTGATTCAACAAAAGTAAAAAGAAAGAGTGTATCCCATGGTGAAAACCTCTCTGAGGCGCCTAAGGACGAAAGGTTTGACATCCTTCCCTGTAGCACACAGCAGGAATGATCAATGATTCTCATTGAAGAAACCAAAGAATACAATGTGGGGACTCCTGAAAATCCTCACCTCATACATCTAGCAACTCTTCTAACTCCAGAGGAGCAACCCAAGTTTGTCGAATTCTTCCAAAAGTGCTAGATTAACTTCACATGGTCATATGCAGACATGCTTGGTCTTGATCCAGATTTAGTCATGCATCACCTCACCATAGTGGAAGAAGACAAGCTTGTCAAGTAGAAGCTTCATAAGATGCATCCTCAGATTGTAGTACTAGTCAAAACAGAACTCAAGAAACTCCTAGATGTTGGTTTCATTAGACGAATTGATAATGCAGATTGGATCTCCAACATTGTTCCTATCGGCAAACCAAAAGGAGGCATCTGCATTTGTACTGACTTTAGAGATCTGAATAAGGCATGTCCTAAGGATGACTTCCCCCTACCAAACATCGACATCATAGTGGACCTAATAGCAGGACATGCCATGCTTTCACTCATGGATGGCTTTTTTGGGTATAATCAGATAAAGATCGCACTAGAGGATCAACATAAGATAGCCTTCACATGTCCATGGGGCACATATTGCTGGAATGTAATGCCTTTCGGTCTAAAGAATGCAGGAGCGACCTATCAAGAAGCAATGACCACCATCTTCCATGACATGATGCATACTATGATGGAAGATTATGTTGATGAGTTACTATCAAAATCACTCACCAGAGAAGGACATCTCAACATATTAGATAAAATCTTTGATAGACTGAAACAATACCATGTTCGACTCAACCCAAAGAAATGTGTCTTTGGAGTAACCTCAGGGAAACTTCTAGGATACATTGTCTTAAGCAAAGGCATTGAGGTCAATCTAGCAAAGGTCAAAGCAATCATGGACATGCCACCACCAAAGAATACTAGTCAGCTAAGGACATTACAAGGATGCCTTCAATCAATCCGAAGATTCATTGCACAATTGGCTGATAAGTGTCATCCATTCACACACCTGCTATACAAGAACATCCGCTTTCAGTGGGATGCTAGATGCCAGCAAGCATTCCAAATGCTTAAAGACTATCTCATGAATACACCATTGCTGATCCCACCAGATCCAAGTAGACCGTTATTACTCTATATCTCAGCAACAAGTACAACATTGGGTGTACTACTAGCACAACATAATGCAGAAGGGAAAGAATGTGCTATTTACTACATCTCTCGCACACTGGTTGGCTATGAACTCAATTACACACCTATTGAGCGAGCTTTCCTAGTAGTAATCTTGATAGCCACTAAACTGAGGCACTATCTGTTAACACACAAGGTACAACTCATTGCAAAAATTGATCCACTCAAGTATTTACTTAGCAAAGCAGCATTGACAGGCCACTTGGCCAAATGGGTGATGATTCTAAGTGAATTTGACATCGAGTATGTAGACTGTAAAACTATCAAAGGTCAAGTTATTGCAGATCAGTTGGCCGAAGCACCACTCATAGGCGATCATCCTCTCATTTGCAATTTTCTAGATGAAGAGATATTCATGATCACAACAGCACAACCATGAAAACTATACTTTGATGGTTCATACACTAGGCATGGCTCGGGGGCAGGCATTCTATTTATCACACCTCAAGGTGACAACATCCTGAAGTCTTACAGGCTCACATTTCCATGCACAAACAACATAGTAGAGTATTAGGCCCTGATCACAGGACTCAGGCTAGCCGTACAATGGAAATTACAAGAGCTACAAGTATATGGCGACTCCCAACTGGTCATTCAACAAGCAACAGATGAATATCAGACCAAGGATGATAAACTCATGCCATACAAGCAAATGGTGGACAGTCTAAAGGCATCATTTACTACAATTACCTTTGAGCATATACCAAGAGATCAGAATTGAGCTGCTGACGCTATGGCTACTATTGCATCTCTCCTAGATCTTCCACAGAATTCAACTCGCTACGAGTTCTTAGTAGAACAACTTTGGATTCCCGCTTATGATATCCCTGAATCCGAGATGATATGTCGCCTTGTCGGTTCTGAATCCCCATGGTATGGTGAGTTCTACACCTATCTCCGTGATCACACCCTTCGTCCTAACCAATCGAATAACCAACGTAAAACCTTCATTTGCCAAATTGCTCGATATACCATTATTGTCGAAACCCTATACCGACACAGTCTTGATGGTACTCTCCTTCGATGTCTAGAACAAGATGAGATAACAAAGGCCTTGGAAGAGGTACATGAAGGAATTTGTGGAACTCATGCAAGTGGTTTGTCAATAGCCAAGAAACTCTTGTGCAATGGATACTATTGGCCATCTATGGAAAAAGACTCCTACTACTTTGTCAGGAAGTGCAAGAAATGTCAAATTCATGGAGACCTAATACATGCACCGTCACAAGAATTGCAACCCATTACAACACCCTGGACTTTTTGTCAATGGGGCCTTGACCTTGTGGGTAAAATCCATCCATCTTCATCCAATGGCCATAAATTCATTATTACCACCACTGAATACTTCACAAAGTGGATCGAAGCTGTTCCAATTACCCAAGTTACCGGCAAGCAGATCGCCTCATTCATCCTCAATTACATCATCTGCCGGTATGGTGTACCCATGTCCATCATCATAGATAACGATCTTCCTTTCAAGAATCAAGATGTCTGTGAACTCTGTGAGAAATTTCACATCCAACACTGCTTTTCCACTCCCTATTACCCACAAGGCAATGGTTAGGCCGAAGCATCAAACAAATACATATTAAGGATCCTAAAGAAGACAGTCAATGATGCCGGCCATGATTGGCACGTTCAATTGAATCCAACACTATGAGCATATCGAACTAGCATTCGAACCCCTACAGGCACAACTCCCTACTCATTGGTCTATGGTGCAGAAGCCATTTTACCTATTGAGGCTGAGATCCCATCACTACGGGTTTCCTTACATAATCTCATAGATGATGAAGCATACAGAGTATCCTGTCTTCAAGACTTAGAGCTCCTTGATGAGAAGCGACAAGCTGCATACAATCACCTCAAATCCTATCAGCAGCGCATGAGAAAAAGTTATAATCATCGAGTTAAGCCTCGTACATTCAAGGTAGGTGATCTTGTTCTTTGAGAAAATCCTCATAACTAGCCCAATCGAGAGCATCAAGGAAAGTTTGAATCAAATTAGCTGGGTCCATATGTTTTCACTACTGTATTTGGGTCTGGGGCATATCAATTGGCTACGTCAGAAGGAGAACCGCTAGCAGATCCGATCAACAACATGCACCTCAAATGGTTTTATACCTAAAAGTTGTACAAAGCATCAGGCTCTCATATATACTGGCAAAAATACCCAAAACATTCAGAAAAATGTCCTGAAGAAAATACCAAAAACATCAAAATAGTAAAGAAAAATCATGCATTCAAACGTTGAACAACCACTCCGGTGGCACCTTGGGTAAGAGTGATGGTGAAAACCTGGTAAACAGGCACCACTCGTAAAGGCTATAGCTCCATTGTCTTTTAGACTTGTTGCGATCACATTCTACTTCATACATACATCCATCCGTCCAAAACCATGGCTTGTTATAAATCTGCAATCAAGAAAGTACTTCATGCGTCTTGCATCCTGCTTTTTCATAGTCATGTCTAAACTGGGGGCAATGCCCTTAACCTATTGATGGAAGTGGATTCTACATTGTCTTGTGATTCATTAAGTTCTTCATTCAAAACTATCTCACAAAATACCAAAAACATTCAAAAACTATCTCACAAAATGCCAAAAACATTCAAAACAATCATCAAAATCCAAAAACATCGGAAAACATCGAAAATCAAACAAAAAAACATGGCCACACATTGAACATACTCATCCGAGTAGATACCAAACAAGCATTGAAAAATACTCACACGATGATCACTTCTCAAATTGACCAAAACAATCAACATCAAAACACAAACTGTCTTCAACAAGGATGCATCCTTCCTTACCAAAACAAAGACAAAATGACGTTTTCTTTGACAAGAAAATTCTGTTTAAAGCTATCAAATACTTGGTTGATTTGTGAGTAATTCATTCGTTTATATATATCAGGTTCCTACAACATTGTTTGTGTATCATCTGTGCATTATTCCGATGAAGTACTGGGGCATGTCCTAATGATGTCTACATGGGAAGTTCACTAAGCTACATGATCTTATGCAAAATGCAGTCATAGATCACTACGGCTTGCTGACTACAATGTATACCTCGACCATATGAGCATGAACCATTACCAAGGATCCATATTTTTTATTCTTTATGTACATGCTGTTTGCTTACAAGATCCATGCTCCTTCTTTGGTTCCTCCTCATCCAATTTAGGTAAAGGTTTTTGTCTCTGATTAAGGTGTGAACTTGTCTCAGGATATGATCAGCTCAAGATCAAGGAGGACGATCCAAGTCATGCATGAAAGGAGATGATCCTTGTCCGTTCCGCAAGCAATACTCTGGTTGACTTGACCCTTATATCAAGTCGTTTGTATTAACTTGCTATATCAAAATCCATGTAAGAATTACTCAGGTCATCTTGAATCATTGTGTCAAGTTGCTTGTATTTTCTTACAACATTTTAAATTTCAATGATGAAAATAGAGCACTATGGATCATCATTTCATCTCATCTATTTATATATTGCATTCCATTGCATATCACCCATCCATTCACTCAGTCATATGTATGATTTTTATGCAAATATGAACAGTTATGTCAAAATTGAGCTGGTCTTGGATACAATCATGACCAAGTACTTTGATACATCATCAATGCATCATGCAAAGTCTCAAAAACCTTGCATCCATCATGGTCATATCATCATTACCTTTAGTTGCATTTTGCATCAAGTACATTCATGTCATTTTTTAAAAATTGCATATAAGTTCATTTAATTTATTGACATTAATCATTTGCATCATTGCATAAACATGATGATTAGATTCATTTATATGATCAAAATTATCCTTGATTGTATTAAACCATTTACTATGCATTCATCTAGTGTCAGATATCAATTATCAGTTTATCATGATTAATTATCCTTTATCATTTATCATTGCATATATTCATTTATCTATTCATTAGTTGAAAGGTGCATTCATTCATCCATTATTAGGTGTCTTATTATGCTCATTTTAGGATTCATTTACATTGCATTCATTATCCTTTTTTTTTTTTTGCATTAAGGTGCAGTTATTAAACCATAAGTTGTAGTATCATCACATTATCATTTTTACTTAATTATATTAAGGCATTTAGAATCATAAAACCATTTGTTTCCAAACATTGGTTCATACCATTTTATATATCCATTATACATATGCATTCATTTAGACATTATCATATAAACATTTGTACTTGACATTTTGTTTATCCATATTACATTCATCTAACAGAACATCTAGATGCATAAACATACATAGCATCATTCATTCAAACATTGCATTAACATCATTGCATATCATTATCTCATCATTATATCAAAATAGGAAACACCAAAATCCTGTTCATAAATCATCATAAGCATACATCATCATCATGGCATTACATACATAAAGCATTATATCAAACAAAATGTGCACACATGTATAAACCTGCATTCATATGTCAGTATCCAACATCATAAATCATCATAAAAACATGCATATAGGAATCATCTCATCAATGCATACACATACACGTATCCATCTAAGCATAAAAATCATAAAAATCACCATCCTGCATAGCATCCATACATATCAAATGCATATCATCAAAATATGGGATCTCCTCATATATATCATCTCATGTATCAGAGTACAATGAAGTCTACAAAATAGGCTACCAAGAGCCATCCAAGATACAGTCCAAAAATAAAATACATATATGCAAAAATGCTCTCTCAGATGCCACTCTGACCAGATGCTACACCACCATCACCACCTGCTCCCCCACTGGTCCCCGCACCACCTGATCTATCTCTCCGTGGAGGCCCCATCAATCCCCCACTAGCTCCTGCACCCCCTGACCCATCTCTCCGTAGAGGACCCATCACACCTCCACTGCTCTGCATCCTCTGGGATCACTCTGATCTGGCCTGTCGCATCTACGAATAGCTTAGTGCTCGCTGATTGGATGGTACCACTTGCTCATATAGGCCCCGCCAATAATCAACCTCTCCACCTGCTCTCCGTACCTCCCTCACCAATGCCTCCACAGATGGCCCCTGTCCCTATACTCCCTCCAAAACCCTCACTCTCTCCTGCAATTGGATCACCCTGTCCATGACTTGATCTCTCCTGCAGCACTACAATTAGCTCTGACTCTCGTGCAAATAGCTGCACATCTCTAGCTGCAACCTCTGCCTCCAAATCCTCCACCCGTGTCTCAGATGCCTCAAGTTGAGACTGCAAATGTACTATCAGTCACTCCCGCATATCTCCACCTGATCCCTCTCTTGTCTCCATAGCTGCCTCACCGGTATATCCCTCTCCAGTGGCTCTCTCCCCTCTATCCATTGGTATCTCCCTCTCCATACCTCTCCCACCCAATCTAACTCCTCCCTGCATCAATGGTCCCTACGATATCTGCAATGGCAATCTGCCTCTCCCTCTCCATTGGATCCGACTGCCCAACCCACCACCTCCTCCACCTCCACCACTATCTCCACCTGCTCCATCGCCACCACCTCCTCCACCATCTCCCCCATCCCCCCTCCTCCTCCATCCCCTCCTCCTCCACCCCCACCATCTCCTCTCCCTCCTCCACCTACTATCGGTCCTCGACCTCCCCTCCTCCGTCTCCATCCCCTATCATCCTCAAAATTGGGCATTAGCTCTGCCGGATCTGATATCTACAGAATCAGATGAGCCACCAGGTACTGCGTGTACTCATCCGATACCCCTGCATCCACCACCCTCGGTTGTATATCTCAAGATCTCACCTGCAACATCTGAAACTCTGCCAGTGCCTAGTCATACAAAAGTACTGGCCCCCATGCATATCTCTCTCGTATCACCTATGCATACTCTCCCGAACCACTAGGTAACCTCTGTCGCTGCCCAAACTGTCTCAACACTCTACCGGGCACCTGTCTCTCTACATGATACGAGGTCCTCCCAATGAGGAATCGGGTCATAAATACATATGGCAGTGCCTCAGCATCATCATCTCAGGGCTCACACTCTAGATAGGGTCTCCATATCATTGCATCAAGATCATCCAATGCCCGCCGCCACCACTCTAACTTCCCCAGTTTGGGCTAACTCATCATACCGCTATACATAAACATATATGGCTAATCCACTGCTCAGAATTTGAGACTCACTGGTCGAGTCACTGGTAAGTGCTCCCATGCCCAAATATGTAGCAACGTCACTCCCACTGCTGATTTGCCCCTCCCACGGTATACCACCTCATGCAGCTCCTGATAAAGGTACGCCAACACACATTGTCCCAGGCAAATCGGGTCCCCTCTGTAATCATCTGCTCTATCACCTGTCCCCATCCAATGGCCAAACCATGCGAGTGCCTATCAGGACATAGTAATCCTCCCACAATGCCGGACAAAACTACTGGTAAAGACTCGTATAATGTAGCAATCTCCTCCCAGGCAATGGAGCCATCATCAATGAATACATCCTCATCAAAGAATCTCTGTACTGCTAGAGTCCCTAGGATCTATTGTATGTAATGAGCTCCCCCCGAATCGGAATACACAGGATGTGCCACACATCCTCCAGGGTCACTGTCATCTCCCCCTGTGCAAGGTGAAATGTGCACGTCTCACTATGCCAGCGCTCTGCTAACGCGGTAATCATTCCGTGATTCATCCGAATCACGGGCATGTGCATCACATCGTATAAACCAGTAGCTGCAATATAGTCGATCTCGGCCTCTATCAGCCGATCCTGCAACCCCTATGTCGTCGGATGTCTCTCGTGTAATTGCAACACGCATAGATCCTCCTACACACGAGCATCAATCAATCATCATCAGTTATTTTATTTTCAAACTTTCTTAAAGTTTAAACCTAGACTATCAACAGATACTTTGATCAAGTATCTTCGGGTCTCAACAAGTAAACAATCATGGCACACCTAGACTTCAACAGGCATTTATCCTAAATGATTTAAGTCTCATCAGGCTGCTATGGTTCAAAACAACTCCCACTTCGCCTCCCTATCCATCTATCTTTGGCATCAGGAGATTTTCCTACAAACTAGAGCATCCATTATCTTGCAAACAAAAGCACTATTTTGCAAACAAAAGTGCTACTTCTATACAATAGCGCTCAACCCCTAACAAAAGTGCTTAATCAACTATACAAAAGCATTAAAACTACAACAACGCTACAAAAGCTCTACAATAGCACTGATTAACGACAAAAGCGCTCAATTAACCACTCAATAGCACTAATCAAACAATAGCACCTAAACAAGCCTACAATAGCGCTAAAAGTTTCAAAAGCACTCAAACAACACCTCAATAGCACCATTGCGGCACAATAACGCTAGTTAATTAGACAATAGCGCCAAAATGTAGTTTCAGCGCTATTGTCCCGACTCAACTTCGACTCAGCAGAAAACATGACAAAAATGCATCAAAATTAAAATTAAAAATTTGCGTACCACTGGTCCATAGTCATCTGGCCACTGGAATTGACGGACTCGCTCGAAACGGTGCTCTGCTACTGGTACCGACATCCTGACTGCTGCTCGCTCCTCTCAAAAGTCAATCTCAGAGCTCTGGTTTTACACTGGTCGTGGTAACAAATGATCCTGTTTTCACCCCTTTCTCCCCATTTAAACCCTTCGCAGTCACCGTAACTTTCCCCCGCTCACCGCCGTGGTCCCTGTGCACTTCCCGAGCCTCCCATTTCTCCATTTTACCCCCGATTTCTTCTATTTTTCACCCATGTTGCTAAATTATTCTCTTCTACCACCCTACCAATTTTCATTCTTTTTCGCGAGATCGCCTGATTTTTCAAAAATTTTCGGCCCATCTCTCGAGGGGGCATACCACCCACTAAATTAATATTTTATGGGGCATTTCTTCACACCTATTTTTTCTTTCTTTGAAATGACGCGATAAACCGCACCGTCTCAAAGAGGGGCAAATGTAGTCACATAAATCTGTCCAGTCTAATTAAATGAATATTTGCTATAAAAATCTACTAGCCATCAGTTAATTAAATTAATATTTAATTAATTCATCTTCAAACATTCTCCTATTAATTAAATAAATTATTCAATTTATTTTAATTAATTCATTAAACCAAACTCACAATCAATTAAATGAATAAATCCTATTTATTTCATTTAAACCCTTTTCCTCTTTTAAATAAATTAAATAAAATATTTATTTAAATCATAAATCCCCCCCACTTGCATTTTCCTACAAATGCAACTTGCACACATTTATTGAAATAAATTAATTTATTTTAAATAAAAATCTTATTTTCCCTCACCCATCAAATCCACTTGCAAATCTAACCCCCTTCTAGATTCTTCTAACCCCTTCCTAATTAGTCTAATCCATCCCCTAATTATTGTCACATTCCTAAGCAACTTGGAGTCACTTCTCAAAGACTTCAAAGTCTTTGAAAAACATTAGATACTTTGTGTGTTCAACAATTTAACCTCCAAAGTCTTCCAAAACCACTAATGGCTCTTACATGACCATTAATGGCTCTTACATAACCATTTATGGTTATTTCAACTTGCACTCATGTGTCTCCTCAAGCATTTATTGCTTTGACCATGTTTATCCCTTTTGCCTTTGCATAAGAGTTTATCCATTGGATAAAAGCTTTATTCTTTGAATAAAGAGTTTATTCATTCAACTAACCTTGACCTTAACTCCCAAGGTCATGTCAAGCATTTAATGCTTATTCCCTCTCCTCTCAACCTATCTCACATTGACACTTGTCATCCTGGGATTGGGTTGAAAGCCCTCACATGGATTTTGAAATCATTCAATCTTGATGCTTGTTGAGATTGCTCAATCTCAACCATCCATTGCTCCACTTTTCCTATAAATAGAGCTCATTTCTTCATAATCTAGATCCTGAAAACTTGTATGCATTTAAGCTATAGGCATTTTGAGAGAGCATTTTAGCATAATCAACTAATATCTTGTCATTTTGGATAAAATAAATCATTTTAGTATCAATAGTATAGTATTAGCTTTTTATTCACATTTAGAGCAAATACTTCAATCTCAAACCTCCATAAGCATCCATAGTGCAAAAAGCTGCTGAGAGCTACACTATTTTGGAACTTGGAGAGGAGAGGAACAAAGGAGAAGAAGTCAAGAGCATGTTAGGAGGCATTTGGAGACACCTCATCATATTTACCTTCTTAGTTAGATATTCTGTCATACTTTTGGCATCTCTTTTGATATGCTTGTGTAGGAAAGTATTTTGTTTGTGATTTCTGACACTAACAGTTTGTCTTTTCTTTTTGTTTGTGTTTTGTTATCATTGACTAACCTTCCCTTTTCTGCAGAGCATCAGTTCATTATCATCATACAAAAACATAATTATGTTATTATGAATTTCCAAACAAAATCACAAAAATATAATTAAATAAACATTAACCAATTAAATATGATATTTAATCTTCAATTAAAACATCATTGTCATACTGGTTCTAAAATAATTCCTCCAAATTCGTCTTTCCAGAACCAAGTTACACTATACAGATCAAGGAAACATATATTTAAAGAAACCAAATATAGATAATCCATTCCCAAATTATTAGATTATTTCCTTGCGCACATGAAGAAAAATACCAAAATTAACTATTAATTAATATATATCTTTATTAATCCTTGATTAATAAAATATAACAAATTAATAATTAAAAACCAATATTAACAAATTAAGTATTTAATTAGAAAAATATTCATTAATAATAAAATAGAATTTGAATATTAATTAATGTATATTTCCCATTATACAAATAATTAATAACAAATTAATAATAATTTATTACTTAATGAATAATTAATCATAATGAAAAAACTTAATTAAAATTACATTTATTGTAATATTAAATTATTATATATATTTTTAATTAAAAAATATATATTAAAAAAAAACCACGGTTTAAAAAAAAAAAAAAAAGTAAAGGAAGAGTGGGGGGCGGGGGGGTGGGGGCGGTTCCACGTGGCCCCCATGGTAGCTCACGCTACCATTGGTAGCGCTGCTACCAAATGGTAGCAAGTGGCTGCCATGGGCAGTCCGCTACCATGGTAGTAGGCCCTACACCCCGTGGTGGGGTTTTATCCCCGCCACGAGTGTCCTTGCCCCCTTCTTTTTTTTGTAATTTTTTTTTTCTAAAAATTAATTATTGTCAAAAAACACACAGTAATAAAAAAAAATATAGTCTCCCAGAGACTTTAAATTTAATTTTCTAGGTTTTCTCACATTTTTCAAATACTCAGATGAGGAAGTTTTTTTTTCTTTCAATCAAACACCATCATGGCAAGGTAAGATTGATTTACACAAATTTAATATCAAATCAAAACCCCATAAAACTAAAATAATAATAAACTAAAAACCCCCAAATTTTCTTTCATTCACAGTCACTGAAATATATTTTTCCAGAATGTTTAAAACAACAGTATGGGAAATTTTATTGCAAGAATATGTTTTTTTCCAAATACCCAATAACTTTCCCCAATACAAAGCAATGCAAACTTTTTTTTTTTTCAAAGCTGAAACTCAAATATGAGAACATTCATGGTTTTTTTGAAACCAGTATTTCATGAAAAACAACAAAACATCGTTTTTGATTTAACAACGAAAAAAAAAGAAGTAAACAAGAATCCTACCTCCTTTAGCATTTCTGGCAAGATTTTGAAGAAGAGCCCCAACCTGCAACTGTAGAAATTCATCCTTGCCCAAAAACCCCAATTCTCTCCATCCAAAATATTCCCCCCCCCTGAAAAAAAAAATCAACAACCCACAAAATGTTTTTCCAACCTAAGTTAAAAGAATGAAATTTCGACCTAATTTCTAATTTCGAATTTAAGCACTTTTTTCAAATAAAAAAATAAAATGAAAATAATCAATCTTTTCAACTATTCAAATAATCTAACTTGCTTTTCTAATTAAAATTAAAATGCTTTTTTCTCATTTAATTTTAATTTTCTCAATATTAACTAAGCTAACATTTATATTTCACAATATTGACGAAAATAAAAATATTTTAATTAAATTAATTCCCAAAATCAATCTTTCACACTAGATCAAATATACATATAAATTAAACTTGCTTTTCTAATAAAAATTGATTTTCCTATATAAATAAAATTAACCTTTCTTTTCCAAAATGCAAAAGAGATTAAATTATTTCTATTTTAAATAACTTTAAATCTTTCCCTTTTTTTTAAAACTCATAAACTAATTAAATTCGTTATTTAAAATTAACCATTAAATTAAATTCACTACAAACATAAATAAAGCGATCTTTTTAATTAATGATTAATCACATAAAAGAAACCTATATATTTTAATTCCTCAATTACAAATGCATAAATGAACACATTAAATCAAATTAAATACTTAAACTTGCTACAAACATACATAAAGCGATCTTTTTAATTAATGATTAATCTCATAAAAGAAACTTATTTATTTTAAATTTTTCAATTACCAATGTGTAAATGAACACATTGAATTGAATTTAGTACTTAGGATAAAATACCCCATTTTACCACACGCAAGGCACGTAACCCAAGAAAGACAACCAAGCATATGACACTCAAACCCAAATGAAAAAGGGAAACCGATGGACCACACAAGACGCTCACTTGATCATGGCTAAGGCAAGACAAGGGTTTTGCGACTACCTAATCCAAATTCTAAGGATGAAAGAGGTATACTCAACCCTACGAATCGTGATGGAGACGAACCTCGCACCTAGGTGGTACTGTATCTGCAATCTCCTGCAACCATGAGTCATGCAAGCATACATATATATATTCAATGAAGGCGTTAGCTCGAGATTTATAACCAGAATTAGGGAAACAATTAAACTTACACAAGAATCGATGCGAAAGCACAATAAAAGGTACGCACAATATTCATATTATCTAATCTACCACATTACATCATAGTAAATCAACCATCCAAGAATGCCACATAGAAAAATTCAACCAAGTTCAAACCGGTTTTACAAGGCCGACTAGGGTAGGGGCACTACAACCACCCCAATCATTTGCGTAAAATATTTGAGAGGTGCCAAAAGTATGAGATATCTCTGAATCCCGAGAAGTGCATTTTTGGAGTTTAAAAAGGGAAGTTGTTGGGCCATGTGATATCTGAAAGAGGGATATATTTCAATCCCAATAGAGTGGAAGCATTGTTGAAGCGGCAAATGTCGGGTAGTAAGAAGGAGATGCGGTCTTTCTTTGGAAAGATCAATTTTGTGTGAAAGTTCATCACCAGGTTTTTGAAAATTGTCAAACCCCTTAATGAAATGATGAATAAAGATGCAAAAATTGAATGGAGCCCAAAGGCTAGAGAAGAATTAAATATAATTAAACAATCAGTTATTGAAGCCCCTATGCTAACCTGTTTAGACTATATCTTGCCAATCTGTATTTACTCTTTTACTTCTTTGCATTCATGTACTACCGTACTCACACAAAGAAAGGATGGAGATGAAAAGAAAATCACTTTTATGAGCTCACTATTTAAGAATGGCGAAGAAAGGTACTTAGCATTGGAAAATAAGTGTTCACCTTGGTGCGAGCAATGATGAAAGTTAGACATTTCATCCTCTAGAGTTAGGTGTATACTATTGTCTCGGATTAGGTGGTGAAGTCATTACTAATGAAGAGCGAACTCGGTGAATGCCAGGGTAAGTGGATGGCTATTCTCCAAGAGTTTTATCTAGAGATGCAACCAATGAAGTTGGTTATGGGATAAGGAATATCTAAGGAACTCGCATCAAATGATCCTCGCATATAGTGCCAATAGTATACTGTGAATTCCTTCACCTAAGATTCTTGGTATAACAACTTGATCTATATTCTGCTTAACAATAAATTCCCAAACGGATTGAATGCCACCCAAAGAAGAGAATTGAGACTTAAGAGCATGATCTACATGATTAAAGACTTAGTTATTTATTATAGAAACTATGAAGGAATCTATCTTTGGTGTCTTGATCTTCAACAAGCTCAAAGATGATTGAAGAATTTCATGGTAAGTATGGTACAGGCCATGGGTGAACCGAATGCAACCACACACCAAATTCTCAAGGTTGGGTACTATCGGCCCACCATATTCAAAGATGTGCATCAACATGTTAGATATTTCCATAATTTCTAGACAACTGCTACTAGAGAAAGAAATATAGCTATGACCCTACAACCAGTGTATGAAGTATGACCATTTTCTCAATGGGTGTTGGACTTTGTAGGGGTCATCAATCCCCATTCATCTTGGCTGCCAAACATTACTGCACTAGGTGGGTAGAAGCACGAGCTTGCATTAACTGTACTACAAAAATTGTCATCAAGTTTCTTGAGGACAAGATTGCTACCAGGTTTGGAATACCCTTCACTCTACTATGTGACAAAAATCCCGCTTTTACATCAGCACAATTATTATAATGGTCTTACAAGTTTAAAGTGGTTCTTAATTTTTTCTCTAATTATTATCCACAAGGGAATGGGGTAGCTGAATCCACTAATATGAACCTTCTTGATTTCATTAAGAAAATTTTGGAATAGAATCCTAGGTCATGAAACAATCAACTAAAATACACTTTATGGGCTGATAGGACCCACATTAAAGCTACCCTAGGTACATACCTTTACTAGCTTGTGTACGATCAAGAACCTGTTTTCCTTGTTAATCTCCAAATGCTTGCGCTTCAACTCATGAAAGATCTTGAAGTCAGAGACTAGGTTAAGGTTCATCTCCTCAACCTTTTTAAACTTGATGAACAAAGGATCAATACCTTGCAACAATTTTCTAAGCATCAAGCAGTCATCAAAAGGCAGTTTGATAAAAGAGCCAAAGTGAAAGCCTTTAGGATCTCTGACGTGGCCTTGTTATGGGACAAAGCCAAAGAAAAGAGGGGCAAGCACTATAAAATTGAGAGACTATGACTAGGTCCTTATCAAATCACCAAAATCCTTGGTGAGAACACCTTTAGACTAAGTTCCCTGATTGGACAACTTGTACCGTTGCTTATAAATGGTCAGTTTCTCAAGCACTATTTCAGATAAATTTAGTTGCATTTAGTCCTTTGTATTATAGTAGTTTGGTTTTCTTTTCTCTATTTTGTTCATTTTGTTCATCCTTCTTTGTTGTTTTGTTTTGTTTTCTTCTGCTGGGGAATCATTTCCTAAGATCAAGATTGGTAAGGGGAGTATTCTTTACACAATGATGGAACAATCTAGGAGTTTTTACTCTTAAAATTTTATAACTTTATTATCTATTATTGGCTTCAAAATTATTATTTACATTCATCTAAGATAGAGAATAACAACCCAATTATGGTTGAATTTTTGGACGTCTTCGGGGGTAAGGATTTGTCTCAACAGTTTACATCACTCACACATGTAAAGTACACCATGAAACTTTAAAGATACCTAGGAGATTTGTGTTTAAGTGAAAAATCTGAAATCAGGAAATCTCTCATTTTCCACCATGGTCCCACACCCAGTACAAAGCTTAAATGCTTAAAAGTTGAGAAAATACCAAAAAAAAAAGAAAGCTCCATTGATAAAAGAAGATAAAAGAGAAAAGAAAATAAAAAGTGATAAATAAAAATTACCGCCAAATAAGAAAAAAGGGTTTTTTAAAGTGCATACCTCAACTTACTTGGGTGATTCAAGTATCTCCTCTGGGGCTATAGATGCTTGACTGGAAATGGAGAAATATTTGATGATGACCAGAGGTAACTTTATCGGGACTATAGACGTTTGACTAGCAGAAGAGCTATGCCCATGATAACCTTGCATGAGATAATAGATTGATTTCAATCATGTAGCTTGGATATGAATTTCTTGGTTTCTCTTTGAGGTTGGAATGGTGAGGTAATTAATTAGAGCACACACATATGAGTTGCTTGGGCATGGTATTGCACCTTTTCTTCACCTCTTGCTTGTCTGCAATTTTTCCTTTATAAGTCATCTTAAACGACAGTAGCCTTGAACGTCAAGTCATGTGCAGATCTGAAGTTCTAAAATGCCTCGAGTCATTTTTCCTAGAGAGTCGCCATTTGTTATACTCTAGACATACTCGCCCCCTCCATTTCTTCTTAGTAAATGTGGGTCCCCCTATTTTTTCCTTTTGTCCCTTTGTTTGGTTTTGTTTCCCCTTTGTTTTTTCTTTCCTTTTTCCGCTTCGGAGTTTTGACTCTCAGAACTCTAAACTGCATTGTTTGCCTTTCGTTTCTTTTCTTTCCACTTCAAAGTGTTAGAATCCTGAAACCCCAAAGTTCTTTCCCTTACCTTTTGTTTCTTTTCCTTTTTCTTTGAAACCAAGGTCTCTGAACCCCAAAGTCTTTAAGATTCTGGTCTATAAGACTTTGGGATCTCGCGACCCCAAAATCCAAAAGTTCCCATTTACTCATGTGTTAAGGACCTTAGAATCTTGGAATCCTTAGATACCAAAGTCCTTTATGTGTGTGTGGTTTTTTTTGTTCCTTTTGTGAGGACTTCAGAATCTTAGGCTACCAAGAGCCTGAGCCATCTTGTTTGTTTTCATTGTTGGAGCCCTGGAACCCTAGGATCCCAGGTTCTTAGAACTCTGGAGTCCCAAGGTCAGTTGTCTTTTGACCTTAAAACCTCAAGATCCTGAAGATTCAAAGCATGTTTCTCCTCATTCCTCATGATCATTAATGGGTATAAATATCATTTCTGGCTTCATTTCGCTCATTTGCATGCCCTAGTCATCCGTGAGCTGTACATACTTGACGATATTGGCAAGTTCCTTGGCACACTTTGGTGTTTTATTCCTCTCCCTTGTTGAGGTAGGTTTTTATTCTTTCCTTTTATTTTAAATTAGGGTTTCATGTTTTTCCTTTCTTTTGGTTTTAGTTTAGGGTTTTCTTGTTTTAAATAACTCATTTTTTGACATTACCGCCCCCTTGTCAATTTTTGGCCCTTCCTCCCCCTAGTGTTTTCAATGCTCCCCAAGTCTTTTCCTTGCTTAGTACCTCAGGTTTCTAGGATCTTGAAACATCTTGAAACATTATGCATCACACACTTTGGAACTTCGAGTTCCCAGGATCCCAAAGCATGTTTGTGAGTTTCATTTGTTGGACTTTGGAACCCCGGGTTCTTGGGATCTCGAAGCGCTCTCCAACTGGTCCTCCCTATACTTTAAAACCTCAAGTTTCTGAGATCCCAAAGTACAATCCTCTAAGTTGGATTTAAAACTTCCACACTCCACAACTTTGGGTTCCCAAGATCCTGGAGTGCATTTTGGTATGCCCTTGTTCCCACTTCAGAACCCTGGGTTTTTGGGATCCCAAAGCACTTTCGGATCGTACCTTATCAAGCTTCTGAACCCTGAGTTCCCAAGATTCTGAAGGTTGATATTTTGAGACCACATCCCAAAATTTTGAGTTTATAGTGCCTTCCACTTCGAAACTCCAGGATCTTGGGATCCTAGAATGAGGTTTGTATGGGAATTCTTTTGGCTCCGGAACACTAGGATCCCAGGATTCTGAAGTCTACTATTTTAGAATGTAAACTACTAATCACTGATTTTTCCTTTCTAGGTACCCCGGGGAAGAAGACAAGGAGCAAGATAGAGATTGGAGAAAGTTCTTGTCACCATGAAGTATCAATACCAAGGATAGATGCAAGTCTCTAAATGTGAGAATGAGGTGTGACTAGTTATAGACACAAAGATGGGACACATTGCGTTAGACACAATTAAGAAATATGTATCTTCTCAAAACATCAATGCTACCTATAGGAGAATTAAAAGATCGGGACTCGTAGAGGCCACAATTTTTCCTCTAGCCATCTAGTCACTGGAGTTGATCTTGGCAATTTCTCAACACTATGATAAATATACCAGGAGATGTATGGATACAAAAGAAAATATAGTGGTGGACTTATCATCTAATATGCTAGCTATGAATTTTGGGATCCCACAGTATGAGAAGGTGTTACAGACTATTGAGGAGGAGGTCATCCCAATCTTCAATAAGGATTTGGCTAATAACATGGAACACATAAATCAGGTTTGGCTCAATGGTCCAAGGAATTCCAAATTGAAAGCAATAAACAACATACTTAGAGCCAATTTTAGGGATGCTCCATGTGACTTGGTCAACATGCTTAATAGGGCCTTCAGGAAGGAAGATGTGAAACATTATCACTTATGGATGTACCATTTTATCCACTTCATCCTCAAGGGAAAGGATTATTTTTACTGGGCACAACTAATATCTAATAATATTCATGAGCAAATGTGCAATATGATTAAAACCAAAAGGTTCTTCATGAATTCTTATCTGGTATGGATATTATCTAGGGGTGGAGTGAATCATAGATTGAATACCATAGGTAGATTAGGAGAGCAACCTGATGAAAAAAGAGTTCAGAAATATTACACTCAACTGCCCTTCCAAGTGGCCAAGAACCATTTCAAAAGAATTAATGATGCATTCATTTTTGCAGTTACCTATAGATTAACATGTGATGTGGGATACTAGCTATCCACTGAGGCAATGCAATTTATCCAAGAATGGGGAACATGGTTCATTCAAAATCAACGGTCTACATATATCCAGTTGAGTGAATTCATGGGTACTCATTTTATTCTTCCTCTTTATTGTAGCAATAGAATTATTTTTCTTGAATATTCAAGACAAATTGTAGGGGATCAAAGCCTCATGAATCAAAAGCATAAAATGGGAGTAACATTCCTGATCATTCTTGAACACTGTAAGTGGCATATCTTACAAATGAAAAAAACAACATTTTTTGAATTGCAAGACCTATGTCTCAAAGATTTTCCTTATGCTCAGTAGTGATATGACCCATTTGGTAAGCTAAAGGGAATGATGTCAGTAGCATATAAGGGGAATGCGATTGAATTGGAGGACTTTTGGGTAGGACTATAAGATAGTTTTGATGCTAGGAAGAAGGGATACTACAAGTTGGCTGCCTACCAGATGAAGGATTATGAATTAGAGACAAATATTCCTAAGGATTTCAGGGATGATGGGGAGATCTTGGACTTGACATAGAAAGAATTGAAGGGAGATCAGAGACCTGTCTCTCCTATAAGGATGTAAAAGAAGGAAAATATATAAATTAATTATGTTTCTAAACAAGTGGTTGAGAGAAGTTTGCAATGGTTGGGATCAAGTTCAATAAGGGAAAAAAAGAAAAACAAAGCCATTGGTAACCCTCAGTCTAAATCCACTCAGGAATATGTGAGGAGAAAAAGACATGACTCTAGGAAACCCACTCCTATAGATGAACAAGATCCTATGTCTATCAAAGGAAGAGTTGATGAAGCAATAAGATGAGAAAATGTAAGAATCTCAGTATCTAAAAACACTAGTAGAGTATTGAATAAATACTAGGTTGCTTGCAACACCTCAAGCATCAATTACCCCTGTTGTGCCTACTATTGGTATAACCTTAGGAGAAGGGACATTAGAAGGATTAGATCCAAGATAGCCCACTTCTTCTCAATCCCCTATAGAAGCTTTGAAGTTGAATCATGAGTGAGTGACTATTCATTATATTGTGTCCAACTCAGATTAAAATGATGAGCCCATTTCAGTAATGGCCCACAAGAAAAGGGAGACTCCAATGCAAAGGCAAACTACTTCAAAGCAAGATTTGGAAGAATCGGTACTTATGCAAGTACCTATCATTCCTCTGGATGAGCAACCCATTCAACCACCTATTAACAAACATAAGGACCAAACAATTGAGGTTACTTAGACATAGGTGTATGAAGAACAAACAAAAGCTATGTAAGTTGATGATCAAGATGGGCATCAGGTGCTCACTCTCCAAGATAAAGAAGAACTCCTTAAACAATTGGAGGGAGGTTGGGAGAAATAACAAGATTGTGTGAGAAAATAGGCTTTTGGACAAGATGTAGAAGATAAGTTAGAAGATTTGGCCAAACAGCAACAAGACTTTGAAGTTGCACATAAAAAAAAATCTACTCAACAACTTCCCCAACCTCCACCACAACATGAGGACTCTGCAAGATGACAAAAATAACAACATCAAGATGTAAGTAAAAATCAACAAGAAGAAGAGAAAGAGAAAGACAAATAACTTGAAACCCATATAGTAATGACCCAAGTTACCACACATGAAGAGCCACATGATTCAAGTATGCCACAATGGCTGAGTTTCAGGTTTCAAAAGAAGAAAAAGGTTGTCTTACCAAGCATCAGCTTGCAAGATGTAATCACCAAGTCACCAAGGAGAACCATCACCTTGTAAGATATCTTTCCACTTTTGATCCTCCTTCTTCTTGGGTTCTAGAGAACCAGTGGACATCACATCTTTCCTTTTTCTCTTCCCTGAGGCTGAATTCTCCTTAGCTAAACTGGCAACAGAGGATACTGGCCCAATACACCAATCATCCTAAAATGTCCTGAAGTAATCATCACAATCTTCTTCTCTCTTTTCCAAACCATTTATATATCGACAAATCTGTCTTGCAATCAAGACTTGTGATTCCCACAACACATTCTCCATTAACAATAGGAATTTTAGAAAATATATTGTTAAACATACAACAACGATCCAAACCGGAAGGGGTAGCCTTGATCCTTTGTCATTTTGATGTTTTCTAACAACTATTTTTTCAACAATTCACATTGTAGACATCTATATCTCTCCACCCAATTAAATGAATTTTATATTTGTTTAATTATCATTCATCCAACTATTAATTAAATTCACATTTAATTAATCCTTTCTCCTTTTCAACTATTAATTAAATTAATTTAATTAATTCACCCCAACCCTCTTCTTCTACTAATTAAATAAATTATTAAATTTTAATTCACTTAACCAAATTAAAACCATTAATTAAATAAATAAATCATATTTGTTTAATTAAATCACCCTCTCACATTTAAATAAATTAATAGTTATTTAAATTCTTAAATCCATCATCCACTTTCACTTTCTAGAAAATGCAAGTTGTACACTAATCCTTCTCCTAATCATGACTAGATCCCTGTTATTATTCTAATAACCCTCTAAGTGTTTGCACATTCCAAAACTAAGGGATTAGAGAAAAGTCACTTCTCAAAACATTTAAGGCTCTTACATGGCATTAAAATCCTTCTTGTCCCTTCCACCAGCTAACCCACATTTGACCATTGGTTAGAGACTTATTCTTTAACTCAACCATCCATGGTAACCCTCAAGTCCCCTCAAGTCTTAAAGGATTTTATCAATCTAACCCTTTAACCCTTGCACATTCCTTTACCCCTTGGATAAAATCTCTATCCATTAACCTAACCTTAACCCAACCATTGATGGTAACCATCACATGTCTTCAATCATTTAATGCTTTTTCCCTCTCCTCTCAAGCTTTCCCATGTTGACACTTGTCAACATGTGATTGGATTGAATAGGAGCACATGGATTGAGGATCATCCCTTCCTTAGGCAATCCTAACCCTTCCTCAATCAATTGAATCTCAACCCTTCATTTGCCCCTTTCCTCTATAAATAGGACTCATTCCTTCATCCTAAAACATCTAGGTTTTTGTCTCTCTCCCACCCCTCACAAGCTCAAACATTTAAGAATTTAGAAGCATTTTAGTCATAATCTCATTATCATTATTAATTACTCATGTTAGCATAGAATTCTCATTATCAATAACATTGCATTTCCATTATCATAGATCAATTATAGCAAGCATTTTTATTATCTCATAGATCTTAATTGCATATCATATAAATCATTTTATCATAGCACTCATTCTTTAGGTTGTCATTCTGAAAGTCAAGTGCTCAATGATCTGAGAGCAAAACCATAACTTGAAGAATCCTTAGAGATAGAGAATAATGGAACTCCTTTGAAGGATTATTTTCTTAATTTGTTTATCAATTGAATCCTTTTATATATAATGTTTCATTGGTGTGTCATTTACATAATTGTTAATTGATTGTCACGTATTTGTGCACACACACAAATTGAAAACTATATCTTTCATAGAAAGATTATGAACAACATATACAATAATGGCTAAGGTAGAACCTTCCCTATTTCTGAAATATTTTTTTATAAGAGATACCATACACAACATACCTCACCACAAGATCAACAATTTTGTTAATCAATAGCGCTCTCTGATCTCCCATCACTCTAGTTAGGGCTTCAATCTACTTGTTCTTTACAATCTTCTTAATTGGTACATCCCCTTTGTCACATAGACTAGTAACAACTAAAATGATGTCTTTTGTAATTGGATAGGGTTTATCCAATATGATACAGTTGTTCCGTACTGTACCTAAGATTAATCTGATAGCATCTTCGTTATCAAACCATGGGAATTTTCTCCATAAATCTAATCCTTTCTATCCTAACTTCATAACCTTTTGTAAATCTACTTGACTTAAACTACTCTCAATTTTCCTAATCTTTTCATGATTGAATTTATCTAACTGTACCTTTTCCAAAGTCTAAAAATCTTTGTTGTTCGATTCTTTGATGATCATATTTGATTCCATGATTAGTTTCTCTTCTTTTTCTCTTACTCTTTAGCTACACTCTTGCTCACCAAACAATTCTTTTCGCATAATGAAGAAAATAATATCAAAGTCCGATACTTATCTTACCAATCACTCCTAGGGTTTTGTCACCAAAATGTGTCTTGTCAATGACATCAACATATTCATTGAATTATGGGATTGCATATCCATCACAATCATGCTGGATCCCTAGCACAAACTACATTGGAAAGGGGGGACAAAATATTTTTCTTGATAGCTCCCCTTGAGCCAAAGTAATAAACTCAGTTACCAGAGCAAGAGGTGAGTATACCGGATTTCGGTGCACCAAATTTGCTTTCATTATTTACCTCTTTCTTTATCCAGACCATGAATTCCTTTTTCTTTGATTCACCAGTCCTGACCATATTCTTCTCCATAGACTTTTCCATACTAACCACATTTATACACTTATTATCATAATGTCTAGATTGTTTGCAGCTGTAACATTTGATGTTCCTCTGCACTGAAATTTCTTAATGTGTTCTAGATATACATTGATTAGCTTTGTGACCATAACCATTGCATGGATGACAATATCCATGAAAATTATTGTTCATCCTATTTGTTCCAATCGAATAATTATTCTTACTCACAATATGATTCCTACAATAGTTTGCTTTGTGATCAAACTTCTTGCAATTTTAACATTGAATGCTTCTACAATCTATAACATTATGACCAAATTTATTGCATTGAAAACAATAACCATTAAATGATGGGTACCTTTGTGCATTCAGTTGACAAACCAACTATCTTCTGGTAGTAGATCTCTGATTCCAAATTTTTCTTTCATCTTCAAGTTTCTTTTCTGCTTCTACCTTAACTTCTTTGCCTTTGTCTTTATCATTCTAATTTGAACTTTCACCGGTCTGAAATCCTAGTCTAGTCTTGTCTACATGAGCTTTCCACATGTTAATTAAGTCTTCCAAAAGGTTTCTACTTTCAAGAACATTAGTTTCTACCTTCAAATTCTTCCCTTCTTATTCTAGCTTCTCACATTCTTTGGTCTTTAGCTTAATTGAATATTTCAGGGTTTCTTCCACTTTGTTCTTCTCCTCAATTTTCAGCATCAGATCTTTAACGGTTTCATTCGCTCTCTTTAACTAATTATTAACCTCCTTATGTCTCAACATGAACTTTTGGATCCGTTCTCACAATTTCACTAGACACTCATTTTCTTGTCTAATGTTTTCTTTAATTTCCTCATTCTTAGATTCCACACTTTCCAAATCCTCAAGTGTTGTCTTCAATTCTTCAATCATACTCATCAGTGCAATGATTCAACCAACAAGGATCTCCCTCAAGCGGTTAAGCTAGCTAACAAGGGACCAAACTCTGATACCAATTGTTGAATAGTTGAATGGACTGAAATACTTAGAGGGGGGGTGGAGAATCATTATTCCCACAACAAATAAAACTTTTATTAATATTCAAATCTTAGCAAATAATCTCATCAATATGAATCAACAAATGCATAGTAAATAGAAAACATATTCACAAAATAGACACAAAATTTTTATATGTGGAAAACCCAAATGGGAAAAACCATAGAGAGGGTTAACTCTCAAGATAATATAACTAGTTATATGGTGTTTAACAAAAGGGTGGCTCATTGTTGGATTGCTCACTGCTAGAATGCTCATTGTAATAAAAATAAATAAACTGAGGAAAATTGAATCTCTAAATGCATGAGGTTAGTTCCAAGATAAGCTTAGATAATAACTCATAATAGATCTAGTAAGGGATCTCTCCAACTTGTCCACAACTTCCTGCAGTAGATCCAGTAAGGGATTGTTGCAACACTATCTGCACTCTATCAATTCAACTGCTTGTAGTAGATCTGGTGAGGGAATACTACAACACTGTACTTTCACTTTTCCAAAAACACCTTCGCTCATATATCATACTCCACCATTCACACCGCACACCACATGCATACTACTACTACTCAATTTAATTTCATACCTTGCATACCACTACTCTGATGGCCGCACACTCCATACACTATCATATCATACATACTCATATGTCCTTCTATATATACACTAGTAACCACATACACCAAGATAATATGTTGGCCAAGCATAAAGGGTTTATACAATAATGCTTTTCTCGGATAAACATACTACACAAACATGACTCGACCAAAATAAGTAACCAAGTCAACCTTCAATGATGTTCTACATGCTTCCTTCACATGCTTCAATTAATAGAAAAAAACAAGGGTCTATTGGACCTATAGATACTTACCCATAAGCACAAATTCCAAGAATAACAACTTCCATTTTCAAGATATAGATGATAGATTCCGGAGCATAGGAATCATAAATCATAATGTATTACAAACATTTGGATAGAATTTTAACCAACACAAGTAATACCAGAACGCGATACAAACCATGATAAGCAAAACACAAGATTCTAGAGAAGAGGATCTTCTCGAAATAACTCCAGTAGATCATACATACATAGCTACTTAGTATCTATTCAATATCACCTCTCTCCTTACTACATACATTATTTGTTAATTATCATTGCTCTTCTCAATATGCTACATCTAGTCCAACCATATCACTGGTTTTGACATCAATGACAACAATGACAATATTTACACATATCTAACAAATACCTCCAATCATAACGTAAGAGTACCTATTCAAATGAAGAAGTGTCATCTGGAGAAGGTGATTTATTTTGGATAGAAGAAGTAGGAGTACTTTGGGAAGAAGTAGGAGAAATTGGAGAAGATTTGGAATCAGATGAGGTTTACAAACAATCTTGTAAATTGGTATTAGTGTGAAAAGTATACATCTTGTTGTTATAAATGAATTTAATTTGAAGATGACGAGTATAAGGAACATCTTGCATACGATGAATCCAAGGCATTCCTAACAAAATATTGTAAGTAAGGCTATCAAGCATGACTTGAATTGGTGTAGGTAAATAATAGGTCCTACCTTATAGGCAAGATTATAGTACCTAAAGAAGCTCTAGAAATAATGTCAAAACCATGAATAGAAAGAGATTCAAGTTTAATAAGTGAAGTATTGATGTAGGAGCATCCCCAGTTTATGAGAAATATTGCATCAAACAAAAATATTTGCTTTTAGTTTTGTTTTTGGTGCAGTTTTTGTGTTACTTTCAATATTTTTTGGTAGTTGTTTTGTTTTTGTTGCGGATCAAATTTTTGGCTTCCAGGATTGTTCTTGTTCATCATTCCAGGTTTCCAATTCATTTGGATTCTTTTCTGGAAAGTTATTCCTTCCGGAGTGTCTATTTCTTGGTTCCAGAATAGTTTTGAGCTTATTGCCTATGTTGAGTTTTCTTCTCATGCGAAGCAATTCCTTAGATTGTTGAACAATTTGACACCATACACAATGTTCTTAGGCCCTTATCTAACCCTCCTTTGTGGTCCACACTTCATGTTTGTTCTTGGCAGATGAGATCTTCATGTTTTGGAGCCGACCTATTTTAAACATTTCATTTTCCTTCCTTGGTAAATGTAATCTTTTGTGGCCAACCTAGATGTGTTCTAGATGGTATATATATTGTTGTATGTAATCCTTTGAGACAAGCAAAGCTGTATGATGATCTAGATTCATAATTTATAATTCAGATACTTCTTGGAGGTCCGAATGAATTGTGTTCTAGGATGTAGTCTGTAACTAGGCATGTAAGCCTGCATGTAACCCAAATGTTATTGAATGTTCTATGCTAAATATATGATGATGCAGATGTCTGATTTTCCATTTTCAATGTTTTATGTTGTTTCTTCCATTGTCTTACTCTTGTTGCATAATATGGATTGTTCTATTTGAGGACCCTCCGAATCATGGCTACATCAGATTGTATCAGAGCTGGGTGCGAACCTTGAGGCATTCCTTTGGGTGAGTAGATCACCTATTTGAGGCAACTTGCTTGTGTGTTCAGTAGATCACCAATGGAGAGACAATTGGAACCTTGTAGTCAAATCGCCTAGTTCAGGCAGTTGCATCGGAGTAAGGGAGGATATGCCACCAAGGAGGATGAACCCTAGAAGGGTAGAGCAGATGATGGAGGATTTGAAGAATGAGGTGAGGAATGAGATCCAAAATGCAATGGCTAGTTTGCAAAGGAATCCAGAATTGGAGGATGAGTGTGAAGAGGTAGGAGAAGAGATTGAGGCCGAAGAAGCAAAAGGATTGACAAATGAGGGAGAAGAAAGACTTATTAGAGAAGTGTCACAAGTGAGTAAAGTTCATAAAGTTGAGGTTTCTAACTTTTTGTGTTCATTGAATCAGGAAGACCTAATCTACTGGATCACAAAGTTGGAGGACTAATTCAAGTTTGAAGATGTTAAGGACCCACAGAGAGTCCAGTTAGCACAAAATAAGTTAACAAAGTGGAGAACGATAGATAAAAATCATTCGGTGGAGATAGATGGTTGCAATATTGAAGGCTAAATTCATTTTGGAAGACTATAAGTTGGAATTGTTCAAGAAGTTGTAGAAATTGGAGTAGAGGAACATGAGTGTGAAAGAGTATACTGAGGAAATCTACAAGATGATGATTAGATCTGGACATAGAGAGATGGATAGAGAGATGGTGGCCATATACATAAATGTACTAGGATTTAACATCCAAGATGAGATGAGTAAGCTGAAACTTTGTACACTTGAGGAGGCTTACCAATATGATTTGAAGGTTGAAGATAAAGTGAAAAGGAGAGAGCAGAAAAACTATAAAGGAAAGGAGAGATATAAGGGGCAGGTGAATGGCAGTATAGAGAAGTAGAATGTTGAAGAAGAACCAAAATATAAATGGAGTAAAGAACCATATCATAAGACAAAGAGAAAAGGTAGCAGTAGCTTAATTTTAGGTAGATGTTTTAAGTGTGGAGAAACCAAACATAGATATTTTGAGTGTAAGCAAGGAGTGACAAGGAATTACATGGAAAATGAGGATCAGGAAGTTGGATTTATTGAAGAGAATGTATTAGAACCAGAGCAGGGAGAGTCCTTTTTGTTCACAAGAGTCTTGATGGAGAAGAACAGTGAAGATACCAGACCTACTCAAAGGAAGAATCTTTTTTGGACTGTTTGCAAATCAGGTGGTAAGTGCTCTAAGGTTATTGTGGATATTGGAAGTACTAATAATTTGGTATCAGAGGATATGGTAATGAAGCTTGGTTTGAAGAGGCTTGAGCACCCTATCCCTTACAAAGTGAGTTGGTTGCAAGATGATCATATGGTGGAAATGAAGGAGCAATGCATGGTGAATTTTAATATTGGACATTTCAAGGATGAAGTCTTGTGTGACGTTTTGCCTATGAGTGCTTGTCATATTTTGTTGGATAGACCTTAGAAATTTAATAGAGGAGCTATTTATGATTGTAGAAGAAACCTGATCACTATTGAGAAGGATGAGAATAAGTTTACTTTGGATTCTTTGAAGGAGAAGGAGAAGGAAGTGAAGAATTTGAGTCTTATGAAGTAGGTTGTAGAGGATACATTGGATGGTGGCATCGATTTTTAGAGGGATCTAGTGGATAGGTCTGAAAGCAAGGTGGTACTAGATGACAAAAAGGTTAAGGTGATGGTGGAAAACCAGATGAAATATTGTGGTATAAATAAATTAGAGTTGTAGAAGAAAGAGAGCAACATTCGGAGATAGTGTGCAGGTATGAAGTAAGTAAAGGGAGATAAAGAAAAACATAAGCTAGAGAATCTGGCTGAGGTTTCAATAGAGGTTAGGAAGAAGTTTGTAGACAAGGAAGACATTTGGATAATAAATGAGCATGGGGTCTATATCCTTAATACTTTTCGATGTTCATAAGTTTCCTCTCATGGAACAAATTTTTCTACCTGGGGTGTCTAATGCAGGAGCATCCCCAGTCTATGAGCAATCTTGCATCAACTAAAAATATTTTCTTTTAGTTTTGTTCTTGTTGCAGATTCTGTGTCACTTTCAACATTTTTCGATGGTTGTTTCTTTTTTGTTGTGGGTCAGATTTTTGACTTCCGATCTTTTTCTTGTTCATCATTCCATATTTCCAGTTCACTTGAATTCTTTTATGAGAAGTCATTCCTTTCGAAGTGTCTGTTTCTTGGATCTGGAATAGTTTTGAGCTTATCATCTATGTTGGAGATTTGTTATCATACACATCAATTCCTTGGATTGCAAAACAATTTGGCACCACACATGATGTTCTTAGGCCCTTGGCCGACCCTCCTTTGTGGTCTAGTGGATGAGATCTTCACATTTTAGGGACAACCTATTTTACACTTTTTATTTCTTTCCTTGGTAAATGCGATCTTTTGTGGCTGACCAAGATGTGTTTCAGATGGTATATATATTATTGTATGTGATCCTTTGAGACAACCAAAGTTGTATGATGATCTAGATTCATAATTTGTAACTCAGATACTTCTTGGAGTTCCAGATGAATTGTGTTCTAGGATGTAGTATGTAATTGGGCATATTAGCCTGCATGTAACCCAGATTTTACTAGATGTTCTATGATGAATATATGATGATGTGGATGTCTGGGATTTTCTATTTTCTATATTCTGTGTTGTTGCTTACATTGTGTTACTCTTGCTGGATGATCTGGATTGTTCTCTTTGAGAACCCTCCAGATCATGGCTACGTCAGATGGTATCAGAGATGGTTGCGAACCTTGAGGCATTCCTTTGGGTGAAGATGCAATTGAAACCTTGTATTTAGATCACCGAGTTGAGGTAGTTGCACCAGAGAAAGGGAGGAGATTTTGTTGGCATTGAATTGCCATTGATGTCAACCCGTGAGTCGGATTTTGTTGGCATTAGAGATTGATGTCAACCGGTATGGTGTAAGCATGAGTTATCACCGATAAGAGGTGATATGAAGAAGTGTGTTGGACATACGGGTAAGGGTATGTATCGGTAGAAGGAGTTTTTGGATGAACAAGTATGGATAGACCCTATCTCAGTGAGTGGGTTGTATGCTGATGTGTCTGTCATGTGGATGCCAGGTGGCAATAAGGGAGATGTCGGTGTGTTTGCATCATCGAGGCAAGGTAGTTGTAGGGACAAGTAAGAATTCAATGAAGTCCCCCTTGATTTGCGGATTGTAAATCAAAAGTTTTGTGGCTTGATGAAGAATGAAAGATAGAGGAAGATCAAAGAGTTGTTGGCATCATGATCGAAGCATGGAACCAAATTACAGGATGACCTCAAAAAAGAAACAACTAGATCTTAAATGTGGTTGACAAAAATTAAAGTAGAAGTACAGGGTTAGGTTTGCCTTTTTTAGCATACATGCATTGGACAAATGAAAAACACATACAGATTTATTCCCTCAATGTAGGTGATCGATCCAAGGAAGATTGGATCGGATTGAAGGCAAATTTGGTCACTGAGAAGAAACCCTAACCACCCTAAGTTTGAATTAGTTTTTGGTGGGAAGGCTCAAGTTTAAATATGCCAACTTGAGACTTTGATTTGTGATGAGAGAGTGTGAAGAAGGGTGATTAGTGTGCAGTCAAAATAGTTAGAAAGAAAATTCAAAGTGATTATGTGTGTAGGTGATACTGGAGAATAGAAAGGAAATCGGTAAAGATGTTCATACCGGTAGAGTGTGTGAATAATATAGAGGGAAGGAATACCTGCAGAGTTAGAACCAATGGATATGTTGCAGAAGTGAAGTGTGATCCAGTAGAGGCAAAAAAGATTAAGCAGAGTGTGAGATCCGACAAAGAGGGAGAGCAACATAAGAAATTGTGAAAGTGACCGGTAAAGGTGAAACTAGTAGAACAAAGTACATAAGAGTTATAAAACTTTATTTGTGACAAGGATTTATCACTGTATTTGAAATCTATCAGTTTGATCATAAGTTGGTGCTTAGTGCAGGGGTTTTATCTCCTTTGAGTTGGTGCTCATAAATCAAGGGTTGGTGCTCCTTGGGTTGGTGCCCTAGAATTATAATCAGATTATTTTCATTGTGAGGCTTCATTGGAGCAGAATATCTCTAGCAACTATTCTTGAGGTTTTTACCACTTTTGGTTTTCCTCGTATATATGGTGTAATGTGATGCAATTTTTATGTGTGTATATTATTGATATAGTAACTATTCTTCCTTCACACTTAGTTTGTATCGTTTGAGTAATCGGTCTACCCATTATTTGTCTTATATGATACCAGTATATCCCTTTGGAAGGAAAGTGTTTAAATCACTAATTCACCCCCCTCTCAGTGATCCATTGTGTCCGACAATTGCTATCAGAGCCTAGGTGCCCTATTTTGTCAAAGTGTTCTTTAGCTTGGGTAGATCCTGTCAAGTGTACACGATGGCAAGAAATGAATCTGCCTCCTCAAAAGCTCCTATGTTTGATGGTGTCAATTATGCCTTTTGGAGTAGAAGAATGGAAACCTATTTGTCCTCTCTAGGTTGTGATGTTTGGATGTTGGTTAAAAATGGGTATACATTCCCAAATGTTCCCCCTACTGATCCAGATGCTAAGATTAAATATGAGAACAATGCTAAAGCTAAAACTACCATTCTTAGTGGGTTGTCTAATAATGAGTTTGTTGAAGTTATGCATTGCTCATATGCCAAAGAAACTTGGGATAAGTTGCAGAAAATATTTGAAGGTTATGCTAAAGTCAAGGAAGCCAATTTATAGACATTGAGAGTACATTTTGAGGGTTTGAAGATGAGAGATGAAGAAAAGATTGCTGACTATCTCCAAAGGATTGATGAAACAAAAAACACCATTAGAGGGATTTGAGAAGAAGTGAAAGATGAGGTGGTAGTGAAGAAAGTACTTAGATCTCTCACATCGAAGTATGATACAAAGGTTTCAACAATAAAAGAAGAAAAATATCTGAAAACCTTTACAATGGATGAGCTATATGGTTCCTTAACTGCTTATGAGATGAGGACTTCCAGTACTGAGGCTGTGAAGAAAGAAGCTACATTCAACACATCAAGGAAAGGAAAACAAGATTCTTCTCTAGATGGAATAGGTGAAGACTCTAATGACATAACGGCTAACTTTGTCAGAAGACTCAAGAGGGGTTCTGATAAATACAAAGGCAAGCTACCCTTGAAATGTTTCAATAGTGGAAATATAGGACATTTTGCTGCCAAATGTCCCTATGATAAGGATGTGAATGCTCAACAAATTGTTAGTAGATCATCCGATAAAGATAAAAAGAAGATTGTCTATCGACAAGAAAGAAGAGGCAACTGGAAGAAGAGAAACCTCTACACTCATGAAGATGATGCCACAAATGAGGAGAGTCTCTCAGACGACTGCTACAATGAAGAATAAGTCAAAGAAAATCTCTTTATGGCCCAAGGTGTCCTAGTATAGGAAGCAGATGAAGAAGAAGGAGAAGGTGAAGTGGATCTTGAAGAAAAGCTCATTAGTGCCTTGGAAGAGCTGAAGAAAACAAGATATCTGAAGAAGGTGAAAAAGGCTGTAGCTGAAGAACAAGAGATGTTGGAGAAATCTCTTGATGAATCCAAGAAAACAATTGCACATCTAAAACTTCAATTAGAAGAGGTGAAGAGGATCTATGAAGCTACTAGTACCGACTTGAGTGAAAGAGAGAAGGAGCATCAAAATTTGGAAGAAGAAATTGTTAAGCTCCAGAAGGAATTAGAGAAGAACAAAAATAAATTGGTGATGAGAAGCAAGTATGAAAGCAACACAGAGGCCCTAGAAAAAATGCTGAGCAATCAGAAGCAATCAAAGGATACCCGTGGACTTGGGTTTCAAGAAGGAAAAAGTTCTAGGAGAAAGGACTCAACCTGTAAGGAAATAAAATTTACAACATCAGAAGAGAGAAAGAAAAAACACATGTTTACTATCAGCAAGCTTGAGAGGAAGAGGACATATACTGCTGCTACAAGGAATCAATCCGTAAATTAGAATGCTGATATGGGCCAGAAAGGCCAACATACAAATCGGTATGTTGGATACAATGGCATGAAGAATGTTGGTGATCAAGGGTTTACAAGAGTTCATTAGTTGAGGAAAAAACATCCGATAAGACAGAATCATACTTCTCCTAGGAGACAAAACTGGTATGTACCTGAATTCTATGGTTTTTGTCACCGATGTAATAAATTTCGTCATAGTGGCAAAATGTAGGATGATGAATGTAACCCCTACTTTTGAGAGTAGAAACTCATTTTCTGCATTACAAATTACAAATGCCACATGTTATGATTACAATGAGTTTGGTAATAAGAGTTATGAATGTAGGAGAAACTTGCAGATGTCCTACAAGAATGTTTTGAATACATCTTTTAATGCTAATGTGAAATGCTATAAGTGTCAAAACTTTGGTCACATAGCAAAGCATTGTAAACTGAGGACTGACAAGTAGAATATGGATGTACCAGAACAAAAGGTAGAAACAAAACTAGAACAAAATAATACAACTGAGAAGAAGAAAGGAGAGAAACCGGTTTGGATTGAGAAAGACAAGAACAAATCCGAATCTAGTCTGATTGTGCAGACTGCCCTAGATGCAGAAAGAAGGAATTTATGGGTAGTAGATAGTGGATGTTCCAATCACATGACCAGAGACAAAAATAAATTTATCATGCTTGAAGATTGGAATGGAGGCTCAGTGAGATTTGGAGACAACTATGCCATCAGGATAAAAGGAAAATGTACTCTGAACATAGATGGCAAATTGAAGGCACATGATGTTTATTATGTAGAAGGACTAAAACATAACTTGCTGCATTTGATTCAAATGTGTGACAAAGGATAAAAGTCCACTTTTGACACTATCGGTTGTCAGATAAGGAAGAAGAGTACCAGTCAGGTTGTAGCAGAAGGAAAAAGGATAGATGGTAATGTATACAATCTGAAGGACTACTTTGAGTCTCAATGTATGATGGGATAGGTAGATGAAAGTTGGTTATGGCACATAAGGTTGGGCCATGTGAACTTTGATAATCTGGTGAAGATAAGCAAGAACCGGTATGTGAGACACATACCTTTGATCATAAAACTGGCAAGCACATTCTGTGATGAATGTGTAAGAGGCAAGCAAGAAAAGGTCAGCTTCAAAACAGAGGAATATAACACCTTAAGACCTTTGGAGTTAGTACATACAGATTTGTGTGGGCCAACATGGACAAGAGGATTGGCTGGTGAGAGATATTTCATCTTATTCATAGATGATTACTCAAGAATGACTTGGGTAACCTTCCTGCATGACAAATCACAAAAAATTGACAGATTCAAGATTTTCAGGAAGATGGTAGAAAATGACTATGGTTATCAGTTAAAGTGTTTGAGATTTGACTGGGGTGGAGAATACATTTCAAATGAACTTGTGGATTATTGTGAGAGGCCTGGAATCCAGAGGCAATACCTAGCATCAAGGACACCACAACAAAATGGTGTTGTAGAGAGGAAGAACCAGAGAATAAAGGAGATGGATAGGACTATGTTGAATTAAGCCAGCCTACCAGATAGGTATTGGAAGGAAGCAATTCATACAGAAGTATACACATTGAACTAGGTGCAATTGAGAGTAAATAGTAACATGACACCTTATGAGCTATGGTATGATAGGAAACCATGATTAAAGCACTTCAAGGTGTTTGGCAGTAAGTGCTTCATAAAAAGGGATGAACAAGATTTAGGTGGATTTGAGTCCCAAAGTGATGAAGGTATATTGTTAGGCTACTCAACTCATAGCAAGGCCTATAAATGGTATAACAAGAGGCTAAGAAAAGTAGTTAAAAGTGTGAATGTCAAGGTGGATGAGGATTCATTCAAGGAAAATCAATTACCGACACCTTACAGTGAAGTCTTAGATGATGAAGGTGAAAGACATCCTGAGAATGAATCGAAAGAAGAAGCACCAAGTAAGACACCAAATTGATATGTGCAGAAGAATAATCCAAAGGACTAGATAATAGGAAATAAAGATGATGACATGCAGACAAGGAGGAGACTAGCTTGAAACAATGAGCAGGTTAATTTCTGGCCGATGAAAGAGATGGAACCCAAAACTTTTGATGAGGCCAGCAAAAGTGAGAAGTGGGTAGATGCTATGGATGAAGAGCTGAAACAAATTAAGAAAAATCAGACTTGGGAGCTCGTTCCTAGACGAACAAACAAGAATGTCATAGGTACCAAGTGGGTCTATTGGAACAAGATGAATGAGGAAGGTAAGATTGTTAGGTGTAAGGCTAGACTAGTATGCAAAGGGTATTCTCAAGTAGAAGGAATATATTTTGAAGAAACATTTGCACCGGTTGCTAGGATTGAGGCTATTAGAATGTTTCTTGCTTTCTTAGCTTACAAGGGATATAAGGTCTATCAAATGGATGTAAAATCTGCATTCTTAAATGGAAACTTGGAAGAAGAGGTGTACATGGAGCAACCAGAAGGGTTTCAGTTACACGATGATGAAACTTTTATGTGCCGGTTGAAGAAAGCCCTGTATGGTTTGAAGCAGGCCCCCGGAGCATGGTATTCTTGGCTAGACAAATACTTGAAGGTGCAAGGATTCTAGAAAGGGAATTCTGATAGCAACTTATACATCAAGGTGAATGGAGATCATATGATTATAGTTGTTTAGTATGTGGATGACATCATATTTGGTGGAGACAAGGACATCATGTGCAAGGATTTGTAGATTAGATGAAGACAAAATTTGAGATGTCCATGCTAGGTGAGTTGTCTTACTTTCTTGGTTTGCAAATTTCACAATAGAAGAAAGGAATATTCATCTCCCAAACCAAGTATGCCAAGGAAATGTTAAAAAAGTTTCAAATAGAGGACAAAAATCTGGTAAGTACTCCCATAGTGACTGGTTGTAAATTGATCAAGAATGATGAGTCGCCAGATGTAGAGTAGATACTGTACAAGTCTATGATTGGTAGTTTGTTATATCTAACAACATCTAGATTGGATATAGTACAAGCAGTGTGCATGGTTGCAAGATTCCAAGTTGCCCCCAAACAGTCTCACTTAAATGTAGTTATGGCCTATGGTATCCAAAGAAAGGAGACTTCACTTTGCAAGCATATACTGATGCAGATTGGGCTGGCTATGTTGATGACCAAAAGAGCACAAGTGGAGGTGAATTCTACTTAGGAGACCGACTAGTTTCATGGCACAACAAGAAGCAAGATTCAGTTTCATTATCCACTGTTGAGGTTGAATATATAGCTGTTGCTACATGTTGTTCACAGGTGTTGTGGATGAAGCAAACATTGAAGGACATATAGGTGGAAATACCAGATCTTATTCCAATCCGGTGTGATAACTCAAGTGCAATCAACATATCAAAGAATCCGGTAATGCACTCAAGAAAAAAACACATTGTAATCAAGTATCACTTCTTGAGAGAAAAGTAGCAGACAAAGAGGTAATAGTAGAATATGTTCCAACTGATGTGGAGATTGCTAACATATTTTCAAAGCCACTTTATTTGGGCACATTTGAGTACTTGAGACAAATCTTGGGAGTTGTCTCACTGTCTTGCATCACTTAATGTGTAAGAAAGATGTATGGTTCAGGGGGAGTCAACAATTGCTATAATCTCAGGACCCTTGAATCATGAAGTATGGACATAGGGGGAGAATGTCTCCTACCGGTTGTAGACATGAGTTGTGTCAGACCAAGGCTCCCTTTGCCATTGATGTCAAAGGGGGAGAGAGAGATGTAGTGTGTGTTGACATCAATGCCAAAGGGGGAGATTGTTGGCATTGAGTTGCCATTGATGTCAACCGGTGAGGAGGAGTTTGTTGGCATTAGAGATTGGTGTCAATCGATATGGTGTAAGCATGAGTTATCACGGGTAAGAGGTGATATGAAGAAGTGTGTTGGACATACCAGTAAGGGTATGTATTGGTAGAAGTATTTTCTGAATGAATAAGTATAAACAAACCCTATGTTGGTGAGTGGGTCATATGTCAACATGTCTGTCATGTGGATGCCACGTGACAAGAAGGGAGATGTCGGTGTGTTTGCATTGTCGAGGCAAGGTAGTTGCAGGGACAGGTAAGCATTCAATGAAGTCCCCCTTGATTTGCAAATTGAAAATTAGAAGTTTTGCGGCTCGATGAAAATTGAACGATAGAGGAAGATCAGAGAGTTGTTGGTGTCATGATCGAAGCATGGAACTAGATTACAAGATGACCTCAAACAAGAAACAACTAGATCTTAAATATGGTCGACAAAAATCAAAGAAGAAGTGCAAGTTCAGGTTTGCTATTTTTAGCATACATGCATTGGACAAATGAAAAATGCATACAAATTTATTCCCTCAATGCAGGTGATTGATCCAAGGAATATTGGATTGGATTGAAGATAGATTTGGTCACCGAGAAGAAACCCTAACCACCCTAAGTTTGAATTGGTTATTGGTGGGAAGGCTTAAGTTTAAATATGCCAACTTGAGATTTTGATTTATGATGAGAGAGTGTGAAGAAGGGTGATTAGTGTGTAGTCAAAATAGTTGGAAAGAAAATTCTAAGTGACTGTGTGTGTAGGTGATACTGGGACATAGGAAGGAAATTCGTAAAGGTGTTCATACTGGTAGAGTGTGTGAAGAATACAGAGGGAAGGAATACTTGCAGAGTTGGAACCAGTGGATATGTTGCAGAATTTAAGTGTGATCTAGTAGAGGTAGAAAAGATTAAGCAAAGTGTGAGATCCGGTAGAGAGGGAGAGCAACAAAATAAATTGTGAAAGTGATCGGTAAAGGTGAAACCGGTAGAACATAATACATAAGAGTTATAAAACTTTATTTGCGACAAGGATTTATCACTGTATTGAAATCTATTAGTTTGATCACTAAGTTGGTTCTTAGTGCAAGGGTTGTGTTGTTCACCAAAAGTGGTAACCCAAGTATACCTGCAAATCTATCTATGAGATAGCCAATCTCAATCAATGAAACACCTCAGGGCTTGGACAACATGACAAGGATATGAATCCTTCTACTGTTTAGGCTCTGCAAAACCTAGGCGGGTATACCTTTGATGCTTAGAATTAAACCTATTACACACCTATGACAACATCAACATAAACAGATAGATCTCACCAGGGCTCCAAAACAAGTAGTTTATTGCAGATGGGCTAGATCTACACATAAAACTCAACTATGCTTGAGCATGAGATAGATGAAACATTTCAAAACATAACATAAACTAAAGGTATTCTGATTGGATTTTAAATTGGTTTGAGAACCCCTTTAATTGCAAGATCAGTGCCTTATCCAAGGGCAACACAGTCATACATCAAACTATAAATGAAAGCTTCGATTGCAAATCCATCTTCATTATTAAATATTCATGCATTAATGCCTTGCATAAATGCATTACTAAGATCACTCACAAAATCATCAGATCTTGAAACTATATTCCATTTTTTTATGATTTATTACAGAATTTAAATCCTTCCTTGAAGAATCCTTGCAAATAATCATAACTATCTCCTTGAGATAACAAATTTCATCCTCCTTGAGGATTTGATTTGATAAAATGGAAATACAAATCTAGAGACAATCCTGTGTGAATTTATGTATGCCTTACATACACAAGAACCTGCAACTAAGAGCACCTATAGCAAGAATTGAACTCCATTACTGAAGGAAAAGCCCTGCCTTGTACAATCTTCAAGAATACTCAAAATTGGAAGCCATGAAAACTGGAGCCATTCTCACAGAATTATGGAACCCTTACAACTGAGAAGAATTGGGAATAAAAAGAGGAGGGAAGAAAATCAAATCTGCAACTGAAAATATCAAATATCTTCCCTCTAACTGAATTTTACTCCTGGCCAAACTAATTCCAAAATATCCCACATTTGTTAAAATTAACCCCATAGTCGGATTCCTCACTCCAAGAGCTTTCCGAAAACATATAACACTTTATATTTTTTCCAAAATTTAGACCCTGGGCGAATTAATTCCCCAATGTGCTCAATCATTTAAATTTTTCGAAATTTAATATAGTTTAAACTATATCATTTACTCATTTTAAATTTGATTTTTGCCTCCATTTGGTCCTGATGCTTTGCCACGTGGCAGGATCTGATTGGCTGATGGGGTTGACTGGATGCCACCTCATCACCGCCACGTCGTTTGCTTTGTCACTGCCACTTGGCGGCCACCTCAGCACCATGTCACCAGGACCTGCCTACTGGACATCTGATTGTACCCATCACCTGGCTTTCGCAACTTCGTAGGGTGTAACTCACGTGCATCTTCCTTTCGCAAAATAGCGCGAGCCATTGATCTCCTCAGACTTGCTCACTCGTTAAGCCGACCTTTCTTTGCAAAATTTTGCCTATCTGCCTCGAGAAGCGTGCCTACGTGGGGTCCACCTGGTCGTCGCTCAATCACCATCTCTGTCACCTCGGGACGCATGCTCGCGTGTGGGCCCACCTTGGGCACCCATAGGTACCATCCATCAAAAGCTTTTATGGCTTAGACATATTACTATTGTGTGGATTTGGTTATAAACATTTAAAAAAATCACTTCCCAGCCAATGTGGGGTTAAGCGATTTGCCTGTAGCTGCACTTTTGGAGCTCTTTCCTTGAGTTTTAATGGCGCCAAATGCATATACTGAAACTTAATTTTGTTGCCTCCTTCACTACGCAATCTGCCATTTACATTTGTTAAAATCTCACGTGGAGGGAGGGTGTGATTGCTGTTCACATTTGTTTTAAATTACTCCAGGCCCATTCAAAACCACGTAGGGGAGGGGGAGACTGCCTTTGCTTTGAAACATGTTTCCAATGCCTAGCACACAGAGGATCACTGCTAATTGCAGCTGCTTGAAAATTGATAGCCCCTCCTTTCAAAAAAATCACTTACGATGAGAGGATACTGGAATGCATTTGCCTAATTTTCTATTTAAACAAATACCTTCATCATCCACGCACAGGGAGATTTGCTGGAAAAGGCACGTGAGGGATAAGAGACTGCAGCCATTGCCATTTGCTTGATGGTTTCTATGGCCTTTTCACATGCCACGTGAACTCTGGGAGGAAGATGGGAGGGCGCGTGAGGAGAAAGAGGAGGCTGCAATATCATTTTTTTGAAAACTTCTAAAAAACCTCCTTCCCAATCCATGCTAACAGCCTCTGCACCTTCCAGCACACCACGCATGGGGGAAGGGAGATATTATATTTGCTTTAGTAGTTATAAATGCTGCTCCTTGACTCCACGCAGGACTCCATACATTTAGCTCCATTACCACGCAAGGAAAAGGGAGAATACTATTTTGCATTTGAACATTGTTTTAAAAAACTTTGCCTTCTAATTACCACGCAAGGAGAAAAGATGCCAGCAGTTTCGATGCATTTACTTGAAAGTCTTTATTGTTTGCCTCCTCATACTCCACATTCTGTTCCATGCAGGGAGGAGTTACTCTATTAAATTACATTTGCTATTTGAAGTTCATTTCCTTTGTTGAATCCTTAACTTCAGTCTTTCACCATGCTGCAGCAGAGAGCTACTGGTTTTACACCTGCCATAGTGTGCATTCACTGATTAGTTTCATTTTCCCATTCTTGAATGCATCACTGTCATAGACATCTTTGGCTGTCATGGCCCTCTTATCTTCAATATTGGTCGATTGTATTTCATTGTAGCCACTCTAAGACTTTATTCACTTGCTATAAGAATGCTCTTACATAGTGGTCTTAATGACTGGTTGTCTCGGATGGCTGCACTGTTATTCATGCTTAATGTAAAGCAATGTATTTTTAAGATATGATCTCCTTCATTGGAGCTACATTGTTAAACCTCGAATTCATAGTGTCTTTAACCTTGAAACTTTAAGGGTTGCTACCCATATGAACTTCACTTGATTGTGACTTGTGAATTACATCATCATTTGAATATTCTGAAATTCCCCCAGTAAACAAAAATCGCCAATAAAAAAAAATGCACGGGCACAGGCCAGGTCGGGCCCCAAAGTGGGTCCGACTAAACTTTTTTTTTGATTTCATGCAACTGACCCCTGGAATGCTTCACGGACCTCAAACATACCTTTGGAAATGATCGGCATCGCTTTTGGATCATTAATCCGCATTTTACAACCTTCAGGCGATTACGCCACAATTTTCACATTTAATCGCGAAGACGTAATTTTCAAACCTGTCAAAACACCTTTCTGGAGCTCGCCATCTGATAGGCGTGTACTTTGATATACAAGGATGAATTCTACCAAATGGTTTCTCAAGATGAGTCCCGAGCGAAGATATATTAATTTCCAAAAATGGCCAACTGGCTTTGTCGACACTGCGGACCTGATGAAGTCAATGTCCTGGCAACACATGATGCCTTTCTCAAAAATATCAAACGACCTCCATAGGCCCTCAAATTTGAAACATAGGTACCTTGAAGTACATATTAAATATTTGAATCCTCAGTTTGATCACCAGACTGACAGGATGCAAACAGCGCGCACATAAAAATGGCTACATTAACTGATATATCACTGAAAGTACGGATAAATGCATTTGATGGCAAAATGAGCTCTTTTGAAAACCAATCAAACGGATTGGTAGAGGCTTGAAATTTGAAACAAAGCTCATAATTTATACCAAAATTAGCCCAGAACAAACATTCTGACATGACGCTTACTGAGGCAACTTTTACACTTGTGCGAAACAGGGCTCCGACTAGCTGTTGAAACAGGGACTTGCCAAAACATAGAAACTGCAAATGGATTTGACTTCAAAAACTAAGCAAATGGATTCGTCAAGACCTGAAATTTTGTAGGATGACTCACATTTATGCATAGAATTGAATCCACTTTGAATTTATCCATGATGATCAATAGGGCAAAAGATGTAATCGCTCAAAGTAGGCTACTCAATAAAATCTGCATTTGTGCCTAAAATGCACTTCCAGCTCACCCCTCAAGCTGGGTACCTCATAAACTTATCCAAATTGAATTCTGAAAGTTGCACATCACTAAATAGGCCAAATGAAAGGTGTGGGACATGAATCCCGAGCCTTACCCTCTGAAAAATCAACTGGCTCCATTTTACCCCCTTGCTAATTAGGCCATTCAAACTGACTTATTTTAATCATTTGGAAATGCAGGGCAAAATTTTGAAATGGGCCTATAAACTTGACTCAGTTTTAATGAGTCCCAACAGGTTGTAGCTCCTTTGAGTTGGTGCTCATAAAGAAGGGGTTGGTGCTCCTTAGGTTGGTGCCCTAAAATTATAATCAGATTATTTTCATTGTGAGACTAGATTGGAGCAGAAGATCTCCAACAATTATTCTCACCAAGGTTTTTCCCAAATTGGGTTTTCCTCGTATATCCGGTGTTATGTGATGCAATTTTTATGTTTGTGTATTATTGATCTAGTAACTATTCTTCTTTCACACTTAGTTTGTATTGTTTGAGTAACCAGTCTACCCATTGTTTGTCTTATATGCTACCGGTATATCCCTTTGGCAGGAAAGTGTTTAAATAACTGATTCACCCCCCTCTCAGTGATCCATCATGTCCAACAAATGTCACTGAGGAGTATGAACCATAGAATGGTAGAGCATATGATGGAGGATTTCAAGAATGACATGAGGAATGAGATCCAAAATGCATTGGCAGATTTGCAGAGGAATTTAAAATCGGAGGATGAGTATGAAGAGGCAGGAGAAGAGGTCGAGGCCAAAGAAGCGGAAGGACTAGTAGATGAGGGAGAAGAAACCCTTATTAGAGTGGTGGCACAAGTGAGTAAAGTTCATAAATTTGAGGTTTCTAACTTTTCGTGTTCGTTGAATCCGAAAGATTGGATAGACCGGATCAAAGAGTTGGAGGACTACTTCAAGTTTGAAGATTTTAAGGACCCATAGAGAGTCTATGTAGCACAAACCAAGTTGAAAGGGAATACTTATTTATGGTGGAAAGAGTTTTAGAGAGATAGAGTGGAGAACATGAGATGAAAATCATTCGGTGGAGACAGATGGTTGCAAGATTGAAGGCTAAATTCATTTCGGGAGACTATGAGTGGGAATTGTTCAAGTAGTTGTAGAACTTGAAGCAGAGGAACATGAGTGTGAAAGATTATACTGAGGAATTCTATAAGATGATGATTAGATCTTGACATAGAGAGATGGATAGAGAGAAGGTGGCTAGATACATAAATGGACTTGGATTTAACATCCAGGATGAGATGAGTACATTGAAGATTTCTATAGTTGAGGAGGCTTATCGATATGCTTTGAAGTTTGAAGATAAAGTGAAAAGGAGACAATAGAATAACCATAGAGGAAAGGAGAGATAGAAGGGGTAGGTGAATGGTACTATAGAAAAGAGGAATGTTGAAGAAGATCCAACATCTAAATGGAGTAAAGAACCAGATCAGAAGACATAGAGAAAAGGTAGTAGGAGTAGCAGTAGAGAATTTTTAGATAGATATTTTAAATGTGGAGAAATTGGACATAGATATTTTGAGTGTAAGCAAGGAATGGCAAGGAATTCCATGGAAAATGAGGACCACAAAGCTAGAGTTGCCAGAGAGAATGTGTTAGAACTAGAGTAAGGAGAGTCCCTTTTGTTCAGAAGATTCTTGATGGAGCAGAATAGTGAAGATACTAGACCTACTCAAAGGAAGAATCATTTCTAGATTATTTGCAAATTAGGTGGTAAGTGCTGTAAGGTTATTGTGGGTACTAGAAGTACTAATAATTTTGTATTAGAGGAGATGGTAGTGAATCTTGATTTGAAGAGGCTTGCACATCCAAGCCCTTAAAAAGTGAGTTTGGTTGCAAGATGATCATAAGTTGGAATTGAGAGAGTAGTTCTCATTGAATTTTAATATTGGACCTTTCAAGGATGAAGTCGTGTGTGACTTTTTGCCTATGAGTGCTTGTCATGTTTTGTTTGGTAGTGATGAGCTAAGATATTAGCTCATTTTATTCCTAGAACTCATAAGTTTTTGTCATGTTTTAATTTGTATAATGAGATGGTAATGATGTATTAAAGTCTAACTATATGCATTTTAAATGTTAATTGAACCCATTAAATCATGTTTTGTCTTTGCTAGTTATTCTTGTTTTCATGCCAGTTATTCTTGTAGCCATGTGCTTTGTACCCATTGCCATACAGATTGTCATAGGCAATACCATGTGTGAAATGAATAAGTGTTATGATTAATTAAAATAGATATGTATATGCTTTTATGTTCTCTCTTTTGAATTGCAGGAATAAATGAGATGCTGCAGAGAAGGTTGTCCTCTCACATCGAGAAGGCAGTTTGAGATATTCAAGGGGCAACTAAAGTTCAAATCAACAAAGAGGATAATGGGCGTGAGGAATGACAAAGGAGTAGCAGGGTGCACAAGACTCATTTATGTTTGACTTTAATGATCATCAATCTTGTAATACTGCCACTCTATATTCTTGGTTGTGGTTTGGTATAGATCCATGTTTTTAGTGGCTTAACTCTGACTGTTCTCCTTCATGAATGTTATCCGCCTCTTCTCATCAACATGATATTAATTGTGGGAAGTTGTTGTAATTTTATTTTAAATAAGTATCTCCGCCTCTTCTCAGAGGTTAGAAAGAAAGAGAGGGACAAAGAGTAGAAGATTTAGAAATAAAGTTGCAGAGTGTTTTAGTCTTCTTTCATTTTGAATGATGTATAGACTTTTAAAAAGAAATGAATAAAGTTATGTTATTATGAGAACTTAGAGTTATTTTGGAAGCCTGGATACACTCATCCAAGGGGGCCTACTTGGTGAGTGATCTTGTGCCTTTGTTAAATTTAGTTTTCCTTTTTTGTCGCAGTAGATGTCCTGGCATTGACTATTCTTGTAGCCACTAGAAACAGATCCATTGACTGTTCCTACAACCAAAGCGAACAGAGTAATTCTTGTTTGGCAACTTTGGGATTAGTTAACATTTCTTTAAGTGAGTTTTATATTAATGTAGAGTTTTCCTGTAGCCATTCAGTTGTTTTGATTCTTTCTTGCTTATCCCAAATATATTTTAGTTGCTACGGTAATGCAGGATAGCTATCGCAGGAACTTAGTGCATATATAATGTAGACCCATTTCAAGTAATGCATCCCTGGGTTGACAATCAAATGAACTTCAGCTATAGAGATAGTAACTTCATAGAGTGAATGTCCAAACTTTGGGTTGAGACTTTAACTATAGTTATTATTCATATTGGTGGAGCAAACATTTTTAGCACCATTGTCGGGGATGCAGGGTTACAGACAAACCGTATAAGGTAGCCAGATGGGCCAGACTAGAAAAGATGAAGGGATTTTATTGGAATTTGGCTACAGGAGGGACATGACAGGGAACTATTGGTGACTTGTGAATTAGTGCCTGAATTAGAAACTTTCCTCTTGCTGGAGGATCAACAAGACACTAAGTTGGGGGGCATGATGAGCTAAGATATTAGCTCCTTTTATTCCTATAACTCATAAGTTTTTATCATGTTTTAATTTGTATAATGGGATGGTAATGATGTATTGAATTTTGACTATAGTATTTTAGATGTTAACTGAACCCATTAAATCATGTTTTGTCTTTACCAGTTATTCTTGTTGCCTTGCTAGTTATTCCTGTAGCCATGTGATTTGTTCTTGTTGCCATACAGATTGTCATAGGTGATATCATGTGTGAAATGAATAAGTGTTATAATTAATTAAAATAGATATGTATATGATTGTATGTTATCTCTTTTCAATTGCAAGAATAAATGAGATGTTGCAGAGAAGGTTGTCCTGTCATGTCGAGAAGGAAGTTTGAGATATTCAAGGGGCAACTAAAAGTTCAAATCAACGAAGAGGATAATGGGTGCGAGGAAAAGCAAAGGAGTAGTAGGGCACGCAAGACTCATTTATGTTTGAATTTAGTGAGCATCAATCTTGTAATACCGCCACACTATATTCTTGGTTGTGGTTTGGTGTAGATCCACATTTTAAGTGGCTTAACTCCAATTGTTCTCCTTCATAAATGTTATCCGCCTCTTCCCATTGGCATGATCTTAATTGTAGGAAGTTGTTGTAATTTTATTTTAAATAAGTGTCTCTACTTATTCTCTGATGTTAGAAAGAAAGAGAGGGACAAAGAGTAGAAGATTTAGAAATAAAGTTATAGAGTGTTATAGTCTTCTTTCATTATGAATGATGTATAGACTTTTGAAAAGCAATGAATAAAGTTATGTTATTCTGAGCACTTAGAGTTATTTTGGAAGCCTAGATACACTCATCCAAGGGGGCCCACTTGGTGAGTGATCCTGTGCCTTTGTTCAATTTAGTTTTCCTTTTCTGCCGTAGTGGATGTCTTGACATTGACTGTTCCTGTAGCCATTGGAAGCAGATTCATTGACTGTTTCTGCAACCAAAACAAACAAAGTAATTCTTGTTTGACAGCTTTGGGCTTAGTTATCATTTCTTTAAGTGAGTTTTATGTTAATGTAGAGTTTTCCTGTATCCATTCAGTTGTTTTAATTCTTTCTTGCTTATCCCAAATAGATTTTAGTTGTTGTAGTAATGCAGGATAGCTATCGCAGGAGCTTAGTGAATATATAATGCAGACCCATTTCAATTAATATATCCCTGGGTTGACAATCAAATGAACTTCAGTTATGGAGATAGTAACTTCATAGAGTGAATGTCCAAACTTCAGGTTGAGACTTTAACTATAGTTATTATTACTATTGGTGGAGCAAACATTTTTGGCATCATTGCCGAGGATGCAGGGTTACAAACAAACCCTATGAGGCAGCCACAGATGAAGACAGATGGGCCAGACTAGAAAAAATGAATGGGATTTTATTGGAATTTGGCTACAGGAGGGATAGGATAGGGAGCTATTGGTGACTTGCGAATTAGTGCCCGAATCATAAACTTTCCTCTTGCTGGAGGATCATCAAGACACTAAGTTGGGGGGCATGATTTGCTGAGATATTAGCTCCTTTTATTCCTAGAACTCATAAGTTTTTGTCATGTTTTAATTTGTATAATGTGATGGTAATGATGTATTAAAGTTTGACTATATGCATTTCAGATGTTAACTGAACCCATTAAATCATGTTTTGTCTTTGCCAGTTATTCCTATTGCCATGCTAGTTATTCCTATAGCCATGTGATTTGTTCTTGTTGCCATACAAATTGTCATAGGCGATATCATGTGTGAAATGAATAAGTGTTATGATTAATTAAAATAGATATGTATATGCTTGCATGTTCTCTCTTTTCAATTGCAAGAATAAATGAGATGCCGCGGAGAAGGTTGTCCCGTCACGTCGAGAGGGCAGTTTGAGATACTCAAGGGGCGACTAAAAGATCAAATCAAAGAAGAGGATAATGGGCATGAGGAATGGAAAAGGAGTAGCAAGGTGCACAAGACTCATTTATGTCTAACTTTAGTGAGGATATATCTTGTAATACCACCACGCTATATTCTTGGTTGTGGTTTGGTGTAGATCCATGTTTTTAGTGGCTTAACTCCGACTGTTCTCCTTCATGAATGTTATCCGCCTCTTCTCATCGGTGTGATCTTAATTGTAAGAAGTTATTGTAATTTTCTTTTAAATAAGTGTCTCTGCCTCTTCTCGGAGGTTAGAAAGAAAGAGAGGGACAAAGAGAAGAAGATTTAGAAATAAAGTTGCAAAGTTGCAAAGATGTATCAACTTTTGAAAAGCAATGAATAAAGTTATGTTATTCAGAGCACTTAGAGTTATTTTGGAAGCCTGGATACACTCATCCAAGGGGGCCCACTTGGTGAATGATCTTGTGCCTTTGTTAAATTTAGTTTTCCTTTTCTGCCATAGTAGACATCCTGGCATTGACTATTCCTGCAGCCACTGGAAACAGATCCATTGACTGTTCCTATAGCCAAAACAAATAGAGTAATTCCTGTTTGACAACTTTGGGCTTAGTTAACATTTATTTAAGTGAGTTTTATGTTAATGCAAAGTTTTCCTGTAGCCATTCAGTTGTTTTAATTCTTTCTTTCTTATCCCAAATAGATTTTAGTTACTGCAGTAATGCAAGAACTTAGTGCATATATAATGCAAACCCATTTCAAGTAATATGTCCTTGGGTTGACAATCAAATGAACTTCAGTTATGGAGATAGTAACTTCATAGAGTAAATGTCCAAACTTCAAGTTGAGACTTTAACTATATTTATTATTCCTATTGGTAGAGCAAACATTTTTGGCGCCGTTGCCAAGGATGCAGGGTTATAGACAAACCCTATGAGGCAGCCACAGAAGAAGCCATATGGGCTAGACTAGAAAAGATGAAGGGATTTCATTAGAATTTGGCTACAGGAGGGACATGATAGGGAACTATTGGTGACTTGTGAATTAGTGCCCAAATTAGAAACTTTCCTCTTGCTAGAGGATCAACACGACACTAAGTTGGGGTGCATGATGACCTGAGATATTAGCTCCTTTTATTCCTAGAACTCATAAGTTTTTGTCATGTTTTAATTTGTATAATGGGATGGTAATGATGTATTAAATTTTAACTATATGCATTTTAGATGTTAACTGAAGCCATTAAATCATGTTTTGTCTTTGCCAGTTATTCCTATTGCCATGCCAATTATTCCTGTAGCCATGTGATTTGTTCCTGTTGCCATACAAATTGTCATAGGCGATATCATGTGTGAAATGAATAAGTGTTATGATTAATTAAAATAGATATGTATATGCTTGTATGTTCTCTCTTTTCAATTGGAAGAATAAATGAGATGTTGTAGAGAAGTGATAGGGTTCCACTAGTTTGCTCACATTTCACCTAGTTGGTGTTGGTCAATTCCACCAACCTCACCAGGTATAGCTATGCTTCAAGACCTCCAATTCCTTCTTAATCTCTTCTAGGAATCTCTCTTTTCCAATCTTAAGGTGTTTTCAACAAGTGTTTTGACTAGGAACTCTACCAATTCAATATGCTTCTCATATACTCAATCTTGCAACCTTGATAACAACTTGTCAACTTCTCACTTTTCACCCCCATACTGTTATGAGACATTGCAGAGGTGTGGAGGTGGTATTTACCATGAAATGAGATTAACTAGGTCCATTTGAGATTTTTCAATCTTCAATTCCCTTACCGATTTCATAAAATTGCTTAGAAATAGGGCTACAAGGACGAGCCCCAATTAGGCCTCCTAAATCCAATTTTTAAGGGTTTTGAGTGAATCGGTCCAAAAGACCCTATAATAAGTTATATGATTCTTCAATTACTCATCAATCCTCAAAATATTTTTCTAGGTTTAGTCCCCCAACTTGCCGTACAGTGCCCGAACCCCCAAAATGGGGTTTTGTTAGGGTTTCTAGGCTTCAACTAGCTGTGACTGTTCAACAAAGGGGTAAGGCTATGAAATAAGGTTGTCAAAGACTCTCCTCTCGAATAGAACTCTGAATGGACCTATCCTTCAATGCCAAATGCTAGATTTTAGGTTTTGAATTCACCCCTGCAATATACATCCAGTTTACACCTTGTTTTCTCTAGCCGGGTTGCTCCTGGACTCTCCTAGGATAAGGTGGTAACAATAGTTGCCTTCATTTCCAGTGCTCCTCCCTACATATATACAATATAAATTGGGTTACCAACTATGTCCTAATAGGATGTGAAGTTTCCACAGTGGGATTTTATGGGGCACCCATTTTTACATAGTTTGCTATTTACAAGCCAAAACTGGCCGTCTAGGAACAAAACAGTAAATACACTAACAAAACTTAACAAAAAAGCATGAAATTGATAGAATAGTACTAGGACACAATAAGGAACCCAAAAAAAATCCTGGAACAATGGTTTTAATCTATTTCTAGTGACTGTTCAAAGCAGAAACATAAGATAACAGTGTTAACAGTTTGAAAATGAGTAGTTTCAGATTGTCAAACTCAAAATACCATGCATCTAACCCTTGTCTCCATAAAAAAGAGGGTTTATATAGGCATATCAATGTGTGGAGGACTATTAGGGAAATTATTCAACCCTAAATTTACAGCAAGCTAGTTTAGGACAAATTTTGTCATGACAACTTGAAAAGTTGTCATGACATCTTTTACAATTGTTCAAATCTTACCTTTCCAACTTAGGAAACCTATCACATATCATCATTCAAGTATTTTTCAACATTCCTAAGACCATTTTAAATGTCTCTACTTATCTCAACAAGTTATGGCTCTTTTGACCATCAAGAAGGCAATTTAACCACTCAAACTAACACCTACTCACAAAGTGCAAACCTATAAAGAAAACTAACTCAACTAGGCCTACACTTGACTCAAACCAAATATTAAACACACACTTTGGACCCTCCTGGAGTCCTTATTAGAAACTTGACTTGGCTAAGGTTAGTACAAGACAAAATTGTAGAAGGACTATGAGCCTAAGTCCTAGTTGCTCTTGCACCAAGAAGGTTGTCCTGTCACGTCGAGGAGGCAGTTTGAGATATTCAAGGGGCGACTAAAAGTTCAAATCAACGAAGAGGATAATGGGTGTGAGGAATGGAAAAGGAGTAGAAGGGTGTGCAAGAATCATTTATGTCCAACTTTAGTTAACATGAATCTTGTAATACCGCCACACTATATTCTTGGTTGTGGTTTGGTGTAGATCCATGTTTTTAGCAGCTTAACTCTGACTGTTCTCCTTCATGAATGTTATCCGCCTCTTCTCATCGGCATGATATTAATTGTAGGAAGTTGTTGTAATTTTCTTTTAAATAAGTGTCTCTACCTCTTCTCAGAGGTTAGAAAGAAAGAGAGGGACAAAGAGCAGAATATTTAGAAATAAAGTTGCAGTCTTTTAGAATTCTTTCATTCTGAATGATGTATTGACTTTTGAAAAGAAGTGAATAAAGTTATGTTATTCTGAGCACTTAGAGTTATTTTGGAAGCCTGGATACACTCATCCAAGGGGCCCACTTGGTGAGTGATTATGTGCCTTTGTTAAATTTAGTTTTCCTTTTCTGCCACAGTAGACATCTTGGCATTGACTATTCCTGCAGCCACTAGAAACATATGCATTGATTGTTCCTAGAGCCAAAGCAAACAGATTAATTCCTGTTTGACAAATTTGGGCTTAGTTAATATTTCTTTAAGTGAGTTTTATGTTAATGCAGAGTTTTCCTATCACCATTCAGTTGTTTTAATTATTTCTTGCTTATCCCAAATAGATTTTAGTTGTTGGAGTACTGCAGGATAGCTATCATAGAAACTTAGTGCATATATAATGCGGACCCATTTCAAGTAATACATCCCTGGGTTGACAATAAAATGAACTTCAGTTATGGAGATAGTAATTTCATAGAGTGAATGTCCAAACTTTGGGTTGAGACTTTAACTATAGTTATTATTCCTATTGGTGGAGCAAACAGGTAGACCTTGGCAATTTGATAGGGGAGCTATTTATGATTGTAGAAGAAACTTGATCACTATTGAGAAGGATGGGCAAAAATTTACTTTGGCTTCTTTAAAGGAGAAGGACAAGGCAGTGAAGAATTTGAGTCTTGTGAAATAAGTTGCAGAGGATACATCAGATGGTGGTATGGATTTGCAAAAGGATATAGTCACTAATACATTTGGACTAGATTTCCAACTGAGGTTTCCGATGGAGAAGGTATATTGTGGCCAAATTTGATTTTTTTTTGAAAAAATGCCCACATTCGTTGTAATTCCGATGACAATTTCCCATTTGGTTTCAATAAAGAAGGCATTAGCAATGCGAATTTTCTTTTTTTCAAAAAAGTGCTCAAGTTCGTCGTAATTCCGACGACAACGACCATTACTTAAAAAAGAAGAAGAGGGGAATTCATTTGTGCATTGCAATCCCACTTAGGCATCTGTGGCGACTTCAACCCCCAAGAATATCAAACTTGCGTCGAAGGCATTTGTGGCATTGCTTGCAATTCCGCATAGGAGGTAGATTCAAATTGCCCTAGTTTTTAATTTCATGTTGCAAAAAATATACATGTGGTGGTTAATTGCCCTAGTTTAATCTCGTAAAACCATAGAACTGTGATTGAGGAGTGAGCGTTCAATTTTCTAGTAGAAATCCCTTCCTCCCATATACACGTGTGTTGATTGTTCACATGAGATCACATCTCTTTGCAACATCATATCAAACAATTCACGAGCCTTGTCCATGTTTCCACATTTTGCATTCATGTCAAGCAGGGCATTTGCAAGTACAACACCTAACAAAATTCCTCTATTCATTATGCTTTGATGGATATCCATACCCTGTTCCAAAGCTCCCATTTGTGCACAGGCAGGGAGGATGCTGGCAAAGGTTGTGGAATTTGGCTTTATGCCTTCCAATTTCATTTTCTTGAAAGTGTCTAAAGCCTTTTCGACAAATCCATTTTGTGCATATCCAGCAATCGTTGCAGTCCATGAGACAACATTTCTTTCAGGCATTCTATCAAACAGTTCACGTGCCTTGTCTATGCTTCCACATTTTGCATACATGTCTACTAAGGCAGTTACAACTACAACATTTGACCAAATTCCTCTATCCTTTATGCTTTGATGAATGTCCATACCCTGTTCCAAATCTCCCATTTTGGCACAGGCAGGGAGGATAGTAGCAATTGTTGTGGAATTTGGCTTTACACCTGCCGATTGCATTTGCTTGAAAGTTTCTAAAGCCTTCTCAACAAATCCATTTTGTGCATATCTGACAATCATTACAGTCTAGGAAACCATATTTCTTTGAGGCAATCCGTCAAACAGTTCTCGTGCCTTGTCTATGCTTCCACATTTTGCATACATGCTAACAGAGAAGTTGCAACTACATTTGACAAAATTCCTCTATCTTTTATGCTTTGATGGATGTTCATACCCTATTCCAAAGCTCCCATTTTGGCACAAGCTGGGAGTACACTGGCAAACGTAACTAAAGAAATCCAATGATCAGCTCCAAAGACATCAAACCACTACTAACAAAACCGACAGTCTAAAATATGACAGGGAATAGTGTGAGCTGTCCTGAAATAAAATATTTTATTTTCAATTTCAACTAAAACATGATTACTCAGCCATTTAATGTTATTAATAAGTGTTTAATTTATGAAAGAGATAAATGGTTGGCCACAAGTACACGAGTTACTAAATGCACACAAATAAGTGAATTTGATATTCAAAACTATCTACAATGAATTCAATTCTTGTCCATTAGTCATTTATGTTTGCAATAAGCATCTTTCTTTGTTTTTCTTAATCTTTATTCATAGTTATGTGCATATTTCACATTCTATAATTAGGATATCAATTGCTATGGCTGAACACTAGCATGATGTTTGTGTTGTGGTATAGATGTGTGGAAACATAATTATGGGATTGTTATATTATAGAGATCATAAATCTAGATATCGCATATTAGTTCTAGCTCTTCTTGGATTGAGTCTAAAGTTGACATATAGTCATAAAGCCATTATTAGCAGATCTATCCATTTCTAGTAAAGACAATTGAGAAAGTCATTTTGATATTGAGAGTTTCTTATCTAGTTACCTATTGATCATTATTAAGCCATAATATTTAGGTCTATTTATCTCTCTTGAAAAACCTCTGTAAGTGTCCTAGATTGTCCCTACTACTCACTCTTCAATGAAATAGTGGAGTTCGAAAGATTTGTTACACAAGATGGTGTTGAACGTATCAACAAGGTTAGCATGGAAGGCATGTTCAAGCTTCCACTTGTACAACTTACAACAAATGATTTGTTGATAGAAGAAATTCTTGAAATAGGGATACAATCGAAAGATAAGTAAGTACATACAAACCTCCTCATTTGAAAGTAAAATCTGTGTATAAAAAGAGTACATTGAATCCCAATCCATAAACACAATAGAGATATTGATGGAGACTTAATTGGATGTAGCATGTTGCACCAAAGTTGTTAGAGTATGCTAAGCTAGTACATAATGTTTCCTAAAGCCACATTACTATTTTACCCAGATCATTATCTACCAAAACTAACTATAGTAATCCTTTTGAGGATTCATTTCATGGTGCTAGATCTTCATTTAGTTCCACTTCTTGTTGGAGAAAAGAACAATTATTTCTTGAGGTAGATGAATATCCCATCAACAAAGGACCTGACCCTTTCTAGAATATAACAAATTCTACTCCAACAAAAGATCATGGGGGTTTCACTAGAGATATTGAATAAGAGATAGACTTCTACTGCTGCATTAAAAGCATTGAAATGTTCTTCATTTATTGATGTAAACTCTCTATGATGCCACCACAACCAACAAAGGTGTAAAACGTTGTTTGCAATGCATGGATTTTTAGGATTGTCCTTTGAGAAAACAAAATTAAAGTATGGAAGTAGGATCTGCCAGCTCCTGAGGGAATCTTGATGAAAAATAACTGTAAAATATTTGGGCGAGCTTATATTCAAAAAATCATGCTTCCTGATGGGTTCATGTATAGAAATAAGCACGAATTAAGTGGTAAAGGGGCTTATAGAAACAAGAGGGACATAGAGGCAGTGGAAGTGAAAACTTTTGTGTTGTGTCTGCTCAATCTTAGAATGGGAATGGCAAAGGTGTTGTAAGAGGAGCTGAGAAGGGTGTTGGAAGAAGTGGGGGTATTTACATTCCCCGATTTAAGCTGGCTCAAATGATGAAAGATGTGGAAGACAAGAGCAGTGTGGAATACCAGCGCATGACATGGGATGCCCTTCGGAAGAGTATCAATGGGTTAGTAAACAAGGTAAATGCATCTAACATCAAGAACATCATTCTAGAGTTGTTTACAAAGAATCTCATCCGTGGGAGGGGTCTATTTTGTAGGTCTCATATGAAATCGCAAATGGCATCCCCTAGATTTACAGATGTTTTTGCTGCATTGGTTGTTGTGGTAAATACAAAATTTTCTAAAGTTGGCAATCTGCTTTTGCAAAGAATTATTTTGCAGCTTAATAGGACATACAAACGCAATGACAAGAAGATGTTGATAGAAACAACCAAATTCATAGCTCATTTAGTGAATCAACAAGTTGCAAATGAGATCATTGCCTTGGATCTTCTCACCCTTTTACTAGAGAACCCCACAGATGATAGTGTAGAGGTTGTTGTTGGGTTCGTGAAAGAATGTGGTTCTTTGTTGCAAGACCTTTCACCCAAAGGTCTCTATGGGATTTTTGAAAGATTTAGAGGTATTCTCCATGAGGGGGAAATTGACAAACGAGTGCAGTTTTTAATTGAAGGCCTTTTTGCAATTCACAAAGCTAAGTTCGAGGGTCATCCGGTTGTGCATCCAGATCAGTTAACACATGAAGTTTTCCTAGAAGATGAACTTGATCAAGAAGATGGTTTGGATGTTTTCAAGCCAGATCCTATTTTCTTAGAGCATGAGGCAACCTATGAAAAACTGAAGAAAGATATCCTTGGAGATGCTTCTTCAGATGAAGCTGAAGGGGAGAATGATTCAGGTGATGATTTAGATGATGATGATGAAGAGGAAGGTGAGGAAGCACTGAGAATACAGGATGAGACAGAGACAAACTTGGTCAATTTAAGATGTTCAATTTATTTGACAATCATGTCAACTGTTGATTTTGAGGAAGTTGGTCATAAGCTACTAAATATCAAGCTTGAACCTGGTCAAGAGAGAACATACCTTCATTATTATGGTCTTCTTGGGAAAATATTCTGTATGATCAATAAAATTTATGAGGAATTTTTTGATAAGTGTTTTGTACAACAGTATTCTATGATACACAGACTGGAAACAAATAAACTGCATAATGTTGCAAAGTTTTTGGCCCACTTACTTGGCACAGATGCTCTTCCATGGCATTGTCTTGCTTATATACATCTGACAGAGGAAGATACTACTTCCTCTTCTTGTATTTTTATAAAGATTCTCTTACAGGAGCTGGTAGAGCAGCTTGGTATATTGTTGCTTAATGAAAGGTTGAACGATCCAACAATACAGGAGTCTTTTGATTCAATTTCTCCAAAGGACAATCCAAAAAATTCACGGTTTTCTATCAATTTCTTTACTTCTATTGGTCTTGGTGGTATCACTGAGAGTTTACGTGAGTATTTAAAGAATATGCCAAGGCTTGTAATGCAGCAACACAAGTCTATTCCCGAGTCAGATGAATCTACCTCTAATGACGATTCTTCTAATTCATCAGGTTCGTCAGATTCTGATACATCAGACTCAGATTTTGAGAGTGAAACTGATAGTGAGAGTAGTAAGGAGTCACCAAGAAAGAAAAATAATTCAAAGCATGACAATGAGTATGAAAAAACAAGAAGAAAGAAAAGGGTGAGGGCATTTGACTCGGAGGATGGAAGTGATAGTGAAAAAATCAGAAGGAAAAAGAAAAGGAATTAAAAATATTTCTAGTTAGTTATTCAAGGCTCTAGTAGACACCGTTTTCCTGGACTGTGACAAACAAAATAATCACTCCCAAGTGCTTTGTTTTTATAACAGATGATTATAAGATGCTACAATGTTGTCTTATGTATTTTAATAGCCATTATTTTTTGAGTTTTGTACTTGGCAGGTAATGGATAAACGGTGTTAGGAGGACAAAATATTGAAGGCCAAGTGCAGATTGTGATAATACTAGATCAATGAATCTTGTTATTTATTGAGTATTTATTGTTTTCCATGTTGTGTGATGTACCATAAGCAAACTAGAAATATAAATTCAATAAGATGCTTTGTTCAATGATGATAATTTCTATTTTCTTGCCTGTGAAGAAAGACCATGTCAGACAATATCAACGAACAACAAAATAAGGAGACAATTGCTAGATTGTGGTCTAACTTGGAAAGAAAAGATGATGGAAAATGTTATTGTCCATGCAAAATTTGTAAGGGGTGAAAGACTAGAAGACTTCTAATCAAAACAGTGAAGAAAAATTGTAGCCTGCATGGTCACATTGAAGGTGGACATGATTATCATCCATTGGTAATTTTTTCATTATATCGTTTTGACAATTTATATACATAATAAATCATGTGATGATGAGATCACGATCACGGTTTATTTATGTTTATCAATTTTAGATAGGTTGAGCACCCCGAAGCACATGGTATGGATCAACACAACCCTGAAAATATGGTTTTTGAAGTGGATGAACATGGAGGTGTGAATATCGAAGCTGAAGATAATGATCCCATGGAAGATGACAATCATGAGCCAGAAAACACAATTGAAGATGATGGTACAAATACATTGATCCATGAATCATTTAGTACTCATGTAGCTGATCATGATGATGAAAATGACCTTGATGTTGTTCATGATGTCCCTCTACTTGAGAAGGCATCTGAGGCCCTTTACGAAGGCTTGCAGGAAACTCTTCTCTCTGTTGTATTGTTGTTGGTGAAATTGAAGGTTATGAATGGTTTATCCAACATAACAATGTCACATATGTTAAGGTATGTCATATATGTCATAATAAATTGTGAATCATGTTGTACCATTAATATTCTTTATTATAACAAATTATATTTTTTTGCTGTAGATTGATAGGTGATTTTTTGTTACCACCATCAAATATTCTACCTCGCTCATACCGAGAATTATCCGCTGTTATGAAAGATATTGGAATGGAGTATCAAGCAATAGATGCTTGTCCCAATGATCATATTATATATCACAAACAACATGAATTTTGAACTGAATGCCCTGAATGTCATATCAGTAGATATTGAACAAATCAAATAACAAAAAGGGTTCCTCGCAAGGTTCTTTGCTATATTCCCATTATTCCACGTATGCAACGATTATTCAAGTGCACTAGCTTGGCACAATTTATGGATTACCATGCACGCAATAGAAGTCAAGATGACATTATTCAAATGCCTACAGATGGTTAAGCATTTATGGACATAGAGGAAAAGTGGCCACACTTTAAAGAAGAACCTCGTAATCTTAGGCTTTCATTGGCAGCGGACAATATCAATCCATTTAGAGAGATGAGATCTGTTTACTCAGTGTGGCCTATTTTTGTTATCAACAATAACATTCCTCCATGGATGTCAATAAAGAGGGAGCACATAATGTTGGCAATGATTGTTCCAGGTATTTTATCATTTAAATATAGTCGCCTAAATTTAATTATAAATATTGCAGTAAAATGGTCATAATAATTATGTAATGTTTTTGTTCATTCGATTAGGTAAGTACCAAGTTAAAGATATGAATGTATATATCGAGCCTCTTATCGATGAGTTACTGGAGTTATGGAATGGTGTCACTATGTATAACGTCTCTAGACCAATAGGACAAAGACAATTTCAATTCTATGCGATGCTTCTATGGACAATACACGATACCTCGGGGCTAACACATTTTTGTGGTATGTTATAGTGTTTAAGTTGTGCATGAACATTATAATTGAAAAAATTATCATATTTAATCCAATTATACATTATCTTGTAGGTCTTCAAACAAAGGGAAAATTTGCATGTCCTGTTTGTGGTCCAAAGATGAAATCTCGTCATTCAAAAAGTTTAGGAAAGTAGGTGTTTGATGAGTATAGACACTTTCTCCACAAAAATCATAAGTATCGAAATATTGAAAAACATCTTTTCAATTGGAAAGAAGAGAATACATCAAAGCCACGAAGAATGACACCTCACCTGTGGAAGTTGGAATATAATAGAATTAATCATCAAGGTAATGCCATTCCATCTATTGGTTTGTCATAAAACATCTTTTCTATTTTGTTTTGTTTATTGATGATGTGATTGATGATCATGAAGGTCGTGAAGGCATAAATGACCACCTTCCTAAGGGACTAAAAAGTTATCCTTGACAATTTAGTAGGTTGCCCTACTACGAGAAGTTACAAATTGTTCATTTGTTTGATAGTATGCATATTGGAAAGAATATAACAGAGACAGTATGGAAAATATTGGATGGAAGGCGTGACAAAAAAAAAAATGTCAAAATATGTAGTGACATTTAGGATTCCAATCATGCAATGATAAATTTCATTCAATCAAATAGCCATGGAGACCAGATTAATATAAGTGAGCTTCCTTGGTTATTAACGGACCAACAAAGCAATGCTATAAAAGAAGTCATACAAAAAATTCGATTTCCCACAGGATTTGCTGCAAACATAAGCAATCTCATATCAAAGAAAAGTGAATTTGGGCCAGGGATGAAAACACATGATTGGCATAACTTCATTAAGGTAATTCATGTTCTTGTGTTTTTAGTATGTATTTAAGTACTGCGCGTATGTGTACTTTTCATTACGCTATAAAAAAAAGAAAAGATAATTTTATAATTGTTGCAGTACGTTCTACCTCTATCTCTCCCAGACGGCTTCGACAATAATGTCAAGCAAGTCATATATGATCTTGGAAAATACATGAGGTAAGTAGTGATATTTGTTTAGTTCGTTGTATAGATATTATATTTGCGATTTGTTTTACTTGTTATGTAATATATTTTTTTGCGTCTTGAATACCTTGTAGATGGTTGTCATGTAAAGAAATCCATAAAGATGATATAAAATATTGGAAGAGAAAAATTCCTCATTTAATGTGTGAAATGCAGAAGTGTCTACCTCCAGCTTTTTTCAATGCACAAGAACACTACCTCATACACCAAGTTGAGGAGATTGAATTGTGTGGACCTGTACACACTAGGTCAATGTGGATGGTTGAGAGGCACTTGAAATTTTTGAAGGCTTTGGTTCGACAAAGAGCACATCCTAAGGGTTCTATGGTGGAGGGGTATATGGTATACCAGATTATGGTGTACATTTCTGAATATCTTCCTAAGTTTGCAACAAAGATCCACTTGGATCGCATTTGGGATCCCAACACCATTAACAAATTCGAAGGGGAGTACTTGACGGGGAAAGGTAGATTGAGGAAAGTGAGAGGTAATTATAAGATGTTATTGTAGTTAATTAATTCTTAATCTTGAAAATAAATCGATTGTAAGACATCTATTTATTTTTTGTACAGTTGGTTGAGAGTGGGATGCACTACATTTGTATATTGCAAACAATCTTGATTGGATGATGGTATGGATTGAACGTTGTCAACATTCTGGATGCACGTTAACATAGGAAGGTGTGACTTCATTGGTTAAAGAAGCACATTGTAATGGAGATTCCAATGTTACACAAAGGGAAATTTATTTAGCATATGGTTTAAGAGATAAATAGGTACGTATAAATTTATTAATCACCCATATGTTTATCAACTCACAATGCAATAAATTTTACATGTTTGACATATCGCAGGTCAAACACCACAATGCCATGTGTTGCAATGGTCATAAATTTCACATTAAAAAGTTGGATGACACGAAGAAAACTTTTGATTCGGGCATCACTGTAGTCTTTGAGGTGACAAGTATTTCATTGAGAAATGACATACATCCTCAATAGTCTCAAAATCAATACTATGGCATTTTGGATGATATACTTGACTTTAATTCATTCAAATTAGTTTTGTTCATCATCAAATGGCACAAGCTACAATTGAATAAAAATGATCCTTATAGAACTATTATTGAACATGATAATAGTTTTATAATGCTAAATACAAGGTCATTTGAACCAGTTGGGGATGAGCCCTATGTTCTTCCAAGCCAATGTGAGCAAGTATTTTACTCAGAGGTTCCACATAAACTGGGTTGGTCATTTGTTGTTAGACATGATCCAAGAGGAAGGCCACTAAAGTATAATGTGATGGAAGAAGAAGAAACCAAAGAAGAAGATACCGAAGAAGTAGAAGATGAAGTGGATGATGATCATGATCAACAGTTTCTCAATGACGTGGTGGTGGTAATGGTGGTGATAGGGATGATGATTGCGAAGACATTGATGATGATGATGATGACGACGCTGATGATGACGATGACGACGATGATGACGGTGATGGCGATGACGACAACGACGACGACGATGATGACGACGACAACGACGACGACGACGATGATGATGATGTTGGCGATGATGACATTGATGTTCATGATGATGAAGAATGAAATGTACGAGGTATGTGATTAGTATATTATCTATTTAATATTGACTTCTTGATAGAATTTTTTTTACATAATTAATTCATTATGTTTTAAATTCTAATGCCATTACATAATTAATTCATGTTGCAACTTTTGATATGGAGATGGAGATAGGGAGAGTGACTATTTATGTGACAATTTTTAAACTGTGTTTATTTATGGAAATTAGATTATTTATTAGCTATGTGATGGATGTTGATTTAAAATACATATGTGATGGATCACTTGTTTATGATGATGCATGTGACATTTTTTGAACTTTGTGTTTATTTATAGAACGTGGATTGTTTATTACCTATGTGATGGATGGTGATTTATGATACATTTGTGATGGATTACATGTTTATGATGACATGTGATATGTGATGCTAATTGTGATGCTCAATTACATATATAATGACACATCATGTGATGCTTCTGATGCTTATGATACGTATGTATTTATTGTTTATCAACTTACAAATGTAGTAGTGCTTATGATGCTCAATTGATGGTGTTGATTTCAGGTATAGTTCCTGTGTGATGCTATCACCCTTGGTGGGAATAGGTTATTGACTACAGACATCGTCAACCATTTAGTTGAGGATCCTGCATAGTCTACATTGTATAGGACACTGAACCCCTTTGACGAGGATCGTGCACAGTCTCATGGATGGACAAGTATAACTAGTCAATACACCCTATAGAAACAGTTTATTTTTTTAAAATTACTTGGAAAACAAACTTCCTCAATTTTTCAAACCTCGACATTAGGAGCAAATCTAATAAAATTATCAACACTTGAGGCCCCAGTTGGACTTATTCCAATTTTCATCCCAAAATCAACTTTAGGGCTGACTTCTTCATCAACATTACCCTCATTTGCAAAATTTCTCTCTCATTACCAATTAACTCTCTCATTTCATGGAGTGCAGGTACCCCCAAATAGGTATTTGTCAGATCTGTCTTCGTTGAGTGAGGAAAATGCAGTAATAGAAAATGAAAGTGACACATGTAGTAGGTCTACAATAGGGAGATCAACAAGAGGTCCAAAGATTAGAAGAAAATTTAATAAACGCATGAAATTTTTCCTTGCTCAAGGGGGTTCATGTTCTTATGATGATGAGACCAAAGGCAACATTGAGGTACCACTGAGGTACAAACATGTACAAAAACAATGGGAGCCCAAGGAACTTCCTCCAATAAACACCAATTTCTGTGTTAACGATAGGATATATCACATAGCACCTTCGTCGTTACATGGTTTAGGCTTATTTTCCATGGATGACATAAAGGTTTGTTACAATAGAGTTGCAGAATTGATGGAGTTTGTAGGACCTTGTTACAATTACAAGCATTGGATGTAGATTGTTAAATATAAAAAAAGTATGCATAGGTATGCACTGTCAGCAAATTATATACAACAGAAATATAATGATCAAAGTAAATGAGTGGCTGTATACATTGATGGTCAGCCAAAAGCAACAGGGAATATTGCATGTTTTATAAATAGTACGTGACCTGGGTCAACTAATAAACAACCCAATTGCATATTTGAGGCACGCGAGGGAAATCATGTATTTGTATGTGCGATAAAATCAATAAGTGCAAACGAAGAGCTTCTAATCGATTACAGTTTGAATCGTATAGATAACAACAAAGTTAATATCATGGGGGTGGTATGTACTATATACCATTTAAATTAACCAACCTCCAATTAATGAATCCAATATACCATTTTATTATGAAGTTTTTTTGCTAAGTCTATTGGTTTAATTTCGCTAACGTTTTTTATATTTTTTCTTTGTCATAGGCCGACATGGATCCATCACATATCGCAGATAGAGATGTAGCTTACGACACTTCTACCGAGCATGTAAACCTCATTGTAATTGTACAAATTATATAGAAGCAAACTGTTACATTATTATGTTCTTTTTTTTAGCGATTTATACTAATTTTGTAATTGTTAATGATATTCTTGACATAGACAGATGTTCAAAAAAATGGAAAGGGAGTTGCAGTACCTGAGCACCTTTCTAGGGGTGTGGAATCATTAGGGTTAAGCGATGATGACCTTGAAGATCCTGTAGACCTTATGAAATTCTTTAAAATGCCTCTTATAAAAATTAGAAAAGAAATTGTTGCTTTGGTAGCCGTGCATCCTATCACTGATGAGATATGAGAGAGGGTGGCATTATTGATTCGGATAGCAGAAAAATTTCAAGTAAGCAGTAATGAAAGGTTTAATTATAACAAAAGTTCAATAATGGTTTATATTTTATTCTCTTTTATGTCATTAACTAAAATATATATGTATTGTTTTTACAGCAATTTATCTGCCCTCATCAAAGTCATTCCCACAATCAGGGTGTTGCAGGATCTTCAGGTGATGACCATTTTCTTGTATTATCACTTGCTTGGCTCATCACTCTGAGTACCCAAAACACATCATACTTGATACTGTCAATTTTCAAAATAAAGGTTCATCCTTGTTTACAATTCTTGCACTTTTCATATATTTAATGTATTATTATTTAGGTGCTGTCAATGTTACTGTGAAAATGCCGTTGCCGCCTCATCAAAGGTTACCCTCACCTGTATTGCCGACTGCAATATTGGCAACACGTAGCATGCAGACATCCTATAGTGCATGTCATATTGGTTTACCCACTGTTGGTAGATCCCTCTTTTGTTCTATCTTTTGTCATGTGTTTATTTCCCTTCAAGTGTTCTTTCTTGACTGCAACTTTATAGTGATCACTGTCTTTGTACAGTAAGCTTGCTACTTTCTCAACTTTTGATATATTGGAGGCTCCTAGGATGGTTTCTATCTTATAGTCACAATACCTTGCTATAAGTTGCATTTCAGATCACTACTCAATGATCATATGATGTCTTTGGCTTTTGAATTTGACTCTTGAGGTGAACACTAACAATGCATTGGTGCTTGCAATGTTAAAACCTTGGCCAAGATGGTGATGCTTTATCTAAGTGATTGTTAGATCACATGAACTAGATACACCTACTAGTTAGATGGTCATAGTAGTTAGGGGTTACCTATAGTGTGTGACTGACTAGTTGTGTGTAGGTTTTGAACACCAAGATTAGATGGCCAGAGGTAAAAGAGACCCAATCCTTAGAATGCACCCTTATGAAGGGTTGGGTCTCTTCCAATTGGAAGGGGCATGGGAGACTAGCAAGTCTATGATTGAATGGAGAAGCCCTTGATGATGCTCTCCCTATTCCAAACTATGTCGAGGCTTGATACAAAAAGTTTCAGTTGGAAAGTTAAATGAATTGTAACCTCTGAACCTTTATCTCTTCCCTCAAAAATGAAACTTGCCATTTGAATTCCTTTCCCATATTGATTAGCTTAATAATATTTGTTCAATGTTTTTTATTGTTAAAATATTACCTTCCTTTTAGATAAATTAGTTAGATACTTATTATGTTGAAGAACATTTAGTTAGTTTTCTCCTTCAACTGAAGTAGTTATGTTTTATTTTGAAATGCTTAATTTTTTTTATCTTAATATAGATCACAATTTATTTTCTTTAAGTATACAATTAATGGAATATTACATATGGTATCAGAACAACCAAGTTCGACATTGAACCTCAGGCTTTCTACCTATAAAAAAAACTATATACATATGCAGGCACACCATGGTTGAGATAATATGCAGGCGCACCATGGTTGAGATAATATGCAGGTGCACTATATACAAAACTATATTCGCAAGTAAATCTTTTATTCAAATCCACAATATGAAACACAAAGTTTTACTGGAAGAACACAAGTAACCTTATCTCCTTTAGATAATATCACAAACAACTGCCTACAGAAAGATACAGTAATCCACAACATATACACAAAGGAAAGACGATTGATTATATTATGTATGTTTGCAAAATGGTACAATAGTAAGCCTGAGGCTATATTCTACTTCTTCTCTAATGATCCTTATTGCTACAAAAGTTCCCTCATTTATATGAGGGTATACATTGTCACCAAGCATTGTGGCTTTTCAACACATAACTATTAATTAGCACTTTTGTTAACAAACTAGAAGATAAAAAAGTTCAACATTCCTATGTGTTCAATGTACTTATCATCTTTATACATTAGAATGTCATTGTTTAGTGTCCTCATGTCGCTTTTTGTCTAGAAATGATTGGATAGAATATGGTTAACACAAAGTGACAATTCTTTGTCTCGATCCAACTCTGCTACTGCTCGATTCTTCTCATCACTGAACTCTTGTTTCCACTGTTCCAATGATACTAACTCACCATTACTATAAAAAGAGGGCACCCTAGGGGTATTCCCATCATCCAACCTCTGAATCTCTTTCCTTAATTGATTTGCCAATTAATCATGGGACTTCGAGTAAGCCTCGACTTCAATTTTCTCACCTAGATTCATTAGACTATTGTCATTCATCATGCCTTCCAACCGAGACCTGAGCCTTTCATTCTCTTTCAAAGCTTTGACTGTTCTAGTGTATGTCTTCCAATAGATTTCTGCAACCTGCACCATACTTTTGAATATATGCTCAATGACCTCGAGAACTAACTTATCCATTTTTTGGTGTTCCTTTTTTATTTGCCGAGATGTCTTTTCGGCCTTGTTCCTCCAATACATAGCATCTGTCAAGGCATCCATGGCATCTCTATCAACACCATATGTCATCCCTGATTGACTGGTACCTATATCAATCTGAAGCAATCTTGCTTGCAACCTCTATTTTTCTTCATCAGTTTTCTCATATAGGCTTTTGTATGTAGAATGTTCTCAGACCAGAAACTCTATCTGATCTTGGTTCAGTTTAGCGACATCCAAATTTAGTTTGGGAGTTGTTCTAGGGCCAGTCTTTCCAACCCGCTGCACCATCAAATGTCCAAAAGATTCTTCTGTATCAACCAATATAGGTCTTTTATCTTTGGAATAGATAGCCCATTGTAGAAGAGCCTTTTGATCTAGATCATATCCTGATCCTCTAAAGAGTTTATCAATCTCTTTTGGCATCATTTGCTTACTTGGGTCATATTTCTTGAGGAATCCATCAAACAACAAGGCAGAGTTCATGTCCCATCCAGAGTATAATAGCACACCAACTTCCTTAAGCAACTATCTTCCCTTCTCAGGTGTCATTTCTCTCATCACAAGATCCATCTCCTCTTGTAACTTTTGAAGCTGCTACTCTTCTTCACTATTTCTCATGTTATTCCTAATTTGAGATCCTTTATGTTGATAGAGGAATGCAGTGAACTCCTTGGAAGCAATGAAGTCACTATCAACAATTAAATCCTCATGCTCCAGGAATTTGATGTCAGCCACTTCTCGGACATTCAGTTGTCATGTTGCCAAGTCTATTAGTGTATCCTCTACATAACTAGGGGGTAATCCTCTCGAGGAGTGAATGGAACGATGCTAGATGTGGAAGTAGGAGACATATGAGCCAAAGGCTCTGTATTCCTAATAGTATCAATTTAATCCCTAAAAACATGAGGCGGGACTCCCTCAAGTATTTCCAATTCATGCTCCATAAGTTTGTTGGCCAACTCCAAGGGGTCTTCAATCTTTTGTAGCATGTTCTCATCCATTTTCCTTCTAAAAAGATTCCATTTATAAGCCTGCATTGCTTTCTCAAACTTTATTCGCTTCACTCTGGCCTCTTCTCTGCCAATGTTCTTAATGAGGTCATCCGATAGGTAAGATTTATGCTCTCCAGCCTTCAGCTTTTGTGATGACTGGGCTATCCTTATGTATCCTTTAGGATCAAAATTGGGCCTTGGATCCCCCATAGCCATGCCATAATAATCCAATTTTGTTTGTAGCAGGCCATAACTCTTTGAACTTTTCACAATAAAATCTGAAAATACTAACAACCTAGGTACAATTGATTGTTTCCCATGTCTTGTCAGATGTTTTGTACTCACTATTGACAGTTGCCTCACAATTTCCAGACAAGCCACTCTATTAGGGACTGTAAGTGGTAGTAAGTATGGTCTCCTTTCGAACCCATATACCCTGACTTGTGTGCAGTCTAAAAAACAATACCAATCTCCCCAATTGTGTTCAATTGAGGGATCTTCAGTGAAATCTTTTGGTAATAGGAATCTTTGAACCTCTGGTGCAAGGGCATGATCGCACAGGCATCCCAACAGTCTATATAATGGCTTGACAAAGAACTCCTCAAAATTCCAATATTGATTATTCACATACCTCTTGTCCCATGAAGAAACGCATAGTTGCACTGGTTTTCTCATCCCATCATTGTCATATGTCCTGACACATAACTCTTCTGGCCATAACCCTTCATCTTGGCCCACATACAATAGTATATGCATAAGTAAGGAATAATGCTTGAAATGAACATTGATGACATCCTCCTTTAAATTTTCTAACCCATGATTCAAAACCTCAACCAAATAAGCAAAAAAATTAAAGAAGCGGGGGTCCTTAGACTGCAAATCGACACAAATGACCATGGCTGCAATATCCATCAAAGGATGGGCTTTTATCCCTAGCACTTGGGCAACACAGTAATAGGTATACTTGAAATATGGATGGAAAGAGTTGACATCATAGGGAGCTTTGTCATCCTGACCTAGTGGCACTAAGGACCCTGCATTCCTAGGTCTATGTATTGGGAGTCTCCACGTTTTGTAAATGTGCTCTAGGTTAAAATATTCACTTGTTAACTTGTTGAGGTCAATCAATTCTTCAAATCCCCAATCCAACTCGAACACGGTGTCAATAACCTCCTTTGTGATTGCAAGAATTGGCTCACCCATGTAGTTATATATGGTCCTAGTTTTAGGGTCATAATTGTTTGCCAATGCCTTCATGAGCTCCACAGTCATGAATATATTAGCCACAACTAACCTTCCTAAGTTCAATCGCCATAAATTGTTGATAGGTTGAGGGGAAACTCTTTTGTTGTACCCATATATGAATAATTCATACCCTCTCAATTCTGTCCATATGTCTCCAAGATCCTCAAACCGGTCCTCCAGGCCTTCCTCATCAGCTCTAATCTTCTTGGACCTCAAACTAGATGATGGCCACTGGTCAATTAGGTCCTGGGCCAAAGAACACCCTTCCCTTTTCTGTCTTTTAGGTTTTTCTTCTGCAGCGATAGGTTCTTTTCCCTTTCTGGTCTTATTAGTTTTAGATGATGATTCCATTTGAATTTTAAAAAAGACGTCTGTGTGCGAACAACTTACTTGGAATTAATGAGCCTTATCTATGAATTCACCCAATTACTGCTTTCAGTTCATCGCCTGTGAATGCCTAATGCTGTGTCCTTTGATGTTGATCCACTAATTATGGTGTATTTAATCAGTTAGTAATGGCAGTTTGGACAATGGTCACTCGGGCACATGTTTGAATTTAATGGTGATGTGACCTTCCCTGGGATTTGTTTATGATTTTCACGACAATCAATAATCATTTTGATGAGGATATGTCTTTCGATCATTTGTTTCTTTATTCCATCGATCTCTTTTTTTCTATCGACAATACTTTTGTTTCGAATATTACTTCGATCAAGTATTTTTTCCCTTCATCAAAATACTGTATTCGGTTAGTATGGCTGTCTCCTCATCGAAACATATCTGATATCCATCGGGTCTTATGTCAAAGAAACCTTGGGCTTCGGTGTCCTCCTTTATTTTTCCATCGAAATACTTCTTTCATCGATATCACTATGCCCCATCGATGAATGAGTCTATTATCTCACCGAAGCTTTTCTTTATTTTCCCTTATCGTTCTTCACCGATAAAGTTACATCAGCAAAACCATGCATATCAAGAACATGCCTTTTAACCTCCTCGAAACCTATATCCTCATCGATATCTTTTATCGATGTATCTTCCTTTTGTCTGATCGATATTATTCTTTCGATGAAAACACTCCTTTCGGTGGGTCCTTTTTATGTTGCACCGATAGTATTATTTCCTCAAGAACTTTTCTCGTCGATGAAGACCCTCTCTGATTTCTTCAATATCTTTTGTCAATGAAGTTATTATCTTTGGTAAGTCCTTTCTGGAATTCATCGACATTTCCTTCCTTTGATGGCTCCTTTATATCAGTGAGACATCGCTGGGTCTCATCGATACCTTTTGAATTCGAATCGATATTATTCTTTCGATGAAAATGCTCCTTTCAGTGGGTCCTTTTTATGTTGCACCGATAGTATTATTTCCTCGAGAACTTTTCCCATCAATGAAGACCCTCTCTGCTTTCTTCGATATCTTTTGTTGATGAAGTTATTATCTTCAGTGAGTCCTTTCTAGAATTCATCGACATTTCCTTCCTTCAATGGCTCTTTTATATCGATGAGACATCACTGGGTCTCATCGATACCTTTTGAATTTGGATCAATATTATTCTTTTGATGAAAATGCTCCTTTCGGTGGGTCCTTTTTATGTTGTACCGATAGTATTATTTCCTCAAGAACTTTTCCTGTTGATGAAGATCCTCTCTGCTTTCTTCGATATCTTTTTTCGATGAAGTTATTATCTTTGGTGAGTCCTTTCTGGAATTCATCGGCGTTTCCTTCCTTTGATGGCTCTTTTATATCGATGAGACATCGCTGGGTCTCATCGATAATAATAATTATTTTTTGATAAAAATTATCATCGTCGAAATTACAACGAATACCAAGCTTTCGACCGATGATGTAATCGGCGGACATACAATGTTCTCATCGGTGAAATGTTTTGGAGTCGTTGCACTTCCGACTCAAATGACACAAACATCCAACGAGGATGTTGTATGTGCGATGACACTTCATAGTCGGATGATCGTCGATGTCTCCGAATGGACCGACAACACAAGCGTCAGATAAACAACATCACCATCAGTGTGAAGTTCCAAATCACCGTCGGCTTTGCGACATAATCTATTGATTTCGATGACTTCTTTGACCGTCGGAAGAGTCCATTGGATTGTCATATTTCCGATGGGCATGGCATCATCGATCAATTTGATGCCAAGTTTTTGATGGTTGATTTTTCTGGCACTTCGACAAAAATTCGTCACAAATCTGACAAATGGTCGTCGGAAATCAGCTCCGAATGTACTAATGAGTGGATAGGTTTGAAAGTAAGGTGTTATCGGATGGTAGAAATGTTAAGGTGATGGTGGTAGACTAGATGAAATCTTGTGGTAGAAATAAATAAGAGTTGGAGAAGAAAGAGAGAAACAACAGAGATAGTGTGTAGGTATGAAGCAAGTAAAGGGAGATAAAGAAAAGCAAAAGCTAGAGAATTTGGCTGAGGTTCTGGAAGAGGTTAGGAATAAGTTTGTAGACAAAGAAGACATTTGGATCAGAAATGAGCATGGGTTCTATATCTCAAATCATTTTTTTTGTTCATGAGTTGCATCTCATGGAACATCTTTTTCTACCTGGGGTGTCTGATGCACAAGCATCCCCGGTCTATGAGCTATCTTGCATCAACCAAAAATATTTGCTTTTAGTTTTGTTCTTGTTGTAGTTTTTTTGTTACTTTCAACATTTTCTGGTAGTTGTTTCTTTTTTGTTGCAGATCAAATTTTTGGCTTCTAGGCTTGTTCTTGTTTATCATTCCAAATTTCCAGTTCATTTGGATTCTTTTTCGACAAGTTATTCCTTCTGGAGTGTTTGTTTCTTGGTTACGAATCAATTTTGAGCTTATTGTCTATATTGGAGACTTCTTCTCGTGCAGAGCGATTCCTTGTATTGTGGAACAATTTGGCACCACACAATATTCTTAGGCCCTTTTCTAACCCTCCTTTGTGGTCTACATTCATGTTTGTTCTTGGCAGATGAGATCTTCACATTTTGGGGCCGACCTATTTTACATGTGTTTTGGATGGTATATATATTGTTGTAGGTGATCCTTTGAGACAAGAAAAGTTGTATGATGATCTAGATTCATAATTTTTAATTCAAATACTTCTTGGAGGTTCGGATGAATTGTGTTCTCGGATGTAATCTGTAACTGGGCATGTTAGCCTGCATGTAACTCAGATGTTACTGGATGTTCTACGATGAATATATGATGATACATATGTCTAATTTTATATTTTCTATGTTCTGTGTTGTTTCTTCCATTGTGTTACTTTTTCTACTTGATCTGGATTGCCCTCTTTGAGGACCCTCCCGATCATGGCTATGTCAAATGGTATTAGAGTTGGTTGCAAAGCTTGAGGCATTCCTTTGGGTGAATAGATTGCTAATTTGAGGCAGGCTACTTGTGTGTTTTATAGATCTTTGATGAAGAGGCAATTGAAACGTTGTAGTTAGATCGTCGAGTTGAGGCAATTGCACCAGAGAAAAGGAGGAGATGCCACTGAGGAGTATGAACCCTAGAAGGGTAGAGAAAATGGTGGAGGATTTCATTAATGAGATGAGGAATGAGATCCAAAATGAGTTGGCTTATTTGCAGAGGAATCCAAAATCCAAGGATGAGTATGAAGAGGCAAGAGAAGAGCTTGAGGCCAAAGAAGAAAAATAACCACAGATGAGGGAGAAGAAAGCCTATTAGAGTGGGGAAAGTGAGTAAAGTTCATAAAGTTGAGGTTTCTAACTTTTTGGGTTCATTGAATCCGAAAGACCTGATAGACTAGATTAGAGAGTTTGAAGACTATTTTGAGTTTGAAGATGTTAATGACCCACAAAGAGTCTGGTTAGCACAAACTAAGTTGAAAGGGCATGCTACTTTATGGTGGAAAGAGTTTGAGAGAGATAGAGTGGAGAACATGAGATGAAAGTCATCTGGTGGAGATAGATGGTTGCAAGATTGAAGGCTAAATTAATTCTAGGAGACTATGAGTTGGAATTGTTCAAGAAGTTGTAGAACTTAACGTACAGGAATATGAGTGTGAAAGAGTATACTGAGGAATTCTACAAGATGATGATCAAATGTGGACATAGAGAGATGGATAGAGAGAAGGAGGATAGATACATAAACGGACTTGGATTTAACATCTAGGATGAGATGAGTATGCTGAAGATTTCTATAGTTGAGGAGGCTTACCGATATGCTTTGAAGGTTGAAGATAAAGTGAAAAGGAGACAACATAATAACCATAGAGGAAAGGAAAGATATAAGGGGTAGGTGAATGGCAGTATAGAGAAGCAGAATGTTGAAGAAGAACCAAAATCCAAATGGAGTAAAGAACCGGATTAGAAGACACAGAGAAAAGGTAGTGGTAGTAGTAGTAGAGAATTTTTAGGTATATTTTTAAGTGTGGATAAATCAAACATAGATCTTTTGAGTGTAGGAAAGGAATGGAAAGAAATTACATGGAAAATGAGGACTAGGAAGCTAGAGTTACGAGAGAGAATGTGTTAGAACTGGAGTAGGGAGAGTTCTTTTTGTTCAAAAGAGTCTTGATGGAGAAGAACAATGAAGATACTAGACCTACTCAAAGGAAGAATATTTTCTAGATTGTTTGCAAATCAGGTGGTAATAGTTGTAAGGTTATTATGGGTACTGGAAGTACTGATAATTTGGTATCAGAGGAGATGGTAGTGAAGATTGGTTTGAAGAGGCTTGAATATCCTAGCCCTTACAAAGTGAGTTGGTTTCAAGATGATCATAAGGTGGAAATGAGAGAGTTGTGCTTGGTGAATTTTAATATTGGACATTTCAAGGATGAAGTCTTGTGTGTCATTTTGCCTGAGTGCTTGTCATGTTTTGTTGGGTAGACCTTGGCAATTTGAAGAGGAGCTATTTATGATTGTAGAAGAAACTTGATCACTATTGAGAAGGATGGGAAAAAGTTTAATTTGGCTTCTTTGAAGGAGAAGGAGAAGGTAGTGAAGAATTTGAGTCTTGTGAAATAGGTTGCAGAGGATACATTAGATGGTGGCATGGATTTGTAGAAGGATCTAGTGGATAGGTCTGAAATCAAGGTGGTACCGAATGATAGAAAGGTGAAGGTAATGGTGGCAGACTAGATGAAATCTTGTGGTATAAATAAATTAGTTGTAGAAGAAAGAGAGCAATAGTCAGAGACAATGTGTAGGTATGAAGCAAGTAAAGGGAGATAAAGAAAAACAAAAGCTAGAGAATTTGGCCGAGGTTCTGTAAGAGGTTAGGATGAAGTTTGCAGACAAAGAAGACATTTGGATCGGAATTGAGCATGGGGTCTATATCCTGAATCATTTTTTATTTTCATGAGTTGCCTCTCATGGAATATCTTTTTCTACCTGGGGTATCTGATGTAGGAGCATCCTTGGTCTTTGAGCAATCTTACATCAACCAAAAATAATTGCTTTTAGTTTTGTTCTTGTTACAGTTTCTATGTTACTTTCAGTATTTTTTGGTAGTTGTTTGTTTTTCATTGCGGATCAGACTTTTGGCTTCCAAGATTGTTCTTGTTCATCATTCCAGATTTCCAATTCATTTGGATTCTTTTTTGGCAAGTTATTCCTTTCATAGTGTTTGTTTCTTTGTTCCAGAATAGTTTTGAGCTTATCGTCTATGTTGGAGATTTCTTCTCGTGCGAATCGATTCCTTGGATTGTTAAAACATTTAGCACCACACATGATGTTGTTAGGCCCTTGGCCAAACCTCCTTTGTGGTCCATACTTCATGTTTGTTATTGGCAGATGAGATCTTCATGTTTTGGGGCCGACTTAGTTTACATGTTTCATTTTCCTTTCTTAGTAAATTCAATCTTTTGTAACTGACCTAGATGTGTTACAAATGGTATATATATTGTTGTATGTGATCTTTTGAGACAAGTGAAGTTGTATGATGATCTAGATTCATAATTTGTAATTTGAATACTTCTTGGAGGTCATAATGAATTGTGTTTTGGGACGTAGTCTGTAACTGGGCATGTTAGCATGCATGTAACCCGGATGTTATCGGATGTTCTATGATGATGCAAATGTTTGATTTTCCATTTTCTATGTTCTATGTTGTTTCTTCCATTGTGTTACTCTTGTTGCATGATTTGGATTGTTCTCTTTGAGGACCCTCCAGATCATGGATGCATCAAGTATCCACATTTATTTTACTTAACAGATCAATGCTATAAAAATTAAGTCCAGATCCATTGTCCATAAGGGTTTTTCTTATGGAATTATCATTAATAAGGACAAAAATTATAAGAGGATCATATTGATTTTGAATCTCTTGAGAAAGGAATTCATCTTGTGAGTACACAACTTGAGATTTAGATTTTTTCATAGAATAAATAAGAGAAGCCATGTTTTTAAGGTGTCACTACAGGTGGGACATCTAATTTAATTAAAGCATCTTGTAACATTCCATGATGAGTGGATAAAATTTAGATTAAGTACCAAATGGATATCTTGGCAGGAGTAGGTTTATGTTGTTCAATAAGATCATACTCTTTACTAGGATGTTGTGATATATGAGGTGTTGATGGAAGAATAGGTTGAGAAGAAGGAAGAGAAGAAAGAATCACCAGAGGAGGACTAGGTTGCCTATTGTTCCTTGTATTATAAGTATGGGAAATTGAATTATAACTCCATTTGGTAATTTATTCAACATACTCATAAGTGACTCATAAGGAATCTTGGTGAGATAACCTCCTTGCACAGTAATAACTAGTTTATTAGGAGTGCAAAAGGCATCATTAGTATAACCACCTTGAACCACAAAGAGAGGCTTGTTAAGAGATTGATAAGTTTGAGGAAAACTAGAACACAAAAATAGGTTTATTGGGTGTTTGAAGATTATGTTCATAACTAGTTTGATTTATCATGTTAATTAGTCTATTGGATATTTTAAGATTGTTTGAATAAGTTTTAGTATAAATGAAATCATCAAGAGCATCATCTAGCATATCATAGTCATAACTACTAAATGGTTGATTGTGGGATTGAATGGGAGGTAAGTCATCATAAAGAGGATTGTCATACACCACCATGTTACTATATTTGGAGGATGATTTGATAGGGATGACTTCATGAGGAGAGTCATCCAACTTATCTGCATCATCTTTATGAAATGGCATAGTAACTATGTTGATGAGTTTTTATCAAAATGTTTGTTTAAAAGCCTTAAGATAAAGAAACTCATCAAGAGATTCATCAAGTTATTCCTACTAAAATGTAATCATCATAAGAAAATGAATTATCATATGAAAGAAAACCTTGCAAATAAAGATGACATGATTGAAAAAATAATTTTTGAAATGAAAAGTGCATATAAAACTTAAAGACATACAATGCATACAATAATGTTTTTGATATAAAAGAAACATGCAGTAACAAGATTGAATCAAAAAATGTAATGCAAGAAGGTTAGGTTCACCATAATGTTTGTAGTGAAAATGTAATCGGGTAGTTTTAGGACCTAACCCCACTTTCATCAAACATTGGAATACAAAATCACCTAGAGGAGTGATCCTCCTTGACTAACTCTTGGTAAAGAGAGTTAAGGGATACTTCTAGGGTTTATATTCCTTCATTGATATGAAAGGAAGTATGTAAAATGTAAAGGTGATGCAAAGATACAATAAAAGTGTAAAAAAAAGTGTTTTGAATAGTAATAACATGCAACTGAACATTAACAAAATTGCAACAATAAGTATATATTTGAGGATACAATTATGATGTGCACTTGTGATGAAAAATTGAGCTTGATTTGAGAGGACTAGGGTGTTGTATGCCCTGGTCTCAAAGATAGTAAAGAGTTGTAAATTGGGAACTGGAATCCTGAGCTTGTGTGAGTAGTGTATGTGAAAATTAAAGCCAAACCAAGAGGACTAGAGCATGGAACGACCTGGTCTTGGAGGAATACGATATGGGGAATCTTGGTCCCTAAAGTCTAGGACCAATTTATAATAGAGAACTTGTTCTTGTTGACTTAGACTTCCCAGAAATTGCCTGCTCCGACGAAAACTTGTAATTACATGGTGTGTTTGTGGCTATACATGTTTTTTCCTTAGTCAAACCCTTCATTTTTTTATTTATACCTCCATTAATAGATGATAATGTACTTGAAAATGTGTGTGCTCATGAATATTATGTTTTTGAGCAAACCCTAAATGCTTGTAATTAGAATGCTTCAAATCACAATTGTAATAAAAATCTAAAGCAATAATGCAAATATAAAAACTAATGTGATGTAGATATGAATATACACATAGAGACATGAAAACAACATAAAATCATATCAAATACTAAGGAATAGCTAGAAGTCAATCAACAATCAGTGATTTCCTTATCATTCTTTGATATCTCCTAAAGCTTCTATAGTTGATGAAAATATTGATGAAGACTTGATTGATGGATGAATTGCAGATCCGAGGCTTCACAAAACAACAAAAATTTCACTTCACAAGGGTCTCCTTTCAAATTGCTAGATTAGAATCCTCAAATGAGGGAAAGAAACACCATATATATGAAACCCTAATTTTAAGTTTGATAAAAGGTTGACTTAGAATTGATTAAATTTGAGACCAAGTGAGATTTGAATATAGTAAGATTGCCAAATTAAGCATTCAAAAGTCAAGGAAAAAAGTTTGGGACTAGGTAGTATACTACCTGGTTCGAACAACATTTTTTTGAATTTCTAGGGATGTGAGCCATAGTGATTCTAATGCTAAATCTAGCACACTGGCACAAATTATAGAATAAGATTAGGATTAAATATAGATTTAGTAAAAAGGGGCACATATAGAATCAATGGCCCAATTATATGATATGCAAATTGATGAAAGAGGACTTAGTTTTAATTAAATTAAATGCCTAAATAAGTCCTATAATACAAAATGCAATGGGACACACTAAACGGGTGCTAACCTAAGCGTGGAATTGGACAACCTAATTAAGGGTGTACAATTTATGATGCTACACTAAGGAAAAACATTTTATTAATTTTAGTAGAATTTTTTTTTTTGTCAATGTCGAGAGTCAAAGGGTAATGAGGGGATATATAGATGTAGTACTCATTAGGAGAGATATAGCATGAATGACTTGGTGTGTAGATGTTTGGAGTTATTTGTAGAACGTAAGGGGCTACTCTCTAAGAGAGCAATACATCATGGAATTTATTTGTTACCAAAATATCCTTTGTCAAACTTTGGGTTGTACAAGAAAAGTTAATTGAGGCATAAGAAGTAAAAGAGCACATCGAGAAAATATTATGTATTATCATTATACCAAAGAAGGATGGGGTGTATTGGATGTGATTAGATTTTAGTAGTTTTAATAATATTACTATGAAGAATATATATCAACTACCTTGAATTGATAGTTTATTGGGTGAATTACAAAAATCTAAATATTTCAACAAAGTTGTTCCTTAATTTTGGGTACCACCAAGTTAGTAATTAAAGAGGGTGTGTGGAAAATATCTTTTAAGACATGATAGCATCTATTCAAATAGTTGTTCTTCCATTTAGATTATAAAACACACTAGAAACGTTTATGTGAATTATGAAAAGGTATTGAGGCCTTTAATGTTAATATTGCAATAATAAAAAGAGATAGAGGCTTTAACACACTAATCAGTCAATCATCTTTGACAAATTGATATTATTATTCAATGACTTTATAAATACATTTTACCTATTAACTACCCAAACCACATTCCAAAACTAAAAACTAATCCTTATAAATTAATTTTTGCATGTTAATTTATAACTTATTACATCAAACACAAATATTATTCTATGATATGCAATACTATTTTGCTAACACCCACTTTTAATGTGGATGCAGAGACTTCTATTTTTTACTCTAGTAGATAGGATCCTAATATATATAGTGGCTATTGATCTCATACTTAATCATTTTGCATTTAATTGAAAATTTCCAAAGTATTTTCAGCTAGCCCAATTGACATAAATCTTGCACATTCAATGCATCCTATTTTTTTGAGATATTCTACCAAATAGTACACGTTCTATCCATGCATCCACTTTTTGCATACATACTATAATTTAAAACTCAAGTCACATAATTATCCAAGCTTGGTTGAACCATAGGTATTTCAATCAAAACAACTATATTTCTAATGAAAATATAGTGCCCTTCCATGACACACTCTTTTATGATACTCTTGACATATATTTATGGCTTTATTTATGTTTTTGATGCTTCTAGTTGATGTTAGATACTTCATGTTGACAATTGATACATTATGTTTCTATGTGGATGATGATATACTGAGGACTATTATGATGTTGGGACATATTTTTTTTATTTTTGTGTATTCAGTATATGCATGACGTGTCTTATATCTACTTACGATGATGTTGTACCATGTGCTAACATTACTTCATGTTTATGCTAGATGATGATGTTATGTTTTCCATGATTGTATTATTACTGTAGATGTTAGGATGATGTTACACCACTCATTATATAGTATGTGTTTGTGTGTAGACATTTGGTGTTATGCAGGAAGCAAGTACTAGACATCGACTCCACTTAGATTCATAGGTTTGAGTGTGTCTCTAATCCCACCGGTAAGTCGATCGGAGGTGACATAAGATCTTATCACAATCTAAGCTTAGTTGATGTCTTGTCAGTTCTAGCATTTTGGCGAGAGTCGCCTTGATAGGTGTTATGTGGTATTTTATTTAATTTTATGTTGGATTGATTTTATGAAGTTGTGGTAATTAATTAATTAATTATTATATATAGTTCAATTGTGTAATCAAAGGTGACATAAGATATTATCACAACCTAAGCTTAGTTGATGTCGTGTCAGTTCTAGCATTTTGGCCAGAGTCGCCTTGATAGGTGTTATGTGGTATTTAATTTAATTTTATGTTGGATTGATTTTATGAAGTTGTGGTAATTAATTAATTAATTATTATATATAGTTCAATTGTGTAAATTAAAAAATAATGGTAGGTATATATAATTGTTTATTCATTTATTTATTTATCTATTTTATTTTAACTGGTTATTGGGAGTTGTATTTGGAGGTTACTACTACTACTACGACTACTACTACTACTACTACTACTACTACTACTACTACTACTACTACTACTACTACTACTACTACTACTACTACTACTACTACTACTACTACTACTACTACTACTACTACTACTACTACTAGGAGGAGGAGGAGGAGGAGGAGGAGGACTATTGTGAAATGGTTGGAAAAGAGTAATGCCATAGAAATTTTGGAGAGATCTTGGATTTTGGGTTTTAGAAGGAAGGGATTTTTGATCTTGGTTTGGAGGATGATTTTTTGTGCATGCTTTAGGTGGTTGGAGTTTCTTTTTGAATCTGCATTCTTGTTGTGTATGCATTGAAGGAGCTTGTTGGGTTGTGGATCATTTTGCGTTTTAGATTTACTATGCATCATCTTCCTTTCAAAATTTTATTGTCCATTCTTCATTATTCCAAGTTGGTGGTTTCTTGATCTTATTTTATTTATGCATCTTGTTTCAAAAGAAAAGATTGTTTGCTATGTGTTTGGAAAGAATTCCCTTGTTTATTCTGGAAATTTTATGTTTTTCCTTCTTTATATCTATTAATTGGATAAAAGGATTTTGTTTTCATTCCTTTGGAGGCTATGTTCATGTTTAAAAATTATGTGAGTTATGTTTCTCATCTTATGTTTGTCAAATTATGATTTTCGGTGGAAAAATACCCTTTTTTCATATTTGGCTGAAGTCAATTTCCGTGTCTTAAGATTTTCAAAGTTAGTAGATAAATTTTTATTTGTGTTCAAGTTTTTTTCTCTCTGTTATATATGCGCTAAATGGGTAGCGTATATGCTATTTTATTTTTCGTAAGCGCTAATCTGGTGAACATTTGTGCCAATTTGGTTAATGTATGCACTAGATTGTTTGATATATGCATTAGTCTGTGTAATGTATGTGCCATTCTGAGGCATGTATGCACCATTTTATATTTTGAATGCACTATTCTGAGTTGTAAAGGCATCTGAAGAACTTGCAAATGCGCTAGAAGGATTAGTGAATGCACCAACAAAATTGGCAAAAGTGCTATTTCCCTATTTTTATATTTCTGGTTATTTTTTGAATTCTGTGTCATGTTAAGTCAGACCAGAGTCTTTTTTTGGGATTTTGTGATTTTCTATGGTGTCTTTTCCAGAGTTGGTTAATTGATTTTTGAGGAATTTTGTTGTATTTTTGTATATTGAGTTGTCGAGTTTGGGCTCTTGATATTGTATGAGAAGCATCCTATTGGAATATTGTATTAAGGATCATAAGTTATTGTGGTTTAAATTTTGATATGGAACCTATGTAATGATGTATCATGTGATTTTCACCAGCTCTTTATATTTATGTTTGCACCTTAGGTTCTAGGAACATGATAGGGAAAGTGGCTTCCAAGTAGGTGTCAGGACCCCTAAGTGGTTGCCACGAGATCTCATTGGAGGTTCTTTTAATCGAGTGATAATCTTAATGAATTTGTTGAGGAGTTGGGTAGTTTTCACATTAACATGAAAATTATGGTGCCCCACTCATAGCCTAGAGTGCTAGTTCAGGATCAAGATGAGATTGGAAAGGCCTTGTTGGCATGAATGTACTCCCTTGTCTTCACGAAAGGTTGAGTTGGTTCCGCATGGGTATCACTTGGGCATTGAGGTCTGCTAAGAGACTATCAGGATAACCCTTATTGCGGGCATGTGATGACACTCTTCCCTATATATGTCCTACTACCTTAGTCTTTGTGTTGTATGGAAGCCTCAAGTGATTCTATGTATTGTGGTTAAGCTTATTCCTTATGTTGTTAGTCTTCAGTTTGTTTGCAATTTAGCCTATATTTTATGTTTCCTTGGATATTAGGTGTCAATCTAGGTTTAGAAAGTTTGTGGGACTTATGTCATTCTCTAGAGCATGGGGGTGAACCTTTTTGGTTCCACATGGTCGAGTGGTTTGATGCCTTCTTCCATTGAAATTCCTTTGTTGGTTATTTGTGCATGTGACTGGGGATTCTTTATTTCTTAAGTTCTTGTGCTATGGATTCATGGAGTAGATATGATATATTCTATATGTTTTGGGAATAACATTGTAATATGTAACTTGGATGTGCTGAATATCTCAAACAACTAAGAAGGGGGCGAATTAGTTGTACATTGATTTTTTTTACTTTTCCACTAGAAAAACAAATCCGGTAAACCAATCCTAGATTACTTAACCATAAGCAGATTTAAACATGAAAGAACATACAAATGAAACACTAGATATGACGTGGAAAAACCAAGAAGGGAAAAACCAAAAAGAATGTTAGTTCTCAATATGAAAACACTTGTTAGGGGGACACTAGTTAAGGTGATTTTTACAAAGATGGCTCACTGCCAAAATATTCACTACTCGGCTAAAATTTCCAAAAATAGAAAGAGGGGCTCATTGCCTAGAAGAAGAAGAAAGAAAGAAAGAATCCACCACTGAAATAGACAACTGAATTGATGGAAGAAACCTTAGGCTCACTGCCAGTGATACAAAACAATATCGACACACAACCATATTGATCATCTGCAACCAAACACAGCCTCGCACAAATCAACAAGAGATAGATCTTCTTTTCAATGTAATTTATTTTATATCTTTCTATCTTATATTCCTCATTACAATCATTCTTTATTTAATTTATCTATAAAATATAATTTTCAAGTCGACCAAGGATATAAAGAAATATGATTCAAAAATAGGTCTTCACTAAGCATTCTTGTCATGAAGAAATGAGAAGTGGAACACACCACGATGCAACATGTTATCCAAATGCTACAAACACCAGAGAAGAAGATAGGGAATATAGGGTAAATCAAACCCAAAAATATAGCTCCAGAGCACCCCAACACTTATCAAAATAGAATAACAAAGACAATCACATGAATAAAATAAATACAAAATCTTATCAATAGAATTGGAAATGCAGAGAAATGCGGAGCACTGCAATCTCTACCAGAAATCATCATTATTGCATGAATTTATAGAGCACAACTTTCGAATCAACAAATCATGAGAGTAATATCTCAAGGTGATATCCAACAAAATATCAACATATCAACAATACGGATCAAAGACAGACATTGAAACACATAATCAATATATTGAAATCAATGGCAATCAATGACAACCATACTAACAAGTGAAACATTTTCACATTTGCAACAATCTCCCCACAAACACCAGTTCTCTAATCTCTTCAAAATCTCTCCAAATTTATCCCCCTTTGACATCAAAGACAAAGATGAACAACAACTCAACTCAAAAAACACACAACTCCCCCTAAGTGGAATGCCATGCCCATATTTTGACTAGACAAAAACACAAGTAGTTTTTTTTCTATAATAGTTTCATGAAATCTCACTCTCTTAAGAGTGATCTTGCATTTTATCCATGCTCACACTTTTTAAGGACCGATGTGAATAAAGGAGCTTTTGAATTGTAATACCCAAAATCTTAAGTCAAGAAACCCCAAGAACCCTTTATTTTTTTTCATAAATATATGTTTACCTTATATTTTGTCTTCTATCGCTTCATAAATATTATGGTTGATTATAGGATTAGATGTCATGCCTAAAATTTTATACTTTTAAAATGTATGTAATATTTTTTTATGAATACTATATAACAACACCCGTCATGCTCAATCATAGAAGAGAAATACACACTTTAATATATTGTGCATATAACATCAATCTAGAGAGTTGTCTCCTAAGAGGTGGGTAAAGAAGAAATAGGAGTGATGTCATCAAAACTCTTTCACGCCCAAATTTATGGGTTGGAAGTCCAATAGGGATAGGATTCCAAGTACAAGTCATTTTCAAGGAAGGCATCTCAAGGGCCACTCCTAACTCATTTTAGGAGGATGAGGCTCTACAACCGAAGGCTCTACATTTGACATGGACAATGTGTGAGGGTTTGACTTCAGGGTCACCCCCATATGAGTGGAGGAGGTGGTAAGGCCTCCTCCACATTGGTAAGGGCCTTCGCCCTGCTTTGTATTTCCTTTTTTCTGCATTTTTTGCCTGTCTTGTTTCTTTGTTGTGTTGGGAAGGCCAAGCATGTGGCTATATATGCCCATCTATGGGAGACACTTTGATTGGGTCAGACATTAACTCAGCCTGATTAGATGCCTCACAGACCGAGGCCGAGTTTTTTATCACCAAATCCTTCAAAGATGCCATTATAGACTTGGCCTTCCAGGTTCCAGAAGAAGCCAAGTTCATTTTGGTAAGTGCATCTGAGTCTAAGAGCAATGGTGGAGGATGAAGAAGAGGTAAGAGCCCTTCCTTTCCTTTTCCAACAATATCTATTTCGCCTAATGATTCAATTAATGTTGGAATGTACTGATACTGACAGTAAATTGAGAGGGGGGGTGAATCAATTTACTAACAATAATAGTAATCGATTCAATTATAAACCTTATACCATAGCACAACTTAATGAAGAATATAACATGAAAGCACAACACACATAACACTAATATTTTAACATGGAAAACTAGGAAAGGGAAAAACCACGGTGGGAAACCCTGCCCACAATCAGATGAATACTCTGCAGTAGTATTATGAATAATTACAATGGGCCCACACATGCTAAAAGACCAACAACCTAGAGCACACTGCTCATCACAAAGGGAAGTCTCACTGACTTACATAAACATTGGACTACAATCCAAAAAATAATGAACTATGAAAATAGCATCTACAAATGTCTGATACAGTTCTGGTTAAGCACTGATGTCTTCTCTGCAATACAAAACCTTTCCAACCTACTTCTAAATGATATGACTTTATTCGCACATAATTCTTTCTCTAATAATGTGGACTTAACCAACCATAACTATCAAACCATGACCAATTACATGAATAGGTTACCTATAAATACAGATCATCAACCTTATTGACAAGGTCGGCTAAACCCTAAACCCATCAACCCATAGTTACAAAAATTACATCACATGATATCACCAGACCAATATTATGATTTACATTACATGGTATGGACCTAAATCAAGTAACCAAACAATTATGTCCACTGAAAATTCCGCTAAGACCAAAATCCAACACACTTCACTTGTCGGTAGAAACCCTCAATGAAAGTTTAACCGGATCAAAATAGGACCACCATAATAGCATGCCATCCAATGCAAAGTCATCAAATGCTTGAGATATGATCAAGAAACACCTTTATCATGATAGAAACTGATTCCATAATCAGGACCAAAAATCCATTGACCAAGTCATCGAAACAACTTTTTGGTAAAGCTAACTGGGAAAGCCAGAAGTCGGTAAAGCCAAAAGCTAGCTGGTAAAGGCACAAACCAAACGATAACTGGAAATACCAAAAGCAATAACCAAATGATGAAACCACCAGAATATAGAAAGCATGTAACCATCAGAATAAGTATCCAAAACCGATTCCAAATATCTGATCATACCGGATCAGAATCACAGCCAAAACCAAGATGATCACCAAGACTAAACGAGATAGATCCAACCAAGATAGTCTCCAACCAGGGATAGTCTCCAACTAGGATACAATGTTGACATCAATGACAACACTTAACCAAATCTATCATATTTCCAAAAATCTCCCCCTTTAGCATTGATGGCAACACTGAATGTGGAAAACATCCAAGTGCCAAGGAATGCCAACAATCTCCAAAACACCATTTAAAGATCTAATAGTTTTTTTTCACTTGAATACCTTCTTCCCATTTGACATCAATGACAAAGGATGGATAACAAACCAAGAATACTAAACCAAATAGATGACTACTCCCCCTGAGTACTAGCACTATCTTCATCAACCCAGATCATAAAAGTATGTTTGATAAGCTTACCGGATTGATGCATCTCTGCATCTCTAAGTCTCTTCTGGAGGGTTGGTAACCCCCAACTAATCTCTGAGATATTCAATAGTGTCTTTAGGTAATGGTTTCATTAGAATATCTGCAATCTGTTCCTTAGTAGGCACACAAACCAATCTGACTTCCTTTGCTTCAACCTTTTCCTTCAAGAAATTATACCTTATAGAAACGTGTTTTGATTTGGAATGAAATACCAAATTCTTTGACATATCAATAGAAATAGTATTATCATAGTGAATAATAATATGCTCATCATAACTTATCCTTATATCCTTTAAAATTTGTTTCATCCATAAAATATGAGTACAGTTGGTAGTAGTTGCAACATATTTTGCTTCAACTGTAGACAATGAAGTGCATGATTGTTTCTTACTAAGCCATGAAACCAACTTCTTCCCAAGAAAGAATTCACCACTAGTAGTATTCTTTCGGTCATCCACATCTCCTACCCAATCAGAATTTGTATATGCACATAATGTGAAGTCATGATTCTTTGGATACCATAACCCAAAGTTTGTTGTACCTGCCAAATATTTGATTATCCTCTTGACAACAATATCATTAGTTTCTCTAGGATCTTCCTGAAATATAGAAGCCATACAAACAACATTCATTATATCGGGTCTTTTTTGAGTTAGGTACATCAAACCACCAATCATTGTTTTGTATTTGCTTGGGTTCACTTTAGGTGATTCATCATCATTTGACAATTTGCATCTAGTTATCATAGGAGTACCAACATGTTTAGAATTCTCAAGTCCAAATTTCTTAAGTAACTCCTTCATATACTTAGTTTGACAAATGAAAATATCTGTATCAGTCTGATTAATTGACAAACCTAAGAAAAATTTCATCTCACCAAATAGACATTTCAAATTCATTCTTCATATCATTAGCAAATTTCATGCATAGACCTTTTTCTCCTCCAAAAATGATATCATCCATAAAGACTTCAATAATCAATATGTCATCATGCTCAATTTTGTAATATAAGTTACTATAAATATTACTTTTACTGAAACCAAGCTTTGAAAGATACTTATCTAATTTAGCATACCATGCTCTAGGGGCCCGTTTTAGTCCATATAAAGCTTTCTTCAATCTGCAAACCATATCCTTGTCTTCTAATAAAGAAAATCCATCGGGTCATTCAATGTAAACTTCCTCTTCAAGATCTCCATTCAGAAATACACATTTAACATCCATCTGATATACTTTGTAGTTCTCGTGTGCAACATAAGCAAGTAAAAGTCTTGCAGCTTCAATTCTAGCAACCGAAGCATAAGTTTCCCCATAATCAATTCCTTATTCCTAAGAATAACCTTTGCAAACCAATCTAGCCTTGTTCCTTACAACTTTACCTTCCTCATTCAATTTGTTCCTGTAAACCCATTTAGTTCCAATAATGTTCTTGTCTTTAGGTCTAGGTACAAGTTCCCATGTCTTAGTCTTTTCAATCTGATCTAATTCCTCTTCCATTGCTTTTATCCAATTTTCATCCTTACTTGCTTCAATAAATAATTCCAGTTCAATTAGAGAAATTAAACACACCTCTTCAGTAGCTAACCTTCTCCTAGTCATCACACCTTTCCTTTTATCTCCAATAATTTGATCTTCAGAATGATTTAGCTTTACATACATAGGAGTCTTTGAGTTTTTTTGATTTGCTGACTCATTCTGTTGTTCCTGTTTCACTGTTGAATTTTCTAATGCTACCGGTGTCACTGGTTCACTATTCTGAATTGATTCTTGCATTACTAGTTCAGGTCTGACAAATTCATCTTCCATTCCATAATCAAATGATCTGATCTAATTACTGCCATGCTTATCCACCTTGAAATTTATACTTTCCATTATCCTATTCAATCTTTTTTTATAACATCTATATGCTTTTCTCTTATTAGAATAACCCAAAAATATTCCTTCACCACTTCTAGGATCAAACTTTCCTAATGCATCATCTCATCTAATGTAACATTTGCTTCCAAATTTTTTGAAAATTCTGATAGTAGGAGTATGACCAAACCATAATTCATAAGGAGTCTTACTGGTATCACCTTTTATGTGGACTTTGTTGAAAGTGTATACAACGGTATTGATAGCCTCTCTCTAATAGATATCATGTAATTTAGCTTCAGTCATCATAGTCCTTGCTACATCCAAAATTGTTTTGTTCTTTCTTTCCACTAATCTGTTCTGTTGTGGGGTTCTAGGTGCAAAAAGTTGTCTCCTAATACCATTCCTTTCATAAAAGTTGTTGAACTCACCGGATGTAAACTCACCACCATGATCTAATCTTAAGCTCTTTATCTTCAGTCTCATCTCAATCTCAACCATATCCTTAAATATTTTGAATTTCTCAAAAGCTTCAGATTTTTGTTTCAAAAATGCTACCCACATCATTCTAGAATAGTCATCAATAAGTAACATAAAATATGTACCACCTTGAAAAATTTTAGTCCTTGTCGGTCCATACAAATCAGTATGAACAAGATCAAGAATTTAGATTTATCATGTGTACTTGTAAAAGATGTTCTAACTTGCTTATCCATTTGACATTCTCTACATACCAGATTATGAGGTTTAACAATCTTGGGAAATCTCTGACAATCGATATTAAAATTATCTTTACTATGCAATCAAAATTTATATGACACATCCTCTTATGCCATAACCAACTTTTATCAATTTGAGCAATCAAGCAACTCTTATGCCATCTCCAATCAAGATTTACTAATGATCTTGCATTTTCCATCTTTGAATTGCAAATGAAATCCTCTATCCACCATTTGACCTACACTCGAAAGATTATGCTTTAAGCCTTCAACATAATAAAAATTATCAGTATTAGTCTTACCATCCAATGATATTGTTCCTTTGCCTTTGATTCTACACACCTTGTTGTCTCCAAATTTGACCGATCCACCATCAAATTATTGCAATGATAAGAACTTTCTTCTATCACCAGTCATGTGATGTGAGCATCCACTGTCTATAACCCATTCATCCTTCTCTTCAATTTTTGCAGCTAAAGCCTTTTCCTCAGTAGATGTTGCTTCAATGATAGATTCTGGAGAATCATCCTTGATAGCAATAAAGACCCAATCATTTCCGGATGAGGCACCATTACCGGATCCACTCAGAGGTTCATCATCATCATCATCATCATCATCAAAAATAACATCATCATCATTACCAACATAAAAAAATGATTTATCCTTATTGTTGGCATTATTGGCATTAAGTTGTCATTGATGTCAACTGGTTTGGCATGGTCATCGATGAGTAAGAAGTGGTGACCGGTATAAGAAAAGTAAGACATGATGATGTCAATCCATATGTGAGTAAGCAGATAGAAGGAAGGTTACCAGTACACATGAATTGTGTCATCTACCAGTAAAGAAAGCTCACCGGTAAGGCAAGCAAGCAAGCAAAAGAAGAACTGAAGGATGTAAACTAGTATACGCAGAGAATATTAATGTTGCCAGTAAATGGACTGAGTAGTAGGACCAACATGTTTGATGGAAGGCCAAGTTGATCCACTGATAGAGAAGAGGTATGCAGGATGAAGGCCCACTGGAAGAGTTAGGTTATACTGGTAAGGAGAGTTGAACCGGTAGTCAATCTTGGTCAACAAAGAATATCAAACTAACATAGATAACCAAACAAAGGTGGATGTCGACAAATATGACAACTGGAAGCCAGGTGGTGATAGTACACGGGCTGATGAAGGGTGCATCGACGTAATAGTCAACAAGTAGGTCAACTTTTATGAAGAGCCCGCAAGTCATGGAGGATGCTAGAAGATTGTGGCCCGAGGAAAACAAGCTGGCAAATGATTGAACTTATCCTGCAAGAAGATCTGATCTTTGTACCCATTTGCTGAAGGAAATAGCTAAGCCATTAATGGCATGTGATAGAGAAAAGTAGAAAAGAATGGTGTAGACCTCTTGATTTAGAAAACACACATTGGAATGCAAGACATTGGTGGTGTTGATCAATGACATGCAGATCATCTCTCTGGAAAATAAAATCAGATCAAATCCAATACGAATTGAGTTGGTGAAGGCAACACCTAACATGACAATGTTTGAATGCTGCTTTGGCAGGAACCCTAGAAGATAAATGTGTGAGCTCGAGACTGAAATGATTTGATGCTTGATGCAAAGCATGAGAGAGAAGAGAGATTGATCAAGGAGAAAGATAATCATCCTTAGATTTTATTGTAAGAAAGTTGTAGAGTGAGTTAGCAGGCGAACTGATGAGAGGGTCTAACCGTTAGAGACAAAGTAACTGGTAAACTTTTGCAGGTCTAACAGTTAAGATAATTGGTGAGGTGTGCTTGGTCAAGAAGGTATCCGAGTGTGACATAGTGTGGTGTGAGGCTGAGAGAGAAAGAAGAGAGGCTAAGAGTAACTGGTGAGTGATCAGAGAGAGTAATATGATAACTGGCAGTATGAGAACCAGTAAAGAAGAGAAGTTTGTTAATCAACAATAGTCTATTGATTAGGTGTTGTAGAACTCATTTGCAACCAGGTACTATAATTGTATCAAAATTGTATTTCATTATACATCATCGAGTTGGAGCTTGGTGCTCCTTGGGTTGGTGCCCTAAATTAGTAGGGGTTGGTGCTCCTTGGGTTGGTTCCCATAATCATTATAATCCATTGTTTCATCGTGACGCTGGATTGGAGCAATAGACTCCAACAACATTTCTCATCGAGGCTTTTCCCATATTGGGTTTTCCTCATACATTTGGTGTTGTGGGTTGCATTTGTGTGTTTGCCTCTTTTGATATCCACATTTGTCTAAACAGTTTGATTGTTTAGTGCTTAGGGTGATTACCAGTATACCAAGGTTGTTTAGAAAGAAAATAATTTAGATACCATTGATTCACCCCCCTCTCAGTGGTACATTGTGTTCAAGAATTGGTATCAGAGCATAGGTTCCCAGTTGATTAAAGCTTGGGTAGATTCTAGTCTTAGAACACAATGACAAGAAATGAGTCTGCCTCCTCAAAATCCCCCATGTTTGTGTTGGACTCCAAGAACACTAAGAGGGGGGGGGGTGTGAATCAGTGTTCTACTAGAATGATCAATTTTAACCTTATCAAAACATGCATTCACCAACCGGTATACCGATACATATAAGATTGAAAGAAGTAAAGAAATCAATAAGCCAATCACACAAATAAATACCATAACACTGGGAATTATACGTGGAAAACCTCAAAGAGGAAAAACCACAATGGGATTTGTGACCCACAATATCAATCCACTGGCCATATGAAAAGATATTACAAAATATAGGGGCCTACACATGTAGGAAGGCTTACAGCCTAGAGCACACTGCTCATCACAAAAGAGTCTCACTGACTACTTACAAATCCAGACTACAATTTGGAGAAATGAGTGAATTGCAAAGATAGCATCTCCTATGCTTGAATACAACTCTGGTTAAGCTCTGTCTATTCTGGTCTGAAACCCCCCTTACCAGAATAACCTCTTACATAAATATCCTAACATACATGATCTCTCTTACATATTTTTCATTACAAAACATCATCACATTCTCCTATATCAAAAAATGATCTAATCAACTGACCTATATACCCTTACAATCCTTCATGCCTTATGTTGGCTTACATAGATAATTACAAAGTAAATATACATGTCGGCTCAATTACATATATACATAAATATCAAAATCAATTGCCAATTGTCAGATCTCCCAAATGATGTCAACCTTCTATCCTGATGAATTCATATCATCCTGCAATGCCAATACCCAAGGAATTCCTCCTACCGGTGAAGATACTTGTCGGTGCCAGTGCCAGTGTCGGTGAAGTGTCTGTCCGTAAACAACCAAACCAAAATTTGAAGCCGAAACATGTTGCCATCAATGAAAACATATTTAAACTAGTCAAATGAGTGTCAATTGCCAACAATCTCCCCCTTTGGCATTGATGGCAACACTCATGTGAAAAATGATAATGATTTCCATCTACCGGTTTCACCTTGAGACTGCTCCCCCTGAGCTGAATATCCATCTGAGATCCTGATCAGTACAAAAATAATCCATACCTCTATATCTCCTGATGCTAAGAATATATTTTTCACCTATACTCCCCCTTTGACATCAATGCCAAAAAATATGAAAAACCGGGACGAAGAATGAAAGTCTATACAAAGAATGTTCCAAAATACCTTACCGGAGCTGAATATATTTAAATTTTTTTGGATAGGCTTTCTCTAAAAGATCTAAATAGGTATCCCAACTTGATTTGAGTGTGTTGGAAACAAATACAAGTCTATTAAGCATATGGGCATATGACTCTTTATCCTTAAGTTCTGTCGATGTGGGCTTACCAACCATATCAATACACTCCTTCTTATGTACACTTAATGAGTCCAATCAGGGACTCACCAATCCTCTAAGACCTTTGGATCTCCTTATGATTTTATCTTTATCCCTTTCAAGAGCTGAAACTTAAGATTCCAATACCAAAATATGACCATCAATATATGTAGTCAAGGAATTTGAGCCATCAAAATAATTGACTATGTTGGCATTTTTGATGTTTATGTTGTGATTGTCATTGATGGACACACACTTGCTTTGAGATCACTTTTTGTATATGCTCAACTGGTATTTGTTCCAAACCAGTATTGCATTATAGTCTATAGGCCATCGGTGTTTTGCAGAAAGTGTTTACCAATCTCAAGCAGTATGGAGACCTCAAGCGGTTTGAGGATCTCAAGCAGAGAGAAGAAACTAAAGTGACAGTTATCATTTTCCCAGTCTTCATTTTTGGACAACCGGTAATCGGTTTAATGTTTGAACCGGTATTACTCTATGATGAGGTACCAACCGGTAATCGGTAAAATTGTATGAACCGGTAATACTCTATGATGAGCTACCAACTAGTATTTATGTAATGAGTTACCATCCACCGACAGTTTGATGGTGATTTGTGTCATGTTATCAAATGTGTCTAGATGAAATGAACCTAGGAACTTGCAATATAATCCTATTGGACCGACATGGAACCATATTCCCTTTTTAAGGACATCATGTCTAGGGTTTTAGGTGTGGCAGCTGTTAGGGTTTGTGGTGGTTGATGAGTTTTTGTATGTGCAATCTTAGAAGAGAAGATCAAGTCTATGTGTTGTAACAGAGCATGTATTTACTAAAGACTGAAGTAATGCTGAAATGCATTAGCAATGAGCTATCATGGATCTAACCAAGCAGACTGTGCTATTTGCTAGATCATTCACTTGTTGATTACTCACATCTTCGACAAGTCTGAAACCCTTAACCGGGTAGGCCCAAAAAAGCCTTTGTAAATCCTCTAACAAGGTGGTTCACATCCATGGATCTAAAATCCTCTCACAAGGTAGTCTTTAATCAGACTTATCTCCTAACAGAGATTGAGATTCCTAATAGGATCTATTTTGGTAAATAACATTGTATGACCTTAACTAGTCTGGTTACTATTCTGCAGATAGTTACTTGTGAGTTTCATTTCACCGTGGTTTTTCCCATTTGGGTTTCCATGTCAAAATCTGTTATGTTATGGTGATTGTACTTCTGTGGGTGAATGCCTTATTTGCTATTTGGTTTGCATTTGTGTTAACCGGTTTGTTAGTTAAACTATTATATTGGTTTACTGCTAAACTATTAAAGTGTTTGAGTTCAGTATTTTCTGGTATACTAATTCACCCCCCCTCTTAGTATTCATCAATTGGTACCAGAGCCAACCTTTCTATAAGTTTAACCACTTGGAAAGAGATATGGGAGAATACACTATGAGGGAACTTACTCATTGGCTCACTCAGTTTGAGAAAGCCTATGATGAACTCAAAGTCAAGTATAAGGCCTCTCTCGCAAAAAGGAGAGAGCATGCTGAGAAACTGATGGAGCTAATTGAAAACAGTTCCTCTGATGAAGTGGATATGGATGCCCTAGTTGAGAAGTTGAAAAACTGAATGAGTCTAATGCCAACCTAAGAAGGGAATTGGAAGGACTAACTATCAGGATGTGTCAAGAGCTTGAGAACCGGAGGAAAGCTGAAGATCTGGTAAAAGACAATGATCATGAGATCTCCAAGCTGAAGCAAGAAATCAGTGCACTTACAGCTCATCTCCAAGAAAACAAAGTGGAAAAAGAAGAAATGCAAGGTGAACTAAACTTGGATATTTCTAAGAATGCAACCTTGAAGGAGTCCAATACTGCTATTACCAAAGAACTCACTGAGTCAAAGGAAATACTTGCCAAATTCAATAAAAGCATTGTTAAGTTAGAAAAAAAGCTTGAATCAGCAAAATCAGTAAAGAATACCATTGGACTTGGTTTCTCTGAGTATGAAGAAGGTGAGACCTTTGGAGTAAAAGATGTAGCATCAAAGAAGCAACCGACATCAAAGGATAAAGGTAAGAAAAAGTTCAAACCTGTTTGCTTTAATTGCCTCATGGAAGGACACACTGCCAATGTATGTAGAAACAAGGCTTACAATAATTTTCCTTACTTTTTAAACAATAAGCCTAGATCTAATAGATTCAATGGAAATTGTTAGGCATGCAACAAGTTTGGGCATAGAGCATCTGAATGCAGTTTTGTCATGCACAACACTGGAAGGTATCCTCAAAGGAGTCAAGGAGTTTTTCCCGAACCCTCTGGGAACCAAAATCCTAACCGGTTTAATACCTACAATTATCAGTCAGGAGGCGGTGGCTATCAAGAAGCAACCAGATGGAGAGCAACCTATTTGATTTGTCATGGTAGTGGTCACACTGCTACAACATGCATAAGGAAGAATGGAAACATGAATAATGGACCTTGCAGAGCACCTGGAATGATTTGCTATCATTGCAACAAACCGGGTCATACAACAAGATTCTGTAGAACTAGAAAGGATATATTGGATGATATACAGGTCACTCCGGAAGGAAAGATTGATGTTGAAACTGTTCAAACATATATGAAGAAAACTTGGAAGAAGAAGCCAGAAGAAATGTCTCAAGAAGAACCAGTTTCTACACCTAATGTGGAAGTCATTGAACTGGCAAACTAAGCAACATAAAAGCTTAGGGGGAATGATCAGTGAAATATTTTGAACCCCCAGTGTACACCGGTAAAGACCTTAACTAGTATGTGATACCTGTCAATTGGTAGAAGATCGGAAAGGGTAAAAGGCAAATAAGGGTTTACGCCCTAATAGTGGAGCATTTATTATGGTAGGTGAAGAATTCATTTAAAAAGGATTTTCAAGTCATTTTCACTTATCAATTTTTGAGCGAAGAAGTTTTCAAGCGTAGAGCGACAAAAGGCGATTTGTCTTGCAATTCAGAGAGATTTCAAAACCCTGAAGAAGAATATGAAGATATCATCAATCGGTCAAGTGTAGAACCCAAAGCGGTAATCCAACAACTAAAGTGGTGAGTGTCAAAGAAGAAATTGCAAGATCTAAATCTCAACATTCGAAGGTATTTCTCGAGTTTCTCTATTTATCATGGCTTCAGCATCTCACTCTAGCTCTAGCGCACCTATTGATTCAGTTGATTTCATACAACGGAAGGCAAAATATAATGCCCTATCCCAAATTCCCACTGGTGTTATAGTAGAGGAAGGTATTTTGGATTACATTGACTGCAAAATTGAAGACCTAGGATCTCTAGTGATCCATTCTTAGTTGAGTTTGTTCTGCAGAAAGGACAAGAAGATCAAACCGGAATTCAACATCTTGGAAAAGAAGAAGCTTCACAATGTGGTCTATTTCCTTGAATAATTCTCAGATGATCACTTTCACATCATTCTAAGAAGAGTGAATGGTGACAAAATGTATTTAGAGTGGATGCATGACATCACACCGAAAGTGATTCATGCCATCACCGGTTTCTGTAACATTGGGGAAGTGCCAACCCTAAGGAAGGCCAACAAGACTGAAATGACTAAGCTCACTGGTTCTGTGAGCAACCAAAGGGGAATGACCATCAATACCATCAAGGACAATCTGGTCAAGTATGTTTACATGGTGATAGGTTATCGAACATTCTATGCTAGCAGGATCAACTCTGTTTCTACTACAATGTGTGAGGCCTCACCTCGACTCAGTTTGACATTTAGTGGATTTTATATTTTAGACTATTATGGGTACTTTATTTTGATGCATTTTGAGACTTAGAACTTATATGATTTCAGGATATTGGATAACATTGCTATGATTTGATGATTTACTTACATGCTTTATGGGATAGAACACTACATGATTATTAGATAGGATGATAATTGCAATGATAGATGTCGTTATTGAATTTGCAGGACTTAACTTTGAATATAGAACTATGATGTATGTTTAGTTTATGTGAATTGGGATGAAATTGCTTATGTGAAATTTGCTTGATAAAAGATGTATTCAATCTGTGCGGATGGAAATTGTATGCAAGTGATGATGTGCATTGTTATATTATGGAATTATATTATATTTGGATATTTGGAAGTACTAATGTGTAAATTGAGATGCGTAGGAAATTTACCATGTGACCATGGAAAATTACGGAGAATCAAACCTAGACTTATGTATGTTAGTAAGCCAGGGTTTGTCTATTTGGAGAGACAACACCCCGTTTGTGTTGTATTTTATTCGTATCAGTATATGCTGCATGAGTGTTATGTGTTATTTAAATTTATTATGTAAAAAAACCTCAAGAGACAATTTCATGTTCATTTTTGTAAAAGTATTTTATTAGTGTCACTTGGCACATTTGTGGATTTAAATTTAAATATTTTATTTTGTCTCTTGATGGGAAAGTGTTAATTATAATTAATTTTAAATAAAATAATGTGTTGCCAAAAAGATATTTTGAGAATATAATATTTGGAGTGGTCAACTTATGTTTGACCCGAAAATAAACTTCAGGGGAGTTTAAAATGGGTTAAATGAACACCTAGGGGTAGTTTATTAGGGTTTCCTGAAGCCCATAAGGTATACCTAGGGGTTAGGGGTAATTTTAGGCAAGTTTCTACTTTATAATGATCTTTTTAACACTTTAAAAATTGGTTTTTTTGAGTTGAGCGAAAATTGAAAATTGAAGTAAAATCAAATCAAGATTTTCCCTCTTGGAAGGAAAGTCTTTTTGCATTTTTGCTTTCTTCCTTCTTTTTGTTTATTTTATTTTTTTTTGAATCCTGTGAGAACTCAGTGAGTGAGCTTCTTAAGGAAGATTTTTGGGAATAGCTGGTTAATCACCCACTCTCCATTTTTGGAGAAAGAAGAAAATTTAGAAGAAAAAAATAATGTTATGGAATAGAGGAAATTGAATAAGGGTAGAAGGAAAAAGATTTGTGGATTGGGCAGCTCTTCATCAGAAATCATAATAACCTTTGGGCAGATTAAGGTTGGTTTCAATTTCTATTTTTAATGCCTTTTTCTTGTTTATGTCTGGAAATTGTTGAATGCGAAATCTGTATTCTTGAAAATTGATGTTTGAAAATCTTTTGGTGTTTTGTTTTATGAATGAATGTGTTTTGGGAGTTTTCTCAAGATCTCTTACTCTTGGGAGAGAAGAGGATCTTGAGGGTGGTAGCAGTGATAGCCCTCGAGTGAGAGACTCTCTTTTGAGACCGATCACAAGGGATCTTGGTGTGACCCTTGCTGCATGGCCTGTTTGTGCAATGGGGGTCATAAGGAGGGTAATAAGGCTAGAATGCCTTTGGGGGGCATAAGGATTTAGGGGTTGAGATTCTTGATATTTCATTTGTGCCATGAGATGGCTTCTTGTTTATTACATACTTGCAGATTCTCCTCAGGGTATTTGGTCCACTACCACCCTTTGAAAATGTACACCACCAGAGTGTGGTGCTGTGAAAGCAAGGTTGGGAATGTGTCTGAAATATTTGTATGTTTTGTGTTCCTTTGTGTTTGCCTGTTTGTTACCCGTCTAGGAATTGGTTCTCCGAGCTCGGGGGTGGCTACCAGTTAGCCTAGGCTGGGAGGTGAGCACTCCGTGGTCATTTTTGTGTTTACATTATGCAGGAAAATGCAAAAGAAAGTGAATAGGAGTCATGAAAGAGATATAGAAGATTGTTATTGAAGATACTTGAAATTCAGTTGCAGATGTTTGTTTACAAAGTTGTTATAGAAATATGTCTCAATCATAGAAAAGAGAAGCAAGTTGTAATTTGTGGAAGTAGACTTGAAGTCTTAATGTTTTGACTATTCAGAGAAAGCATTCTGTAAATTTGTAGAATATCTTTGATATGTTTTAAGAAAAAAAAAAAAAAGCTTGTTATTTTACTTCTAGTATATTTAAAAAAGAAAAGTTAATTAGTGATGCATGCAAAGCTTCTTGTATTATGGAAGAAATAAAAAGGTCTATTTTCATTTAGATTTTACCTATATTTTAAATTGGGACAAATTAGAAGTTTATTTAAGCTGAAAACTTTTAAGTATTTTAAATGAAAAAAAAAGTTGTTTTATGTGAATATTTTATTTAAAAAAAATATAAATGGATTTCTTTATTTCCAGAAAAAAAGTATAATGCATCTTTGTAAAATGCTTTAAATTGTATTTTTGTTTACATTGATTTAGAAGCTTGTTTTATAGAGGAATATATATATATATATATATATATATATATATATATATATATATATATATATATATATATATATATATATATATATTTGATTTAACTTAATGTTATCTTTTCCCTTTATTATATTAGCTTAAAATTTTGCATGTAAAAATTCTCTTTCAAAAAAAAATATATATATAAATTTTATTTGGAATTTAGATTTATCTTTTTATCTATGCTTATTAAGTTATGTAAATACCACATATATATATATATTTATATATATATATATATATTTTTAAATGTTATAGTTTTTAAAAAAAAAAATTTAAAAAAAAATTTAAGTTTTTGGGTCCCCGCGGACTCCACTGTGTGTACGCACAGTGGACGACCGCGCGGCGCCCACTGTGTGCACACACAGTGGAGCCGCTTGCGGCTCCCACTGTGTGGGCACACAGTGGACGGCCACGGCCGCCACTGTGTGGCCACACAGTGGTGCCGCCAGCGGCGCCCACTGTGTGGGCACACAGTGGTGCCGCGGCGCCCACTGTGCGCTCACACAGTGGCGCGCGCGCGGCCCAAATATGCCACCCAACCTCCGTGACCTGCAAATAATTGTGAACATGGCCGCCCGTAGGGTCATCGGCCCAGCAAGGAACTTCCACTGTTAAAAAAAAATGGGTTAAACCCTAGCCCAAAAGGGGCTAGGGCAGTTTAGCTTTTAAAAATAAAAATAAAAAATATGTTATTTGGTTTAGGTAAAGGTTATATAAGAAATTAGAACCCTAATTAGGGTTGAGGGAATTAAGAGATAATAATTAGAAAGTTGCAATGGATTTTGAGGTTAGGATTAAAATATTAATATATATAAGTAAAATATATATATAAATATATATGTTTCCATATAAATATATATATGGGAATATATATATATATATATATATATATATATATATATGTTTTTTTGAGTTTTTGTAAAATAAGAAATTAAATTATAAATATACAAAATATATGCATAATCAATATGTATATATGTACGTTTTATATGTACACAATATTGATTTGGGGTAAATTATAAAGAGAAAATTAATTAAATTTGATAAGACTATATAGTCATAATGGAGGTTAAATTAAAATATCTCTCCTATTCCCTTTAGTATGTTTAATTAAATGAAACTATTGACTAAGTATCTCTTGGAGGTAGAATTTAAACCAGTAGATTTTCCGCAATTAAAATATAATAAATTATCGAAGCTCAATTCGTTTCGGAAATAGCCGAAATTTAATAATGAAATTTTCTTTAACGCTCGTCGCAAGAGTGTGCTTGTTAATTAAATTAGTATCTTTTAAAAAAAAAAAATTGTTCTGTTTTTGCCCTAAATTTTGGGCATGACACAATGGTAAATGCTGGGTACAGGATGATTATGGAAGATGCCTCGTTTGATTTATGCACCTATATGCAAAGGCAACTCTTGGTGAATTTGAAGTCAATAAAATAGGACAATGCCTTGAGATTTAAATTTGGGCAACTATTGGTCGGATTATTCTTCTACTTCCAACGCTACTTTCTAGGAGTGGGTGATATTCAGTGGTTTGCTGGCCAACCAGTTACAAAGCAAATCAGGTAAATTCTACAAGCGGTTGGAACCGGTTACCCTGAAGTCCTAAAAAAATACTTTAATGAGTTCAGATGCAAGATGAGCCAAAGGGTGAGAATATCTAGTGATATTGTCAAGAAGTATGAAGAGGACATCTGCTTTATCATCAAAGTAGATGAGTGCATAATGGAGGCTGTTGAGCCCAAAAAGGAAGAAGTGGAGCATATGGGTTATGAGGTAATATACGACATGCTAGATGGGTATGCTTCTACCCTACTTGCCTCACAACTTGATCCCAAGGAGAAGAGAACCGACACCTATCTGGAGAGGATTACACTGGTTGAGGAGCCCTCAGAGAAGAAAGGGAAGGCAGCACCATCTGTATCGACACTGGTTACTCCAGCGAGTCCTAAAGTGTCCAAACGGTCACCGGAAAAGAAGAAACCGAAAGTTGCACCTGCCAAAGTCTTTGAGAGAAAGCAGAAAACAAAAAGCAACACACCAGACTCTGAAGACACTGTATTTGAAGAACTACCTAAGAAGACTAGGCAAACGAGGAAGAAGTCACAGGCAACCAGCAGAGAACCAACATCTTTAGCACCGATAAATATTGATATCTCCTCTTACAAACCTTTGACACATTGTCAAAGAACCATTAAGAATATTAAGAGGAAAGTACTGAGTGACTTAGTAGATTATTTTGATGATTTCAATGATAATGAGAAGGAAGAAGTAGAATAGGTAGTCATTCAATATCTATGTATTAATGACCGGTCGCCATCAGAAATTAAATCTATGACACTAGATTCTTTATATAATTCTTTGGACAACAAATGGTGCATTTCCATAGAGAAAGAACATGAAATAAGAGAGGAAATATTTGTACAATATTTTCCTGATGTGTCCAATTCCGAACTCTATGAAGTTATGGAAAAATATAAAGGCCTCTTCTTTATGTGAAGAAGGAGACTCTTGTTGCCAGAAGGGAAAGTCCGTGAGGTGGTAAAAGATACCCACTCTCATGCTCAAGCTGCTCTAAGATTGCATCAACTGTTTGAAGCCAACAAAAAGGCTGAACAAGAACCAGAAATTGCAAAACTGGATGAGGTGTATAATAGTGAGGGAGAACAGGTCACTGAGAAAATGGACCCCATTGATGTTGATGCCCTGAATGGTGAAGATGTTACCCCTGATACACCATCAGAAATAGCGGGACAAGAGAAATAGGATGAGAAGAAGAGAAAGGAAGAGGAGAAGAAGAAGAAGGAAGATGAGAAGAAATAGGAAGCAGAGAAGAAGAAGGAAGAAGAGTGGAAACATGAAGAGGAGAAGAAGAAGAAGGAAGATGAGAAGAAATAGGAAGCGAAGAAGAAGAAGGAAGAAGAGTGGAAAAAGGAAGAGGAGAAGAAGAAGAAGGAAGATGAGAAGAAATAGGAAGTGGAGAAGAAGAAGGAAGAAGAGCGGAAACAAGAAGTAGAGAAGAAGAAGAAGGAAGAGGAAAGGAAAGAAGAAGAGAAGTTGAAAGAAGAAGAAAGGAAGAAGGAAGAAGAGAAAAGAAAGAAAGAAGTTGAAGAGAAGAAGAAGGTAGAAGAAGATAAGCAGAAAGCCAAAGAAAAGGAGGAAGCGACAAAGAGTGCTCATACAGAGACCCCAAAGGTAACTGGTGATAAAGCCAGACCGACTGACATCACCAGTCCCATTGACCTCCAGTCTACAAATGAAGTAGAGCTACTACAAATCATTAAGCTTGCTCAAGAGAGATTGGATGCACTAAGGAGGAAAAAGGAGGAAGATGTGATTCAAACTGCAGTGGAAACACTCACTAGTTTGATTCCCGGTACCAATCTCCCAAGTACTGATTCCTCTTTAGCTCAATTGAAGCTCTTATGCATGGTTGTAGAGGACCAAGTGCAATGTCTGGAAGATGTTGCCAAAGACAATGCAAAAAAGAAGCATCAAAAGGCTCTGAACATTGCCTTGGTGAAGAAGTTGAATGAGCTCCTATCCGATTTGCAGAAGGCACAAAAGGACATTAAAGATGTTCTGGATGAGGGGAATCTACTACTCAGCAAGATATGTCAACCCCATCTATTCTGTGATGATGTGCTTGCTTAGAAAGACAAACTGAAAACTGATTTGTAGACATTCATAAGTACCTTCAAGATGCCATATGATTCCTTTACCGCTTATGGGCAAACCGTTCACTAGTTTCAACTTCAGGCTGTGAGAATTGATTTGGAGATTAGCAACCGGAACAGGGATTTGCTGGAACTACAACTGGTTCTACTACCAAGACTGCAAATACTTCAGAAATGCTATCTCAATCTGGATGCCTTGACGGTTACTCAAGAGATGAGTACCTTGGATGACATGGAGGAACAAGTATCCCAGATGCAAACAGAGAGTGAGGTTGTTATCTCATTGCTTGAGTCATGGTCTGTATCCATGAAGACATTTATGCAAGACTTTAAATCAGTTTTTGACAAGTTTCACTCTTTATTGTCATAAACTCTTATTATTTTAATGCTAATGGACACAGGGGTTATTCAGCTGCACTTTGTCATTGTTGGCAAAGGGGGAGTAGTATTTTGTATTCAAAATTTTGATGCATGGTATGTATACTTTCATGTTTATCTCTATAAGGGAGTAGTATACATTGTATTTTCTGCAAAAAGGGATAGTGTATATGCTTAGGGGGAGTAGTTTTGATTATGGCATATTTTTGTTGTAAAACACTTAGATGTCAAAATTTTCCTAAGTGTTGCCATCAATGACAAAGGGGGAGATTGTTGGCATTTTGATGTTTATGTTGTGATTGTCATTGATGGACACACACTTGCTTTGAGATCACTTTTTGTATATGCTCAATCGGTATTTGTTCCAAACTGATATTGCATTATAGTCTATAGGCCATCGGTGTTTTGCAGAAAGTGTTTACCGATCTCAAGCGGTATGGAGACCTCAAGTGGTTCAAGGATCTCAAGTGGAGTGAAGAAACTGAAGCGGCAGTTATCATTTTCCCAGTCTTCATTTTTGGACAACCGGTAATCGGTTTAATGTTTGAACCATTATTACTCTATGATGAGGTACCAACCGGTAATCGGTAAAGTTGTATGAACTGGTAATACTCTGTGATGAGTTACCAATCGGTATTTATGTGATGAGTTACCATCCACCGACACTTTGACGGTGATTTGTGCCATGTTATCAAATATATCTAGATGCAATGAACCTAGGAATTTGCAATATAATTCTATTGGACCGACATGGAAACAAATTTCCTTTTTAAGGACATCATGTCTAGGGTTTTAGGTGTGGCCATTGTTAGGGTTTGTGGTGGTTGATGAGTTTTTGTATGTGCGATCTTAGAAGAGAAGATCAAGTCTATGTGCTGTAACAGAGTATGGATTTACTGAATACTAAAGTAATGTTGAAATGCATTAGCAATGAGCTATCATGGATCTAACCAAGCAGACTGTGCTATTTTCTAGATCATTCACTTGTTGATTACTCACATCTTCAACAAGTCTGAAACCCTTAACCGGGTAGGCCCAGAAAAGCCTTTGTAAATCCTCTTACAAGGTGGTTCACATCTGTGGATCTGAAATCCTCTCACAAGGTAGTCTTTAATCGGAATTATCTCCTAACAGAGATTGAGATTCCTAACACGATCTATTCTGGTAAAGAACATTGTATGACCTTAATCAGTCTGGTTACTATTCCGCATAGAGTTACTTATGAGTTTCATCTCACCATGGTTTTCCCATTTGGGTTTCCACGTCAAAATCTCGTGTTATGGTGATTGTGCATCTGTGGGTGAATGCCTTATTTGCTGTTTGGTTTGCATTTGTGTTAACCAATTTGTTAGTTAAACTGTTATACCAGTTTACTGCTAAACTATTAAAGTGTTTGAGTTCAGTATTTTCTGGTATACTAATTCACCCCCCCCTCTTAGTATTCATCAGACTATACCTACAATCTTCTCCCCGTGTAAACCTTTCCAATACCTATCAGTTTGATATCTATTTTAAAGATTGAAAGTCCTTAGAAATGTGTTATGTGATTACTTTAATCTTTTTGTATGGGCTTGCTTCTTTGTCAAATATGGACTTCGGTAAAGTCTATGCAAAATTGGGATAGAATGATCAATAACTCCTTTGTCCATAGATCCTTCCTTCATCATCTTATTTGGAGCCATCATCATGAGATCAGTATAAATCATCTCAGATAAGATTTTTTATTCAACCTATCAGGTGTCAATTGACAACAATGATGGGCTCACTACCAGTTCCATGCCGAATTCCTCTCTATTCACCTCTGATGGTTTAACTTTTATAGCTTCCTCTCTTGCACATGTGGCTTCTCCACTTGGTGCAATAACCATTACTGTTGGTTCCTCCTTATGATTTTTGACCTCAACCTATACATTCGGATCTAGAGGACTATTGTCCTCAACATTAGTAACCTATACACTTATAACCTTTACACTCTCTAATTGAGTCGGTATCTCTACATTTGCCTGTACATTAGTTTCTACTTGGGGCTCAATATCCAATATCTTAATATCCTTCAAAATTGTAGATGACGTACCCACTATACCTTTACCTTTCCCTTCAACCAAGATGTCTATAGTATTTGTTTTAGCCTTCATGAAGTATAAAAACTAGGGTTTGCAGCAAAGAATTGAACCCATGCCTTGTGGGTCTCCTTGACTATCTCATTAACCCTACCTAACATAAGACTGACTATCCTGTGCTTGCTGTGAAATTTTTTCCTATCTGCAATGTCAAGAGTCTTGTCCAACTCCTTTGGAGTAATGGATGCACCAGTAGATAACAACTCTTGAATCTTTATATGCTTTTCCTCCTCCATAGCTGATAATGTTCTAGCATCTAAATTGTCATATAACTATACCAGTATTTAATTTTCAATTTCCAACAAAGCTTTCTTATATACATCCAAATACAATAAAACTGCTTCCTCAACTTCTCTCTGTTCATCATTATCTAAATGCTCATAATAAAATTGTACATTTTTCAACATACCATCCTTAGTTATTTCATCAACCAATTCTGTACAAGTCTTAGGTGGAATAATGGCTACATTACCAGATACAAGTACAAGATCAGTGTCATCCATCTTCTTTCTTCTTCCAGTACCGAATGGGGTGGAAGGTGTTTCCTTTGGAGCTCTCTTCTATGTCGGTACCCTAATTATAACTTTCCTAACTGGTTGCTTCCTAGCTTCTACCTTAGTATCTTTAGTTTTCTTCCTCAATACCCTCTTGAATGATAAGGGTGTGTCATCATCAGATCCAAATTATGATGGAATAGGCTCAATAAATATTTCAATCTCTTTCCTCTTCCTTTCTTTTTTCAGAACAACATCAATGAATGCCTTGATATCCTGAGATACTTGTTCCACAAATTTTCTTGCCTTGCCCTGTTGTTTCTCCCTCTTCTTCTGGTTAAACTCAGTTTTAACCTCTTGCTTCTTCTGTTTAGTAGTACCAAAGGATTTCTTAGCTTCATCAATAGGTGCATCAATTAACAAATTTGCATAAGCATCTAGAATATGTGCATCAACTTCATAACCCATCTCTTCAATCCATATCTTCTAGGGCTTGACGAATTCCATCAAAGTTTCATCGTTCTTAACCATGAGGCATATCTCAGTTGAGTATTTCTCAAAAATTCTCTTTGGAAACCTCTCTCTATAATTCATAGCCTTCTGGAATGCCTTAAATTAACCCCATACCTTGCCATCTCGCTGACTACCGGAACTCGCAATAGATTGTTTCAGTTCTCTTCCTAGTAGGATATCAAATGCCCATTGTCTCTTCCCAAAACTAAGAGTTTCATTAATGAAAAACAACATAAAACAGACAATAATATTTCCATACCTGAATGTTCCCTTCTTCTCTCCTTTGATCTTCCCTAGGTTAATTATTAATTCATCTAATATCCATCCACAAAGATCTAACTTCTCATTTTCCCTCATCATCTTATATGTTGTATAAATATAGGAGCTAGAAGTAGAATTTAGATGGTTTGACTGAGTTACCTTGTAACCAATAATCATGCTTCTAAATTTGATGTCTCTGTCGGTGATAGTGCTAACCCTCATTGATCGCTTGTCCGATGTTGCACCGGTGATTTTGTTGAAATGATCATTAGAAACCTTCTTCTTTGGACGTTGTCCAATCTACGACAAACCGGTGATGGCCCTAATGGCCTCCTTCGAGATCTTATACGGTCTATCCAACCAAATGAATTCTCCATGCACTCTGCTCAAAACATATCCGACAATCTCATCTTCAAATTCGAGAATATCCAAAATACTGGTAAACCCTAGATCCTCAATATGCTGATACTCGGGCTTAATCTTTCCAAAATCTTCCATTAACTTGCTCATATACATTCTCTTAATATCATTGGTTCTCAAATCCTCAATGTGACAGTGCATGTAAGCTCTGACATCTTTAACATATACGACTCCTTCCGGGAGACAGGAAAAAGTGCCAACCGAATCATCCAAGGTGGCAATATGCGGACATCGTTTGAAAATTGGCCTAGGACGGTCCTTGACCTCAACAATAGTAGGATTTGCAATAAAAGTTGGTGTAGAGGATGATCTCGCTTCCATGATGAAAGATAAATACCTATGAAATAGTTGTCGGTGAAAACCCAAGGAACTCTTCCGATCGCTAGTGAAATCACTCAAGAAGATATCGATCGCACTGAATTTCCTTAGACTCGCTCTGAATCACTCTAAATCACTCTGAATGTAAAGTGATAAAAAATAAAGTAGATTCAACCTTTTAAATCCAAGAAACCCTAATCCATCATTGATATGAATGACTTCCAGTGAAAGATATCAGATCTTGGTCAAACATCTCCATGTCGGATAAGCATTTCCAATGTCTAGAACATCTTCCAAAACCTCTTCCTGGGGCATAAGCAGTATTGTCATGAATGTTTCCTACCCCTAAGGCATCTGCCTCAATTACTGGATGAGCTTATTGCTGGTGCAATAGCAACCTCCTCTGTTGGTTGAGTAGCCATAGCATTTCCATCTGCTGATTGATCTTCTGACTTCCTAACCCATTTCTTGATATGATCTTTCCAGATTTCATTAACCTTATCTTTTCATTTATTATTTGATACATCATTATTAACCGGTGGATTTTTGCTTCTACAGAACTTAGTTATGTCCAACCTCATTGCATGCATAAAATGTAACATTGTTCTTTTGAATTGCTTTTCTAAAACTGGTATAATTGCTTGACCTACACTAATTAGCCATATGTCCAAATTTTCCACATGCATAACATTTAACATTCATTCTGCAATCTTTTATCTTATGACCATACTTATTGCATTTATAACATTGATCGGGAGATGAGTTATAGTTCTGATTTGCTCTATTTCTACATTGCCTAGCCATGTGATCAAATTTATTACAAACAAAGCATCGACCATCAAATTTGTATGCATTATGCTTCCTTACCAGTGCCTTCTGGTTTTGATCTTCATTTGTAGTACCAAAGCTTTGACCTTGTTCAAATCCAAGTCCACTGGAATCTCCATTTTGTCTTTGAATTTTCAATAATTCATCAAGTTGTGTTGAACTAACTTGAATTTTTATTTGTACTCACTTGCAGCAGTCAGATCATCTCTTAGAATTATCATTTGTCTCTCAAGTTCTTGCTCATTACTCTAGGATTGCACTAAATCAGTTCTCAACAGATCATTTTCATGAACCAATTGGGTGCATTATTCTAATTTTTCTTTCAGAGATATAGAAAGATTTTCTTCCTTCTTCTTCCGGTCTTCAATCTCCTTTGACATCCTCATGGTTAAGGCTTGCATTTAATTCCTGATGACCATGTTCTCTTGACTCAGCTTCTGACATCTTTCATTAAGGGAATCTTTCTCATCATTATCCTGATTTTGCAATAGTTCCTTCCTCCTAGCTTGAACAAATGACAACCTCTCTTGTAGGATATGAATGAATTCCTGAGTAGAATTCAATTCATCTTGTAACTTCAATTTCTTCATCCTTTTAACATCATAATCTTCAAGTGCTACCTCAAGTTTCTTCTACAAATCATATCCATGGATTTCAAATTGAGGATCTTCCTCAAGCTGTTAAACTTTCTCCGAGGCACAAGGATCTGATACCAATTGTTGGAATCCAAGAACACTGAGAGGGGGGGTGAATCAGTGTTCTACTAGAATGATCAATTTTAACCTTATCAAAACATGCATTCACCAACCGGTATACCGATACATATAAGATTGAAAGAAGTAAAGCAATCAATAAGCCAATCACATAAATAAATACCATAACACTGAGAATTATACATGGAAAACCTCAAAGAGGAAAAACCATGATGGGATTTGTGACCCACAATATCAATCCACTGGCCATATGAAAAGATATTACAAAATATAGGGGCCTGCACATGCAGGAAGGCTTATAGCCTAGAGCACACTGTTCATCACAAAAGAGTCTCACTGACTACATACAAATCCAAACTATAGTCTAGAGAAATGAGTGAACTGCAAAGATAACATCTCCTATGCCTGAATACAGTTTCGGTTAAGCTCTCTCTGTTCCGGTTTGAAACCCTAAACCCTTACCAGAATAACCTCTTACATAAATGTCCTCACATACATGATCTCTCTTACATATTTTGCATTACAAAACATCATCACATTCTCCTATATCAAAAAATGATCCAATCAACTAACCTATATACCCTTACAATCCTTCATGCCTTATGTCGACTTACATAGATAATTACAAAGTTAATATACATGTCAACTCAATTACATATATACATAAATATTAAAATCAATTTCCGATTTCTAGATCTCCCAAATGATGTCGGCCTTCTATATCCTGATGAAGTCATGTCGGCCTGCAATACTGATACCCAAAGAATTCCTCCTACCAGTGAAGATACATGTCGGTGCCGGTGAAGCGTTGGTTGGTAAACAACCAAGACAAAATATAAAGCCAGAACGTGTTGCCATCATTGATAACATATTGAAACCAATCAAATGAGTGTCAATTGTCAACAATTTGATGGATCTAACTATGCCTTCTGGAGCAGAAGAATTGAGACCTATATTTCCTCCCTTGGTTTTGATGTGTGGATGTCTGTCAAGAATGGGTATACTATCCCTAGAATTCCTCCCACTGATTTGGATGCCAAGGAGTATGAGAATAATGCAATGGCTAAACATGCTATCTTAAGTGGGATGTCTGATAATGAGTTTGTCAAGGTCATGCACTATGCATCCGCCAAGGAGATTTGGGATAAAATGTAGAGGTTATTTGAAGGAGATGAAAAAGTCAAAGAGGCCAAGATGCAAGCACTAAGGGGTCATCTTGAAGGCATCAAGATGAAGGATGAAGAAAATATTGCAGACTACCTTCATAAAATAGATGAATCTGTGAACACCATCAGAGGACTTGGAGAAGAAATTGCAGATGATATTCTTGTCAAGAAGGTACTTAGATCTCTCACACCTAAGTATGACACTAAGGTTTCTGCTATAGAGGAAGCCAAGGATTGGAAGATCGTCACAATGGATGAGCTATTTGGCTCACTAATAGCATATGAAATGAGAACAACTGGTGAAGCATCCTCTAGGAAAGAGGAATCGTTTAACTCCACCAAAAAGGGCAAGGAAGAGGTTTCTCATGAAGGATCCAATGAAGACTCAGATGCAAAGGTAGAAAACTTTGTCATAAATCTCAAGAGAGGATCCAACAAGTATAAAGGAAAGTTACCACTCAAATGTTTCAACTATGGTAAAGTTGGACACTTTGCTGGAAAATGTCCTTATAATGAAACCAGTGGAGATGAGTCAAGAAGTTTTAGTAGATTTGCTAGTAAGGACAAAGAAAGAAATATCTACCAGAAAGGAAGAAGAGGCTATCGCAAGCAAAACATCCTATACATTTTTGAGGATGATGCCACAAATGAAGAAACTACATGAGAAGATGACTACCATGAGAATGAAAGAGACGTTAATCTCTTTATGGCACTTGATGAACCGATTGATGAAGATGAAAAGAAGAAGACTTTGAGGTCGGAGTGGATCGAGAAGGTGAGCTCATAAGTACTCTTGAGGATTCGAGTAAGACAAGAAGAGAACTTAAGAAGTTCAAGCTTGCTACATTAGATGAAAAAGGACACTTGATGCAATACCTAGATGAGTTCAATTAAGTTATATCTAACTTGAAACTATAATTCAAAGAAGCCAAGAGGATATGTGAATTTACATCCTCTGATCTGATAAAGAAGGAAAAGGAGCATCAAGATCTGGAGGAAGAAATAGTGAAGCTTAGAAAGGATCTTGAAAAAAGTAAGGAAGAAATGAAAATGAGAAGCAAATATGAAGGCAACACCAAAGCCTTGGACAAGATGTTGAGAAAACAAAAGCCATCTAAAGATACCAGTGGCTTAGGATTTGAAGAAGGAAAAAGTTTAATTAACAAGGACACATCCGGTAAGGAGATACAGTTCACTTCTTCAAGTAAGGTGAAGAGAAGAAGATATTAGCGGTAAGCAAGGATACCGGTAAGAAGACATATGCAGATGCTGTTAGAAACCACCACACAAAATGATATCACAATCAATGAACCGGAGGCCACACTCAATGTACAGACATGCAAATCCAAGGAGAAATGCAAGAGTTGATCATGAAGGATTCACCAGAGTCAGCAACATGAAAGGAAGACCCCCGGTGAGGTAGTCATTTGCAAGACCAAGGCAACCTAACTAGTATGTTCCAAACTTTCATGATTATTGTTACCGGTGTAACAAATTTGGACATATGATAGCTGACTGTAGATTAACCAATAAGCCCACTATGAGTTATGAAAGTAGAAATCTATTTAATGCACTCTGGGATATGAATTTTGTATGTTATCAATGCAATGGATTTGCTCATAGAAGTTTTGAAAGTACGAAGAATAAATCGGTGTCCTACAATAGTTTCAAAGATTCATCCTTAAATGAAAATGTGAAATGCTATAATTGTCAAGAGTTTGGACATCTAGCAAAGTTTTGTAAAAATGGGAAAATCAAGCAGAAGAGGACAGACCCTGATCAAGAACCAGCAGTTAAACTAGAGCACAAAATAGCAGCTGACAAGAAGAAAGAAACCAAACCAGTATGGGTCGAGAAAGAAGAAGGATAAGGCAGAATTAAGTTTGATAGTGAAGACTGCCTTACATGCTGAAAGGAAAAATGTATGGGTTGTAGATAGTGGGCATTCCAACCACATGACCGGTGATGAAAATAAATTTATCAAGCTTGAAGATTGGAATGATGGTTCAGTAAGATTTGGAAACAACTCATCCATCAAAATAAAGGGAAAAGGTACTCTAAATATTGATGGAAAACCGAAGGCATATGATGTGTATTATGTGGAAGGCCTAAAGCACAACATGTTGAGTGTGAGTTAGATGTGTGACAAAGGTTAAAAATTCACCTTTGATTCTACTGGCTGCCAAATAAAGAAAGAGAGTATCGGTCAGACTGTAGCTGAAGGAAAGAGGACAGATGCTAATGTATACAATCTGAAAGAATGTTTTGAATCCTAATGTATGTTGGGACAAGTGGATGAAAGTTGGTTGTGGCACAAAAGATTAGGCCACTTAAATTTTGATAACTTAGTTGCAGTAAGCAAAAACAGGTGTGTAAGAAATATTTCAACCATCATCAAACCGGTAAGCACATTTTGTGATGAATGTGTGAAAGGGAAGCAGACCAAGGTGATCTTTAGAATAAAAGAACACAACACCTCAAGACCACTTGAAATTGTACATACTGATCTGTGTAGTCCAACTAGGACAAGAGCTCTTATCGGTGTAAGATATTTTATGCTCTTCATTGATGACTATTCAATAATGACATGGGTCACTTTCCTACAAGATAAATCACAAGAATTTGATAGATTCAAAATTTTTAGGAAGATGGTGGAGAAGGATAGTGGGTGCAAGCTAAAATGTCTAAGATCAAACCAGGGTGGAGAGTTCACATCAAATGAGTTTAAAGATTATTGTGAAAGACATGGAATTAAAAGGAAATACTCAACCCCTAGGACACCACAACAAAATGGTGTGGTAGAAAGGAAGAACATGATAGTCAAGGAGAAGGTCAGAACCATGTTAAATGAGGCCAGTTTGACAGACATATATTGGAAGGAAGTAGTTCATATTGCTGCATATACCTTGAACCAGGTTCAACTAAGAACAAATAGTAGAATGACACCTTATGAGTTGTGGTATGACCGAAAACCATCAGTCAAGCACTTTAAGGTATTTGGAAGCAAGTGTTTTATCAAGAGAGATATGGATGGTTTAGGTAGTTTTGATTCCATGAGTGATGAAGGAATCTTCCTTGGTTACTCATCTAACAACAAGGCCTATAAATTCTACAACAAAATACTAAGAAGAGTCATTGCGAGTGTGCATGTAGGAGTTGATGAGGATATGCACAAAGGAAAACAATCACAGGTAAACCGGTATGATGTTTCCAATGATGAAGGTGAGGAAGCTCAGTCAGACAATGAACTAGAAGAAGCGTCCAAAAAGGCTCCTAATCGGTATGTGGAGATGAACCACCTGGAAGACCAGATTCTAGGCAATAAGAGTGATGGTGTGCAAACTAGGAGAAGACTTGCCAGGAATGATGAACAAGTCAACTTCTACCTCATGACTGAAGTAGAACCTAAAATCTTCAATGAGGCCAGCAAAAGTCAGAAATGGATGGATGCCATGGAAGAAGAGTTGCAACAAATTGAGAAGAACAAGACTTGGGAATTAGTCCCTAGACTGAAAGACAAGAACATCATTGGCACCAAATGGGTCTACCAAAATAAGATGAATGAAGAAGGTAAAATTGTTAGGCATAAAGCTAGACTTGTGTGAAAGGGTTACTCTCAAGTAGAGGGCATTGATTTTGAAGAAAATTTTGCACCGATTGCCATATTAGAAGCAATTAGAATGTTTCTAGCCTTTTATGCCTACAAGGGTTATAAAGTATATCAAATGGATGTAAAATTTGCCTTCCTCAATGGAAATTTGGAAGAAGTGTACATGGAGCAACTGGAAGGGTTTCTGCTACATGATGATGAAGCCTTTGTGTGCTAGTTGAAGAAAGTCATGTATGGTTTAAAGAAAGCTCCTAGAGCATGGTATTCAAGGCTAAATCAGTACCTGAAGGAGAAAGGATTCAAAAAGGAGAGTGCTGACAACAATTTATACATCAAGAAAGATGGAAACCACATGATCATTTTCGTCAGGTATGTAGATGACATTATTTTTGGAGGCAACAAGGACGCCCTTTACAAAGAATTTGTTCATCAAATGCAGTCAGAATTTGGGATGTCAATGCTTGGAGAATTGACATGCTTCCTTGTTTTGTAGATATCATAGCAAGATAAGGGAATCTTTATCTCAGAAACCAAGTATGCAAAGGATATGTTGAAGAAATTTCAAATGGAGGATTGCAAATCAATAAGTACTCACATGGTGACCGAAAGCAAATTAAGCAAGAATGATGAATCACTAGTGGTGGATCAGTTATTGTATAGATCCATGATAGGCAGCCTATTGTATCTTACTGGTTCTAGATCAAATATAGTGCAAGCAGTGTGCATGGTGGCTAGATTTCAAGTTGCACCTAAGCAGTCACATATGAATATCATAAGAAGAATTTTTAGGTACTTGCAAGGAACAATCGGTTATCGATTGTGGTACCCTAAACAAAGGGAAGTCCTCTTGGAAGCATATACTGATTTTGATTAGGTAGATTGCATTGATGACCAGAAGAGCACAAGTGGTGGTGCATTCTTCCTAGGTGACCGATTGGTCTCATGGCATAGCAAGAAGCAGGATTCAGTCTCCCTATCAACTATTGAGGCAGAATACATTGCTACTGCTACATGTTGCTCTTGTGTGCTTTGAATGAAGCAAACCCTCAAGGACATACAAGTGGACATCTCTAATCCTATTCCCATATGGTGTGATAATTCTAGTGCCATCAACATATCAAAAAATCCAGTGATGCATTCCAGGACAAAGCATATATCCATCAAGTATCATTTTCTCAAAGAGAAGGTTGAAGGACAGGAAGTAAAGATGGATTATGTCCCTATAGGAGAACAAGTGGTAGACATTTTCACCAAACCATTGCCGGTAAGAACTTTTGAGTACTTAAGACACAAGTTGGGAGTTGTTTCACCTTCCTTATGTCCTTAAGTTAGTAAGGAGTTATTTGGTTTAGGGGGAGTTCATAGCAGTATCTATAGTTCTTGAACCACATGTTGATCAGAGGGAAAGTTCAAGGTTGTATGTCTCAATACGATTATAATCCCTAAAAGAATATTTGACTAAGGGGGAGATAGGTATGATTCAAAGGGGGAGTATAAAGTACCCTAACCCTTTCTCATTGTGTCAAAGGGGGGGAAATCTATCAGTATGAAGTCTTGCAGTAAGTTGAAATCAATGCCAAAGGGGGAGATTGTTAGCATTATTGGCATTAGGTTGTCATTGATGTCAACTGGTTTGGCATGGTCACCGATGAGTAAGAAGTGGTGATTGGTATAAGAAAAGTAAGACATGATGATGTCAATCCATATGTGAGTAAGCAGACAGAAGGAAGGTTATTGGTACACATGAATTGTGTCATTTACCAGTAAAGCAGGCTCATCGGTAAGGCAAACAAGCAAGAAAAAGAAGAATTGAAGGATGTAAATAGGTATATCAGAGAAGATTAATGTTGTTGGTAAATGGATTGAGTAGTAGGACCAACAAGTTTGATGGAAGGCTAAGTTGATCCATTGATAAACAAGAGGTATGTAGGAATGAAGGCACATTGGTGGAGTTAGGTTATACCTGTGAGGAGAGTTGAACCGATAGTCACTCTTGGTCAACAAAGAATGTCAAACCGACATAGCAAACCAAATAGAGGTGGATGTCTACAAAGATTACAGCTGGAAGCCAGGTGGTGATAGTACACAGATCTGTGAAGGGTGCATCGATGTAACAGTCAACAAGCAGACCGACTTTTATGAAGAAACCACAAGTCATGGAGGATGCTAGAAGATTGTGACTCGAGGAAGACAAGCTGGAAAATGATTTAACTTATCTTGCTAGAAGATCTGATCTTTGTACCCATTTGCTGAAGGAAACATCCAAGCCATTTATGGAGTGTGATAGAGAAAAGTAGAAAAGCATGGTGCAAACCTCCAGATTTAGAAAATGCACATTGGAATGCAAGGTGTTGGTGATGTTGATTGATGGCATGTAGATCATCTCTCTCGAAAAGAAAATTAGATCAAATCCAATACAGATCGAGTTGGTCAAGAAAAAATCTAACATGACACTGTTTGAATGCTGCTCTGGTAGGAACCCTAGAAGATAAATGTGTTTGCTCGAGACTAAAATGATTTGATGCTTGATGTGAAGCGTGAGAGAGAAGAGAGCTTGAGCAAGGAGAAAGATCATCTTCCTTAGAGTTTATTCTAATAAATTTGCAGAGTGAGTTAGCAGGCGAACCAGTGAGAGGGTCTAATTGGTAGAGATAGAGTAACCGGTAAACTGTTGTAGGTCTAATAGTTAAGCTAATCGGTGAGGTGTCTTTGATCAAGAAGGCATCCGAGTGTGAAATAGTTGTAAGGAAAACATAGTGTGAAAATGTCTTCCTAACGTCAATATAATAGAGGATTAGGCAAGTATGCCTTTTAAAATTCTTTTGCAAACACATTAAGATGACACAAATAGACGATTCAAGTATCCAAACACACAGATGAAAGACACCAATATTTACGTGGGAAAACCCTTATGGGAAAAAAAAACCCACCACCCAACTGCAATACTACTTTATTCATAGTAAAAGGATTACAATAAAGTTACGGTCTTAATAGAGAAGGTATTCATTCTATGTCTACATGGTTCAAAACTCTACTATAACATCGTACAGAACATACAAGACTACAGACATGCCAAAACTAAAAAAAAGTAGCCTCTCTGCATCCCTTTGTAGTCACTCCATTATGCTCTGATTAGCACAGACCTATCAGTTCACTCTGCTCTACTCAACAGTCATTCAACCTCTGTCACATATCGGTTACATTTCTGGCAACAAATATTTCAGCCAAGATTACAATGTATCAGTTAAGCATAACCGTTATGGAATCCAATGGTCTTCCATCCATCCAACTGCGTTTTGGTTTCCTCCAGCCACTCTGACAGTTAGTCGCTCCAACCACCAGGAAGTCTAACCGTCGAGTGACTGCCTGTCGGTTCATGAACTCATGGGAACCAAATATCCCACATTCATCTGGAAGTCAGGTTGGTTCATATTCATATACACCGACAGTCTCATCCTTAGTGCCCGAGTGTTCATCTTTTTGGATCTCGGTTCGATCTCACATCCGCAGTCGAGCTCCGCTCTTTCAGCCATCAGTATAGCTTTCAACTAGTAGAGTCGATCGCCCGATGATACCCAATCACCAAAGGTGACTCCATTGGTTCATCGACACAACCTTCCTGCTATCTCCTCGATCCTCGATCACTCTAAGGATGTCTACACCAAACCATCGGGTCTTCGGCCAAACAATGAACAAGTAATCCCGATCCCCCAATATGACAATAGATGGCTCCACTAATCCGCTCCAAAATAGGTCGACTCCATCGGCTCTTCGGGATAACCTACACTGCGATGTTACCCTGATAACCTAAGGTGGTCTCATTGGGTCATCGCCTCATGCCCAAAACTACCATCCCGATAAGCGAAGCACTCTAAGACAAAACAGAGCGGACTCATTGGGACTTCAGTGTAGCCTTCATCATTTTGACCTGATTGTTGATTTCATATACATCGACATTCTCATCCTTAGTGTCCAATTGTTCACCTTTTTGGTTCTTGATTCGATCTCACATCCGTAGTCGGTCTCCGCTCCATCAGCCATTGATATGGCTTTCAATCGGTAGAGCTGACCGCCGAAGGTGACTCCATTAGGTCATCGACACAACCTTTCGGCTGTCTCCCTGATCCCCGATCACTCTGAGGATGTCTACACCAAACCATTGGGTCTTCGGCCAAATAATGAACAAGTAATCCCGATCCCCAGATACAATAGTAGACGACTCCACTAATCACTAATACATTTGGCCTAAAATTTCGACGAAGGTTTCTGACGGAGAAGGCATATTGTGACCAAATTTGATTTTTTTTGAAAAAATACCTGCATTTGTCAGAATTATGATGATAATTCAACATTTTGTTTTGACAGAGAAGGAATTGACAATGAGATTTGTGTTTTTTTGAAAAAGTGCCCGCGTTCGTCGAAATTCTGACGACCGTGGGCATTACTTTAAAAAAACAAGAAAACCAAGTCATTTGATAAACATTAATCCTGCCTCTTCGTCCCATCAACCTCTGCGATATTCACAAAAAAATTGGGCATTACAAGGAGGGAAACAGTTCTCGATTGCGGTGCCGCCAAGATCTGGTTGAAGAAAAAAGGTAGGGTAATCAACCAATTCATTCAAGCAATGTTTTCTTGAATAAAAAATCTTTATGTTTGTGACAATGTGTCGAATTTGCTTTATGTAGTGATGAAATCATTTGAAATATACATAGGAGGTTGCATTTGTGTTGGTTGATGATCAAGTTTTATCTTTATTATAATGAATTTTCCTGCTCATAATTTTTTTTCCCTAGCTCATATTCAGTTCAGTAGAAAAAGAGAAAAATAAGATTGATTTTGATGGTTGATAAAATGAAATGGTTAATTATCCTCTTTATAGGCATAACCTCTTAGGGTAGACCTTAATTAAAGACCGAGATGACCTAAACCTGCGTGATCAAATAGGGAAGAACATAGATTGTGTCACTCTTGTATCCAACATCCGTTGGAAGTGGCCTGAACGTAGGCACTGGCTGAGGAGATTACCTTGGGTATGGATGCTAGTATATATGGTTGTTATATAAACTCCTTGTTGCAGGACCATCAGACCACTGTGTAGTGATCGAGTGCCTTTTTTGTCAGTGTTTTGGAAGGGAGGATAAGTGTACCATGATAGGAAGGTGGTATAAAATGGAAGTTGAGAGGTATAAGGTTATGAGGCGTGGGTTAGGATAAGATAGGGACGTAAGTGATGAAGGATGTAATGGTGAAATAGTAAGTTTGGATATGTTAGGGTCGAGATAATAAACTCTTTTGTGAGCTAATTTAACAGGTGAATCCCTCACAAAATGCATTGCTCTCAACCAAATCAATTTTGATCTAGATTAACTTATTTGTAAAAACACTCACAAATATTTCCCACTCTGCACTTCATGCCTAAAATTCCACTTAATTCAACACCAAACATTTAGTTTTCCCACAAATCCTTACTGAAACTACTATTAACAATAAAATTAGGAACAAACAGACAATTTGAATACTTTCAACTTAAAATTAATGAATCTTGACTTAGCTTAGCCATGTCAAAACTAGGGGCGCAAAAAGATTCAAATTTATTTCCCTAAAAATTGAGTCTTGACCTTATTTAACCACATTTATTAACACTTGAAATGATCACTTATGCCAATTACATCAAGTTATACACCTAGGGTACAAATTTCAAGGCACGTGGAGTAAGGAGACACTTTAAGAAGTGCACAACATATTCAAATAATAAGTTAGACCATGATACCTATGGACAAAGTGCCAAGGTTATGGTACCAAAAAAAATGGGGCACATCCAAGATTGACCTTTGTTGACAGATCTTAAGAATGTGTTTCACGCAACCCTTAATTCACATCAAATTAAAGGAGTTCCATAAACTTGCCCACGATTTTCTATGAAAACAACAACAAAAGCTTTAAAATCTACAGGAACTCTCCAGAAAACCATTTGCTGTAAACTACTGAGTGGCTATCTAATACAACCCCAACAATGACAGGGCAAATTCCAAATAAAGGTTCAATTCTCTCACCAAAAAAATATTATATTTTGATCTCATCATAGAAAAATTTAAAAATATTTCTTGCCCCAAAATTATTGAGTATCAACCATATTTAACAAGCTACATGAATTGTCTAAAAGATCACTTGATCTATTTTACTTTATTTTGACATAGCATAGCCAACCATGAGTAGTAGCTCAAAATTTTATCAAAGCTAGGTTATGTTATGAGGTGTGGGTATAAAATGGAAGCTGAGAGGCATAAGGTTATGAGGTGTGGGTTAGGATAAGATAGGGAGGTAAGTGATGAAGGATGTAATGGTGAAAGAGTAAGTTAGGATATGTTAGGGGTTTGGAAGGTAGGAATGTGAATGGGGGGAGATAAAAGGATGTGAATGATGGAATGGGGTTAGGTGGGTGAAGTAAAAGCAAAAGTGTATGAGGTTAAGTTTTAGGATAGGATGGAAAGTGAAGGAGGTTAAGAGAGGGGATATGAAAGGTATATGGAAGGTAATAATGATAGGAAGTGAGGTAAAGGTTATGGGGTGTGGGTTAGGATAAGATAGGGAGGTAAGTGATGAAGGATGTAATGGTGAAAGAGTAAGTTAGGATATGTTAGGGGTTTGGAAGGTAGGAAAGTGAATGGGGGGAGATAAAAGGATGTGAATGATGGAATGGGGCTAGGTAGGTGAAGTAAAAGTAAATGTCTATGAGGTTAAGGTTTAGGATAGGATGTAGGAAAGTGAAGGAGGTTAAGAGAAGGGATATGAAAGGTAGATGGAATGTAATAATCATAGGAAGTGAGGTAAAGGTTATGAGGTATGGGTTAGAAAATAGGGTGTAGGAAATGGAAGGAAGTGTCATCCATGCCATATTGCTTCAAGAGGAGCACATTCACATGAGGGATAAGACGAGTCATTTCATGTCGTAGTGTACCTCCTTAAACCTTCCACCAACACCAAACTCATTACCAAACTCTTTCCCAATCTCACTAATGGACTAACTCAACTCATTATCAAATTGTGATAGTCAGTGCAAGGTTTAGGAAAGTAGTAATTAGGATTTTCTAATTATGGTGGGGCCTAGCCAACATAGGGTTATATGAGGTAGGGGTAAGTTCAACAGTGATGTTTATTAAGATTTATACCTATAATGATATGTGTTATTGTGCCCTGGATAATATAGAGTCAAATGGTATTGGGTTCTAAAGCTGTTTTTGCTTATGGTGGCATTGCAAAGCATAATTTATTGTGGATTAGTGTTCAAAATGAAGCTGGTTAATTAATCAAAATAAAGAGAATAGGCCCTAAAAATAGACTCTAAGGTGATGGGGATCATTACTATTTATAGGTACTGTAGTTATATTCATTCGTTTGATTTAGAATTTGGGCATGTTTGTGTAGTAGCAGAATTATGACTTGAAATATGAATGGAGCCATTGACTGGGAAGACCCACCATATGAACATAACCATTGACCAAGTAGGGTCCAACTTGTGGTGACAACATTGATGCATGCATGCTATGAAACGCTTGTCAAATTGGTTGTAGTCCTAGAGGAGCTTTGATGTTCATATCATTAACTGCTTCAGGTTTCCTGCCATGATATACCTAATGTTTGAGTAGAATACATTGCATTCTAACTATAGAACAATTGTTTTCTGTCTAATGAAGCAACCTGTAACACAATTCACTTTTTCACCAGTCCATTGTTTCCCTTGGAAGACTTGATATGCATGGAGTTTAACATGGGTTGCCATGCCAAAATCAAGCTTCCCTTATCATCGTGATTAGGTGGGTCATGTGGTTACTGATATCAATGACTTCTTTGAGTGTTTTCTTGAAGTAGTTATTTTCTTTCACTAGGATTTAATAGAATTAGCTTATTTGAGTTTTCTTTTGTTTTCAAGAGATACCTAGTTTGATATGCAAACATTAATGTTTTTTTGCTATTGATTTTTTTGAGAATTATAAGTTCCTATTTTCTTAGACTTGTTTTCTCTTTGGGAGGAAGCCAAAACCAAAAATTACAGCTACACAACCAAACAAAAGAATTCTTAAGGAAACCTGAATGAATTTGTAAAGAAATCTGATATCATTCAAGATCCAAGTTGAAAGTATCCTCAAGATTTACCCTAGTGCTATTGGACACATTGCTTGAACAGTAGCAAGCTTGAGGCAACCTTAACTGAATGTCATGCCCCTAGCCAGATTTCTCATCATTATTGGTTTCACAAAATCATGTTTACAATGTACATCTCTTCTGTAGTGTGGTATTTCTCTTGACTGTTGCTCTCTGATGAGCATTGAGGCCAAAACTTAAAGAGTTGCACTTTGTAGTGATGACATGAAGTTTTGATTGTCTATTGATTTCAGTATTAGTGTATACATTATAAACTCATCTGAATCAGAAACCTAAGCAGGCATCTCAGTAACTTCTGATGGTTTCCTATTGCTCTAAACATGATTAGGCTTTTTCACTATGTTGACTACCACCTTTAATGGACTTCCATCATGAAGACTTATTACTATTGCCCTCTTTGACTGTCACAAGATGACTAAAATGTTTGCATAGATCTAGGACTAGTAAGATCCTTATATAGTTACTTGGAGTCATGTCAGAGACACATTAAAGAATGATACCCAAGTTAGAAAGATCCTCTAATAATTAGTCATAGATCGCATTCTAACAACAAATAGAAGGTCATATCTTGGTAACCTAACTAGTCCATGAGTAGTAGCTAAAAGTTTTATCAAAGCTAGGTTAGATTAGGAGCCCCAAGAACCTATAATGTGTCTTATAATGGGTGTTGAAAATAATCTACACTCAAGCCAACAATGGAATGGTAAGAAAGGGGGTAGTAGCTCAGGGGGCAGTAGCTAACAATCTCTAGTCACCTTCATGTACCAAAGCCACTAGTGCCACACCTTTAGTATGAAAAATCCTTCACTTATCATCCACCATATGGCCTAATTATCAAATTTATTTCTTCTACATGTAAAAGCCATATGCACAAGATGGAATGACAATTGGTAGATTTAAAATCCATATTCCACAACCTTTACTAAAATCCTTTCTGCTAGTGCCAAAATGTGAGGTTTGTAACAGGAAGCGACATCCATCAAAGCATAATAGAGATGAGATTTCATAGTGTTTTAAAGAAGATATCAGAGTTTTTCCAAAAAATGTCAAAACACTGCCTAGTGTTTACCGAGAGGAGTAAATAATTTATAGTTTGGTCTCCCATGCATATAAATTCACCCAAATGTGTGGGAAGGCCTTTGTTCATGCTATGTATCATATTATGTTGTGTGCAGGGCTCCAAATTAGATTTGGTATGTGTTTGGGCATGAGGACAGTCTGATATCTCTTATGTATCAAACAATAAAAGGCAGTAAGAGTGAAGAATTTGGTGGGAAGACCAAGCGATTGGTATTTTAAAGTGGTTGATGATAGAGAGAGGGGTAAGGTGACCCTATGCATCATTTGAAAGGGTTTGTGGATCAAAAACAAATGAAATAGATTAAATTTCTATGACTGTCCTAAGGGTATTGATTGTCACAGTCATAGTTTTACTAGTGATATTGTTTTTGTTTTGACAGAGTTGTGTTTGTAAACCCAAGTGTGGACATGTAATGGAGTCATGAGATGTCTTAAGACTACATCAATACTTAACAACAACATAGTGTGTAGGCACCTAAAATATGAAAGGACTATATATTGGAAGGCGCATGTGATGATGCCATGAAAGGTCTAATATCCCTTTGTATTAGATTGAGAGAACCAGTGAAAGACAAAAAAAAATGCATTGAGAAGGAAAAAGGTAGAATTGCCTAATGTTTGTTGTTGAAGTGATGTGTGGGGACCCTGCCAAGTCAAATACCTTGTTGTAGTTTCAAAGGGTGGAAAAAGAATAAGTATTTTATTTACTGTCCTAATAGACCATCCATCATAACAATTATTACCAATATTGATGTGTGTGTTGCAAACAAAGTTATAGAGGAAGGATCTTTCTATTGTAATACCAAGTGAGTGTCCATAGACCTTGTGTAGGGTCCTCCAAGCCTAGAGTAAGGATTTTGAAGCCTACATACATTGATTTGGCCTTGTGGCCATCAATGAGTGTTGACCCAATAGGAGAAGTCTTGAGACTGACAATTTTGGAAGTGTGGCATTGTTGAGAGCCAACACTTATGTGTGAACCCCGTCTTCATGTATTATGATTAGTTTCCATGATACATGACCCTATCCTCATGGTGTTGGCTCAATTCATATTGGTGTGTTTTGTTGAAGAAACATGATGTGAGAGGTTTGATACAGAGGCAAGGGTAGAACTCAATATTTCATTTTAGGACAGCAACCACATTGATTAGGCAAGTTAGATAAGGTCTCTCCAATGTTTAGGATACCGAATTCACATTAGACCCTCATGGATTACCCCAATTAGACATTAGTCAACTTAAGATATGATACAAGGATTGCATACCACAAAGACATTAGATATGAATTTATATATCGAGCCTCTTATCGACGAGTTGTTGGAGTTATGGAATGGTGTCACTATGTATGACGTCTCTAGACCAATAGGACAAAGACAATTTCAATTCCATGCAATGCTTCTATGGACAATACACAATGCCCCAAGGCTATCACATTTGTGTGGTATGTTATAGTGTTTAAGTTGTGCATGAACATTATAATTCAAAAAATTATCATATTTAATTCAATTATACATTATCTTGTAGGTCTTCAAACAAAGGGAAAATTTGCATGTCTTGTTTGTGGTCCAAAGATGAAATCTCGTCATTCAAAAAGTTTAGGAAAGCGGGTGTTTGATGAGTATAAGCACTTTCTCCACAAAAATCATAAGTATCAAAATATTGAAAAAACATCTTTTCAATGGGAAAGAAGAGAATACATCAAAGCCACGAAGAATGACACCTCACCTGAGGAAGTTGGAATATAATAGAATTAATCGTCAAGGTAATGCCATTCCATCTAGTGGTTTGTCATAAAACATATTTTCTATTTTGTTTTGTTTACTGATGATGTGATTGATGAACATGAAGGTCGTGAAGGCATAAATGACCACCTTCCTAAGGGACTAAAAAGTTATCCCTGATAATTTAGTAGGTTGCCATACTACGAGCAGTTACAAATTGTGCATTTGTTTGATACTATGCATATTGGAAAGAATATAACAGAGACATTAAGGAAAATATTGGATGGAAGGCGTGACAAAGAAAAAATTGTCAAAATATGTAGTGGCATTCACGATTCCAAAAATGCAATGATAAAGGTCATTCAATCAAATAGCAATGGAGACCAAATTAATATAAGTGAGCTTCCTTGGTTATTAACGGACCAACAAAGAAATGCTATAAAAGAAGTCATACAAAAAATTTGATTTCCCACAGGATTTGCTGTGAACATAAATAATATCATATCAAAGAAAAGTGAATTTGGACTAGGGATGAAAACGCATGATTGGCATACCTTCATTAAGGTAATTCATGTTCTTGTGTTTTTACTATGCATTGAAGTATTGCACGTACGTGTACTTTTCATTGTATTATGTTAGAAAAAAATGAAAGGATAGTTTTATAATTGTTGCAGTACATTTTACCTCTATCTATCCCAGATGACTTCGACAATAATGCCAAGCAAGTCATATATGATCTTGGAAAATACATGAGGTAAGTAGTGATATTTGTTCAGTTCGTTGTATAGATATTATATTTGCGATTTGTTTTACTTGTTATGTAATATATTTTTTTGCGTCTTGAATATCTTGTAGGTGGTTGTCATGTAAAGAAATCCATAAAGAAGATATAAAATATTGGAAGAGAAAATTCCTCATTTAATGTGTGAAATGCAAAAGTGTCTACCTCCAACTTTTTTCAATGCACAAGAACACTACCTCATACACCAAGTTGAGGAGATTGAATTATGTGGACCTATACACACTAGGTCAATGTGGATGGTTGAGAGGCACTTGAAATTTTTGAAGGCTTTGGTTCGACAAAGAGCACATCCTGAGGGTTCTATGGTGGAGGGATATATGGTATACCAGACTATGGTGTACATTTCTAAATATCTTCCTAAATTTGCAGCAAAGATCCACGTGGATCGCATTTGGGATCCCAACCCCATTAACAAATTTGAAGGGGAGTACTTTACAGGGAAAGGTAGATTGAGGAAAGTGAGAGGTAATTATAAGATGTTATTGTAGTTAATTAATTCTTAATCTTCAAAATAATTCGGTTGTAAGACGTCTATTTATTTTTTTTACAATTGGTCGAGAGTGGGATGCACTACATTTGTATATTGCAAACAATCTTGATTGGATGATGGTATGGATTGAACGTTGTCAATATTTTGGACACACGTTAACATGGGAAGGTGTGGCTTCATTGGTTAAAGAAGCTCATTGTAATGGATATTCCAATGTTACGCAAAGGGAAATTGATTTAGCATATGGTTTAAGAGATAAACAGCTATGTATAAATGTATTAATCACCCATATGTTTATCAACTCACAATGCAATAAATTTTACATGTTTGACATATCGCAGGTCAAACACCACAACGCTATGTGCTACAATGGTCATAAATTTTGCATAAAAAAGTTGGATGACAGGAAGAAAACTTTTGATTTTGGCATCACTGTAGTCTTTGAGGTGACAAGTATTTCATCGAGAAATGGCATACATCCTCAACAGTCTCAAAATCGATACTATGGCATTTTGGATGATATACTTGAGTGTGACTTTAATTCATTCAAATTAGTTTTGTTTGTCGTCAAATGGTACAAGCTACGATTGAATAAAAATGATCCTGATAGAACTATTATTGAACATGATCATGGTTTTACAATGGTTAATACGAGGTCATTTGAACCAGTTGGGGATAAGCCCTATGTTCTTCCAAGCCAATGTTAGCAAGTATTTTACTCAGAGGTTCCACATAAACTAGGTTGGTCATTTGTTGTTAGACATGATCCAAGAGGAAGGCCGATAAAGTATAATGTGATGGAAGAAGAAGATACCAAAGAAGTAGAAGATGAAGTAGATGATGACCATGATCGACAGTTTCTCAAAGAAGAAGAAGAAGAAGAAGAAGAAGAAGAAGAAGAAGGAGAAGGAGAAGGAGAAGGAGGTGGAGGTGGAGGTGGAGGTGGAGGTGCAGGTGCAGGTGGAGGTGGAGGTGGAGGTGGAGGTGCAGATGTAGGTGGAGGTGCAGGTGGAGGTGGAGGTGAAGGTGAAGGTGAAGGTGATGGTGATGGTGATGGTGATGGTGATGGTGATGGTGGCGATGATGACCTTGATGTTCATTATGATGAATGAAATGTATGAGGTATGCAATTAGTATATTATCTATTTAATATTGATTTATTGATAAAAAATTTTTTTACATAATTAATTCATTATGTTTTGAATTCTAATGTCATTACATAATTAATTCATGATGCACCTTTTAATATGAAGATGGAGATAGGGAGAGTAACTATTCATGTGACATTTTTTAAACTTTGTGTTTATTTATGGAATTTGGATTTTTTATTAGCTATGTGATGGATGTTGATTTAAAATACATATGTGATGGATTACATGTTTATGATGATGCATATGACATTTTTTGAACTTTGTGTTTATTTATAGAATGTGGATTATTTATTACCTATGTGATGGATGGTGATTTATGATACATATGTGATAGATTACATGTTTATGATGACACATATGTGATGCTAATTGTGATGCTCAATTACATATATGATGACACATCATGTGATTCTTATGATGCTTATGATACGAGTGTATTTATTGTTTATCAACTTACAAATGTAGTAATGCTTATGATGCTCAATTGATGGTGTTGATTTCATGTATAGTCCCTATGTGATGTTTTCACCCTTGGTGGGAACAGGTCATTGACTATAGACATCGTCAACCATTTAGTTAAGGATCCTGCATAGTCTACATAAAGTAAAGGTAAGGAATTAAAAAATTTACAATGATTTTGATGACAACATCTTTTTATTATTTAATACTCTTTTTGTCTACAAACTTCATGTTGTGTACTATGTAATTTTTAGCTAACATAAGATAATTGAATTACATGTGCAGGAACCTGAACCCCTTTGATGAGGATTTTGCATAGTCTCATGGATGGACAGGTATAACTAGTCAATAGACCCTATGGAAACAATTTATTTTTTCTAAATTACTTGGAAAATAAACTTCCTCAGTTTTTCAACCTCGACATTAGCAACAAATCTTATACAGTTATCAACACTTGAGGCCCCAGTTGGACTTATTCCAATTTTAATCCCAAAATCAACTTTAGGGTCGACTTCTTCATCAACATTACCCTCATTTGAAAAATTTCTCTCTCATTACCAATTAACTCTCTCATTTGATGGAGTGTAGGTACCCCCAAATAGGTATTTGTCAGATCTGTCTTCATCGAGTGAGGGAAATGCAGGAATAGAAAATGAAAGTGAGACATGTAGTAGGTCTACAATAGGGAGATCAACAAGAGGTCAAAAGATTAGAAAAAAATTCAATAAACGCATGAAATTTTTCCTTGCTCAAGGGGGGTCATGTTCTTATGATGATGAGACCAAAGGTGACATTGAGGTGCCATTGAGGTACAAACATCTACAAAAACAATGGGTGCCCAAGGAACTTCCTCCAATAAACACCGATTTTTGTGTTAATGATAGGATATATCGCATAGCACCTTCGTCGTTACATGGTTTCAGCTTATTTTCCATGGATGGCATAAAGTTCTGTTACAACAAAGTTGCTGAATTGATGGAGTTTGTCGGACCTTGTTACAATTACAATAATTGGATGCAGATTGTTAAATATAAAAAAAAATTATGCGTAGGTATGCACTGTCAACAAATTATATACAACAGAAAGATAATGATCAAAGTAAATGAGTGGTTGTATACATTGATGGTCAGCCAAAAGCAACAGGGTATATTGCAGGTTTTATAAATAGTACACTACCTAGGTCAACTAATAAACAACCCAATTGCATATTTGAGGCACGCGAGGGAAATCATGTATTCGTATGTACGATAAAATCAAGAAGTGCAAGCGAAAAGCTTCTAATCAATTATAGTTTGAATCGTATAGATATAAACAAAGTTAATATCATGGGGGTGGTACATACTATATACCATTTAAATTAACCAACCTCCAATTAGTGAATCCCATATACCATTTTATTATGAATTTTTTTTGCAAAGTCTATTGGTTTAATTTCGCTAATATTTTTTATATTTTTTCTTTGTCACAGGGTGACATGGATCCATCACATATCACAGACAGGGATGTAGGTCGCGACACTTCTACCAATCAGGTAAACCTCATTGTAATTGTACAAATTAGATAGAAGCAAACTGTTACATTATTATGTTCTTTTTTTAGTGATTTAGACTAATTTTTTAATTGTTAATGATATTCATGACATAGACGGATGTTCAGGGAAAGGGAAAGGGAGCTGTAGTACCTAAGCACCTCTCTAGGGATGTGGAATCAATAGGATTAAGCGATGATGACCCTGAAAATTCCACACACCCTATGGAATTCATAAAAAAGCCTCTTAGAAAAATTACTAAAGAGATTGTTACTTTGGCAGCCATGCATCCTATGACTAATGAGATACTAGAGAGGGTGGAAGTATTGATTTGGACAGCAGAAAACTTGCAAGTAAGTAGTAATGAAAGATTTTATTATAACAAAAGTTCAATAATGGTTTATATTTTATTCTCTTTTATGTCATTAACTAAAATATGTACGTGTTGTTTTTACAGCAATTTATCCACCCTCATGAAAGTCGTTGCCATGATCAGGGTGTTGCAGGTACTTCAAGTGATGACGATTTTCTTGTATTATCGCTTGCTTGACTTATCAATTTGAGTACCCAAAACACATCATACTTGATATTGTCAATCTTCAAAATAAAGGTTCATCCTTGTTTACAATTCTTGCACTTTTCATGTATTTAATGTTTGATATATTTACTGTATTATTCTTTAGGTGTTGTCAATGTTCCTGTGCAAATGTCACCGCTGCCTCATCAGAGGTTAGCCCCACCTGTATTGCCAACTGCAATGTCGGCAACACGTAGCATATAGACGTCCTCTACTACATGTCATATTGGCCCGCCCATTATTGGTAGATCCCTCTTTTTCTCTATCTTATGTTATGTGTTTATTTCCCTTCAAGCGTTCTTTCTTGGGGGCATTTCATAGTGGATTCATTTTCTACAGGAGGAGATGCATATGAGGATGCGCTAGAGGCGACTACTGCTGATAACATACCATCATTTCCTAGATCTTCCCGTATTTCTAGTACGGGAATGTTGCAGGCCACATTGATGGTGAGCGATGAAGAAATGATTCCCTTAACGGTACAAAAGGTTCCTATGTTGACTTGAATTTCATCCTCAGAATGCTACCTGCAACAAGTTAGTTTCACAAAATACCAATGGAAATGCTACAGGAAATCCAAACTCAACCAATGAAACTACATGAAATACATATGAAATAAAAATACTAATATTACCTTCATGTTTTATGTCTCATTGTGTCCTAACTCCACTGTTCTTGGTTGTAGATGGTGTGCTCTCAGACAATGCACTGATAGCTTCCAAGATGGCATATGAAGAATGGACTGATAACTAATAGTTAACAAATGCTATGATATGCATATGATAGTTAACAAATGATAGTTAACAAATGCTTTCAACGTCAAGAAGATTGCTGATCAAAATTTCCAAATCCTTAAATCTTTGGTGGACAACATGGACATCCTTATCAATAGGTCCGAGAATAATGCAGAGAAGGATGGTGATAAAGAGCAGTTGAACAAGAAGGGTCATGAAAGGAGGACCAAAGCTAACACAAAGAATATGGGTGACATCAAAGGTCATGAGCTGGAGGATCTAAAGACCTTAGCGAACAACATGAAACAAATGGTTGTTCACGCTAAGGAAATTATGAATAGTATTTAGTTTCAGTTGTTGTCCTTGGTTCTGTCTCTTTGTTGTCTTTGTGCTTTCCTTTTGCTGTCTGTTCTGAGTTTTTAATGCAATGTTGTGTTTAGTTGATCCCTTTCGGTGGGTTCATTTTGTCTTTTTGAAGAGATCAAGCACTTTTTTGGCAGTTTTGTTTTCCTGGCTTGTAAAAGGTTCGGGTACCTTTCAAATACCTGCTTTTACTTAATCAAAACAAATGCTATGATATGCAATGCTACATGATTATGCTAAAATGATTATGTTATATGATAATTGCTATTTGCTTCAAGATTAAAACTCACAGATGCCTAAGTTTCACAAATGATTTGCTTGAAAATGCACTTGAAGTCTCTTGAAGTCTAACTCTCTCTCAACAAAAGATCTTGATTTTATAGATTTTGAGAGGATGAGATGATGTGGCTTAGATCAATAGTCATGATCAGATCTGTAGATTTGGATGGCTGTAAGCAAAGGTGAAGGTTGAGAGAAAGGGGGGAGGAGAAGACAAGTGTCACTCATCTCACCTTGACTGGGTTGCTGACTGGGGCAATCTAGGGATGGCTGGAGAAGATTTAGGCATGGACTCAAATCCTTCCTAAGATGTAGGATGTGTTGGAGAGAATATAAGAGATGGTTATGAAATATGTGTACGTACACAATATTCATTAAGTTTGGAGGTTGAAGATAAATGATGAATTAATATTTAAGAAATATTAATTTCCTTAGCCACATGTTTGATGAGTTGGCAAAGGGAAGATGAAGTGGAGATGGAAGGTGAGTTGGAAAAGGGATTTAAATAATTTAGAGATTATTTAATATTTGAGACTATAGGATAGGAGAATAACTATTAAATATTAGATATTTAACTGTTTGGAGAAGATAATTAAATATTAGATATTTAATTAATTAGAAGAATATGATAAATGAATTAATTAATAAAATATTAATTAATAGAAAGACACGAAAATGAATTAAATAAATCAATCTTTTCAAATTAACTATTTAATAGAAGAATAAACATTAAATAAATATATAATATTTATTTAATCACTCAGCCAATTTTATGTGTATACATTTTGCCTCTCTTTGAAATGATGTCAAGACAACATTGTTTCAAAGATTAAATCAAGTCTCGATAATGCGCCTGATGAAGATGAAAATCCTGATTGTGTGCCCCCTCAGGAGATTGATCGTGAAATTGTTGAAAACTTTGGTTTGAATGATTGATCTCATGATAATTGATAAAAATTTTTGTCAATTAAATTAATTTGTAAAAAACAAATTAAATTGCCCCATTGAGTAGCATTAATTACTCTTCAAATAGTAAATATAAAATTAACCAAGGCTAATTTTAACTTCATTGTTATCCTTGTTAGCTTTGTGAAAAAGATATTCTTGTTGAGGTGGCGAAATGGTGATTCCTGTGGAGAACCATCATTTTGAGCATGTTCGATGATATCAGGGACCTCTCGAGTATGGGTATCCGGTATGTATCTTATGCCGAGCTTTGTTTTCAACTTGTCATGCAACTTTTCATGTTTTAGGCACTTTTTTGTGAATTTTTGAATTTTTTTTGCGATTTTTGGTATTAGGTTAGTGCATTTGCATTTTTATTTATCGCATGTGCAATTTGGGTTAGCGCATATGCATATATTAGCACTTATGATCATTTTGTTAGCGCATATGCTATGTATGATAGCGCATATGCTTAGGATAGCGCATCTGCTTTGTTTGTTTGCACTTTTGCAGTTAAAGTTAGTGCTTTTGCTTTGTTTTGTGCATATGTTCGTAGGGTTAGCGCATTTGATAAAAAAGATAGCGCATATGCTTTTGTTTAGCACTTTTTCTCAATAAGATAGCACAAATGTTGTAGTTTAGCGCTTTTTCTCAAAATTGATGTTTTTGATAAGTGCAAAAACTAAAAATTACTTTGATGATTAGATTTAACATGTTTGATGTGCATGTATGATGAATAGGGACTTGATTGATTGATTGATGTTGTTGGATAGATCAATTTGATTTGTTTTGATAGAGTAGCTCTAAGAAACCGATTTAGTGTCTGATGTAAGAGCTTAGCAGAGTTTTGATTGAACTTGGTGATTGATAGAAAACCATGATTGATAGGTTTTAAAATTATTTGATATCTTAAGTTGCTTGAATTTGATTTGATAGATTGATAGTGTAAGTTGGCTTGAGTTTGATTTGATAGATTGATAGCGTAAGTTGGCTTGAGTTTGATTTGATAGATTGATAGTGTAAGTTGGCTTCAGTTTGATTTGATAGATTGATAGTGTAGGTTGGCTTCAGTTTGATTTGATAGATTGATAGCGTAAGTTGGCTTCAATTTGATTTGATAGATTGATAGCGTAAGTTGGCTTGAGTTTGATTTGATAGATTGATAGCGTAGGTTGGCTTCATTTTGATTTTATAGATTGATAGTTGATGATTGATTGAATTCTCTTGATAAATAGGAGAAACTTGATGTTCTCTAGTGTCGGGAGAAATTACCAACAGTACGTCATTTAGTGCCAGAGCTGACACAAGTTGAGGTTAGACATATAGATGCATGTGGTTTACGCCATCTATTGTATATGCCTAAGATTACACATAATAGAGGATTGTTGATGGCGTTAGCTGAGAGATGGCATAGTGAGCATAACACTTTCCACTTGCCCACTGGTGAGATTAGTGTGACACTCGAGGATGTGTATAGGATTCTGCACATCCCAGTGACTGGCGAGTTAGTGCAGTATGATTTTTAGGATCATGTCGGGATAGAGGCTTGTAGAGCTGTTTTTGCTAATGATAGCATCACTAGAGGAGAGATCCGATGGGAGGATATGGTGATGTATTATGAGACTCTCCTTGTGATTCTTTCTGGTTTGATTGGAGGATTTATTTGTCCTGATAGGCGATCATGAGGTTTTGTTGTTGGATGGGGTGAGATTCTCCTGAGTATGATGCAACATCATACTCGATATGCTTGGGGTGTTTGTATGTTGGCACATTTATATCATGATCTTCATCAGGTGGTGTATGATGAGAGTGCTAGTTTGTCTACAAGATGCACTTTATTGTAGATCTGGTGCTCGGAGCACATTGCTATTACTCGACCTATCCATCATAGAGTTTGTGGAGAGAGGAAACCATACGTGTATTTTTATGCAGGTATCCTTACTCAGCATAAGCTGGGTAAGATGGAGTATTGGCGTTGGGTGCTTGATTCATTGGATAACATTACTTGGAGACCATATGTTGATTGTGAGCCATGGATGGATGATGCATGGACATTACCATTTATCATACAGAGTAGATATCTCATTGGTCGGACTCCTTACATTGTTGAGCAACAATTTATTAGTCGCATTCTTAGATAGTTTGGTATCATCTAGCCTATGCCTACTGGTGTGATGATATATGCTCGGTGGTACAAAGATAGATGAGATTGGGGACCTTCCTTGTCATTTGAGATTTCTTGCATAGAGTTTCTTGCTACTCCAAGAGTGGCTTATGATATGAGATTACACATTCTTGATCCTGGGGTTACTACAGATTATGCTCAGTACATACTAGCTCATCCATTTCCTCGTATTACCGATCCAGTAGATCCTCCTCCTAGCTCAGGAGATGAGGATGATGATTCAGGTGTTAGGAGACATAGACAGAGATGAGAGCTCAGAGCTACTCAGGAGGCTGAGGGAGGTGGATATGAGGGTTAGGATGGAGGTGGTGGTGGTAGGAGACCTGGACAGAGGGGAGCTTGATTGAGAGTCCGTGGAGGACCGTTTGGACCGGTTGGCAGGATTGGGAGACCACATCCTATGGGTGGGAGGGATGTTGGATGGATTGGGAGGGAGCATGGAAGGGTAGGTATAAGATCACCGAGAGGGTTTCCATTGACAGGAGGAGGCAGGGTGACTGGACTGGATGGGGATTGTGGGAGAGGCATTGATTTTGGACAGATTTAGCTAGACCCTAGGGTTATTGCAGCTCATGGTGGAGATGATGAGGATCCAGAGGATCATCTTCCCCTTATTAGATGACGGATTGCAAGAGATACTCAGATAGAGATTCCAGTAGTTAGATAGAGTGGTGGTGAGGAGGGGATTGGGATTCATGCACCACAGTAGGATGTGCCATTGCAGGATGCACCAGTGCATGATATGCCAGAGCAGGATGCACCAGAGCATGATATGCCAGAGCAAGAGACCATTGATAGTCTTAGAGCATAGACTGATTAGCTTCGAGCATAGGTGCAGACTCTTATGGCTGAGAGGGATAGATCTATTAGGAGATAGCATGATACTCAGGGCCTTCTTGATCATATTCAGTAGGTTGGATCAGGTACTCTCTCAGTTGACACTATTAGAGCATTAGTTCAGGCTGGGAAGTAGACTTCCCACTGGCAATGATGATATGAGGAGGTAGTTGCAGAGAGCACGTAGTTATCATACCACCATGTTGATGGATACTAGCAGTGGTGGGGTCATGGGACCTCCTTAGAGGAGTGATGATCATGGGAGATAGGCATCTGGAGGATCTTCTCGCCCACAGCCATAGAGATGGATAGAGTCAGGTGGTAATGGTACAGGACAACCATGACTTGATTTGGAGGCACTTGTATTGTTTATTTGATATCATTGTATACTTGGACTTTTATTGTTTTTATGATGATCTATATGCAAACATGGATTCTATATGATGATGATCTTTCTTATGCATGTTACTCTATTTGATGATACTTTATATGATGATTATATGGATGCATGATTAGATGGATGATGATATTTATGCATGTTACTCTTTTTTACGATGATGCTTCATATGATGATGCAATGATAAATGCTTTTGTTGATTTTTGATTTTGATGATCTTGGATGCAAATGAAAATGATTACTAAAATGATATGTAAATGATGCAAATGCAATGATCTATATGGAAATGCAAATGAATGATTGCTTTAATACTTATGTTGATGCAAATGATCTTTGAAATGTTTTTGATTTTATATGTAATGTTTATGAATCAAAGTGCAAAGATGCAACTAAATGATTGTTAATGGAATGATAATGAAAATAATAATGATGATACACTATATGATAAATGAAATGCCCTTAATTGAATGCAAAATAATGCAATGATTTATGTATACAACTAAATGAAAATGGATGATTATTAAAATGATTCTAAAAATGAATGCACCTACAATGATTAAATGCAAATTGTTTTTGTTTGTCCAAGTATACTCAATCTTTATTTATGACCGTTGATCTGTTAATGAAATGAAATGCTTATAATTTATTTGACAATGAATGCTTATAATGCAGATGAATAATGAGATAATGAAATGATCTAACTAAAAATGATATTGCCATTCTTCATATGCGATCTTTGTAACAGTGCTTTGATTTCATCATTGAGCTTTAAAATGTTGTAAGAAAATACAAGCAACTTGACATAATGATTCAAGATGACCTGAGTATTCCTTACATGGATTTTGATATAGCAAGTTAATAAAAGCAAATTGATATAATGGATCAAGTTAACCTGAGTATTGCTTATAGAACAGACAAGGATTATCTCCTTTCATGCACGACTTGGAATGTCCTCCTTGATCTTTTGCCGATCATATCCTGAGACAAGTCCATACCGTAGTAAGAGATAAATCACAGATAGCAATCAAAGAAAATAATCATGCCCCATCATAGTTTCTCTAGTCATGGACATCCTTGAGTCGCATAGAGTACATGTTTAGCAATAAAATCAAGATATAAACAATGAATCTTGCATGTCATTCACATGTTCTTATGGTCATTAACTGATATAATCATCTTGATGAATGATCTTTGATAATTTTTTATTATTTGTTGATCGATTCTTCATTTTCCTAAGTTTCACGATTCAGTTATTGATTAAACGCCTTGATTGATGTAGTGCCCCTACCCTAGTCAGCTTTGCAAAACCGGTTTGACCTTGGTGGGTTTCCTATGTGGCATTCTTGAATGGTGGAAAAACTCGATGTAATGTTGTAGATTAGATAATATGAATATTGTGCATACCTGTTATTGTCCTTTCACATCGATTCTTGTGTAAGTTTAATTGTTTCCCTAATTCTTGTTATAAATCTCGAGCTAACACCTTCATTGAATACATATATGTGTGTGTGTGTGTGTGTGTGTGTGTGTGTGTGTGTGTGTGTGTGTGTGTGTGTGTATGCTTGCGTGACTCATGTTGCAGGAGATTGTAGGTACAGTACCACCTAGGTGCAAGGTTTGTCTTCATCAGGATTCACAGGGTTGAGTATACCTCTTTCATCCTTAGAATTTGGATTAGGTGGTCGTAAAACCCTCATCTTGCCCTATTCATGCTCAAGTGAGCATCATGTGTGGTCCATTGGTTTCCCTTTTCATTTAGGTTGCGGGTCATGTGTTTGGTTGACTTTCTTGGTTTGCGTGCCTTGCGTGTGGTAAAATTGAGTATTCCATCCTAAGCATTTAATTTGATTTAATGTGTTCATTTACGCATTAGTAATTGAGAAATTAAAATAAATAGGTTTCTTTTATGTGATTAATCATTAATTAAAAAGATCGCTCTATTTATGTTTGTAGCGAGTTTAATTTAATGGTTAATTTTAAATAACAAATTTAATTTAGTGTATGCGTTTTAAAAAGGAAAGATTTAAAGTTATTTGAAATAGAACTAATTTAATCTCTTTTGCATTTTGGAAAAAGAAAGGTTAATTTTTACTATTTAAGAAAATCAATTTTATTAGAAAAACAAGTTTAATTTATATGTATATTTGATATAGTGTGAAAGATTGATTTTGGGAATTTAATTTAATTAAAATATTTTATCCTCATCAATATTGTGAAATATAAATGTGAGCTTAGTTAATATTGAGAAAATTAAAATTAAATGAGAGAGAAGCATTTTAATTTTAATTAGAAAAGCAAGTTAGATTATTTGAATAGTTGAAAAGAATGATTATTTTCATTTTTTATTTAAAAAGTGTTTAAATTTGAAATTAGAGAATTAGGTCAAAATTTCATTCTTTTAACCTAGTTTGGAAAAATATTTTGGTGGTTGTTGATTTTTTTTGGAAAAAAAAAAGATATTTTTGATGGAGATTGGGGGTGTTGGAAGGATGGATTTTTCTACAACTGTAGGTTGGGCCCTTCTTCAAAAATCTTCCCAGGAATGCTAAAGGAGGTAGGATTCTTGTTTACCTTTTTATTTCATCGTTAAATCAAGAATTCTGTTTGGTTGTTCTTCAAGAAAAGTCTGGTTTAAGAATCCATGAATGTTCTCAGATTGAGTTTTAGCCTTGGAAAAATTGGTTGCATTGTTTTGGATTGTGGAAAGATGGTCAAATCATTGTGTGAAAAAAAAAAATGGTCCTTTTTGCCCAAATATGGGCTTTCGTTGAAGAAATCCATTTGTGGTTTTGGTTGTTCATCAAATTTTTGAGTATTTGATAACCTGTGATTTTTAAAAAAAAATATGTTAGTCTTTGTGTGAGACTGTGTTTTTTTATTATTATTCATCTATGAGGGTTTATGTTTTTTTTTTTTAAATTGTTCTATTTTATTAAAGTAAAAATAAAAAATTTTAAGTTTGAAAGAGAAGAGAATTTTGGGGTTTTGAAGGGGAGGGGGGGGGGGGGGGAACCGAAGCTCAACCCACACCCCTCCCCTTTCCATCTCCCGCAGAGTCGTAGAGCCCCTGCGTCCACCATGTGGAGGCAGAGGGGCTGCATCCATGTGAGTGGCCACAACAACCCTGCTCCATAAGGTGGAGGCCGAAGGGTATGCGACCCCCACGACGGCCGCAAAGACCCTGACTCCACTATGTGGAGGCCGAGGGTCTGCGTCCATCGTGGTGGCCGCAGGCCCAACGGCTAGGGAACAACCGCCCCCACTCCTGTGGATGGGAGGTGGGCCCACAGTTGCCCTAGGGTTTGCTGCCCTCCATTAAATTTTAAATTAATAAAAAAAAAATTAGTTTCAACAAAAAAAAATATAAATATATTAAATTTTAAATTAATATATTTTATTATTATTAAACTCTAATTAATATATATTAATTATTAATTATGGATTAATGTATATTTTAGATATATATTAATTTAGATAATATATATTAATATATATTAATAATTATATATTAATGGGTAAGTGCACCAAGATGGTGAACAAAAAGGGGGGTATAAGTGGCCACTTTTTTCTGAAAACAGGTAAACCTAAACTTCAAAGAGCTATTTGAAGGTCATGCACTCAAAATTAGGAGTTGAAAAAAGAATAAGAATTATAGTACTCTGAATCTAGTTTCGAAACTACTATTTTTAAAAAAAATTGGATAATATTAAGAGGGTCAAACCTTTCACGCACGAAAAACTATTCCTGATTTTTTTAGAAAAATATAACATAGCTATTTTCGTGTGCTGCACAAAATATATAGTTAGATTTAGTAGTTTGAAAAACCATTTGGTAGGATGATAGGTAAGAGTGAGATCTAGAAGTTGTGTATTTTTTTGTAATTTTTTGTTGAGTATTTTATTTTTTATGATTTTTGGAAGTGACCGCATCCTGAAAATTTGGTATATGTTCGTGCGCTGGTCATAACTTGCATCAAAATAATAAAAAATGCAATTTTTTTTAAAAAAAGTGTATAGAATCTAGTGTAGAACAATAATATATAATTTATTTTGAATTTGGTGAAGTATATCAAAAGTTATTTAAAAACTAGTAGACATATGTCTGTGAGGACTATCAAGGCATTGATAAAGAAAATTAAAGTTTACTATGCTAATGTTGTCCAAAAATTAAAAAATTTATATGGTCAGAAAACTAAGAAGATGTGTGAGATTATGGTGGTAATTTTAGAGATACCCACTTCATCATTTGTAAACCTGATGATGATGAAGTCAAGAAATCATGGTGGAGGATGAAAAAATGTGTAAAGGAACAAAAAAGGGGGGAAAATGGGCTTGCAAGCCTTAGGGTCATTTTCCAACCCTCTTACCAAGCCAAAACCTGCATAGGTTTTGAAGAACCAAAAGCACTATTCACAGTTCTTCATAACCCATACGGGTTATGAATAACTAGAAAAAAAAATTTGTTTCACAAAACCCATACGGGTTATGAAGAACTAAAAACATTTTTTTTGGTTTCACAAAACCCGTACGGGTTATGAAGACATAATAATGTATGCTTGTAAACTTAGCATTTACTACACATGTTTTAGACATACCTAGATAATATGTGTTTATGTATGTATATATGCATATCTATAGTTATATATACATATATTTATATAGATATATGTATATATGTTTGTATACATGCATGTACCTCTTCTTTTCCTCTCTCTCTCTCTCTCTCATCTTACTTCCCCTATCATTGTCTTTGTCTATTTTGAACCCTAATTATCTTCCTTGAGTTCTATCTCATCTCTCTCCCCCTCACACTTCTCTATTTTTTGATTCTCTCACCCTTTTCTCCTCGTTCTCTCTCTACCTCATGTCTCTCAGCCTCTCCTCCTCCTACTCTCTCTCTCTCTCTCTCTCTCTCTCTCTCTCTCTCTCTCTCTCTCTCTCTCACACACACACACACACACACACACATTATCCTATCCTATTCTCACCCTCTCCCCCTTCTCTCTCTTTCTCTCCCCCTCCCTCTCCCTCTCCCTCCCCCTTTCGTTATCTTAAATCTCTCTTTCTCTCCCTCTCTCTCTCCTATATTCTCTCTCTCTCCCTCTCCCTCTCTCCCTCTCCCCCTCTCCTTTCCCCAATCTCCCTCTCTCCCTCCCCCTCTTCTTCTCTCCCTCTCTGCCTGTCCTTTTCCCAATCTCCCTCTCTCTCTCCCCCTCTCCTTTTCCCAATCTCCCTCTCTCTCCCCTCCCTCTCTCTCCCTCTCCCTCTCTCTCTCCCTCTCCCCATCTCCTTTTCCCAATCTCCCTCTCTCTCCCTCTCCCCCTCTCCTTTCCCCAATCTCCCTCTCTCCCTCCACCTCTCCTTCTCTTCCTCTCCTTTTCCAAATCTCCCTCTCTCTCCCTCTCCCTCTCTCCCTCCCCCTCTCCTTCTCTCCCTCTCCCCCTCTCCTTTCCCAAATCTCTCTTTTTCCCAATGTCCCTCTCTCTCCCTCTCTCTCCCTCTCTCTTCCTCTCTCTCCCTCTCTCTCCCCCTCTCCTTTTCCCAATATCGCTCTCTCCCTCTCCCTCTCTCCCTCCCCCTCTCCTTCTCTCCTTCTCTCCCTCTCTCCCTCTCCCCCTCTCCTTTTCCCAATCTCCCTCTCTCTCCCTCTCCTTTCCCCAATCTCCCTCTCTCCCTCCCCCTCTCCTTCTCTCCCTCTCTCCCTCTCCCTCTCTCCCCCTCTCCCTCTCTCCCTCCCCCTCTCATTTTCCCAATCTCTCTCTCCCCCTCCCCTTTCCCCAATCTCCCTCTCTCCCTCCCCCTCTCCTTCTCTCCCTCTCTCCCTCTCCCCCTCTCCTTTCCCTAATCTCCCTCTCTCTCTCCCCCTCTCCTTCTCTCCCTCTCTCCCTCTCCCCCTCTCCTTTTCCCTCCCTCTCCCTCCCTCCCTCTCCCTCTCCCTCCCTCTCTCTCCCTCTCCCTATCTCCCTCTCCCTCTCTCTCCCTCTCCCTCTCCCTTCCTCTCTCCCTCCCCCTCTCCTTCTCTCCCTCCCTTTCCCTCCCTCTCTTCATCTCCCCCTCTCCTTTTCCCAAACTCTTTTTCTCTCCCTCTCCCCCTCTCCTTTCCCCAACCTCCCTCTCTCTCCCTCTCCCTCTTCCCCTCTCCTTTTCCCAATCTTGCTCTCTCCCTCTCCCTCTCTCCCTCTCCCCCTCTCATTTCCCCAATCTCCCTCTCTCCCTCCCCCTCTCCTTATCTCCCTCTCCCCCTCTCCCCCTCTCCTTTCCCCAATCTCTCCTTTTCCCAATCTCCCTCTCCCTCTCCCTCTTCCCCTCTCCTTTTCCCAATCTCGCTCTCTTCCTCTCCCTCTCTCCCTCTCCCTCTCTCCTTTCCCCTCTCTCCCTCTCTCCCTCCCCCTCTCCTTCTCTCCCTCTCCCCCTCTCCGCCTCTCCTTTCTCCAATCTCTCCTTTTCCCAATCTCCCTCTCTTTCCCTCTCCCTCCCCCTGTCCTTTTCCCAATCTCTCTCTCTCTCCCTCTCCTTTTCCTAATCTCCTTCTCTCTCTCCCTCTCCCCCTCTCCTTTCCCCAATCTCCCTCTCTCCCTCCACCTCTCCTTCTCTCCCTCTCTCCCTCTCTCTCTCTCCCTCTCTCCCCCTCTCCCTCTCTCCCTCCCCCTATCATTTTCCCAATCTCGCTCTCCCCCTCTCCTTTCCCCAATCTCCCTCTCTCCCTCCCCCTCTCCTTCTCTCCCTCTCTCCCTCTCCCCCTCCTTTCCCCAATCTCCCTCTCTACCTCCCCCTCTCCTTCTCTCCCTCTCCCTCTCCTTCTCTCCCTCTCTCCCTCTCCCCCTCTCCTTTTCCCTCCCTCTCCCTCTCCCTCTCCCTCTCTCCCTCTCCCTCTCTCTCCCTCTCCCTCCCCCTCTCCTTCTCTCCCTCGCTCTCCCTCCCTCTCCCTTCCTCTCTTCATCTCCCCCTCTCCTTTTCCCAATCTCTCTTTCTCTCCCTCTCCCCCTCTCCTTTCCCCAATCTCCCTCTCTCTCCTTCTCCCTCTTCCCCTCTCCTTTTTCCAATCTCGCTCTCTCCCTCTCCCTCTCTCCCTCTCCCCCTCTCATTTCCCCAATCTCCCTCTCTCCCTCCCCCTCTCCTTCTCTCCCTCTCCCCCTGTCCTCCTCTCCTTTCCCCAATCTCTCCTTTCCCCAATCTCCCTCTCTCTCCCTCTCCCTCTTCCCCTCTCCTTTTCCCAATCTCGCTCTCTCCCTCTCCCCCTCTCCTTTCCCCAATCTCCCTCTCTCCCTCCCCCTCTCCTTCTCTCCCTCTCTCCCTCTCTCCCTCTCCCTCTCTCCCTCCCCCTCTCCTTTTCCCAATCTCACTCTCCCCTCTCCTTTCCCCAATATCCCTCTCTCCCTCCCCCTCTCCTTCTCTCCCTCTCTTCCTCTCCCCCTCTTTGTTTCCCTCCCTCTCCCTCCCTCTCCCTCCCTCTCTCTCCCTCTCCATATCTCCCTCTCCCTCCCTCTCTCCCTCTCCCCCTCTCCTTTTCCTAGTTCTACATAGCCCGTACAGGTAGAACTAAGGCCAAGTCATAGATGAATCAATTACGACCATTTCCTATATCCATGGTAAGTGATTGAAAAGGACTTAACTAGATGGTTTCAACTTCGTTGTGCACTTAGTGAAAAGGAGTTGATCTAAGACAAACATACCTTTTGCCTTGGTCATGCTGGATCCCATAATATGTGTAGGACTTCTACTGAAATGGAATGGTAGAATAACAGTAGGAAGTTTGCAAGGGGCCTATAATAGTTTAAAGACAATCATACAAGTTAATAATCTAAAGTTGTTGACAAACTAGATAAAACAAATATTTTTAACATATGTAGAAAAAATGCACACCGAAGCCTCATACAATTCTCCTGTAACCTTAGGAGGCCTTGTCGAATCTGATGTAGCTATTACCATTTCCTGTATGAAAAATGATAACATATGATATAGACATAAAAGGATTTAGTTATTTTGAACAAGCAAGAATGCAATCCAAAGTGAATATGAAGATATCACCTCTTCCCTTTGCTGAACCTCATCGACATCAGGTGCATTCATTAATTCCATAAACCCCATATGTTTTTGTATATAGAACAAATAAATTAAGTGCATTTATCAATATCTACATATACATGTTTAATCATAATACATTTCAACAATTGAATTTAAATTGTAGTGAATTACCTTCTGTCATTTGGGTGTCTGAGAGGGTATCTTTTTTTACCTTGGAGTGCTAGAGGGTGGCTTTCTTACATGAGATGTCCTCGAGGCAGGTGGGGTAAACTAATGGAAAAAAATTAACATAAGGGAAAAGAGCATGTATTTAATATATCACTTAAGTAAAAAATATATAAATCTAAATGGTACTGCATAGCTATCTTGGCCAAAGTCAATAGCTGAAAGCGTGATATCATCAAGTTGGGACATCTCAGCCATTGATAAGCCCTACAAAATATCAAGTAATGATACATATAATTAACAAAATATATTTTGGATCCAATGTATTATTATATTTTTAACAAATTTACAAATCTTTACCTCTGGTGGCGAAACTACTCGTGACCATGGAGTCGACTGAACAGTATGTGGTGTACTCCCACCACCTGTTGCACCCTGCAGTGAATTTTAGTTATATGTCACTTTAAATTGTCATAAACAGAATTAAACGCACCTATGTCTGATAGAGAGGGTACAACATATTGAGCAGTTTGTTGGTGAGGGCCACATCCTCTACAATGGAAGCATGGTATCTACTCCTGCAACATGTACATGAATGAGATGTCCCACCATCCTTGTCCGCGTCAGTGTCTACACTAGAACATACACCCTAGCAGGTTGGGCACATATGCTGAATGGGCTGGCTCGTGCCAAATGATGCATGAGGTGCTGCTGATGAAGGAGGTGCCACTGAGGAAGGAGGTGCTACTGATGAAGGAGGTGTCACTAATGAAAAAGGTACTATAAGTGCTGGTACATCCTCTGCTCTGACTAGCTGTGTCCCATGTTGAACAATGACATCAGTCAATGATGCAGCTACCTGAAGAGTCTGTAATTCCATAGACTCCTTCAAGGATATAGGGACAGTGACATGAACCCTGGGTTTAGGAGTTGTACGCCTCCTATGTTGTGGATCTACCACCCTATGGGCCCCAAGTCTATCCTGCCCAGAGCCTCTCCCTCTACCCTAAAATTGTTGGATGTCAAAGTAATTCGGCTTCTCATCGAGGATAAACTCACAATACAACTTTCTCAAAAAATATAGAGGCACCTCCCAATTATTACAAGGTGGTTGGTCAAAGACCATATATGACCTATCCCAAAAAGCATCTTTCAACCTAGCATGAACACACCAATGTATAGGAAACTGAGTCGTATTTAGTTCTAGGTTGTTACTGGTAACATGATCGATGAAAAGAGCACATATGTCATCTTTAACTATGCCATTTTTCTTCACTTGATCATATGACAACCCATCCGCATAAAATGTTCAACATCTATTTCTCCATGAACCCCATTTCGTAACCTCCCTAGATACCTCATTTGCACTATTAGCCATTGTTTCTAGTGTTCTGGCAAGGGTTGAGTGGTGCTCAAGCTTAGAGTTCCTCAACCTATTCACCAATATAGAAATTTGGGCACTATTTTGTGTAAGGCGATTGATGAGATCCTCTTGTGTGGCATCTACATGATCTAATGGAGGATGTGGAGGGTTTTGGGGTGGTGGTGGTTGTTGAGGAGAAGCATTTTTGAGGGTTTTCTTGTTTCTCTTGTGCAATGTTAACAGGGTTTTCTTGTGTTGCTTGTGCAGGAGGAGGTCTTTGTTGTCTATTTCATTTTTGGGGATTGCTTGAAGAATCTGACATCAAATTAATAAAAACAAAACTTAAATCAATTAAAAAACTCTAATTTAATTAAAATGCAAAGAAAATAATCAAACAAATCAAATCTTACCTGTTCGACGGGGTGCCATTGTTGAAAATTGCTTTTGATGATGGGAAAATAAAAAATTGTTGCAAACCCATGTGGGTTCGATGCTTTTTTTGGCTTCTCCTTGATGTTGTTCCATGGGTTTTGGTGTTCAAAATGGCCAAAACCCATGGCCTAAACAAAAGAAATATGTTTCTCAAAACCCGTATTTTTTTATTTAAAAAAAATGTTCCTCAAAACCCATACGGGTTTTGAGGAACTTTTGGTTTTTTTAATTGTTTTTTCTCTAGGCTTGGTGTTACCAAGCCTAGCACATTTTTGAAATTTTAGAACCCGTACGGGTTATGAATTTTTTATTTTTTTTTGGCATGTGGCCACTTTTCTGTTCACCATCTTGGTGCACTTACCCTAATTATTGGTCCCTTTATAGCGTATATTCCCAATGAATAAACAATTGTTGTTTAGTTGAAATTTTTTATTAAGTTAGGTATATATTGGGATATATATATGTTATTTAATATATTTTCGGATGGAAAAATTATTTTAAATATATGCAAGGGGATTGTATTTCATTAGGAAAGGTTAAGGGTAAATTTGTGTTGCTAGAAAGGGGACTAGAGTATTGATCCAAACCAGTATGTCAATGATGTTTATCTAAGAATTAAATAACATATTTAGATGATTAATGCTTTACATTCATGTGAACTTGGTTGAAAAACTGGTAGGGATGTATTTTTGTTATGTCTTGATGCATAGGAACGTAGTGAGTAGAAAACCAAGAATGACCTGGACCTGGATGAGGTAGAAAACTAAAAACAACTTAGATCATTTAGGAAACTTGATCAACCTTTAAATGTTTAAATCAATATGGGAAAAGATTGTATTTTTCGTTTTTTGCTTTTGCAAGGTTTAATTTTTTTTTTGTATTCACTTTTGTTTAAAGTGATGGCAAGACACTGATATGCTTGTTTAGACCATGTCGTCTAGCTGAATTGTGGTTGGCCCTGGGTTGGTCAAGATCCTAGTTAGAGTACCGTCAGACAATGGACCTTTGTATTAGCTTTTAATATGCTCAGATGGATCCGTTACTATGTAGGGATCATTTAGGATTTATTGACCGAAGTGGTTGTTTTCATATTGGTTGTGTTCGCCTAAAAGGAAGGAATGTAAATGACATGAACCTTATGTAATCTCAACTTATTTAAATGATCAGAGGGGTCTTACAGTGGAGTAGACCCGAAGATGTATCCCACTAGGGTTGAACTCTGATACCATCTTAGTGTTATACGATGCTTTTGTCCTTATGTTTAATGGTTAGTGTTAGCATGTATGGATGGCTTTTTGATAGAATGTATAAGTGGGTTAGATGAGAATTATCGTAATGCATGTATGTAGTCGTCTTTTAAAAGCAATAAATGGATTATGAAGGAATGTACTCTATTAATGTTAATGAAAATAAGTATGCATGAAAAGACCTCATTAGTTATGATGATATTTTGGAGCGTTTTGGAACAAGATGCATGGTATGAGTTTAATGCAAAATTGTACGTAATGAATGGATAACAAATATAATGGATGAACCCATTAGGTTATTTACATTTTAACCTTAATAAATGAACTTCACCTTCTTAGCAATTACTTTAACTATAATGGGTGAACTCATTGGTTATTTACATTTCAATCTAAATAAATGAACTTTGCCTTATTAACTATATTTTAACTATATTTTAACTATAATGGATGAACCCATTTGGTATTTACATTTTAACCTTAATAAATGAACTTCCTCTTCTTAGCAATTACTTTAACTATAATGGGTGAACTCATTGGTTATTTACATTTCAATCTAAATAAATGAACTTCACCTTATTAACTATATTTTAACTATAATGGATGAACCCATTTGGTTATTTACATTTTAACCTTAATAAATGAACTTCATCTTCTTAGCAATTACTTTAACTATAATGGGTGAACTCATTGGTTATTTATGTTTCAATCTAAATAAATGAACTTCACCATATTAACTATATTTTAACTATAATGGATGAACCCATTTGGTTATGTACATTTTAACCTTAATAAATGAACTTTGTTATGTTAGCTATATTGTAACTAAAATGGATGGACTCACCAAGTTAATCCATATTTTAACCTTAATGGATGAATTTACATGTTATCTATGTTTTAACTTCTATGGGTAAATTTCCTCATGTTAGCCTCATCTTCAACCATAATAGATGAACGCTTCCTAATTTCTATAATGTTAAATTACTGAACAAATTATATCCATGTTTCTAGTAATAGCATGTAATTAAGATATCCTACTTAATTGGATCAAATGTCGCGAGTTGAGTTAGGTGTTAAGTTACGTAATCATGTTGGGAAACTCCTTAGGTTTGTTTAGTCTTCCGTTGTGTTATCTAAGAGTTAGATAACTCCAATGTATCTTAATGTTGTGTCTTATTATTAAAAAAAAATATTTGCACTCCATTTGAGTGGTTGAGTGGTTTAGCTTTAACCCTTCAGGGTTTCCTGGCGGGTCATTACAATTGATTTGTTGCTTTGTTGCTCGTTATTTGTTTCAAAATCGTAGGTGTTTTTGGTTTTTCTAAGTTTTTTGAATGTTTTGGGATTTTCAAAGATTCAAAAGATTGCCTTAGCAAAAGGAATTAGGATTTTTCCCCCAGTGGAAACAAAATTATTATGGATGTATGAATTGATCAAGATCCAAACCATGGTGGGATACAAATGCAGATATGATTGATTTTGATAAAATCTAAGACAGTGACTACAACAAGTATGTCAAATATTGATAACTGTTGGTAAGCTACATATTTCTTGCTAAATGGTTCAGAGAAAATGGATGTGAAAGATGGAATGGATAAGCTAAGATATATGGAAGCAATAGATGCGATAGGATGGAGTAGATAGGTGCGCAAAGTGATCTCATAGATGGAGGAACTTACTTCTTAGATAGTGCATGTTTACCAAGTTTTCACTATCTAAATTTATTGCATTTTTTCCATATTTCGATTTTTTAAGACTTTATATGCTTTTTGTTGATTTTTTCAAGACTTATATGCCTTTTGTTGATTTTTTTCAGGACTTTATATGCTTTTTGTTGATTTTTTTTAGGACTTTATATGCTTTTTGTTGATATTTTTAGGACTTTATATCTCATGCATAGAATTTCTTGAGATGGATAGAATTGATAGGTTCATCAAACCAATCACCTTCAAGGGTAGATAACTTGTATGCTCCTGATCCATATGTTACTACTATGACAAAAGGTCCTAGCCAATTTGGTTCAAATTTTCCCTTCTTTTCTCGATCATGTTGATTTCTTGGATTCTCCCTTAGAACTATATCTCCAATCTGAAAAATGTGTCGCTTGACTCTGTGGTTATAGATTTTTGCCATTCTTTGTTGATATACTTTCAAATGATCTGTTGCATTTTGGTGACGTTCCTGAATCAATTCTTGTTCCTGGAATCGAGAGACTCGTTGTTCTTCTTCTTCTGGTATAAGACCTTGCAAGGATACTCATAGAGAAGGTATCTCTACTTCTATAGGTAATATGGCTTCTGATCCATAGACCAAACAATATGGAGTTGCCCCTGTTGGAGTGCAGATGCTAGTTTGGTATGCCCAAAGAGTAGGATTTAGCTGAATGTGCCAGTCTTTTCCAGCTTCATTGATTGTTTTCTTCAAGATTTTCAAGATAGTTTTGTTTGATGCATCAGCTTGACCATTTCCCTGTGGATAATATGGAGTAGAAAACCTATGTTGGATATGAAATTGTTCACATAGCTCCTTCACATCTTGATTTTTGAATGGTCTTCCATTATCAGTGATAATGGTCATAGGAATTCCATAGCGACAAATTATATAGTTCAAAATAAATGATGATATTTGTTTTCCTATCACTGTTGTTAAAGGTATTGCTTCAATCCATTTAATAAAATATTCAGTAGCTATCAAACTAAACTTGTGTCCATTAGAAGATGAGGGATTTATCTTTCCTACCAAATCAAGGCCCCATTACGAAAATGGTCATGATCCTGTCATAGGATATAACTCTTGTGCTGGCGCATGAATGAGATTCCCATGGATCTGATATTGTTTACATTTTCTAGCATATGTGAATGAATCTCTCTCCATAGTAGGCCAAAAGTAACCCATACGAAGAAGTTTCTTAGCCAATGTTAAACCACTTGAGTGTGTGCCACAAATACCTGCATGAACTTTGTCAAGAACTTTTTCAGATTCTTCTTGTTCAAGACATCTTAATAAAGTACCATCTAGACCATGCCTATATAGGATATCAAAAATTATAGTATAGCGAGAGGACTGGCAAATAAAATTCCTTCTCTAATTGCGAGATAAGTCAAGAGGACGGATATGTTCTTTTAAATACTGATAAGTTTGACCGTATGAGGATTGGCTGGTTCCTGATATATGGCAAATTCAGTAGATATGCTAGGATTGAATGATAGGGGTTAATATATCTTCCACGAGAAATTTGTAACATTGTTTATTCTCCTTATTTTGCAAGAGAGATGCTATTGTAGTCATTGCATCTGCTGCTTTATTCTCATTTCATGGAATCTGGGTGAATGATATTTCTTTAAAGTGTCCTTTAAACTCCTCCACCAGTTGTTTATATGGCATAAGCTTATCATCCTTTATTTGATATTCGTCATTTACTTGGTTGATGATAAGTTGTGAATCACCATAGACATGTAGTTCTTTGACATTCCATTCAATAGCCATTTTAAGCCCAATAGCCAATGCTTCATACTTTGCAGTATTATTAGTGCATGGAAACCGCAGTCTATATGATTTGGGAATTGTGTGTCCTTGAGGTGTGATAAAAAAGATGTCTGCGCCTGATCCATATTGTGTATAAGAACCATCAAAGTACAATTCCCAAAAGTTTGTACTTACTGTCAAGATATCTACATCAAGAAATTTGATGTGCAAAGGCATGTTATTTTGTAAAGGTGCATCAACCAATTGATCAACAATAAATTGTCCCTTGATATCTTTTCGGTCAACATACTCTATATCAAATTCACTCAGTATCATAACCCATTTGGATAGTCTCCCTGTCAATGTTGACTTGCTCAGCAAATATTTGAGAGGATCTATCTTTGCTATTAGTTTTACAGAATGAATCAACATATAATGTCACAACTTCTAAGTTGCAAATACAACTGTTAGACATGTCTTTTCTATTGAGGAATAATTTAATTCATAGCCAACAAGAATTCTACTAATATAATAAACTACTCTTTTTTTTCCTTCATCATCATGTTGGGCTAGGAGGGCTCCTAATGATACATTTGTTGCTGAGATATAGAGCAACAATGGTTTCCCTTTGGTAGGTGATATTGAATACTAGAGGACTCATAAGATATTCTTTTATTTTCAAAAAAGCTTCTTCACATTTTGGATCCCATTTGAATGGAACATTTTTATGTAGAATATGGGTAAATGGAAGACATCTATCTGCTAACTGAGAAACAAATCTCCTGATTGATTGCAATCTTCCTTGTAAAGATCGCAATGGACTTATGTTCCTAGGTGACTCCATCTCCATGATAGCTTTGACTTTTTCAAGATCTACTTCAATTCCACGAGATGATATAATGTAGCCAAGGAGTTTTCCAAAGGTTACCCCAAATGCACATTTCTTTGGATTTAATCTCAATTGATATCTTTCCAACCTATCAAAAATCTTGCTTAAAATGTTCAAATGTTCTTGTCTTGTATGAGATTTTGCAAGTATGTCATCGACATAATCCTCCATAAATGTATGCATCATATCATGGAAAACTGTTGTCATAGCCCTTTGATAAGTCACTCCTGCATTCTTAAGCCCAAATGGCATAACATTCCAGCAATATGTTCCCCATGCACAAGTGAAAGTTGTCTTTTCTTGATCTTCAGGTGCAATTATGATTTGATTATATCTTGAGAAGTCATCCATTAATGAAAACATCTCATGCCCTGCTGATAAGTCCACTATGATATCAATGTTTGGTAGCGAGAAATCATCTTTTGGACATGCTTTATTCAGATCTCTGAAATCTGTATAGACCCTTATGCTTTTATCTGTTTTTGATACTGGTACAATAATTGAAACCCATTCTGGATAAGAAACAGGTCTTATAAAACCCACTTCTAATAGTTTCTTCAGCTCAGTTTTTACAAGAAGAGCAATGTGTGGATGCATATTTCTTAGCTTCTGCTTAACTGGTTTTGCTTTTAAATCCACATTAAGATGATGCATGATAAGATCTAGATTAAGTCCTGGCATATCTGCATAGGACCAAGCAAAATTTATTTGTCTTTGCTTAAAGAACTTCATGTATTCATTCCTCTCTTTTTTCTGATAATAAGGCAGGATAATGAAGTATTTTAGGATCCTTTGATGTACCAATGTTTACTGCTTCTGTTGGTTCTATCAAGATAGCAGATCTCTCCTGAAAATATGCAAGAAGAATGTCAAACTTTCCATCTTCTGGCACCTCAAAGAGGTTTTCACCATCAGATACATCCTTTGTTTTCTCTTTTGATTAATCTAGTGTTTCCATGAAATGGTTTTCAATAATAGGTCTCTTTCCTTGTTTTATTTCACTTTTGCGACTGGAAAGTTTGGCATTCTCCTGACTATGAGAAACATCACTTGATTCTGCAATGTAAGATATCTTAGGTGGGATGGGTTCAACATCGTTAAGGTACATAGCTAAGTCATGATCATTGGAAAAGACATTCAGTTCAGGGTTGTCTAAATTATGCCAATCAATTAGTTCAGGATGAAGAAGGGGTAAATCATAATCACTGTCATCATTAGGTGTTTCAACATTCATGACATAATGATCATAACTTGGCATAGAATAGGTACTGTCATAGATTAAATGTTTTTGAGAATAGTCTTTCTCAAGCATCTTCGAATTAGTTCTAACAAAATCAATATTAGCATTTTGTAGTTCACACTCAAGTGGTTCTTCAACTGACATTTGTCCCTTAAATGAATGGATTATATCAACACACACGTCTTTAATACTGCAAATTCCTTCTTGATTGGCATCATTTGAATTTTGGAGTTGACATACTTGTGTACATGATAAAGAGGATTCTTTTGCTAGATTTTGTCTCCTTTCAAACTCAACTTCTTCTGGACTAATAGTCAATCCAGCTTGACTATCTCTTAATTCTTCTATGGTTCTGCCATATCTGGATACATCTTGTTCCTCTTTTGCTGAAAATTTTGTATTTTCAGATGCTTGATCTATCCTAGTTTGTACTTCTTGTGGCATTACTTCTTTGTCTTTGTCATTCCCTTTCCTTTTTGCATATGCCTCTTTTCTTTGAATTTTGTGTTTTTCTTGTCTTGTTTCTAACTCCATCTTTTGTTTTGCAATAGACAAGTCTTCTTTTGTGATAGCTTCTTGGTCTTCATTGTGTTCCTTACTTGATGTAGTAGATAAGACATTTGGACCCCACTCATACTCATTTGAATCTGTCTCTGAATCATGATCTAGGACTACTCCACTATACCATATAGGAATGTTGTCTGGCGCAAAAAGTTCCCTAATTTCTGCCATCTCTATTTTTATTGCTTCTGGAGTATATTGTTCAAATTTTGCATTTTTTTGTATTTCTAGAACTTTTTGACAAGATTTTTCTTTACCCTTGATGGTAATCTCCTTGTCTTGCTTCATGTTCTTCTTGCTCCTTTTGTTTATTTGTTACTATTTCTGCTACTTGGTGTAGCTTTTCTTGCCAATTTTCTTCTTTAGAAACTGATTTCTTTTTCCACTTTTGTTGTGGATGATTATGTTGCTTTTGATTGGATTTTAGATATCCAATCCCGGATTTATCTTCTTTGGATTGCGAGTGTGGACAAATAGGTTCTGAAATACCTTGATGTCGCTTACCAATTGGTCCTTTTCCTTCATATCCCATTTTTTGCATGATTTCATAACCTTTGCCATTTTGTTTTACGGGAATATTGATTTCAGCTGCTATTGCTATAGTTTTATCTTCATCCTTGTACAACCAACCAAGAATATCTTTGTCTTCATTTTCTTCTTCAAGAGTTCCAGCACTAACAAATGTCCCTTTAAACATATGTTTTGATTTTTTTGATGTCTTTGATTGAATATCTTAGGCTTTCCAAATGACTCAGGGGAAAGTGGAAAATTATGCAAAGGATATTTTCCCATTCCTTCATCATTTAATTTGAGCTTTTCCTCAAAAGTTTCCCATAACTTTGCTTGAATTTCTTTGGTAGGATATACTGATTCTCTGTTATGTGGAACTCTTGTATCTTGTGCTGGCTTCAAATTATTGCAATATTGACTAGAATCTACAATTATAGTGATCTCTTGTCCTTCATAAGGAAATTTCACACATTGATGATATGCAGAAGGAACTGCTTGCATCTTGTGAATCCATGGTCATCCTAGAAGAATGTTGTAAGAGAGGTTCAAATCTAAAACCTGACATAATGTATCCCTTTCCAAAGGGCCTATTTTTATTGGTAGCACAATAGTTCCTTTAGAAGAACATTTTGCTTCATCATAATCCTTCATGGTTATTTTCTTTTTTGGGTCCACTACATTTTTTGAATATCCCAAAGCTTTTATCAAACTTAATGCACAAATGTTTAAGTTGGCTCCTCCATCTATGAGTACACGTTTGAAATGAGTTTTATTAATGGAGAATTCAACATGTAAGGGAGCATTGTGAGGATGTTGTAAGGATGTGTCATCATTTTCAGAAAACGATAAGCAATGAGGAGCTATAAGGTGTCCTACCATGTTTTGGAACTGATCTATATCCAAATCTTTTGAAACTGTTGTTTCCACTAAATCTTTCTCCAAAATTTCCTTATGCATAGGTGAAACCTTGAGAAGTTCCATAATTGATATTTGAGTGGGTATTCTTTGTAATTTCTCTACTATATTGTATTGTTGTGAAGTGGATGTTGGATCTTTTGCTATACCTCGAAAGGTAGCCTTTGCTTTGCTTCTAGTAATAACATTGATTGGCTCTGAAGATGGATTATCTTTAACAATGATCATATTTACCACATCATCATATGTATAAGTGTAATTCACTTTGGCTTTCCCTTTGTCATCTTTTAATTGTGATGGTTCACCTTTGTCATAATTTTGAAGTGGAGTTTTGAAAGCTAGGTGTGATTCATTTGTCTTATGGCTATCCATTGTGATGGTTCCATTATCGATTAGATATTGGATAAGGTGTTTCAATATTTGACAATCATTTGTTAGGTGTCCTTTATTCCGATGGTAATTGCAAAAATGATTGTCATTCCACCAATTTGGCTTGATTGGTGATTCATAACTTCTTGCTTCTGGTAAAACAATCAATTTGTTGGCAAGCAGAGTTTTTAGAGCTGATTCCAAAGGTTCTCCAATGTTTGTGAATTTCCTTCGAGGATTGGAGAAAATGGACTTGGCTTTGTTGTTTTTTGGATTATTATTGCTTGGGATTTGACTTGATAGATTAAAAATTGGTTGTTGTTGTTTTGTAGTACTATTATCATCATTTGCTTTATTGCTGACATTCCTATTCTCTGACCAGAACTTGGGTTTGTCATTGTTATTGTTGTTGTTGTTGGAATTGTTGTTGTATGAATTATTGTAAAGTTTTAGTTCTCCTTTCTTTACCATTGCGTTCTCTATCATTTTGGCAAAAGAGGGAGGACATTGCATTCTTAGTTGATAACTCATTTCACTGATAAGATTATCAATGAATATGTCCATATTTTCTTGATCAAGTACGTTTCGGGGATACCTATTAAACATGTGTTTCCATCTATGTAACAAGATCATAAAAGATTCACCATTATTTTGTTTAACATTGCATAGATCCAGCATCATTATCTCATTCCTTATATTGTAGGAATATTGTGAAATAAATCTATTCACAAGTTCTTCAAAAGATTTGATTCCGGATGGTAATCTTGAAAACCACTCCATTGATTGTCCATTTAAACTCCTAGGAAAAAGACACATAAGGTAAGTTTCATCATGAGAAAATTCCATGCTCATAGTACAAAACTCCCTAATGTGATCCTGAGGATCGGATTTTCCATTGTATTTGTCATATTTAGGAATCTCGTAATGTTGCAGAAATGGTATCATATTCAAATTATTATCGAAAGGATATGGGCATATATCTTCTAATGAATGCTTCTTGGAGCTTGTTCCATTTTGCATGTCTTGTATCTATTGTAGTAAAGTTTGAATTTGTTGAGTAAGGTTTGATAATGGATTATCCACATAGTTTCTCCTTGTTTCTTCATGAGTTCTTTTATCACTATGTTCTTTTCTTGTGTCATCCCTTTCTTTCCTTGTTTCTTCATGACTTTATTTGTTCATATCTTCATTATTTGGATCATCTATGTTTTGGGTGTTACTTGCCTCTACATCTTGTTTCAAGCTTTCTATGTTAAAGTCTTGTGGTAGTTTAGCTCCAGATTTTGCCAACATCAAGTGATATTTCTCTTTTTGTTTTGCCAACAATTTTTCCATTAGCCTATCAAATTTGAAATCTTGCTCGAGGTCTCTAATGGTGCTATTGAGTACTTCTTCATCAACAGCGGTAAACCCAAAAGTTTGGAATACAGGATTATCTTCTTCCTTCATTTGTTGTTATTTTCTAAGTTGTTCGTATTGGTCTCTAGTCCAAACTGGCATGTGATTATTTCAAAGTTGTTGAAATTTCCAATGGACAAAGTCTATAGGTGATTATTGGTTTAGGAAGATATGCTTTGTTGATTTTACCGCTATTGTTTGTTCGTTGTGATAAAGTGTCTCTTTGTTGAAAAGCATGTCTTTGCAAAATTTCACTGTCAAACTCTGTACCGCAGCCACGTAAGTAGTGATGAAAATAGTGTAGGAATGTCCTATATTTTAATAAGATCTTGCGATTGATATACAAGAATCTTATTCTTTTCTGAGTAGCTTTATAACTGGGTTTTCTTTTCTTAAGGTGATACTTAAAAGCCATAAAAGCATTTGACAATTTACAAGTTTATTTGATTCCAATGTTGGTGCAATTTTCATTTTGATATAACCTAGGTTCAAAATAGGAAAGATATATCCAAGATTATGAACCTAGTATAGATTGATCAAGATTCGTGATAGAGGATTTGATTATCCTAATGAGAGACTTGACAATGATGTTGATTTTTTTGCACTTAAGATGTTTGAATCAATAGCTTGTTGAATGTTGATGTTTATAGAAACCTCTTGGGAATAACCTGCTGGATTAGTGACCTCTTTGTTGAGCTAGTTTGAAAATACGTGATGGTTTAGAGACAAACCTACTTCAAGAAGTATTTTGATACTGACGTTTTGACACTTTGATTTTGATCTAGTGTTTCAAGTGTTGGAAAGCTTTCGTATTAACCTTTTGATCAAACTTTTTCAGCAATTTGTTGGATTTTTGCTCACTCGTAGATGATAATTTTCTTCAATTTTTTTGACCATTTGGAACATGTAACAAACATAGAAGACACAATGTTTAATAAACAAAATGCACAAGCAAGTACAAATCTTATAGCAGGCTGAGACAATAGTTGTTGAATCTCACATGGGATTTCCCCTCAGGCTACGCTATTCAAAGCAGATATTTAGATGTTTGACTCCACTGGCTCCACCATAGGCACTCACTTCTTCGGGGCAGCCAAGCACTAGTTTCCATGAAAACTCCCCATGGCAAACTCTATATCTCTACTACAAACCGTATGTGTGTGAGCCACTTCAGAGGTCCGACCTCCTGTGCCAACAACTAGAAGGATTTTGGCAACTAGTACAAGTGGTTTTTAGTAAAGGCTTTTGGTCATGTGACCATACATGTGGCACTTTTAGCTCTATAAATACAAAAGGTTCCTAGCCTATAGAGGTTACGCTCCATAAGGTTTATGGGGAAACATAGTGTCGGTATGAACTTATCAGCACATGTTGTTTAGGACTTTCATCACAAACATGATTTATTTATAGTGGATTGGAAGGACTCAGTATTAGCCCATTTCCACTTTAGGTCATTCCTCTCTCACTGGCCCCCTCAAGGCAACTCAGGAAGGCAGACCGTCTAAAGAATTTAATTGCTTTGAAAGTAAAAAAAAAAGAGTGGGTTTGGCTTTTTGGTCACCCAATTAAGGAGAGAGCATATACCTACCACTTTCGAGACATGAAATATAAGTGTTCTTTTTAACCTTTTCAAAGCAATTATTGGCTAAGTCCTATTTGGAGATGTTGCTCCAACAACCATGGTGTTTATTTTAGCCTTTTTAGAAGTCTATGTGCAACTATTTTAGAGAAGTTACTAAAAATGCAAGTTGCATGCTGTCAATTTATCCTCTTAGTTAGACTAAATGAACAAGACATGATATATTACTTCCCAAAATAAGGCCTTTAATTAACTAGATGAGGAAATGCATAAAATTTGCCTTAAACACCATCCTGCACATGCATGTTAGTAGTTTGAAAAATCTAATTTCTTGGACATTTGGGCCTACAAGAAAATTTTGTTAGTTGGAAACAAAAGTGCTATTCTAACACATGCGCTATCTTTCTCCTCAAAAGAGCTAACCTGTAGAGCAAAAGTGCTAACTTAGACTACAAAAGTGCTGCTCTGTGGATACAAAAGCGTGATTTCTTTAATAAATGCACTAATCTAGAGGATAAAAGCGCTAACCTAGAAGACAAAAGCATTAACCGACGATGCTAATGCCCAGATTTTTAGGCAAAAGCGCTAACCTGCATGGCATATGCGCTAACCTATGATGCAAATGCTCTAACCTATGAGCAAAAGCACTGTCAGAATTCACATATGCATTAATCTGCATTACAAATGCATTAATTTTACTTTTTACGAGATTTTTAAAGGTATATGCGAGGTCTATGAGCCCCACGGTGGGCGCCAAAAATGTGTCGACTTGAATTTCATCCTCAGAATGCTACCTGCAACAAGTTAGTTTCACAAAATACCAATGGAAATGCCACAGGATATCCAAACTCAACCAATGAAACTACATGAAATACATATGAAATAAAAATACTAATATTACCTTCATGTTTTATGTCTCATTGTGTCCTAACTCCACTGTTCCTGGTCGCAGATGGTGTGCTCTCAGACAATGCATTGATAGCTTCCAAGATGGCATGTGAAGAATGGATTGATAACTGATAGTTAACAAATGCTATGATATGCAATGCTACATGATTATGCTAAAATGATTATGTTATATGATAATTGCTATTTGCTTCAAGATTAAAACTCACGGATGCCTAAGTTTCACAAATGATTTGCTTGAAAATGCACTTGAAGTCTCTTGAAGTCTCTTGAAGTCTAACTCTCTCTCAACTGAAGCTCTTGATTTTATAGACTTTGAGAGGATGAGATGATGTGGCTTAGATCAACAGTCATGATTAGATCTGTAGATTTGGATGGCTGTGAGCAAAGGTGAAGGTTGAGAGAAAGGGGGAAGGAGAAGACAAGTGTCACTCATCTCACCTTGACTGGGTTGTTGACTGAGGGAATCTAGGGATGGTTGGAGAAGATTTAGGCATGATAGGACAAGTTGACTCAAGTCCTTCCTAAGATGTAGGGGGTGTTAGAGAGAATATAGGAGATGGTTATGAAAAATGTGTACATACAAAATATTCATTAAGTTTGCAGGTTGAAGATAAATGATGAATTAATATTTAAGAAATATTAATTTCCTTAGCCACATGTTTGATGAGTTGGCAAAGGGAAGATGAAGTGGAGATGGAAGGTGAGTTGGAAAAGGGATTTAAATAATTTAGAGATTATTTAATATTTGAGAATATAGGATAGGAGAATAACTATTAAATATTAGATATTTAATTGTTTGGAGAAGATAATTAAATATTAGATATTTAATTAATTAGAAGAATAGGATAAATGAATTAATTAATAAAATATTAATTAATAGAAAGACACGAAAATGAATTAAATAAATTAATCTTTTCAAATTAACTATTTAATAGAAGAATAAATATTAAATAAATATATAATATTTATTTAATCACTCATAGCCAATTTCATGTGTATACAATTCTAGGTACTATAAAATTATTATTATATATAGTCTAATTATAATTTACTTTATGATCACTCGTTTTGGACTAATGATCCCATGAATTTTTTGCAAAAAATGATATTTTCTATAAAAATCTTAGTGACATTGCATTTCATATCTTTGGGCCCACCATACATAAAAGGTGGTACATCGTATGTGAACTAACCCTAATCCACTATTTTGATTTCAAATCATTGCTAGAATAGTTTTCCTTTGATCCATTTCTTGAACTGTAATAAATGTAGCTTCAATTCATTTCTGAATCTAATAGGTTTGTTTTTGCTTTAAAAGGTGGAATGACCAAAAAAAAAGGTTACAAGATGAATTCACAAACCAAATGGTTGAGTGGTTTGGAAATGACACCTTTGACAAAACCAAGCTCCTTGAAAAAGTTGGCACATATCTAAAGTATGTGAGGGACCAATACAGGACCCATTTAGAGAGGAACCTAAAGTACGAGCGTCCCCCCATGATTCTAGAGAGGGAGTGGAAGGACCTGATTTTGGATGCCAAGGAGAGAATTGAAAGGAAAAAAGTAAATACACCACCAAACGCTAGAAGAAGGTACGGGATACTATTAAGAATGTAATTATGTACTAATTAATTACTCTTTATATTTACATAAGCTAACATATTTCAAACTTTTTATAGATTGAGTGACACGTCAAAGGCAACCAAGGCAAGACAAGAAAATCACGGGTAGCACAAACTTGGCTCTGGTGGTTATATGAAACTTGTTGCATGAATTGTAAGTATCTCATGTAAACAAAATATTGCATCAAAATATTAATAAATTGTAGACGATTTTTTTTTATCAAACAATGCAAGAAAAATTCACGATACCAAGCAAAAATGCAGGGCTCCGAATTCAATAGAGCGCCCATAGAAGATGACAAGAGAATTGCCTACTAGCAAGGCTATTCAGCCGTGGTTGATCGGCTACAAGAATTGGGTGGGCATACACAATATTCAAGTGCATTCGTCACATAGGTAAATATGCTAAATGGAAATTGTTTCAAATTGAATACTTTACCAATAATCTAATTGATGTTGAGATCCAACATAAAGTGACTATATTTGTTTTAAATAAGCAAGCAATGATAACAATGTGCATGACATTGGAATGTAGCCTGCTAATCGTGAAACACCACCTGCACATGAAGGTCTAGATGGGAATCCCAGTAGTGGAGGTATTCATTGGATATTCAAATTTATTTATGTATTTATTAATACAATTAAACATCTTAATTTGTAATTAGAGTAGTAATTAATGTAGCCTTTTTTGTTATTATTTTAGAGCATGTAGTCGGTGGTGACCAAGTGGAGCATGATCTGGGTACACAACATCAGGAACATGAAGTTCCCCACTCAGGTAAAGAGGACCACTGTTATTCCTTTAAACAAATATAATTGCAATTGGTGTTCAATATTAATGTAACCTTTAGTATTTCAACTCCAGATGATCTAGAGGGTGTTTAGCATGTTGAGGTTGAGGCTAGACAAAATGATGTGGCCCCATCAGGTAAAGAATGCAACAGTTATGTTTTCTAAATTAATGAAATACTTGTAACAATAATAAAAAAATGTTTTGAATTTAACCCATTTCTTTGTTATTGCAGAGGACCCCCCTTTGCTTTAGTGTCCTTGTCCTTAGTATAGGACTAGGCATACATTGAGATCATGAGCAGAGGGGGGAAATGATGAAGAAACCGATGTTCCACTTAGTCTTTTCATAGGTTCAAAGAAAAAAGAAAAAAAGAAATGATTGTAATCTACCTTATTTTATAGTGACTATTTTTTATGTGTTAGTGAATGTAATTATGTGCTAATTAATGGTTATCGATGATATGTGTTAATTAATATTGATGAATATTGTGTGTTAATTAATGTTAATCAATGTTATGTGTTAATGAACGTTATGTGATATTAATGAATGAATGTTATATTTTATTAATGGTAGAAAGAATGAATGAATGAATGTTATAAGATGTTAATGGGGAATTCAGAGTGATGTTAGGGGGGGGAGGGGCAAATGAGCTTCCACATTCATGTGGTTGGGCCTCTTAAGTAGAGAATATTAAACTATTCTCAAAACCAAGAAAAGCTCAACAAGATAACACACTTTTAAATATTTAATTATGTTGCACAGTTAATTTTATTGAATAGTGTATATTGAACCTTAATTGCAGGGTCCAACAGAGCCAATATGAACAACAACACCACAAGTTGTTGGGTATAATGAACTCCCATATTGTCTTGTATAAACACGAACAATATGAGTTGCTTCTAGTGTTGATATCCAAGGCGAGACTACAAAAGTTATGAATATGCCTCATCCTTGTAAGTTTTTTTATTACTTTTCATTTTCTTTAGCATTTTGTTACTTCATGAATGAGATGTTTTCAGATGTCTATTCCATGAATACCTCTCTATTGTATGCTTCATGATCTTGCTTCTTATTCAACTCTTTATATGTCCTAAAATTGTATGAGCCTAATAGCTTCTACTCTTGTTGATAGTTTGGTGGCTCTGAACAATGGCTCCTTCGAAGCAGCGTGATCCTTGTAATTTTGACCTTCCATGATGTGAAAAAGAGGTTATGTTATGAATAATGATCCAGATGATTTAGTTATTTCTTATTATGTTGAGTATGAGTAAATTTGGGCTTCCTTGGCTATGGTCACTATTTTATACTAACTATTGTCATTTAGTGTGATTTGAGCATGGACTTCAAGTAATCATGAGGGTGGAAACAATATTCAAGTGTAAGGGGGTACGTGGCCTTGACCAAGGGATGAAAGTATCAGGAAAGTACAAGTGATTCATGTGTAGATAAATGTATCATTCACCTATTAATTCCTAGCAACATTTTTAAATAAACATGCAAAGAGGTATGTTGAGTGCATAGATACATTTTATGTTGCCATGATATAAGTAAGATATCAAACATGTAACTTAGATTGATTTTCAATTTCATTCATAAATATTAGATCTTCCTTGTCGATTTTTGAATGCATAATGTCTTGTTGATTTCAATATCTTTATTGCAAGTACTCTTTTCAGCATGAAACTCCACTCATTGAGGTCTCTTACTAAATACAAGTCAACTATCCTATCAATGATGATACGTTTTGCATGCATTTTATGGGGAACTCTTATTAATAGCTATGGTTGGGTTGTTAATTGTTTTGTGAAAATATATACAAGTAGATTGTGACATTAGAGTTATAAACACCATAAATTGTGTTTGAGATCATTGTCCTAATTGTAACAGTTAACCACCATTGGCCCAAGGCCACACCAACACTATTGTGACACCAAGGTTTGTGCATACTGGTGTAAGGGCTACTCTTAGGACATTTCATTACCATTACATATACACACCTAGTGGGGTTTCCAAACACAACTTGTTTGAGTAGGTAGTATCACTGGTAAACTTGTGATTGTCACAATTGGTACCCTTGGGACTGATGAATACTAAGAGGGGGGGGGTGAATTAGTATGCCAAAAATAAATGCACTAAAACACTTACACAGTCTAAAGATAAACTGGTAAAGCAGTCTAACAGTCAGACCGGTTACCACACATGCAAACCAAAATTGCGAATAATGCATTCACCCACCAAAGCAATACAACCATAACACAAGATATTTGATGTGGAAACCCAACTGGGAAAAACCATGGTGAGATGGAACTCACAAGTCACTATCTACCGAATAGAAACCAGACCGGTTAAGGTCTTACAATGTTCTTCACCAGAAGAGATCCTGTTAGGAATCTCAATCTCTGTTAGGAGATAAGTCTGATTAAAGACTACTTTGTTAGAGGATTTTAGATTCATAGGTGTGAACCACCTTGTTAGAGGATTTTACAAAGGCTTTGAGGCCTACCCGGTTAAGGGCTATAGACTTGTCAAAGATGTGAGTAATCAACAAGTGTTTGATCTATCTAATAGCACAAACTGCTTGGTTAGATCTAGTATTGCTCAACAATGACAAAGTACCGTTGAAAAACCAGATATACTTCTCCCCCTTTGCCAACAATGACAAAGTACCACTGAAAAACCCTATTTCCATATATATATAAAAGTTATGACAATAATGAATAATACTTGTCAAAAACCGATTTATAGTCCTGCAAAAATTGTTTCATGGATAGAGACTAGGACTCAAGTAGGGAGGTTGCCACTTCCTTCTCTGTCTGCATCTGGGATACCTGTTCCTCCATGGCATCTACTGTGCTCAGTTCCTGTGTGACTGTCAGGGTATCTAGGTTCAGATAACACTTCTGAAGAATTTGCAGTCATGGAAGTAAAACTAGTTGAAGCTCCTGCAAATCCCTAGATCGTGTACTGATCTCTTGCTCCATCTTAGCTGACTGGATCTGAAACCAGTGAACAGTTTGCCCATATGCTGCAAAGGAATCATAAGGTGTCTTAAATGTGCCCAAATAGGACTATAAGTCCATTTACATCTTTTGCCTCTTGGCTAGCACATCATCACATAACAGACGAGGTTGACAAATTTTGCTGAGTAGCAAGTTTCCCTCATCCAAGGCATTCCTTATGTCCTTTTGATCTTTCAGCAGTTCAGTCCTAAGCTCATTCATCTTTTTCACTAAAGTAACATTAAGAGCCTTTTGGTGCTCTTTCTTTACATTGGCCTCTGCTGCTTCTTCCAGACTCTGCACCTAATCATCCACTACAGTACATAGAAGTTTGATTTGTGCTAGTGATGATTCAGTGTCAGGAAGATTAGTATCGGGGATTAAACCGGTGTGTCTACAGCTGCCTGAATAATATCCTGTTCCTTTTTCTTGCGAATGACTTCAAGGCACTCTTGGGCAACCTTGATGCTCTATGTAAGCTTAGACTCACTTGCAGATTGGAGATCAATAGGACTCGAGATAGCAACTGGTTTGGCTTGGCTCCTGATTGCCTTAGGAGTCTCCATCTGTGTGCTCTTCATTGCTTCTTCCTTCTTTTTCCTCTCCTTCTCTTCTTTCTCTTTCTCTTCTCTCTTTTTCTTCTCTTCCTCTTCCATCTTCTTCTTGTCTTCCTCTTCTTTTTGCTTTTGCTCTGCTTCTACCTTCTTCTTTGCTTCCTCTTCCTTCTTCTTCTGTGCTTCCTCTTCCTTCTTCTTTTTCTCTTCCTCTTCCTTCTTCTTCTTCTCTTCTTCTTCCTTCTTCTTCTTCTCTTTTTCTTCCTTCTTTCTCTTCTCTTCTTCTTCCTTCTTTCTCTTTTCATCCTTATCCTCTTCTTCTTTCTTTTTCCTATCATCTTCTTGCTTCTTCTTTTCTTCATCTTTTCATTTCTCCTCTTCCTCTTTTCTCTTCTCTTCCTCTTTCTTCTTTTTCTCATCTTCATCCCTCTTCTTTTTCTCTTCCTGTTCCTTTGCCGCTTGCTGTGTGTTCTCAGCCTGTTCACCACCCTATTCGGCTTGTTGCCCCTATTCAGTTCCCTCATAAGGTATGTCCTGAGTGACATCTTCTACATCCAGGGCATCGACATCGATAGTGTTGATTGGTTCTTCCACCAGGTTTCCTTCCTCATCAAAAACCTCATCCGGTTTGGAAATAACCAGTTCTTTTTCCGCTTAGAGGCTGGCCATTCATGCTTTGTTAGAGTTGATAGCATGAGCCATATACTGATGAGTATCTTTTTCAACATCATCAATTCTCTCCTCCAACAACCAGAGTCTTCTTCTCCTTGTGAAGAAGAGACCTTTATTTTGATCCAGGACATCAAATAATTCTGAATTTGAGAGTTCAAGAAAGTATTGTGCAAAGATTTTCTCCCTAATCTCCTGTTCTTTTTCAATGGCAATGTGCCATTTATTATCTATTGCTTTAAATAATGAATCCGGTGTCTGTGATTTAATCTCTGATGGTGATCGATCATTTTTACACAAATAAAGAATGATTTCATGTAGTACTTCATCTTTCTCCTCACTATTAAATTCAGCATAATAGTCTACTAAATCATGAAGTAATTTTCTCCTAAAATTTTTTACTGTTCTTTGACAATGTGTCAAAGGTTTGTATGAGGAGATATCAATATTTACAGGTGCGGATGCTGCCAGTTCATTCTTCTTCATCTTCTTTGTCTGTCTTGCCTTCTTGGGCTTTTCATCAAACTTAGTTTCTTTAGAGTCCGGTTCATTTGTCTTAGTCTTCCTCTTTCTTTTGAAGATTTTTGTTGGAGTTACCTCCAGTTTCTTCTTTGCCGATGACCACTTGGTCACTCTTGGAGTTGCAGTGGTAGCTAGTGCCAATGTTGCAGGCACTGCCTTGGCTTTCTTTGCTGCCGGTTCTTTTCCTTTCTTGACTGATGGTTCTTTAGCTGGTGCAATCCTCTCCAAGAAGGTTTCGGTCCTCTTAGCCTTTGGATCAAGAGGCAAGGCAATAAGGGTTGAGGCATACCCTTCCAGCATATCATACATGACTTCATAGCCCATTGGCTCCACTTCCTCCATTCTAGGTTCAATAGCCTCCATTAAACATTTGTCCACCTGGATGGTGAAATAGATGTCATCTTCATATTTTTTCACTATATCACCTGAGATCCTTACCCTCTGACTCATCTTTCTTCTGAACATATCAAAATATTTGTTCAGTACTTTAGGGTAGCCGGTTCCAATGGCTTGTATGCTTTCTTTTATCTGCTTGGTTACCAGTTGGTCAGGGGACCACTAGACATCTCCTACACCTAGAAAGTAGCCTTGGAAATAGAAGAACAACCCTACCAGTAGTTGTCCAAACTTAAACCTCAGTGAATTGTCCTATTTGATTGCCTTAAGATTCAACATGAGTTGTCTCTGCATACCGGTGCATAAGTCAAAAGATGCATCCTCTTTTATCATCCGATAAGCAGCATTTACCGCTACAGCAGATACAGAATTAATCCTGCTGGCTGAAAACATTTTGTATTCTATCACCATGCAAGCGTATTTCACCAGATCATCCTTGATAGGATTCACTGTCATACCCCATGAGTCACTGGTTGAACCGGTGAGCTTGGCTATTTCGGTTTTGCTCACTTTTCTCAGGGCTGGCACTTCCCCTATGTTGCAAAAGCCGGTGACTTCATGAATTGCCTAAGGCATAATATCATGCGTCCTCTCTAGGTACATCTTGTCACCGTGGACTCTGCTCAAAATAATTCTGATGTGATCCTCCGTGAAATCTTCTAGAAAATATACTGCATTATGGAATTTCTTCTTCTCTAAGACACTAAACTCCGGTTTGATCTTTTTGTTCTTGCCGCAAAATAGACCTACCTGAGTGTGAATAGCTAAAGACCCTAGGTCTTCTATTTTGCAATCAATATAATCAGAAATTCCCTCTTCAACTATGACTCCAGCCGGAACTTGTGATAAGGCATTATATTTGCACTTCCTCTGAATAAAACTTTCTGACTCTATGGATGTACTCGAACTAGTATGAGATGCGGAAGCCATTGTAGAGTATTTCAAGAACATGAAAAATACCTTTCAAACGTGAATTTAGGGCTTCCTGATTCTGCTTTACTCCACTCTCTGTCGGATGCCAAATCACCGCTTTGTGTTCTCCACTATCGCTTGCAAACTGGATTTGAATCTCTTTCAGGATTTATCAATTTCTTGAAATCTTAGCTCTAATCGCCTTTTCTTCGCTTGAAAACAGATAGTGAGAAATGATTTGAAAAATGCTTTTATACATTGCACTCACCTACCATCATTAATGCTCCTCTATTAGAGCGTAAACCCTAATTTTCCTGTTTACCATTTCTGATCTTCTGCCAAGTGACAGGTATCGCATACTGGTTAAGGTCTTTTACCGGTGTCAACCGAGGGTTCAAAAGTATTTCGCCTTTTGCTCCCCCTAAGCCTTTAAGGCTTAGTTTGTTGGTTCTGATATTTCCACACTAGGTGCAAAAACTGGTTCCTCTTCCGACATTGTTGGATTCTTCCTCCATGTTTTCTTCATGTCCCCTTGAACTTTTTCAACATCGATTTCTCCTTCCTAAGTGATTGGTATATCATCAGATATACTTTTTCTGCTTCTGCAGAATCTTGCAATGTGACCCGGTTTGTTGCAGTGATAGCAAACAAGTCTAGGTGTTCTCCAAGGTCCATTATACATGTTTCCATTCTTCCTTCTACATGTTGCAGCAGTGTGATCATGACCATGACAGATCATACAACTTTCTCTCCATCTGGTTGCCGCTTGATGGCCACTGGTTCTTGATTGATGATTGAAGACATTAAACCGGTTGTGGTTCCGGTTCACAAAAGATTCAGGACCAGTTCCTTGGGTCCTCTAAGGATATCTTCTAGTGTTATCCATCACAGACCTACATTCAAATGCGCTATGCCCAAACTTGTTGCATGCATAACAATGATCATTGAACTTATTGGATCTAGGTACATTGTTAATAAAATATGGAAAATTATTGTAAGTTTTGCTCCTACATACATTGGCAGTGTGTCCTTCTTTAAGACAGTTAAAGAAAATAGGTTTGAATTTTTACTTACCTTTTCCTTTGAGTGTCGGTCGCTTTTTTGATGCTTCAGCATTTGTTCCTGAGGATTCTCCTTCCTCATGTCCAAAGAAACCAAGACCATTGGTATTCTTTGCCGGTCTAGATGACTCAAGCTTTTGCTCTAGCTTGACAGTACTTTTGCCAAACTTAGCAAGTATTTCCTTTGACCCAGAGAGTTCTTTGGAAATAGCAGTGTTTGTCTCCATTAGACTTGCATTTTCCGAGATGGCTAAGTTCAGTTCTCCTTGCATGTCTTCCTTTTCCATTCTGCTCTCATGAAGGCGAGCAGTCAGTGCACTAATCTCTTGTTTCAACTTGGAGATCTCATGATCTCTATCCTTTATCCGATCTTCAGCTTTTCTCCGGTTCTCAAGCTCTTGACTAAACCGAATAGTCAGTCCTTCCAACTCCTTTCTCAGGTTGGAGTTTGATTTATTCATCTTGTTTACTTTAGCTATCATGGCTTCCATATTAGCTTCATCTTCAGAACTACTTTCAGATAGCTCCATCAGCTTTTCTGCATCTTCTCTCCTTTTTACTTCAGATGCCTTGTATTTGACCATAAGATCATCATAGGCTTGCTCAGACTTAGTGAGTCATTGAGTAAGTTCCCTCATGGTGTATTCCCCCATATCTCTTTCCAATTGGTTAAACCTATAGAAAGGTAGGCTCTGATACCAATTGATGAATACTAAGAGGGGGGGTGAATTAGTATGCCAAAAATCAATGCACGAAAACACTTACACAGTCTAAAGATAAACCGGTAAAGCATTCTAATAGTCAGACCGGTTATCACACATGCAAACCAAAATTGTGAATAATGCATTCACCCAAAAAAGCAATACAACCATAACACAACATATTTGATGTGGAAACCCAACTGGGAAAAACCACGGTGAGATGGAACTCACAAGTCACTATCTGCAGAATAGAAACCAAACCGGTTAAGGTCTTACAATGTTCTTCACTAGAACAGATCCTATTAGGAGTCTCAATCTCTGTTAGGAGATAAGTCCAATTAAAGACTACCTTGTTAGAGGATTTTAGATTCATAGGTGTGAACCACCTTGTTAGAGGATTTTACAAAGGCTTTGAGGTCTACCCGATTAAGGGCTATAGACTTGTCAAAGATTTGAGTAATCAACAAGTGTTTGATCTATCTAATAGCACAAACTACTTGGTTAGATCTAGTATTACTCACAGCTAATGCATTCTAGCATTACTTTAGTCTTCTCTTTCTCTCTCATAGTTACAACTTGATCTTCTCATATAAGATCGTTCTTAACTTCCACCTTAAACCCTAGCATGACATTAACCCTTTCAGCAACAACTTAAAACCCTAGACATGATGTCCTTTTAAAGGAATCCAATTTCATGTCGGTCCAATAGGATTACATTACAATTTCCTAGGTTCAATGCATCTAGACATACTTAGTAACATGACACAAAAAGAACCGTCAATGTGTCAACACCATCAAACAATCGGTGGATTGGTAATTCATCACAAAATGTCGGTTGGTAACTCATCACAAAGTATTACTGGTTCATACAAAATACCGGTTGCCGGTTTGACAAAGATGAAGACTGGTAAGAATGTGTTGTGCCACTTTTCTCCCTCATACTGCTTGGGATCAACGAACCGCTTGGGGTTGACATGCCGCTTCAGACCGGGAAACACATTCTTGCAAAATCACCACTAGTCTAAAGACTAGTATACAACATACCGGTTGGAACAAATACCGGTTGAGCTTGAGCTCATACATATAAAAGGGATCTCAATACAAGTGTGTGTCCACCAATGACAATCACAACATAAATAAACAAAAATGCCAACAAGGACAGTCTTCAACCTATAGACCACACTTCACCACTAATCCTTCATCAATAAAATTATGCGTGGCTCCACTATCCACTAGAAAAACCATCTGTTGCCCCTTAAGAACACCTCTCAATCAAAATGGGCAACTTTTAGGAACTCTAGATAATGTGGCTATGGTGCTGAGTGGAATTTATTTGGTTGTAGTATCATTCAATTCTACCTGTGGTTGTTGATCCTCATGATCTCTATCACCTCCAATACAAGCCTCTTGTTCTTCTTGTTCTCCATTATTAGACATAACCTCAATCAAATGAACTTTGCCATTCCAAGGAAATGGTGTCTAGGCTTCCAAGGTTCCTTATAATTGAAGCATAACTTCTTCCTTCTTAGTTCATTCCTAGACTCTTGATCAATTTTTGGTGGTGTGCTCTTCTACTGATTAAAGCCATTTTTATTTGATTTCCAAGGGTTGAAACCTTTCTTCTGTGGCTGAAAATAAGGTGTGGTCTCAAGGTCAACTGCTAACTCAATGGCATCATGTAAGGTGTTAGGCTTATGTGCCTTGACCAATCCCCTAAATTTGTCACTCAAACCTTCCACAAATAGCATAGTGACTCTCTTTTCTGATAAATCTGGAACCATGACAAAAATATTTTGGAACTCATTAATATGTGATTCCACATGTCCGACTTGTTTAAGCTGAGCCAAATCCTTGTAATAGACTTCTACATCTTTCTGGTCAAAGCGAGCAATTAGATTATTAACAAATTCTTCATAAGAGTGTATAATGGCATGATCTTGTGACACTAATCCATGGTGCCACTAGTCATATGTTACTCCTGCGAAATGCATAGTAGCAAGTTGTATAGCCTTATCCTCCTCCATGGGCTTAAGTGATAAGAAGGATAAAGCTATACAGTTCAATAAGGTTTCTTACATAATTAAATGGAATTGAATTCCACTTTAGCTTTTTGCTCCTCATATTAATTTTATCATCTTATTCCCTTAATTATTCCTTTCCTTAGCCTATGGGAACAAAATAGGCTGGCAAAATATTCATTATTTAAGCTAGGCAAGAAGGGACATCACAGTATGCTTCATATCTTATGTGTATTTGCTTCATGTCTGATGTGTTTTCAGCGTGTTTATTCCATGTGTGTTTTACATGTATGCCTCTCTCATGTATGCTTTTGTCCTATGTATGCTTCATATCTTATGTATATTTTCTTCATGTCTAATGTGTTTTCAGTGTGTTTACTCCATGCCTGTTTCATGATTACGTTATGCTTAACAATTATGAAAATGCCACTTCTTGGTAGTTTTTCCCACTTATTCAAGAAGACAAAATCTTGCATCCAAATTAAAATAAGGTACATGTTTTAGACCATGAAGGCCCTTCTTCAATCTGCAAACATGAGTCTCATGCTCAGGCACTTCAAAATCCCCTGCAATTTCTTAATGGGTTGATTGGGGAAGAAAATAAATGTCTCAAACACCTCTAAAACTCAGATCTCGTTAACAAACATTCACTTCCACGTCTTAATAATGGAAATATGAATGAATTAACCATAATTTGTTCCTCGTGTGCCAATCTCTAGATGATACAACGAAGCTATTTGTCTTATTTGCAATAAATAGATGAGGCATAGCTTGTAAATTGTCACAAAAACACCTCACAAGCAGTTCACCTAATTCTGCTTGATCCTAAACATGCATTACCTTACATGCATATGAATTGCAGTGCTAATACACAAAAATCCTCCTTATTGAATTATTACTACCCAAAGTTCAAATACATAGCTTTGCAAGCTTATGCTAGAGAGAATTTGATGTCTCATAGAGCATCATGCATTGAATACAAGCATCTATTATAGGGAAGACGTTGGGCATTACTAACTATTGTAGCATGAGGTTCCTGATGCAATCTAGACCTCTTCTTCCCAGCAAGAAAATCCCTCATTAATCTTATTACTACAAACATTGTTACACACATAATAAGTTTTAAAGGACATTCATAAGGATGTACTAAATAGTCATGAGAGTGTTTCAATTTCCCTACAAACCTAAGTTAACAATGGTTGAGTGAAACAAATCAGGAACTTGCAAAGACTTTGGAGAGCATATGGAGAAAGGTTTATATAAGTGTCATGAAAATAAAATATTGTGATAGTAAAGGAAAACATTGCAAAGTGAAGTGTACAGTGAATAGAGTTTAAGTGAACAAGAGAATAGTTGGATAGAGGTCCTTGCCCTACTCATTTTGAAGGTCAAGTTCATCATTGTGTACAACAGTGAAGACAGGGAAAGATAACAGCCTATATGAGTATGAAGACAATAATCATGTCCAAAATCATGAAAAGTGGGGCCATATAATTTATGGTAGAAAGTGTTGTGGAGTCAAAGTATGAAAAATTGTTGTTGCATTTGTGTTTTCAGTGTATCAAGAAGCTCTTCAAGGTAGAAATCTAAAATAATTGCCTTCATTGTGTCCATGGTGGGCCTTTGTTGTTGTTGTTGTAATATTAAAGTTGTTGCAAGTTATCAACATTGTTTGAAGTATATGGATCCTATTGTGCATGTTGAAGTTATAGCTATAACAAAAGCATACAAATATAAGGTGTATGCAGGAAAAGTGGTTCAATGAAACTTAAAATGTGAAAATGTTCAAAGGGCTTGTCCACACACCCATGGGACTCTTGGTGCAAGTTATGGAGCTATGAAGGATAGCTCAACTTCCCAAGGTGGGTTCCATGGTTCTCTATCTCACAAGGTCCCTCAAGCCAATGCCTTTGCTCTCATATCACTAGCAAAGTGACTTAGGGATGACGAATGCAAGAATGAGGGATGATTTAGATTGATTTTAACATGAATGCATCCTATTTATGCATGATTCTACAAATGAGTTAAACTAGATTATAAGATGACAAGGTTAGTAGCAATACTATCCTAGCATGATATAATAGTTATATGATTTAAGATAATGATAATATAAATGCTCTAAAATGCTTATTAGATTAATTCCTATTACAAAGAGAGGCTAGACGTATGCTAAAATTGAGTATAAGTGTGATACTAAAAGCTTGGATATCTTTAAAATGGAGGAATGAGAGCTCTATTTATAGGGAAAATAGGGCAATGGATGGTCAAGATTGGAGGAGCTAATCAAGGATCAGGATTGAAAGTTATCAATCCATGTTAACAAGTTCCACCAATGAAATGGTGACAATTGTCAACATAAGATTGCTTGAGAGGAGAGGTAAGAAGCATTAAATGCTTTAGGAGACCTCATGGTTACCTTAGAAGGTAAGAGTTAACGTTAGGTTAGGGTTATCCAATGGATAAAGCTTTTATCCAATGGGTAAACTCTTGTGCAAAGGTTAAAGGGATAACCATGGTCAAAGCAATGAATGCTTGATGAGACCCTTGGGTTAGATGAAGGTTGAGTTAGGAAAAAAGTCTCTAACCATGCCACTAAGGGTTAGTTAACCATTAATGGTTTGAAGACTTTGGGGACAAATTTGTAAGAGTCCTTCCAAATTTGGGGGTATTCAACAAGTTAGCTTGTTGAAGGCATAAAGGCTTTAATGCCTTTTGAAGACTTTACTCCAAATTTGAGAAGTGACCTCCTCAAATTTAGGGAAAGGGGATAATTGATGGGCTTAGGTTAATTGATTAGGATTAGATGGGTTCTAGAAGAATTTAGGAAGAAGGTTAGGAGGCAAGTGGGAGATGTAGGAAAATGCAAGTGGATGAGGGATAATAGGATTTAATTAAAATAAACTGTTTTATTTCAATTTGGTTGCAAGTTGGGAATTTAACTAAATTAGATTTATTTAATTGGGGTGAACTATTTAATAAAATGTAAATTTAATTAAAAAGTAGAGAGAAGAGATTTAATTAAATAAAATGATTTATTCAATTAAATGATATAAAGGGCTTAAGTGAATTTAAATAAAAAAATTGAATAATTTATTTAATTAAATTAGAAGATTGTGGATGATTTAATTAAATTAGATTTAACTAAATAGAGCAATGAGAATAAAATGCACATTAAATATTCATTTATGAATACGGTCACTTTTATATGTCTACGTTTTGCCCCTCTTTGAAGTGACACGTGTGCACATGTTGATTCAAAGAAAAATGATGCATCATCCAAATTTGATTATGATTAGTGTGATGTCATGTCGTGCCCCAAATTTGATAAATGATGTTGAAAATGCCCCCTCAAGAGATGACTCAAAAATTGGAAAATTTGATTTGAGTTGGTAAATTTGATTGCATTTTAAATTTTTGTCTATGTTGAATGCGATAAGTTCATTCATCTCTCAATCATGATGTTTACGGGGTTAGAAATGAGACCACGAGCAATTTACGTGTTCGTCCACACAACCCTAATTTTCATTTACCCTATAAAAAGGTTAAAAGTGATTTATTTTGTCTCATTTGTGCTTGTTGACTTTGGAGAAAGTGACACCTGGAGAAAAAGTCAAAATGTTGATTCCCTTTGCTTCTCATCAATTCGAGTGCGTTCAGAGGTATCGGAGGCCCACCATGTATGGACCACCAGTAAGTCATCATTTCTGACCCCTTTTTCATTTTTATTTTATCATTTTTAGGCATGTTTTTTAATTTTTGCTCGTGGATTTAACAGTTTAACATGTTGGGTAAAAACCATAGCACATACGATAAGAAGTTTAGTGCATGGGGTTTGATAAACTAGGGTAGCATTCGGGTAGGTTAGGATAGCACAAGGGTGGGCTAGGGTAGTGCATTGACATAGATTAGCGCATCGGGGGCATAGGGTAGCATGCAGGGGAAAAAGGGTAGCGCATAGGAAAGACCTAGCGCATAGGGTTAGCACGGGCTTGGATGGGTAATGTAGGATAGCGCGTAGGGTTAGGTTCACAGCGCAGGCCTAGGGTAGGATAGCGCATGGGGGGTTTTAGCTCTTAGGGTAGTTTAGGTGGCACATTGATAGGACAGGGTAGCACATAGGTGTATTTTAGCACCTAGGGTAAAATGGTGTAGCGCATGCTGAAGATTGGATAGTGCATAGCTAGTAGGTTAGTGCGTAGATAAAATTGTTTAGCGCGTGGGCAGAAAATTTTGGGTAAAGTAGGAATTTGGTGAGGATTTATGAGATGAAGAAAGATATGTAGGTTTTTTCCAGTTTTGTCAGGATGGGTGTGATAGTTAGTATGTGTGTCCGCTGTCATTTGTTTTGATATTTTGTCCAATATGAGTTCCAATATGGTTTGTTTGATAGATACTTGATTTGATTTGCAATGTTTCAAGTTGATGTTGACCTGATGTTGATTTGATATGATCTGGATTTTGATATGGATGTGTGATATGAACTTGATTTGATATTCATTGTTTCAAGTTGATAGATATGTGAAACTTGAGTTGTTTTACAAGCTGATATCAATGTGGAACTTGAGTTGTTTTACAAGTTGATATGAATGTGGAACTTGAGTTGTTTTACAAGCTGAAATGATTGTGGAACTTGAGTTGTGTTTACAAGTTGATATAATTTGATATGGATATGGATTTGATATGATGTGGAACTTGATTACATTTTTCAATGTTTCAAGTTGATATGAATTTGATTTTGATATGAATTGATATGATGAGGAAACCAATATTGGACATGTTTTGTTTGTGACAGGAGCACATTGGGGTGGTTCAGTCATGAGAGAGGTTTTTGAGACCATGGTCATTGATACCACGATTGACAGAGGCAGACAAGGATATCATTGAGAGGTGTGGCCTATCCTCTTTGTTGGAGATGCCTCGGTATATCATTAACCAGGGTTTGTTGACAACTTTGGCCGAGAGGTAGCATAGTGACACCAACACCTTCCATTTAGTGACAGGTGAGATCACAGTGACACCTGAGGATTGCTAACAAATTTTGTGGATTCCCATGGTAGGTGCACTATTACCATATGAGCAGACCGAGGAGGGCAAGAGAGAGGCACTTCGCCGAATTCTATAGGATGATACGGTTTGCAGATACGAGATCCCCTGGCAGGAGTTCATTGATTTGGATTACACTCCTCTATTATCAGTGCTGGCAGGATTCATAGGTGGTTTCTTATGTCCCGACCGTAGGTCAAAGGGAATAGTAGTAGGATGGGGGTTGCTCTTGGAGGACATGGTGACACAAGGTTGCTGATTTGCATGGGGGTCGGCTATGCTGGCCCACTTATACAGGGATCTGCATTAGGTTGTTTACTTGGGATACAACAGTCTATTAGCTGGGGTTACACTACTACAAGTATGGGTGTGGGAGCATATTTTCACAGCTAGGCCACTTGCGGATAGAGATAGACCTACTGGGTGCACTTATGCATAAGGATATAGAGGGATTGGTGTCCAGCGTAAGCTGGGCAAACTAGAGTATTGGAGGCGAGTGCTAGATGATATCGATACGGTCATCTGGAGACCATATATGGATTGCGAGGTATGGGCAAAGGATGGGATGGAGGTGCCCTATGTCTACATGTCTTGATTTTTGATAGGGTAGATGCCCTTCATGATTGAGAGATTCTTGCATAGCCGAGTGTTGCGGCAGTATGGATGATAGTAGGGGTTCCACAAGGAGCATGTTTGTATGCTCAACGGAGGCAGGATGTACCAGAGTGGGGACCCACTATTGATAGTGCAGCGGCAGTTGAGGAGTTCTTTCACCTAGCCGACCAGATATGGGACTACGCATATGGGGTAGTGGATGCAAGGATGACCGATGAGTTCGCCATACTATTTGCAGCACATGTTGTGGCTAGGATATTAGATCCAACGGAGATGATTCCCACTTTTGACGATGATGAGGATGAGCAGCCTGAGAGGATAGGAATATGGGGAGAGGATGGAGAGGAGTTGGATGAGGGAGGTGGGGATGGTGGAGGTGATGATGGTGGAGATGGTAGAGGAGGTGGCTGAGGTCGATGAGGGGATAGAGGGGGAGGAGATCGGGGGAGGAGAGGAGATAGAGGTGGAGACCGGGGGAGGAGAGGAGATAGGGGTGGGGATGGTGGCAATAGAGGGATTTGGGTGGAGAGAGCAGTGCAGCGAGTTGTGGTGGATAGAGGGAGGGGACGTTTATCTATTGGAGCTAGAAGTGAGGAGAGGGTAGGAGAGGTGATAGCAGTGGTGGAAGGGACTGATGAGTATAGATGGTCGATCCAGAGGAGGAGGTTAGATGTTTTACCCCCACCACTAGCGAGGATAGGGGGAGGGATAGGGGTACCACTTCACAGGTACTCATCTAGATGCAGATTCCGATGCACCAGGAGGACATGCAAATTAGGTCCCTACAGTTATCAGTGTAGCATCTACAAACACAGTTATTGGCGCATCAACGACAGATTACACAGCTGACCACAGAGTGGGATATAGTTTTAGAGCAGTTGGGTCGAGCTGAGGCTTGAGCAAAGACTTTGTAGAGAGCAGCAATGGGTGGCTCGCTGAGAGACACCTTGAGAGAGGTGTCTTTGAGAGCCAAGGAGGTGGAGTACTATCAGAGGCATTATGAGGATGCGGTGCCGAGGGAGTGCTGAGTTCCGAGTTTCACAGCCTCAAGATCCAGTCGATCCAGGCTGACTAGGTCTAGGACAGAGAGCAGAGGTGTGACAAGGCCACCTAGAGATGATCCACCTAGAGATCCAAGTGCTGGGACATCTGTTGCGAGACCATCACCCTCAGGAGATAGTCATACCCGAGAGATGTTGTCTCCATTGTATTGTGATCATTTTGTTATATTTGGCACAAAAATGACATATTTTGCACCTTTGATCATTTTTGAGATATATATATATGACACCATTTTCCTTAATCTTCATGTGATGTGTTATGGATGATGCTTTTTGTATGATTTTGATGTTTCTATGATGATGACGCAATGCTTAGATGTATGTGATTTTATATGTGATGAATATGATGTGTTAATGCATGATGTTGTGAGATGTATCTTGAAAATGAGATGTATGATATGATATGCGGTGAGATGTATCTTGAAAATGAAATGTATGATAATGATATGATGTCAGATGTATCTTGAAAATGAGATGTATGATATGTTGTGAGATGTATCTTGAAAATGAGATGTATGATATGATATGCTGTCAGATGTATCTTGAAAATGAGATGTATGATATGATATGCAACTAATTATAAAATGATATGCAAATAATTTGTAAAATGATATGCAACTAATTTGAGCATCCTCATTCTTCTGTTTGTCATTCCTGTATAGTCACATGTTTTTGCTTTCTGTGTAGTTATCATCATTGAGCATTGATTTGTTGGGATATGTTGAAAATTTATACAAGTATAATGGTATAATTGAACCATAATGACCTGAGAAAAATTTACATGATTTTTGATTTTGCAAGATAGCATAAGCATCAAGGTGTAATTGAACCAGGATGACCTGAGTGTGGCTTGCGTATAAACAGACAAGATTAAACCATTTTTATGCACAAAGTGGAATCATGTCTTTAGTGATATGCTTTGAATTACGTCTCGAGACAAATATTTGCATAGTAAAGTGATTGCCTTATAGATAGAAAACTAAAAAAAATATTAGAGTCTCTATGACTTTCTCTAACTTGATGCATTGTTGAGAAAATGTAGAGGATCCAATAGTTCAAGAAAGTTCAAGGTCAAAAATAGTCAAAACTTCATGCAAGATGCCAACATTTGATACTTCAGAAAATCATCCATCATGTGTTGTGAATCTTTTTAAGTGATCAATGTTTTGTTTTTGTGATTGTTGATTTGTTTGCTGGATATTATGTTTTGAGCTTTGCTAGAAGTTATGATGTTCTGAGGTTGCTGTAAGTTTTGATCGAAGACAAAATTTTGATCAATGCTGCCCCTAGCTGAGTTTTCCTCTTAATGTGGATATGTACAGTGATTACCAAGCCATGGTGGGATACAGTGAAATGATATTTGGATAAACCAGGATAGTGACTACACTAAGTATGTCCTGGATAATGCAATAAAATGTCAGGCGATGGCCAATAGTGCTTGACTATGGATATAAAGGCTCGTGAGGAAAGATAGATAGAGGAGTTGTCCTCTCACAATAGTGCCTATTGCTAGGTTTTCACCAGTTTCTTTTATTGTACCTTTTTATTTTCTTTTTCTTGATTTTTGATTTTTTATATTTTTTCATGCATTAGACTGCTCAAGTATAGTATTTCTTCAAATGGATGTTGTGAGTTGGTTCGTCGATCACATCTCCTTCTGAAGTTGTTAGATGATAAGTGCCTGATCCATAGGCTGATATGATAAGATAGGGACCTAACCAATTAGGTTCAAACTTCCCTTTCTTTTCCCGATCCTGCTGATTTCTAGGATTTTCTTTGAGGACTAGGTCACCAATTTTAAAAATCCTAGGGATGACTGTGTGATTTTAGCTTCGGAACATGCGTTGTTGATATGCTTTGAGGTGAGTATAGGCATGTTGGTGCTTTTCATCTAGAAGTTATAGCTCTTGCAGTCGGTTGACTTGATACTCTTCATTTGGAATGAGGCCTTTTAAAGATACTCGGAGAGATGGAATCTCTACCTCCAGGGGTAAAATTGCCTCTGATCCATACACCAATGAATATGGTGTAGCTCATGTAGGTGTGTGGATGCTAGTTCTGTATGCCCAAAGTACTAGATTGAGTTGTACGTGCCAATCTTTGCCTCCATCATTCACTATTTTCTTTAGGATTTTCAATATTGTTTTGTTGGATGCTTTAGCCTGACCATTCCCCTGTGGGTAGTAAGGTGTAGAGAAACGATGTTGGATTTTGAATTTTTCACATAGTTCTCACACATCTTGGTTCTTGAAAGGTCGTCCATTATCTATGATGATGGAACTTGGGATGTCATATCTGCAGATTAGATAATTAAGAATAAAAGAGGCAATTTGTTTCCCAGTAACTGTGGTCATGGGGACCGCTTCAATCCATTTGGTAAAATATTCTGTTGTAGTTATAATGAACTTGTGTCCATTTGAAGATGAAGGATGTATTTTGCCGACTAAGTCCAGTCCCCACTAGCAAAAGGGCCAAGATGTTGTGAATGGCTACAGTTCGTGTGCTGGTGCATGTATAAGATTGCCATGGATTTGGCATTTAGGACACTTCTTGGCAAAATGATAAGAATCTTTTTCCATTGTCGGCTAGTAATATCCCATTCTTAGAAGTTTTTTAGCAAGAGTAGGACCACTTGAATGTGTGCCATAGATACCTTCGTGAAGCTCTTGTAAAGTGGAGTCAAATTCATTACGATCAAGGAAACAAAGAAGAGTACCATCTAGACCTCAACGGTACAAAGTATCAGTAGTGAGATTATAATGGGTGGCTTGCTAGATAAATTTGCATTTTTGGTTTCGAGATAGGTCAATGGGTAGGATATTGTTTTTAAGATCATTGTATATCGGTCCGTATAACGGAGAGTCAGAACCGGACAAGGCATAGATAACATGGGATTCGGAATGGTCATAGGCTGGGGAGAACAATTGCTCTACCAGAAACTCGTAACGACTCTGTTGCTCTAGAATTTGTAGTAGTGAAGCGATAGTAGCCATTGCATTGACTGCTCTGTTGTCCAACCTTGGTATTTGCTCGAAGGCGATGTGTACAAAATATTGTTTGAAATCATCCACCATTTGTTTGTATGGTAGCAGCTTGTCGTCCTTCGTTTGATAGTAATTGTTGATATGATTGATGACTAGTTGTGAATCTTCGTAGACTTTTAATTCTATGATTATCCATTCCACGGCCATTTTGATGTCGGTAATCAGTGCCTCATATTCAGAAATGTTATTTGTGTATGGAAACATTAGTTTATATGATCTTGGTATGGTGTGCCCGTCAGGAGTGATGAACAGAATGCCAGCACCTGAGCCATGTTGAGTATAGGATCCATCTAATTATAGGGTCCATTGTTTGGTGTTTATAGTAAGAACATCTCTATCTGGAAATTCAATCTCCATTGGTTGTTTGTCTGGTAATGGTGCATTTGCCAACTGATATGCAATTACTTGTCCTTTGATAGCTTGTCGCTCTGTGTAGTGCATATCAAATTCACTGAGAACCATGACCCATTTAGCCAATCTGCCTGTAAGAGCTTCTTTGTTGAGCAAATATTTGAGAGGATCATTTTTTGTGACTAGCTTAATTCTATGAGCTAGCATGTAATGTCAAAACTTTTGAGAAGCAAATACCACTGTTAGACAAGCCTTCTCAATGAATGTATAGTTGAGTTCATATTCGTTTAATGTCCTCCTAATGTAATAGATAGCTCATTCCTTGCCTTGTTGATCTTCTTGTGCTAATAATGCCCCCAATGATATATCTATTGTTGATATGTAGAGAATGAGTGACTTTCCTTCTATTGGTGGTACTAGAACTGGCGGGTTCATTAGATATTGCTTGATTTGATAGAATGATTCTGCACATTTGGCTTCCCATCTGAATGGTACATTTTTATGTAGAAAATGGTTGAACGGAAGACTTTTATCTACTAGTTGAGCAATAAATCGCCTAATTGACTGGAGTCATCCTTGCAAGGATCTGAGTTGGCTAATATTCTTTGGTGGTTGCATCTCCATTATGGCTTGTACCTTTGTTGGATCCACTTCAATTCCCTTTGCTGAAACTATGTGGCCTAATAATTTGCCTGACATCACCCCGAAGACACACTTCTTAGGGTTGAGCCTAACTTGGAATTTCTCCAATCTATCAAAAATCCTTTCTAAGATGCTTAGATGTTCTACTCAAGTAAATGATTTAGCTAGTAAATCATCCACATAGTCCTCCATGAAGGTATGCATCATGTCAAGAAAGATTGTTGCCATTGCTCATTGATAAGTTGCCCCAGCATTTTTTAAGCCAAAAGACATGACATTCCAATAATACGCTCCCCAAGGATAGGTAAACATTATTCTATCTTGATCCTCTGGGGCTATCTTGATTTGATTATAGCTTGAAAAACTGTCCATTAGTGATAGCATTGCATGGTCTACTGTGAGGTCTACAATTATGTTGATATTAGGCAAAGGAAAGTCATCCTTTGGATAGGCTTTGTTGACATCTCTAAATCAGTGCATATCCTGATACTGCCATCTGGTTTGGAAACTGGCACGATGTTGGAAATCCATTCAGCATAGTTGATAGGTTGAATAAATCCAACATCTAACAGTTTCTTCAACTCAGCTTTGACCATGAGTGCTACATGTGGATTCATCTTTCTCAATTTTTGCTTAACTGGCTTGACTCCTAGAGCAATAGACAAGTGATGCATGATTAACTGTGGATCAATCCCAGGCATATCTGCATATGACCAAGCAAAATTGATTTGCTTTTCTTTGAAAAATTGGACAAACTCTGATTTTTGTTCCTCTGTCTTCTGCACGGTGTATGTTTTGTGCTGCTTCTATTGTACCAATGTTGATTGATTGAGTGGGCTCAATCAATATGGGTGATCGTTCCTACTAATGTTCAGGAAGAGTGTCAAGTCTCCCATTGTTAGGTGCCTTAAAAAGGTTTTCACCCTCAGATGTGTGCTTTATTTGTGATCTATTGCTTCCATTGACTAGTTTTCAGTAGTAGATCCTTTATTTCGTTCATTTTTGCGACTGAGAGACTTGGCACTCCCCTGATTGTAGATGTCGTTACTTTGTTCACTGGTAGAGTATGTTTCTAGGTTGGTGGTACACAAGTAATGGATTATGGATTCATCATTTGGGAAAATTGTTATGTCATGATTTTTCAGGTTTGTCCCATTCTATGAGGTCAGGAAAGATAAGTGGTAAAGAGTCATTGGGTGGATCAAGTTCAGCTGTTGTAAGTGTCAGGATGGAGATATCATCGTGGTTAGTTAGGGTATTAAATAAGTTAATGATTTTGTCAAGGTCTTCGATGGTATCATCTTCTGTGTAGACTTACTCAGAATGTTGCTGCTCATTTTCCTTGGCGTCATAGATATTATGTGGACCAAATTCAAGTAGTCTAGGCTTTGTGCCTTGTTCTTCTTAAGAAATGGGTATATGACTGTCATTTTCAGCAATGTCTTTAGTAACATTGGAACAACTGCCCCATTCATATTCATTTGAATTAGTCTCAAAGGTATTATCCCAAATTTTGGCAGTGTTGTGGACTGGTATGTTGTAGGGTGAAAACAAGTCTTTGATGATTGATATGAGTCTGATAGTTTTCTCTGATTCTATGTTAGATCCTGCTTCCACTCTCTGCATTTGCTCATATATTGTCTCTCCTCGGGGAAGAATGATGTTACTAGGAAGTGATTCTTCTTTGCTGGACATTGGTTCTTGAACATGATGTACTTCTGTAGTAGGTGCTTCCTTCTTTTGATTGATGGGCTTCTCTTGATGTTGCTTTCTTTCTTGATATTCACATTCCTTGCGTATTATTTCTGCTAACTCAAATAGTGCCTCTTGCCATGAGTCCTCCTTGTATTTCTTCTTTGCCTTCCACTAAGGTTTTTGGTATTTGCTTGGTGTCTTCCTTGGCGGTAGAGTGTGTTCATAGCCCAATCCTGTTTTGTCTTTACAAAATTATGAAGGAGGATCTAATGGTTCTATGATGCCTTCTTCAAGCTAGTTGATAGGTCCTTTGCCATTGTATCCCATTTGTTGCATGATCAAGTAGCCTTTTCCATACAGGTGTGTTGGTATAGCTACTTCCATAGTAGCCTCTCTGTCTTCTTCCTCATCCTTGTATAGCCAACTAAGGATGTCCTTTTCCTCTGATTCATGTGCTAGAGTGCCTAGTTGGATAAATTTGCCATCAAATTTGGTGATGGGTTGTGTTGCTTGATGTGTTGATGTTGTAGGTAATCCATGAGATTTAGGCGATGCTAGTAAATTGGCTAAACACAAAGGTTTCAAAGAGTATTCTCCCATGCCTTGCTCTTTGATTTTCATTTTCTGCTTGAAATCCATAGATAGTGATTTAGACTTTTCTTGTTGAAGATCTGGTGCTGAGGAACTTTGTTTTTCTCTATTATGTGGAACCAAGTTGTCTTGGGCTGCCCCCATAGCATTACAATGTTGAAATGGGTTATGATCTTTTGATATAGAAATTTCTTGTCCATTGTAGGGGAACTTAACACGCTGGTGATAAGTAGAAGGTATTGCTTGCATTTCAAGTGTCCAAGGTCGACCCAATAAGATATTATATGTGAGGTCTAGGTCTAAGACTTGGCACATAGTGTCCTTTTGTATTGGTCCTACTTGAATTGGCAACATTACTATTCCTTTGGATGATCTTTCTTCATCATCGTATGCTTTGATAGTGATCTTTTTGTGTGGATCAATAGATTTCTCAGAGTATCCTAATGCATGGATAAGTTTCAAGGTACAGATATTGAGTCCAGCTCCTCCATCTATTAATACTCTTTTGACTTGATGCTTGTAGACCAAGACTTCAATGTGGAGTGGAGTATTGTGAGGATGACTTAATGAAATATTATCACTCTTAGAAAAGGTAAGGTTATGAGGCTCCGTCATGTGAGCTACCATGGCTTGGAATTTGTCAACATTTAGATCTTGAGGTACATTCGTTTCCAATAGGGCTTGTTCCAAGATATCTTTGTGTTTTGGAAAAGTTTTAGCAACTCCAGCATAGATATTTGAGCAGGAGTTTTGTGCAGTTGACTGACTAGATCATATTGAATCTTGGGTATGGTGTTTGTTGTTGACGTATGCCCCTTTAAGACATATTTTTGAGCTCTGGTGGTTACATTGACGGATTCATGTTTATGCTTGTCTTTGATCGTGATGATGTTTACTTGATTGTCCTTAGCTAATACATGATTGATGGTGTTATTGTATATGTGATTGATACGAGCTCCACGTGTATCATTTGAGGTTGAAGCTCCATCCTTGTTGTAGTTTGGAAGAGGATTCTTAAAGGCTCCATGGTCACCATTTGTCTTGAGACCATCGACTGTCAAATCACCTCAATCAATCATGTCTTGAACAATGTTTTTCAGTCTCATGCAATCATTTGTTTGATGGCCTTTGTTTCGATGAAAATCACAAGTGTGAGTCTTTCCACCTGGGTAGTTTGATTTGTGGTTCAAAGTTGTTAATTGTTGGTAAGGAGATAATTTTGTTTGTCAGGAGTTCTCTAAATGCTGACTCAGATGATTGCCCTAGTGGTGTGTAGACGCGTTTTGGAAAGTTATTGGTGTTACCTTGTGAGTTTGGATTAGGTCCTCAATTGGTGTTATTGTCTTGGGTATTGTTGGTGTTGTTTGTGTTGAGATGATATTGATTGGTATTTGGTGCATAAGTGTTAGTACCTTGGTTAGCACCCTTTTGATTCTTGGTAGCCTGAGGATTGCCTAATAAAGCTAACATTGGTTGTTTGGACTTCGTATCATTAGGATCGTTTCCTCCTTCATTTCAGGTCCAGAACCTAGATTTGTCTAAGTTGTTATTGTTTTGGTTATTGTAATTAGATGAATTTGTCCCTTCTTTGAAAAATTTCAATATTCCTTTCTTGACACATGCGTCTTCTACTTGGATGCCATTCTCAATCAATTTAGCAAAAGATGGTATGCATTGGTGTTTGATTCTGTAACTCATCTCGCTATTTAAATTGTTGATGAAAATTTCCATCTTTTCCTTCTCAGGCACATCTCAAGGATATCTTGAGACAATCCATCACCAACGCTGAAGGAACACCATAAATGTTTTGTTGTTCATTTGTTTGGTATTGTAAACATCTAGCATGGTGATGGCATGTTGAATGTTGTAGGAATATTGAGTTGTGAATTTGTCAACTAACTCATCAAAGGATCTGATAGGAGGTGTGATTTTGGATAACCATTCCATTGTTTGTCCTCCCAAGCTTCTTGGAAATAATCTCATTAAATAGGTGTCATCATGGGCAAATTCAAGAATCATGGTACAAAATTCTCGAACATGATCACGGGGATCACTTTTCCCATCATATTTGTCAAATTTGGGAACATCTGAATTTGGGGTAAAAGGTACCATGTTTAACCACCTGTCAAAAGGATAAGGAAAAATTACATTCAAGGTATACCATATTGTTGTCCCTTGTTGCATGTCTTGCATTTGTCTTTGCAACATTTGCATTTGTTGAGTGAGACCAATCAAAGGCACATTTGTTTGCCGAGGGAAGAGTTCTTCCCTTGCATTGTTTCTAGTTTGGAACGGTGTGCGCAGCGGTATGTTTTGGTCAGGGATGTTTTGCTTGGGTAAATTTTGCTCAGGTAAGTTTTTCTTAGGTATGTTTTGCTCATGGTCACGTAATTCCTCCTCTCTTTTTTGTTCTTGATAAGCATAGTGTTGAGACCTTGTTCTGAATATGTCAGTATCGAAGTCTTCAGGGAGTTTAACTCCTTTGCTTGTGAGCATAAGTAGGTATTTTTCCTTGTCATTTTCCATGAGTCTTTCTACAAGTTTTTGAAATGAAACGCTTTCTTGACACTCTTGGAGGAGTTCCTCAAAAATTTTGGTGTCTTCTAGATTTGGACATTCGAAAGGATTTGATAATCTTCGATCCATGTTGGAATCTGGTTGTGTTTCGCTTTGTTTGTTTCGTTGAGAGCGAGTAACAGCTGGCATCTAGTAGAAACTTTTTGTGACAAAGGGAACAAGCTCCTCTTCGATGTTTTTCTCAGGGGTTGGTGGTTCAAATCGAGGTATATTGTAAGTGATGCACACTTCAGGGAATAAGGCCGGATTGATCTTTCCTCCTTGATTTAGGCATTGACTAAATGTTGATTTTTAATAGAATGATCTACTCCTCAATGGTTCCTTGTCAAATTCATTTGTTTTGTCTTGAAGATACAAGTGCATATGATGAAGGAATTTTCGATGAGATTTGAAGAGTTGGCGATTGATGTATAAAAATTTATTCCTTTTGGAAAGTTTCAGAGAACTGGGTTGTTGTTTCCTCAACTTAGTGTTATGATAAATACTCTTTCTTCTCAGAATATGAGGATTAGTCATGCACAAGCAATCAATGGTTTCCTTTGATTTGTTTTGGATTTAGTTAGCTTGTTTGGAAACTCAAGTTTTACTTTATCAAATGAAGGTTTAGATGCCCCCTCACGACAAAGCGTGTCAAATGATATGGAATAGGAGTTTTCCCGATATGGAAACTTGATTTGACAACTTGGAGTTTAAAACAAGTATGTTTTGGATAAAAATTCATTTGATTTGAAGGACCTTTTGATACGTGTGATGATGTTTCTCGATTTTGATAGGAGAGATGTGTTTTATCTTGCGACTCGTTTTCAGATTTTGACAACTTTGTTTTACGGAAAACTTGCTTTTGGAATAGTTTTTGATACTCTGTTTTTGATTCTCTATTTGAGGAAGTTCAAGCTGAGGGAAGAAGGCTCCCTAAACTGTTTTCAGATTTTTCAAAAATAGCTTCTATTCTGCCCCCTATTTTCTTAGTTTCTGCTATGGCTAGGACAGAAACCCAATGCACTATTTAATTTCCTCCATGCACTAGAGAACAGACTCCACACGCTAAGCTGCCCTCTGTAATGCGCTAACTGGTTATTTTAAATTTGTTTTGGTCTAAAAGGTTATGCGCTAATATGGGCTGCCAATGTGCTAACTGTTGGTCTCAACGTGCTAATTCTTGATCCCAATGTGCTAAGCTGTTGCTTCAATGCACCAAAATGTTTCCAAAAAGCGCTAAGTTTAAATTGCTAATTTTGATTTGATGATGCGCTAAAGTTCAGACTAAATGTGCTAAAGAAAAGCTTTAGTGCGCTAGAGGATGGTTTTGAAGCGCTAAGAGGTTGCTCTTACGCCCTAAACTACCCTGATAGTTTGACTTGGTGGTTTTTCTGCAATAACTTTGTTTTTAATGATGATGGATGATTTTTTGAAGTAATAAATGAAAGCATGACACAAAAGAGGTAACCATTTTGCTTAGTCTAAACAATGAGTGTATGTTCTGCGAGGATGTGTTCAAATCCCCAATGTTTTAACAGGTTTTAGATACAACAAAATACAAATCAGTCGGACTCTTTATTCAAGGGTCATAAGTACTACCATATCCCACTAGTCTCGATACTCCGTCAGCTTAGACAGCCTTGTCACCCCCTAGGGGGCGCCCCTTTTTTTGCCTTTTGCCAAAAAATTACCCAAAGTGAATTGCTTCACAATTGAGTAGTTATCTTGGGAGATATATGGTGAGCGATCTTGGGGGCAGATTCTTCCCCACCCTTGTACTATGATATTACAAATGTTTGGATACCGACTCGGCTCAAAGTTTCTATGCTAAAGTTTGTAATCAGGCTTCTCGTTCGGCCATCAGTGATAAACTCCCTCGGGAGGCTTCCCAACCTTTAGAACAAAGGCTTTACGTATCTCAAGGATACTGGGGGAAGGCTAATCACTGCGCGCAACCGTTGAATATGACTTTTGTCACTTTCCACTTTTGATTATAGTGGGTTGGAACACTTGGCGTTAAAGTCATTTCCCACTTAGGTCGTTCCCCTCACACCAGCCAAAGAATGGATTTAAGAGTTTTTCAACCCCTCGGGAAGGTAGGCTTGCTAAAGGATTTAATGCAATAAACACTGAAAACGTAAGAGTGGTATGGCTTTTTGATCACCCAATTAAGGGGAGAGCATATTCCTTCCACTTTCGTAGCAAAGCAAACAAGTGTTCTTTTTAACCTTTTATTGCAATGATTTGGTAAAATCTATATGGAGGTGTTGCTCCACAAAAACATGGTGTTTTTTTTATTTCTTCAAATCAATGATTATCTTATCTAGGAAAAGAACCTGGTCAACAAAGCAAAACTTTGATGTTTGGTCAACAAAAGAAATCGACTAAAGGGGAATAACTTCCCTCTTTAACTTGAAACAAAAATTTAAACAAGTGTGGTTCTTTTTCCTTGCAAAAATTGAAATTTGATCCTTTTATGCACCAAAAGATGGTGAGGTTCTTTTTAAGCTCCTTTTGCAAAAATAGAAAGATTGTCTTGTTCTTTTTAGAGCCCAAAAATGAAAATTTTTCTCCTAAGAAAGCAAGAAAGATTTCTTTGTTGTTCTTTTTATTTGCCCAAAATAAGGTGAGTTCAATTTTATTTAAACAAGAAAAAGAAAGAAATTTGAATCTTAGCTAACTTTAGAAAAGTAAAATTTAAACTACTTTAATTCTAGCCTAAATAGAATAGATTCAAAACTTGCAATCAAAATGTTAGTAACCTGCAGAAAACCGGTCAATTAGTTAGCTAAAAGGTGAGTTCTGTGGACTTCAACAAGTCTAAATTTTGATTTCTATTACAAATTAATTTTTTGTTTTCTGTCTATGATGCGCTAAAGAATGCACTATAAGCACTATAGAATAACTTGAATGCACTATCAGACAGACCCGATGCGCTGAGATGTTTTCTAAATGCGCTGCTCTGTTAAGTTACCGCACCGAGACCTACAGGAAACATGTTAAAAATTCTATGCGCTAAGGGGTGGTTTTTACGCATTAGGAAATGAGTCCCACACGCCGAAAAATGTACTAGATGCGCTATAATGTTAACCTGATGCGCTAAGGGATGTTCCCCATGTGCTAATTCCTGTTTCCCATGTACCTATAAAAGTGGTTAGATTCAAAACCCAATTTGATTAATGGGGTTGGGCCCCACGGCGGGCGCCAGAAATGTATGCGAGAAAAGTGGTTCAATGAAACTTAACATGTGAAAATGTTCAAAGGGCTTGTCCACACACCCATGGGACTCTTGGTGCAAGTTATGGAGCTATGAAGGATAGCTCAACTTCCCAAGGTGGGTTCCATGGTTCTCTATCTCACAAGGTCCCTCAAGCCAATGCCTTTGCTCTCATATCACTAAGCAAAGTGACTTAGGGATGATGAATGCAAGAACAAGGGATGCTTTAGATTTATTTTAACATGAATGCATCCTATTTATGCATGATTCTACAAATGAGTTAAACTAGATTATAAGATGACAAGGTTAGTAGCAATACTATCCTAACATGATATACTAGTTATATGATTTAAGCTAATGATAATAGAAATGCTCTAAAATGCTTATTAGATTAATTCCTATTACAAAGAGAGGTTAGATGTATGCTAAAATTGAGTATAAGTGTGATACTAAAAGCTTGGATATCTTTGAAATGGAAGAATGAGAGCTCTATTTATAGGGAAAATAGGGCAATGGATGGTCAAGATTAGAGGATCTAATCAAGGGTCAGGATTGAAAGTTATCAATCCATGTTAACAATTTCCACCAATAAAATGGTGACAATTGTCAACATAAAACTACTTAAGAGGAGAGGTAAGAAGCATTAAATGCTTGAGAAGACCTCATGGTTACCTTAGAAGGTAAGGGTTAAGGTTAGGTTAGGGTTATCCAATGGATAAAGCTTTTACCCAATGGGTAAACTCTTGTGCAAAGGTTAAAGGGATAACCATGGTCAAATAAATTGAATAAGTTATTTAATTAAATAGAAGAATGTGGATGATTTAATTAAAATAGATTTAACTAAATAGAGGAATGAGAATAAAATGCACATTAAATATTCATTTAGGAATACGGTCATTTTTATATGTCTACATAAGGTAATCAAATTTAAGTTTCATATAATTGAGTTCCAGACAACTTGCATCAAGTACAGAGCAAGGAAATGCTAGACACTTCTCAACTTATGTCTACAGTGAAAAGTCATACATATAGGAAGTGTTGAAATAGTAGCTAGCTCGGATACCTATCTATTGTATTTAATGTTGTCAATGACAATTAAAATATACATGTATTATCTCTCATACAATTCGAACTATTTTGGGCTAGACCCAAACGCATGTAAAGTGAAGGCAAATGATGTAACTTAGGGCTGGGATCAAATACATGTAACTTGTAATTATATATTGTTATGGATAGAACAAGACCTATGTATAATGTAACTTGTAGATAGGGTAGGCCCAATTTGGGCAGTAAAATCAAATATGTATTTTTAGCAATTATGTAATTGGGTTGGGCCCAAACTCATGTAGCATGTGGTAAAAGGAAAACAAGCAATAACGTGTTAATAGGTCAAGACCTATTTGGACGATATACATAATATTATTATTAAATTAATAAGCAAGCCGACTTAGGGTATTGGTGCCAAACGTTGGATATAAAACCAACAGCAAATGAAGTCATCTTCATTATCACATGCAATCTTCTCTCCAATATTGGTGATCTCTCTCTCTCTCTCTCTCTCTCTCTCTCTCTCTCTCTCCCTTGCTTGTGCGAACTTGCTTCTCATCTACTATGTTAAGTTATTAAGGTTGGCTGCTTCTCATCTACTATGTTAAGTTATTAAGGTTGGCTGTTAGGTGATGCTATCAAGATGATCTTGCGAAATTAATGAAGACTCACCTTGTGCAAATTTGATGTTGATCTTTCTTAGTCATCTGTTGTTGATAAGGGCTATGATCTTCATTGTTATATAAAGAGAAATTCATATCTGCTAACCTGTTGATTGGACAGCAGTCTAAGATAAGTTCACTTGCCTTGTAATTTCCTATATTTGAGATAATACATATTCTACTTTGTTGATGGGTTTTTCACCTCCAAGAGGGAGGTTTTCCCAAGGTATTGGTGTATCTTGTCTTGTGTTTTCATTCTTGTTACTATTCTATTATAACCTGATTATTTAAGATTAACATTTGATTTCTTAAAATTAACCTGGGTAAAGTGGAATAGGGTATGTAGAGACCCTAGGAAGTGTTGGAACAAGCTGGTGAGGTTGATATTTCTATTTGGTCATCTTGGTGAAGCCTAGTGAAGGAAGGTGAAACAAGAAGAGTTGAGTTTTCAAGAAGAAAGAATGGTGAGTTGCATCCATTCTCTTGGTGTTGTACTTATAAGATGACACTTTATATGAGATTATCAATTTGGGATATACTTATAAGAAATATGTGCATATATAGTAGATAAATTCATTTCATGTATATATATAGTAGATAAGTTTTGGTAGCTCCCAAGAACAACTAACTTAGATAAGATAGATAAAGTCATTTCATCTCCCTGATTGGCTTTAAAGGCTCTTATATTTGGGTTAGCTAATTCCCTATCAGCACCATTTTTAATAGGTTTACCAGTACTCAGTGGTTCATACAGTCCTCTTAGTAGTTGGACCATCTCAACCATGGTGCACCTGATCATATTAGCTTGAAACCAGTGCACCTCATATTAGCTTCAAACCTATGCCCCCTATTGGTAGTTGATTGGGATAGAATATCATTCATTTTACATATCAATGAGGTTTGCTCTACGTCTAGATAATAATATTTTAAAAATAAAAAAAAATGTTTGTCGGAATTACGATAGGGACTAAGCTTTCCACTGATGATGGAATTGTCAGACCAACAACGTTCTCATTGGTGCAAAGTTTTTGGAGTCATCGAAACCAACTCAAACTACACAAACATCCAATAAGGATGTTGTATGTCCAGTGACACTTCCTTGTCGAACGGTCGTTGATGCATATTAATGGACCGATGACACAACCGTCGGACAAACAGCATCCCCATTGGTGCAAAGTTTCAGACTTCCGTCAAGTTTTTGACGCAGTCTAAACAAACATCCGACGGGGATGTTGTATGTCCAATGACTTTTTTGATCAGAAAAGCAATCATGCTCGTCATCAGCAGAGTCCATGGGATTGTCGTATTTCTGACGGTCAGAGGCATCATCGACAAGTCTCACGATGAGTTTTTCGACGGCTACTTTTGTCGGCACTCCGACGAAAAGTAGTCACAATTTTGACAATCGACCATCAGAAATTAGCCCCGAATGTACTAGTGAATGCACTTCAAAATAGGTTGGCTCCATTGACTCTTCAGGATAGCCTACACTATGATGTTACCCCGATAACCTAAGGTGGTCTCATTGGGTCATCGGCTCATGCCCAAAACTGATACCCTGATAAGCGAAGCACTCCGAGACAAAACAGAGTGGACTCATCAGGACTTCGGCATAGCCTTCATCATTTTGACCTGATTGCCGATATCAACCCGATCTCCGAAGGCGACTTCATCGGGTATCGGCGTAACTCCAGACCGGAACCTCTGATAGCCGATGACAACCCAGAGCACCTAAGATAGGTCCATCGGATCATGGACACAACTCTGTTATAGTCTTCCTAAAAGTCAAAGTTATCCCGATGATCAAAGTCGACTTCGTCGGGTCATTGGGATGACTTCAAACCTGCTATGCCGATATCCAAATAAGTCACTCCGATCAGAAAGTTTTCAATAACCAAGAAGGTAACAAGGTAACGCTCTGCTGCGCCATTGGTGTAGGCTACTCAGATCAACCCAAACATGGTCAGGAGAATTTGAGGGATATTACCAACAATAGTGTGGTGTGAGGCTGAGAGAGAAAGAAGAGAGGCTAAGAGTAACCGATGAGTGATAAGATAGAGTAATCTGATAATTGGCAGTGTGAGAACCAGTGAAGAAGAGAAGTTTGTTAATAAGTAGTAGTCTATTGATCAGGTGTTGTAGAACTCATTTGCAACTAGGCGCTATAACTGTATCAAAATTGTATTTCATTATACATCACCGATCGGAGCTTGGTGCAGGGGTTGGTACTCCTTGGGTTGCTTCCCTAAATCATTGTAATCCATTGTTTTATTATGAGGTTGGATTGGAGAAGTAGACTCTAGCAACATTTCTCACCAAGGTTTTTCCCATGTTGGGTTTTCCTCATACATCTCGTGTTGTGGGTTGAATTTGTGTGTTTGCCTCTTTTGATATCCATATTTTTCTAACCGGTTTGATTGTTTAGTTCTTAGGGTGATAATTGGTATATCAAGGTTGTTTAAAAAGAAAATAATTTAGATACCATTGTTTGGTGCAGGAGCACCTCATGACTAAGATAATAAGAGCAATAAAGGCTAAAGGACACACATAAGAATGTAAACTTTCAATCTATGTAATAAGGTAGTCTTGTTTATTTGATGTTTGATTTGTTGGTAATAAACCCCACCTTGTTAACCAATGACATGGATTTGGCAAATTGATAAGACACCATGGGCATATGGGTCTAGGGGTATTTGGTTGAGTATTTTTCTAGGTGTTTAAGTGTTGGAGATGTCTTAGGAAGGTTTAGGACATGTTGAAGCACCTCTAGGTAGGCGGATTTAACATATGTCAAAAGTTGCTCAAACTTGACAACTTTGTTGACAACTTTTAATGACAACTTTTGGTTGCAAATAGAAACTTCCTTCCAATGGTCACCTTGGTTGAAAAGGTGGTTGATAACCATTGAGGAAGGTATAGAATGCCATCCCAAATCATCATTGAGATGAGAGAATGAATTTGTAAACTTTTGGCATCATTGAAGTAATATATTTCTGAGAATTTCCTGCAATTCCATTATTCTACACGGTGTACCGTACTGTATGATCATTTTGGAGTTAGGAAACCAGTTTGATGTGTTAGAGTGGTTAATAACCTTTTAGATGCATTAATTCTAAGTTTTAATTCTCCAACACAAGGAAGAAATCGGCAAATTTCTGGAAGTGTTCTAGATTTGACAGTTTTGTCTAGGGTTTTGCAAAGAAATGGCCTTACCTTGTTGATCCTTCATTGGTGGTTCACGGCTTTGAAGGGGATGAAAATATGGCTAATGTATTTTAGGATTTTAAAGGCCTTTTGTAGGTTAGTACCAGTTGGAGGTGATGGTTTGATGCATTAAGGTGGGCAACTCCATGTGGCCATCGTGCAAGTGTAAGCAAATAGGTCTCACATCAGGGGTTAAAGGTCTGATCATGGCCTAAGACTTAGGAATTGGTGTATTTGCAATGGCTTAAGATTATTCCTTGAGTTTTTTTGGTGAGTTAAGTTCAGTTTCTATACACTCCTTTGTAAAATAGGCCTAATTGGGCTATACTGGTCTCCTAACCAAAGTAGGGTTTGGATTCTTGTGTTCCCTACTGGTAAGAACCCTTAGGATATGTTTTGTAACTCCCAAAAGGGTATCCAAATCTGGTATTTTTTATCTATTATTTTGGAGAAATAAAGAGTTAAGTGTGGAAAACCGATCTGGCAGGGCTACTAGGTTTTGTAGGCCTTGTTGCAGCAGTTACCCAAACCGGTAGAGGGAACCTGAATTCAATGATTGAAGGAGGTCTCCCTACCCTAGGGGACTTCAAATAAAACCTTAAATATCCATTTTTGCATAGGAGAAGGGACCAAACCATTGTTGACCATAGGGTCCTTGTACCAGTCAATAAAAGAGACCTTGTACCGGTAGCCTTTTGTTTGGAAGAAAGGGATGGGGGACTTGTCAAATTGATATTCCTTAACCCCTGGGAGTGTTGTGTGATTTCTAGGGTCCTTGGTGTGCTCTTGGATTAGGGGAACCTATCCTATACCTATACTGGGACTCTGCATCATATTGGTATCAAAGCATAGGATGAATCCTTTTGGGAAGAAGAATAGTACATGTCAGTAGAAGAATCAGAGGGTGAGGTTAGAAGAATGCCTCCAAAGGTGGAAAATGTGGAACTTGCTAGGATGGTGCAAGAGAATAGGGAAGAGAATGATCAGCTTAGAATGTTGATTGAGAACTTGGAAGGCAAACTAGAGAGAGGAGGACCTAATGGCTTAGAGGAAGTGGAAGAAGAGGAAAACCCACAAGGGCAGGAAGAAGAGGAGGTTCCTGCAAAGCATAGGTACCTAGTCAATGCCTTGAAGTCTGTAGAGAGGAGAACCATGGACCACAAATAAAATCTTCATATTTTTAGTGGGAAGATGGATGTTGATGGAGTGATGGATTGGATAGAGTCCTTAAACAACTTCTTTGAATGTGAAGACATTGCTGACAACCAAAAGATGAAGATTGCCAAGTCAAAAATGCAGGGAGCAGCCCTGACATGGTGGAATTTTGTGCAAGGAGAAAGAGTGAAAGAGGGAAGAGGAATGATCACCTCTTGGAAGAAGATTATTACAGAGATCAAGGGAGTATATGTACTTGAGGAATATGAAGTCAAATTACACAAGAGAAGGCAGAATCTCAGACAGAAAGAGATGGATGTGTGTGCCTATACTGAAGAATTTCAGAAATTGAGTATAAAGTCTAAGAAGGTTGAAGATGAAAGTGAAAGAGTGGCAAGGTATCTAAACGCCCTAAGGTGGAACATACAAGAAGAGTTGAACCTCTTGTGCCCTGACACTGTTCATAGATGCTATCAATTAGAATTAAAGGTAGAGGAGAAGCTCAAAAGAAGACAAGAGAAGAGTAGTAGAGGAAGGGGTAAGCAACCAAGAGGAAGGAGCAACTTGAGAGGAAGAGGATCAAATTTTGAATTTCAAGGAGACAGCAGTAAATACTCCTCAAGGAATGACAGCAACAACAAAGGCAACTTCAGAGGTAGAAGGCCAAATTTCAGAGGAAGAACATCAGGAAGAGGAGCAAGAACAACAAAATGTTTTAACTGCAAGCAAGAGGGACACATTGCCAGCAGATGCCCGAAGAAGATGGGGTCTAGTTCCCAAGGAGAAAGGAGAGACAATCTAACCCAAGAATCAGATTACTAAGGCAGTAGTAAACCTAATTCATATGGTTATCCAGAGACCAGAGAGGAACTATTGTTGAGAAAAACCCTCTTGAAGGTACCAACACTTATGGATCCACCTCAGAGGAAGACTATCTTCTGCACCACTTGCCAATCAGGAGGAAAGGTATGTAAAGTTCTGGTTGACTCAGGGTCTACTGATAATTTTGTGTCAATAGAAATGGTAGAGAAGTTGAAATTGAGGAGGATACCCCATCCATACCCCTATAAGGTGTCTTTGCTCACAAAAGGGCAACAAACTCTTGTAGAAGAGCAGTCATGGGTAGAATTCCAGATAGGAGCATATAAAGATAAAATTTTGTTTGATGTTGTTAACATGGATGCTTTTCACCTCTTGTTTGGAAGACCATGGCAGGATGACCTCAAATCACACCATGATGGCTTTAGGAATACCTATTCCATCACAAAGAATGGCAAGGTCATAGAGCTACTGCCCTTGACTGAAAACAGAGAAGAGCAGAAAGAAACTAAGTCCAAGGTGATGATGATGGAGGGAAAACCATTCCTAAAGGAGATAAAGATGGAAGAAGGAATATGCTTTGCATTGCTTCCAATACCAACCTAAAAGGAGAAGCCTACTGCAGATGACAGAGTAGAAGGAAAGGACAAGGATCTCAGTCTGGAAGTGAAGGAGATCATTGGTAGATACCAAGGCATAGTTGTAGATGGAGTGCCAAGGAGTTTGCCACCAATGAGAGAGATCATTCACTATATTGACTTGATCCCAGGAGCTACATTGCCTAACAATGCTGCAAACAAACTCACACCACAGAAAAATGAGGAGATGGCAAGGTAGATTCAAGAGTTTCTAGACTCTGATCTGATTGGAAAGAGTCTTAGCCCATGTGCAGTACCAGTAGTTTTGGCACCCAAAAAGGATGGAACATGGAGGCTTTGTACTGAATCAAGAGCTCTCAACAAGATCACCATAAGGTATATATTTCCAATGCCTAGGATAGAGGATTTGCTTGATTGTTTGGGGGGTGCAAAATATTTTTTTTAAATTGATTTGAAGAGTGGATACCACCAAATTAGGACTAGGCCTAGTGATGAGTGGAAAATAGCCTTCAAAACAAATCAAGGGTTGTATGAGTGGAAGGTTATGCCATTTGGTTTGTCTAACACTCCAAGTACATTCATGAGACTCATGAATGAAGTTTTAAAAGAATTCATAGGGAAGTTTGTAATAGTGTATTTGGATGACATCCTAGTATTCAATAGGACAAAGGAAGAACACTTAAGGCATCTAGCCATGGATTTGAAAAGGTGGAGTGAAGAGGAATTGATGATCAATATGGAGAAGTGTTTGTTCATGCAAGAAGAGCTCATCTACCAAGGATTTGTGATCTCCAAAGGTCACTTGAAGATGGATCAGGATAAGGTAAATGCAATTCTTTCTTGGCCTACTCCTGAGACTATTGGTGAAGTTAGAAGTTTCCATGGATTAGCCACATTTTATAGAAAGTTCATAAGAGGTTTCAGTCAGATATGTGCTCCAATGTTGGAAACCATAAACAGTGGTCAAAAGTGTAGGTTTTCTTGGACAAAGGAGGCGGATGAGGCATTTGAAACTCTCAAGAAAAAGGTAGCTCAACAACCAGTACTTTCTTTACCTGATTTTAACAAAGTATTTCAGATTGAATGTGATGCTAGTCATGTGGCCATAGGAGCATTCATAAGCCGGGATGGAAGACCTATAGCATTTTTTAGTGAAAAAATCAATGAGGCAAAGAGAAAATATTCTTCTTATGACCTAGAAATGTATGCACTAGTTCAAGCATTGAAAAAATGGAGACACTACCTGCTACCAAAGGAATTTGTTGTCTATACTAACAATCAAGCCTTGAGTTTCATTAATAGCCAAGAAAAGATAAGCCATAGGCATATGAAGTGGGTAGAATCCCTACAAGCCTATACCATTTCCATAAAACACAAGAAAGGAGTAGCCAACAAAGTGGTTGATGCACTAAGTAGGAGAGTGTTAACCATATCTGAAATCCAATTAGAAAGCATTGGGATTAATGCAATGAAAGATATGTATGCTACAGATGAGGACTTTAAGGAGATTTACAAGGCATGTATTGAATTTGGTGAAAGGTATCATGTGGATTTTTCTGATTTTCTGATCCAAGATGGACTTATTTTCAAAGGTGGGCAATTGTGCATACCAAAGTGCTCAATGAGGACTAATATCATCAAGGAAAAGCATAGTGGAGCTATGGCAAGTCATTTTGGCTTGGACAAGACACTTGACTTAGTAAGAAGGCACTACTTTTGGCCAAAATTGTAGGTTGATGTAAGAAAGTTTGTAGATACACGCACCATTTTCCAAAAGGCAAAAGGAAGAAGTACCAATGTTGGTCTCTATCAACCCTTACCCATTCCCTCAAGACCTTGGGAAAGTGTGTCAATGGACTTTGTAATGGGTTAACCTAGGACCCAAAAGGGGTTTGACAGTGTATTTGTGATAGTGGATACGTTTAGTAAAATGGCACATTTGTTGCCATGTAAATCCACTAGTGATGCATTTTATATAGCAGATTTGTTTTTCAGAAAAGTAGCAAGGATTCATGGACTTCCATTGAACATAGTGTCTGACAGGGATGTCAAATTTGTTGGCCATTTTTGGAGAACTCGATGGAGGAAACTTGGCACCAATCTATCCTTCTCATTAGCCTATCATCCACAAACGGATGGGCAGACAGAAGTAGTAAACTGGTCATTAGGGAATTTGTTGATATTTCTTACAAGGCAGCATGGTGAAAAGTGGGATTCAATCTTACCTCAAGCTGATTTTTCCTACAATGACACTATAAACAAAAGAACAGGGAAGTTACCATTTTAGATTGTGTATGGGTTGCATCCAAGAGGGGTATTGGAGTTGAGAAAACTACCACATATGGATCCCATAAGTGCAGATGATGAGAGGTTTGCTAAAGCCATAAAGGAAGTCCATGAGTAGGTCAAAATACAACTTCAAAAGTCATCAGAAAAATACAAAGAACATGCAGATCAGAAAAGGAGAGAGGTATAGTTTTAGGTTGGAGATTTGGTTTGGGCAAATTTGAAGAAGGAAAGCTTACCCAAGGGCAAACACACTAAGCTCATGCAAAGGAAAGTAGGACCATGTCAAATCTTGAAGAAGTTTGGCACCAATGCTTATGAAATTCAATTACCATCAAACCTTGGCATATCTCCTATTTTTAATTTTTGTGATTTAACTCCTTTTAAAGGTGATTCTAATGTAGGTAACTCACAGCAGGTCCTAGAAGAAGCAACAAATATAGATTTTCCCAAACATGAGCCACCCAAACTTGAAAAAGTGTCGGACACCAGGATTGTAAAGAAGACAAGGAACAATGAGTACAAACAATACTTGGTCAAATGGAAAGGAAAACTAGACTCTGAAGCCATTTGGTTGAATGAAGATCAGATCAAGAAGCATGGCACTACATTACATGACCTCATCTCAAGTGGACTTGAGATTCATTCATCCCAAGAGAATGGTGCAGGATAACCTCATGACTAAGATAATAAGAGAAATAAAGGCTAAAGGAAACACATGAGAATGTGACCTTTCAATCTATGTAATAGGGTAGTCTTGTTTGGTTGGTTGATTGTTTAGTGCTTAGGGTGATAACTAGTATACCAAGGTTGTTTAAAAAGTAAAGAATTTAGATACCATTATTTGGTGCAGGAGCACCTCATGACTAAGATAATAAGAGAAATAAAGGATAAAGGACACACATGAGAATGTGACCTTTCAATCTATGTAGTAGGGTAGTCTTGTTTATTTGATGTTTGATTTGTTGGTAATAAACCCCACCTTGTTACCTAATGAAATGGATTTGGCAAATTGATAAGCCACCATGGGAATATGGGCCTAGGGGTATTTGGTTGAGTATTTTTATAGGTGTTTATGTGTTGGAAATGTCTTAGGAAAGTTTACGACATGCTGAAGCACCTCTAGGTAGGCGGATTTAACATATGTCAAAAGTTGCTCAAACTTGACAACTTTTAATGACAACTTTTGGTTGCAAATAGAAACTTCCTTCCAACAGTCACCTTGATTCAAAAGGTGGTTGATAACCATTGAGGAAGGTATAAAATTTCATCCCCAATCATCATTGGGATGAGAGAATGACTTTGTAAACTTTTGGCATCATTGAAGTAATATATTTCTGAGAATTTCCTGCAATTTTGTTATTCTACATGGTGTACCATATTGTATGATCATTTTGGAGTTAGGAAAATAGTGGGATGTGTTAGAGTAGCTAATCATCTTTCATATGCATCAATTATGAGGTCCTAATTCACCAATACAAGGAAGAAATCAGCAAATTTCTGGAAGTGTTCTAGATTTGACAGTTTTATCTAGGGTTTTGCAAAGAAATGGCCTTACCTTGTTGATCCTTCATGATGGTTCATGGATTTTAAGGGGATGCAAGTATAGCCAATTTATTTTATGATTTTAAATGCCTTTTTTAGGGTAGGACCAATTGGAGACGAGGATTTGATACATTAAGGTGGGCAACTCCATGTGGCCACCATGCAAGTGTAAGCAAACAGGTCCCACATCAGAGGTTAAAGGTCTGATCATGGCCTAAGACTTACTAATTGGTGTATTTGAAATGGATTGAGAGTATTCCTTGAGGTTTTTTTGTGATTTAAGGTCGGTGTCTACACACTCCTTTGTAAAATAGGCCTAATTGGGCTATACCGGTCTCCTAACCAAAGTAGGGTTTGGATTCTTGTGCTCCCTACCAATAAGAACCCTTAGGATATGTTTTGTAACTCCAAAAAGAGTATCCAAATCCGGTATTTTTTGTCTAGTCTTTTGGGTAAATAAAGAGTTAAGTGTGGAAAACCAGTTTGGCAGGGCTACTAGGTTTTGTAGGCCTTGTTGCAGTAGTTACCTAAACCGATAGAGGGAACCTGAATTCAATTATTAAAGGGGGTCTCCCTAGCCTAGGGGACTTCAAATAAAACCTTAAATAGACATTGTTGCATTGGATAAGGGACCAAACCATTGTCAACCATAGGGTCCTTGTACTAGTCAATGAAAGAAACCTTGTACTGGTAGTCTTTTGTTTGGAAGAAAGGGATGTGGGACTTGTCAAACTGGTATTCCTTAACCCCTGGGAGTGTTGTGTGATTTATAGGGTCCTTGGTGTGCTCTTGGATTAGGGGAACCTATCCTATACCTATACCGGGACTCTGCATCATTGTTTCACCCCCCTCTCAGTCATACATTGTGTTCAACACTTATTCCTTTTGAATCTAGGTCTTCTCTGATATTCAAGATCAGGGTTATAATTCCTCACAAATCTTTCATGATTCCTAGCAGCTCTTTCAGGACATCTAGATACAAAATGACCAATCTTATTTCATGAAAACCATTTAAAAGGGACTTTTCCTTCATACTTACTTCCAGCAGGTCCTTAAGAAATTCTTCTAGCAATCAGGGCTTCTAGCTCTTCAAGTTCTATTTCTTCTTTCTCAATTTCCTCCATATCCTTAGCATACATCTCTTTACAATCTATCTTCTATTTACCAAAGGCAGATTCTTTAACTACAGTCTTAGTTTTAGTAGCACTCTGATCTCCAAGTTCTTCAAGTTCAAAAGAAGTCAATTTCCCAAGTAATCTATCTCTGGTCACAGGGGTACTTGACATTGTCTAGAGTTCATTGATAGCAATAGCCCTCATCTTGTAAGCCAGAGGTAGAACTCTTATAAATTTGGACGCTATCTCATCCTCACTAACCAATTTGCCACAATATTTAATACCCATGACAATCGCATTGACTTTATCCATGAAAGAACTTATCTTCTCATCTTCTTCCATGTTTAAAGTTTCATATCTTACCCGGAAACCTTCAAGTTTAGCAATCTTCACAGCCTAGTCACCTTCATAAAAAATTTAAAGCTTAGTCTAGATCAGCTTAGCATTCTCCAACTCTATGATATTCAATAGCTTTTCATCAAATAGGGCACTCAACAATGCTTATTTTGCTCTCACATAATTTTCACCTCTCTTTTGTTCATCAGCAAGTGCAATGTTCCAGAATTAGGATCATGAGGTATATACCCTTTCTCCACTATCTCCCAAACTTCAACTCCAAGATTTCAGATGAATCTTCATTTGCTCCTTCCATATCTTGTAATTTGTACCATCAAATTTGTGACTCTCCTTCCGGTGAGGATTGAATGTAAAACTAGATGCAATTGCCATCGGATCTCCTCAAGCGGTTAAGCTTCTGTAGAGAGGACATTGCTCTAATATAAATTGTTGGAATGCACTGATACCGACAGTAAACTGAGAGGGGGGGGTGAATTAGTCTATTAACAATAATAGTAATCAATTCAATTATAAACCTTATAATAGATCACAACTTAATGAAGAATATAACATGAAATGACAACACACATAACACCAATATTTTAATGTGGAAAACCCAAAAAGGGAAAAACCATAGTGAGAAACCCTACCCACAATCAGATGAATACTCTACAGTAGTATTATGAATGATTACAATGGGATGTACACATGCAAAAAGGCCAACAACCTAGAATGCACTGCTCATCACAAAGGGAAGTCTCACTGACTTACATAAAAATCGGACTACAATCCAGAAAAAAATGAACTATGAAAGTAGAATCTACAAATGTGTTAGGATTCCCAAAGATACTAAGAGGGGGGGTGAATCAGTATCTAACCGATTAATGGATTTTCTTAACTTATTAAATGAATTGCATGCCAAAACAGTGTATCGGTAAACTAGAAATAATGCAGTAAATAAGATTAATAACCACAACATAGAAATCACACCATAACATGATATCTTAATGAAGAAACCTGGTGTGGGAAAAACCTCAGTGGGATTTGTGACCCACAATATTCGCTCACTGGCCAATAAGTGAATATTACTTACAATAGGGTCCTGCACATGCAAGAAAGCCAACTGCCTAAAGCTCATTGCTTAAATACAAAAGGAAAGTCTCACTGACTTACAAAAATGGATTAAGTAAATCCAATATCATGTACTACTTCCATAAACCTTATTCCAAAGTCTACCTTAATATTTGCATCTGCCTATTACATTCCATACATCCATTACTTTCTTAAATGATCTACAAGATCTCATACTTATATGAGTCCTTTTACAATTCGCCTTATCGGCTTTACAAAAAAGATTTTACAATTAAATACAAAATAAAATCATGTCGGCTGGGGTGCTGGTAAACATCTTTACCGCTACCGATGTCGGTGTTGGTGCCATAGGATTGTAAGGTTGCCATCAATGACAATACCTTCAATAACCTACAATTTCTCATTGGAGTGTGCATTTGCCAACAAAATGTCTAATACAGTTACGGTTAATCACTGATGTCTCCTCTACAATAAAAAACCTTTCCAACCTAATTCTGAATGATATGACTTTATTCGTACATAATCCTTTCTCTGATAATGCAGACCTAACCAACCAAACCATCGAACCATAACCAATTACATGAATAAGTCACCTATAAATAGAGATCATCAACCTTATTGACAAGGTTAGCTAAACCCTAAACCCATAATTACAAAAAATACATCACATGATATCATCAGATCAATATTATGATTTACATTACATAGCATGGACCTAAATCAAGTAACTGAATAATTATATCCACCAAAAATTCCGCTAAGACCAAAATCCAACACGCTTCACTTGCTGGTAGAAACCCTCAGTGAAATTTTAATCCGATCAAAATAGGACCACCATAATAGCACGTCATCCAATGCAAAGTCACCAAATGCTCAGGATATGATCAAGAAACACCTTCAACATGATAGAAACTAATTCCATAAGTCGGACCCAAAATCCACTAGCCAAGTCACCAAAACAACATATCAGTAAAGCTAACCAGGAACACCAGAACCTGGTAAAGTCAAAAGCTAGCCAGTAAAGGCACTGATGACTCAATGATGGATAGTGAGTACCAATTTAGTACTGAGAGGAGGGGTGAATCAATACAGGCATAAAATCTTTTCCTGAACCGGTTTCATTGCAGACTATAAACTACTGACAATCCCTAACACTGGTCCAAACAAGACTACTACCGGTTAAACACATTGCAACTGTGAAAGACATGAACCGGTCAATCTTCTTAGCTTTCCATACAACCTACTCCCTCATTTCCACTTTGTCCTTATGCATAAACAAATAATATATCATCAGAAATATAATAACTTGCTAGAGAAACATGATTCACCGCTTGACAGACAACAACAAAGCATCACATGAAAAAGACATCACATATGACACACATATTTTTCACGTGGAAACCCAATTGGGAAAAACCACAGTGGGGATGAATACCCATAAGCTATTTTGAACTCTTTAGAAGTCTGCTCTGTTAGAAGCCTAGCCTGGTTATAGACTATTACAACAGGTTCTATTAGGAACCAATCCTGATAGGGATCACCCGGTTAAGGGATGGCTAGAATACCCAGTTAAGGGTTAAACCCTGTTATAGGTTACCTTGTTAAAGGATTTTATGAACTCAATGGCTTTGAGTCACCTTGTTAAAGGATTTATAGCAAGCTGGTTAAAGCTACCCTATTAAGGGATTTTCCAACTGTTGAAGTGATTAGAGATCAACAGGTATTACAATGATCTAGTAATAGCACTCAATGCCAATGTAGATCCGCTTTAGTTCCATCCTTCTGCACACACACTATGCAGGTATCAATCCTCTCAACTGGTCTAGCAAGAATCATGTATCTCTGCACATAGATACACACACAACATTTGCCAACAAGCTCAGCATGAGACACCACATCGACCTTATAAGAAATAGATAGGTCGCTAGCATAAACCCTAAACCCTAAACACTTAGGTTGAGAAATTTAGTTGGTTCAATCTTGACCATTGAACACTTTGCATTTGAATACAACGGTCTTGAACAGATCTCAAGACATTCTCCATCATTTGTTCTTCACCGCTTCTTGGAGGTAATAACCCATCACACGTTCACCATTTTCAGAGACTTCACACATTCTTGAGTTAGATAGGATCAATCTTCTTCATGCAAGATCCTTCACGTGCACAAGGCTGATGTGGCAACATGGTCTGATCTCCATTACAATGCTAACTCATCACACAATGTCATCGATTGAAACACACGGACTCAAAACACTTCAATCGGAAACCCTGAAGTTGAGACTACCAACTGGTAGTCATGCCATATGAACCCTTGATACAAAAAATTTCATATACCGGTTCTTGTTCCGACATACCAATTCTGGTTCACAACATCATACCAGTTCACTTGGACAAGCATACTACTTCACCTTTTTTCACATATGTCGGTTCAGTCTTCATCATGTTACCGGTTCACTCTTCATCATGTTACCGGTTCTCTTTCAGCATATTGACATCAATGACAACACAATATCATCATGTCAACATATTCTGCACATATGCCAACAATCTCCCCCTTTGGCATTGATGGCAATATAAAAAGATATCTCTCTTTCTGCATCACGTCTTCTCCTTAATATTGCAGATATCTTTTCCACTTCACATCTTCTCCCCCTTTGAAAACAATGCCAAAGTGAAGGCACAAGATTCCCTGTTCCACTATGTTGCTCCCCCTGAGGAGTAGCATCCTTCAACACATCAATCCTGAAAAGATATAGCAAATTAAGATTTGACTAATGTGGAGCACAAACCTTTAGATTACCTCTTGAAGGGGAAGCACCCCTAACTCACCTCTCAGATAGGTAAAATTAGCCTTCGGTAGAGGCTTGGTGAATATGTCTGCTAACTTCTCCTTACTGAAAACATGTTCCAATACCACCTCTTTGTTCTAAAACTTTTCCCTCAAGAAATGATACTTGAGTTCAAAGTGCTTGGTTCTAGCATGTAAAACCGGATTCTTGGATATGTTAATTGCACTTGTATTGTCACAGAATATACTTACCGATTTAGATACAGGAACTTTGAAGCCATTCAATACATGCTTCATCCAAATAGTCTAGGTGCAGTTCATAAAAGCTGCAACATACTCCACTTCTGCTATAGACTGAGAGATACAACTCTGCTTTTTACTCATCCATGAGACCAGTCTACCAGCAAGAAAGAAAACACCACTGATTGTGCTCTCCCGGTCATCTATATTACCAGCCCAATCAGCATCTGTGAACACTTTCAGGTTGAAGTCATTATTGTATGGATACCATAACCCATAGTCAATAGTTCCCTTTAGATATCTAAGAATCCACTTGACTGCTACCAAGTGGGATTCTCTTGGGTTTTGTTGAAACTGAGCAGTAACACCCATTGCATGTGCAATGTTTGGTCTGCTATGCACTACATAATGCAACTTACCAATCATTGATCGGTATTCCTTCTCATTTACCAATGTTGAGTCATCCTCTTTTGATAGTTTACAACTGGTCACCATTGGTGTACCAATTGGTTTACTTTCTTCCATGCCAAAGGTCTTCAACACCTCTTTGACATACTTGGACTGAGTAATAAAGATTCCATTTTTTATTTGTTGAATCTGCAATCCAATGAAGAACTTAATTTCCCCTATGAGTGACATTTCAAACTCCTTTTTCATCTCATCTGCAAAGTCATGACTCATCTTGTTATCTCCACCAAATATTATGTCATCAACAAATACTTCATAGATCAGAATCTGACCTCCTTCTGATTTCAAGTAGATATTGCTATCTTCACTTGTTCTTTGAAATCCAATCTTCACAAGATGGGAGTGCAAGCATTCATACCATGCTCTTGGTGCCTGCTTCAGTCCATATAAGGCTTTATGTAGCCTACACACCATGTCACTGTCTTCTGATAGGGCAAACCCATCTGGTTGCTCTATATACACTTCCTCTTCAAGTATTCCATCTAAAAATGCAGATTATACATCCATTTGGTATACCTTGAATCCTTTAAAAGTTGCATATGCAAGAAACATACAAACTCCTTCCAATCTTGCTACTAGAGAAAAGGTTTCACCATAGTCTTCTCCTTCTTCTTGGGCATATCCTTTACATACTAGTCAAGCTTTGTTCCTTACCACTATGCCATCCTCATTCAGATTTTTTCTAAAGACCCATTTGGTTCCAATGACATTTTTAAGCTCCAGTCTAGGTACCAAAGACCATGTACCATTATTCTCTATCTGGTCAAGTTCCTCCTCCATTGCCTTGATCCAGTCTTCATATTTGTGTGCCTCTTTGAATGATTTAGGCTCAAATTTAGAGATCATACATGAGCTTTCTCTAACCTTTCTTCTTGTAAGAATTCCTACATCTTTGTCTCTTATGATCTTCTTGGGATCATGATTGAGTTTTACATACCTAGGTATGTTCTTAACAAATTCCTCTTGCTTTTCTTCATCATCCTCATCTTCATCAGCATCAGCATCTACTGGTGTAGGAGCACAATTACTAGTACTGGGCTGATTTGCAACCAGTTCCCAGAAGGTTACTTTCGTTTCATCTCCTACATGCTCTCTGTCGGTTTCCTTCGATTTCTTAGAGTTTTCATCAACCCTAACATTGATGCTTTCAATAATTCTCTGAGTCCTATTGTTTAAACATTTGAGAGCTTTTCTCATAGTGGAATACCCTAGGAATATTCCCTCATCACATTTAGCATCAAACTTGCTCTGATGTTCACTCCTCTTGATATAACATTTACTACCAAACACTCTGAAGTAGCTTACTACCGGTGTCTTACCGGTCTAGTACTCATAAGGAGTCTTATCCTTTCCTTTCTTGATGAGTACCCGGTTCATTGTGTAGATTGCAGTGCTCACTACTTCTCTCCAAAATGTGTGAGCGACCTTTCCTTGGATCAACATAGTTCTAGCTACTTCAACCACAGTCAAGTTGTTTCTCTCTGCTAGGCCATTTTGTTGTGGATTCCGGGGGGCAGACAGTTACCTCTTGATGCCATTTTCTTCACAATATTTGTTGAATTCCCCTCCTTGATCAGTTCTAAGGTATTTGATTCTTCTACCACTTTCCTTTTCTACCAGTGCTCTGAAAGCTTTGAACTTTCCAAAGGCTTCAGACTTGTCCTTCAAGAATGTGACCCACATCATTCTTGAGCAATCATCTGTAAGAATCATAAAATACCTATCTCCCTGCACACTCCTAGTTTTCATAGGACCACACAAATTAGTATGCACAAGATCAAGTAAGTTGTTAGCAATGAAAGATTTACCTTTGAAGGTTGAGGAAGACATTTTCCCTAGTTAACATTCTCTGCACAAAGGATTTTCTGGTTTTCTCAGCATCGACAGTCCTCTAACTACCTTGATCTTACTGGCCTTCACTATGTTATAAAAGTTTACATGGCAGAGTCTCCTATGTCATATCTAGCTATCATCAAACTTAGCCATAAGACATGTACTTATATTTGCATTCAGCTGAAATAAGTTACCTTTGGTCTGCATACAGGTGGCCATCAGTTCACCATTCTTTCCTTTGATTTTGCAGACTCCATTTTTGAATTCCAGAGTGAGTCCACTGTCATTCAACTAGGCAACACTCAATAGATTGTATCTGAGACCTTCCACCCAATACACATTGTCAGCACTGCTCTTTCCATTTAGAGAGATGGACCCTTTTCCTTTGACCATACATGGTGCATCATTACCAAAATGAACCATCCCACCATCATACTCTTCCAGAGATATAAAATTGCTCCGGTCACCAGTCATATGGTGGGAACAATCACTATCAATAATCCACTCATTGGAATTATCTAAGTGGGAGACAAGAGCCTTTTTTTCTAACACATCCTGTTTGACAGCAACATACACAATATCTTCATTTTCTTCATCTTTTGATTCCTCATCTATGACACCTTCATCAACTGCTACAAAACAGTTTCTCTAGTTTCCTCCTTTGAATTTCTTGAACCTTTCTGGTTTGTCCTTGTTGTCACCATTAGGACAATTTATAGCGATGTGTCCTATCCGGTTATAAGAGAAGCATTTCAAAGGAAGTTTACCTTTGTATTTGTCATCTCCCTTAGGAAGTCTCTTGGCAAGAAGAGCTTCAAATTCCATCAGAATCTCCTTATCATCCATTTCTCTACTTTGTCTTGGTTCACCGCTGGTGCTTGCTTCTTTTCCTTTTATGGATGGTGCAGCAGATGCTCTAAAAGCTTATTCAGTCTTCTAAACACTGCCATCAAAACTATTTAGCTCATAGGCTGTTAATTTTGCAATGATGGAGTCTAGGGATACCTTAGTCTTGTCTATTGATCTCAACTCCTAAATAGCAGCAACCCTTATTGTATAGACCGGTAATAAGGATCTCAAAACTTTGCTAACAACAGTGGAATCTTCCATTTTACCACCTACACTCTTGATATCTCCAACAACAGTTTTGATTCTTATTCCATATTGTTGAATGGTCTCACCTTCAACCATCTGCATGTCTTCAAACTTCCCTCTAAGGCTTTCTTCCTTATCTTGTTTTATGTTCTCATCACTGCAATAGATATTCTCAAGAGTATCCCATACTTCCTTGGGATTTTCTTTATCCTAGAAATCAATAAACTCAATGTTAGATAAACTACTGATTAGGGCTTCCATGACTTGCCCATTCTCTTGAATCTCTCTCTTTTGGTCATCGGTGAGAGTATCGGTAGGGATAACATAAACATTCTCAACATATCTCCAATGTTCAGCACCCATGCTTCTGATGTATGTCTTTAGTCTGTCCTTACATATTTTAAAGTTATCCCTGTTGAACTTTGGACCTTCCCTCTTCATCATTACAATAGGATCTTTCCCTTAAGTGGTTAAGCTTACAACACAGAGGACCTGGAGGATGCTCTGATACCAATTGATGACTCAATGATGAATAGTGAGTACCAATCTAGTACTGAGAGGGGGGGTGAATCAATATAGGCACAAAAACTTTTCCTGAACTGGTTTGATTGCAAACTATAAACTACTGGCAATCCCTAACACTGGTCTAAACCAGACTACTACCGATTAAACATAGTGCAACTGTGAAAGACATGAACCGGTCAATCTTCTCAGCTTTCCATACAACCTACTCCCTCATTTCCTCTTTGTCCTTCTGCATAAAAAGATAATCTATCATCAGAAATATAATAACTTGCTAGAGAAACATGATTCACCGCTTGACAGACAACAATAAAGCATCACATGAAAAAGACATCACATATGACACACATATTTTTCACGTGGAAACCCAACTGGGAAAAACCACGGTGGGGATGAATACCCATAAGCTATTTTGAACTCTTTAGAAGTCTGCTCTGTTAGAAGCCTAGTCTGGTTATATTAGGAACAGATTTAGAGGAATTTCCCTATTCTCACCACCAAGAAAGGAGTCTCAAAAAACCCCTCCAACCAAGAACCAAAGTCTAGCAAGGTCAACAAAACCCTCCCTTCGTTGGCTTCCGACCCTGTTGATTCTCCCCCATTGTTTAATAAACTTGATTCTTTAAGAGAGGTCGTTAACAAGGCAGTCTTTGACTTCCCTAAGGTTATTCTGAAAGAACTCCTTGTGCTTGATAATTTTGTTGCATTTGGGGCCTTTAATGTCGACCCTCCGCCTCATTTTGTTGTCTCAAAAGCTATCTCACAGCTTGAGGAGATGAATAATGATGGCTTCCAGGTGGTGTCTTGGAAAAATAAGAGGTCTAAGAAAAAGAACGCACAATAATTAGCGCTGGAGAAAATTAGAGCACTAGGGCAAGAGATAACATGCTCTACCACGGCCCACATGGAAGATGATTCTCTTAACACTCCGCTTGAGATGAAAATTTCTGATAATAACAATAAACAGTCTCTAGTTAAATCTATTATTAAAATTTTTGAAGGGTTTGAACGTGACACCAATGAGCAGGGAAGGGTGGAGATTTCTACCCCTCCCCCTGATAATCTTGCTTCGAATTTGGATTCCAAATAATTTGACATACTTGTAGATAATCTAGTGTTGGATGAGGATTCGTTTGCTTGTATTGAATCCTTGGATTCCCGAGGGGAAGGGAGATACCTCCCCCCTCCCAACCCATTCATCTCATGATTCCTCCCCCCCTGAGACAAACAATGTTGTTGATTCTGATAGTGCCATCTTTGATATTATCTTTTCTGACCCAACAGTTGGCAAAGATAACCCTAACAATCTTGGCATGCTCTCCAGTCTTGGCATCTCTGATGCCAATCCCCCTAAGGATGACACCTCGGTGGGAATCTATGAATCTAAAGTAGAGGCTGAGTTAACCTCCAATTTCTTAGTCACTAGTAGAGATGGAGATGTAGATGGTGAATCTTTGGATGAGGAGGATTCAGATGGAGGGGAAGCCAAGACCGAGGATGACAATAAATCTAACAAGCATCCTAGATGCAAGAGAGGTAGGCCTAGAGGTTCCAAGAAAAATATATCTCCCTTGCATAAGAGAGAAGACCGAAAATCTAGTATGCCCAAATGCTTTAGCGGTTTCAAAACTACCAAGGAGTCTAAATAAGATATTGGTTTCTAATGAAGTGCATCTCATGGAATATCTGGAGGTTGGAATCCACCGATAGGAAGCACATTGTTAGGAGACTTATCAACCAACACAAATATTTGGATTTTGTCATGCTTCAAGAGGTTAAGGCTACCAACTTCACCCTTGATGTCAACCTCATTTTTTTGTGGAGGGATGCATTAAGGATCTTTACAAAGCATGAAAGAGGTAAGGGTGGAGCTATGATCCTCATCAATCCCAAGTGGAAATCATCCATTCTTTGCTCTAGGATCTCCCCTTGGAATAGAGCCACTTGGGTTTCCTTTAAAGAGGGTGATTCTACTTTTGGTTTGTGCACAATGTATGCTCCCAACGACTATAGAGAGAGCTGATCTATAGCAATGGTTGTCCTCCCTTCCAGACATCCCCTAGTTCCTGGGAGGATATTTCAATATGGTAGAACATAAAGATGATAAAATCGGAGGTATGAATTTATATTTCAAAGGTGGTGAAAAGATTCACTAGGATAGATTGAAAAGCTTAAAGAGATTGTTTGACCCCTTATAAGGTATGAGATTTGGTCACAAGGGGATTTGGTTTACATGGTGCAACTACGAGAAAGGTCATAACAGGATCTACCCCAAGATTGAAAAGCTCTATGCCAACAAATATTTATTTTCCTTTTTACCTAACCAATAGGGTTTCTCAGTGGTGGTCTAGCCCTCTTCAGTCTCGAATCACCACCCCATCATTTCTCAAGTTTGTATTAGAGATTTTGTGCTTGAGAAGGTTGTCGAGAATGGGAAGTTCATTCTTAATACCAATTTTCTAGAGCACCCGAATGTCCTCGTTGCTATCCACATTATCAAGTTTTTCAAAAAATGGAACACTCATTCCAGCTCTTGCATTAAGAGGTGGAGCACTTCTGTGTGTAGTTGGCAAGAAGTCCTTAAGACCATTGGTAAGAAGAAATATAAAGACATGAGGCTTACAAATAATATCCTCACCACTAATTTGCATAAGCCCGAGGAATTGATTCAGAGCAATCCTAGCAATATCAATCTCTCTCTCTCTCTCTCTCTCTCTCTCTCTCTCTCTCTCTCTCTCTCACTCTCTCTCTCTTGATGGCAGTTTACAAAGATAAGCTAAGAAAGATCTAGCATAGGAAGGCATTGGGGGATATGACTAGAGCTAGGGTGCAGTGGTTGCAGGTGGGAGATAAAGGATCAAAATTATTTTTTAATGTGCTGAAACAGAAAGGAACTAGAGAGAAAATTGACAGACTATGGGTGGAAGACAGAGAGGCTTCTCTTGGTGAAGATATTATGAGCGAATTGTTGTCCTTCTAACAAAATCTCTTTTCCTTCGTGGACTCCCTTGACTCCCACCATTCTCCAGGGAGTTTTGAATGAGAGATGAAGGTTGAATTTATAGAGAATCAAAAGAGAGACCAATGGTCAAGATCGATTAGCAACAAGCGGTTGAGATTCCTCAAAAAAAAGCACAATTCAGGATAAATGAAATAACCGAGAGATCAGATTCAATTAACCATGAGATAGATTCCAATTATAGCTTGATTGAAATGCATTCAGATTATAAGTTTGAGTTTGCAATGGATATAAAATTCAATTAATTCCATGCACTTGAGATAAAAATAGGTGATTCCATGCGATATCTTTGATTTATTCAAGAAAAAAGTCTTTTCAATGCAACTGAACTTCTTTTCTCAAAAGCTTTGAGTTCCAATTTTAGAGAATGATTAATAAATCATTTTAATTACTTTTATGATTTCAAGCTATCTCAATTTAGAAGAAGAAATAATATCTCAAGTTTGATTTCTTCTTCAATTCAATTCTTTTATTCTATTTTCAATTTAACTCTTGCTTTGCATATTGATTCCTCTTTTTGTAATAAATTAATTCCTTTTTTATGATTAAATGGCAAATTTATTAATTAATTAAATATGCTAGGATATTTAATAAATTAAATAGGATAATTGATCAAAATGATTTACTTGGAATTATTTAATTAATTAAATAAATATTTAATTAATATAGAATAATTCACTTGGCATGTGACATTTGATGATTAAAGAATTAATTATTTGTGTGCTCAAGATTGATTTAATTTTCTTTGGTTAGGACCTTGGTGATGTTGTCGAGATTAGGGGCCTATGGTTTTAATGACCATTTTTAGGGTATTTCATTTCCCCCTCTTTGAATTAATGTGCGAGTAGCGCATTGGTTCAAAGAATAGTTAATGTATAGGAGATACTAGTCCTGAACTTGATTGATCATGAACCAAATGAAGAGGGAGGTATTTAGTTTGATTTGAAGCGATAAAACTGAACAAAGTTGATTAAAGCGATAGCAATCTTGAACTTGATTGAACGAGGACCGATGAAGAGCAAAGATACCGAACTTGAACTTGATTGATCAAGAAGCAGATCTTACTGATCTAGAACTTGATTGAACTAGACACAGTGAGCAAAGATAAAATTGATCTTGAACTTGATGGATCAAGACACGACGAGCAAAGATAAACTGTCTATCTTGATTCATGAAACTGAACACCTGCTTAGATTGAGCATGCGATCAAAGATACTCTTTAAACTTTTGATTGAGTTTAAATAAATAATCAGCTTGATGAAAAGTGATGAAACTGATTAACATTAAGAGATTGATTCAAATGAAGACAATATCAGCTTGATTTGAAGCGATGAAATCGATATGCCCCTAGCGATGAAGTGATAAGGTTTTGTTTGATTTTCCTTCATTAAAAAGATTTTTGCTCAACTTTTCATGAAGATTTAAATTTTTTCTCAACATTGAGGATGAGAGGTCATGAGGTCATGAGTATGCTCCCTCAAGAGAGAAATCAAAAGATAGCGAGAGTAAATGATAATGTTAGGCAATTTTTGGTGATGATAATGACTTGAGCACCAAGAAAGACTCAAAGAAATATTTGAAGATTTAGTGATGATTGATCAGAAATTGAGCGCAAATTGAAGAAAGAATGAGAATTTGCTAAGTTGTGCAAGTTTTGTGAAATTGACTAGGAGAATGATCTCAGATTTTGATTTCGATCCCGAAAATGGAATCAAGATGGGTGAATTTGCTTAGGGTACAGTTTTCATGTCCATTGGAGCAAGTTGAAAAATTAGGGTTTTTGCTATATAAGGGGTCCAAGTGTCATTTTCAATTCATTTTAACCTCTCCAAGTTTGAAATTTATAAAGCCTTCTGCGAAGAAAAATGGCCATTCTGATCCAGGAGCATCGATTCAAGTGCCAGAGATGACATAACAAACAGCGAAACTACAAGCCAGTGGTAAGTGATCAATTTTATGCCTTTGCATTTCATCAATTTTGAATTTTTGTTGAATTTTTTGCTTTTTATGTTGTTAAAAATCATTCAATGTCGTTTTGGCATGCGAGAAGACATTGTCTATTGTATGACAAACTTTCCTCATCTATTTTGTCATTTTAGGCTATATGTTTTGTCATGTGGAGTCATCCCATGTCTCATACGAGAATTTTCTTCATACCCCATATTATCGTGCAAGTTTATGCCATTTGTCGTATGAGACTCTTTTATTGTTCGACATGTATTCCTGACTCATACGAGTTTCTGCTTAGTCTGTGAAATGTCATATAGAAAACAGTGAGCATTTTTAGAGTTTAAAACATGAAATTTTGATTTGGCATTTGGTGTATTTGGATTTGTGTGATGTTTAACATGTTTCGTAGCTTAATTTGGATTACTTTTTGATGCTTTGTTGTTTAATTTTCGCAGGTTCAATTGCCACATATCTTATTTTGGTGTGTATATCCTTTGACGATGAGGCTAGTCCACGAGTTATCAAATGTAGATAGGGCACATATTGATTTGTTCGGCTTTACTCACCTTTTACAGATGTCTGATATTCATGTGAATCACAGGATGCTTACTGTGCTAGTTGAGCATTTCCATTCAGAGCATAACACCTTTCATCTACCAGTTGGAGAGATGACCATTACACCAGAGGATGTATATAAGATTTTGAGGATTCCTTTTGCTGGGGATAAGGTTGACTATTATTCTGCTCAGCGACCTGGTATCTTAGCCTTGAGACACATATTTCACAATGAGGACATTCTTGAGCGGGCTATCACTTGGGATGATATGATGGCTAGGCACAATGAGCAGTTTTTGCTAGCATGTGTATTAGCAAGGTTCATTGGTTGTTTCATTATGCCAAATAGGGGACTAGAGGGCTTTCTATGTGGCTAGGCTAGGATGCTCAAGAGACTACTGACTGAGACTGAGAGATTAGGGTGGGGATCTTGCTTGTTAGCCCACATGTATCGTGAGATGCATGAGATTTCATATAGGGATGGGAAGAGCATGGCAGCAAGAGTGTTGGTTCTTCAGATATGGGCATGGAAGCATATGAGTTTGTAGACTGATTATTGATGATTCCAGAGATCCACACCAGCCGATTGTATATAGATATTATGGATACATTATGCAGCCCCATCTGGGAAAGACAGAGTATTGGAGACGATAGCTTGATGATGTGATTGTTGTAGTATGGAGACCATATAGGGGTCTGGAGCTATGGGACGACTGGAGAGCTCAAGGGAGAGACATGTTCATGACTCATCCTCTTATTGGTAGATCGGTATCCATTATTGAGTGATTCATGGTATCTAGAGTCATGAGGAAGTATGGCATGCCTCAGGGGATATCACAAGAGTTCATCGCCTATGCCCAATATGGTGAGGAGGAGAGACAAGGATGGGTCCCTAGGTTGTCCTACATGTTGAGCATGCACGATCTAGTCAAATTACAGTGATAGCAATGGGACTATCTGGAGGATATTGCAGATGTGGGGGTATTGCCATACTACAAGAATTGGTTTCAGAGTCATCCCTTTCCTAGATTCATGGATCCTGCAAAGCATGTGCCACTCATAGATGAGGCTGAGGATGAGGCCCCTGCATAGGCACGGATACAGGGATAGGGACAAGCATAGGGACTAAGAGTGGGGGATCCTAGGTGAGAGGTGGTGATCCTAGTGCTAGCAGCAGTAGAGTACCAGCTGGGGGGAGACAGAAGCAGAGAGGGGAGGGTGGATCCCTTGAAGTTGTTGATGTGGGGGCTAGTGGTACCAGGACAGTGGAGGGTGGAGGTGAGGAGGTGCAAGAAGCTCCTAGATAGGTGTGATAGCGGAGGGATGAGTCGGGTGGAGAGGGAGGTGGAGACAGAGGTGGAAATGGAGGTGGAGATCCTATGAAAGAGCATAGGGCAGTGGACTCACTATGGTCGATGAGAGCTAGATTAGCAGGTCTACAGTCACAGTTGATAGTGGCTTGAACACAACTTGTAGTGTGAGACCGACAGCTAGTGGAGGTTAGATTTTACCGCAATCATTAGTTCGCTGAGATGAGGGCAAAGCGAGATTCTCTTTAGCAGGAGGTGTTGCATCAGACTAGCTGAGAAACATATTATGTTGCAGCATATAGCGTAGTAGTTCCATTAGCACAGCAGGTTGTCCCATATTCTCAGTATATGGCTAGATCTGAGGGAGCTCGGGCACCTAGGCAGGATGCTAGTCAACAGGCTCCACCTCCTCCACCACCTGGCGATGAGGGAGAGGCAGAGAGATGGATTTTTTATAGCTCCTAGATTTTGTTATATACCCATTTTTGTAGCCTATATGATTCTTTCTCCGATGAGATATTGTATATGACAGTTGATATCATTTGTACTCTTAGACTTTTATGATGATATATACGAGATCTTGATTTGATTTCATCATAGTTGTGGTTATTGATTATGAGATGTTTTTCTATATGCTTTATTCTATATGTATGCATAGTTTTGTTCAGTATGGATGTATGAAATGTATATGAATATGGATGTATGTTTATTTTTGCTTCTTTTCATATGCAAATAAATGATGAAAATGAGTACCTAGTAAAAAAAAATTATATTTTTCTATGCAATAATATGAATGCCAACAAGTATATAATGAAATGTATGGATCTATATAGGATGCTTATGTATGCAGCTAACATATCAATACACAAGTACTTGATTAGAGAAATGATGATGAAAAAGAGACCACTTAGCTGAGAAATGATGATGCTTCAAACTCTCATTCAGAAGATAAAGAGGTCATTTTTATCATGCCGAAATCACTCGAAATGCATAAAATATAGAATGAATACAACCTAAACCTAGTCACTGGATTTGGAATGCTTAATTTTCATCATTCGGCATTTACAAACATAGCAGGCAGAGTAGAGTTCCTTTCTTCTCATGTGCATTATTAATTATCTTGTCCACAATGACCCTTTTTTCGTTCATATCCTTGGACAAATTACGCATGCATCCGGATTGCACATTAAATAAATTCCCTCAAAACAGACAAAGAAATGATGCCAACCTCCCTGTAGCATATAAATAAGCGGAGTCAAGGTATGTGTGGCAATTTCACCTTGATGTGAAGGCACTTATCACAAACACCCAACTGATTAGATGTTTCCAGATCATCGAAATCATTCCTACAAGAAGAAAACAAAGAAAATATTATGCCCCCAATCCTTGCTCCTCTTAGTCAAGATAGACTTCCTCAAGTTACTCAGAAGGATTAATAATTGAAAACCAATATAAAAGACAACACACAAAGAAAATTTCATGCATATCTCAAACTGTTTAGAGATTGTTTTCAGTAATGTTGTTTTGCTTGTTTACTCAGTGATAAAACTCTTTAGGAGTTAGGAGACAAGTGACTGACTCAGATTGGATGACCGGGTATCACTGATGGAAAGATGACTTGGTTGATACTGCTTAGGACACATAAAATGCTCAGTCGATTACCCTAAGACTAGGACATTGATTAGTTTCAAGCCATGAGGGTTCCAAAAGAACCGAGATGTCACAAAAGTGACTAGAAGATATTTACAAGGAAAATCAAAGATGTAGGAAAGCGGGAAATACCAACATTGTGTTGATAGATGGAGCGTTTGAGTACAAGAGGTGCCTGTTTGCCAGGTTTTTACCTGCTTGGCAAAGATTTTTTATTTTTTTATTTTTTTTAATAGGACATTTTAGCTCTACAGGTTGCTGGAGCAAAGAATACTAAGTGAAGAATTTTTTCAAGTGGATAGTATTGATCGGTTCATGGAGTTGTTCTCCTTCTGATGTTGAGAGCTGATAGGCACCAAAGCCAAAGACTGCAATAATGATGTAGGGACCCAGCCAATTGGGTTCAAACTTCCCTTTGTTGTCTCGAAACTGTTGATTTTTAGGATTTTCTCTTAGAAAAAGGTCACCAACCTAAAATTATCATTATCGAACCTTCTTGTTATATCCTTTAGACATTCTCTTTTGATACACTCTCAGATGATCAAACACCACCTGCCGATGTTCATCCAGTAACTTGAGTTCTTGCAATCTAGATATTCTGTAGTTTTCATCAATAACGAGACCTTGTAAAGAAACTCCTAAAGATGGTATTTCCACCTCAATAGGTAAGACTTCTTCGGATCCATACACCAAAAGAAAAAGGTGTAGCCCCAATAGATGTTCTAATACTTGTTCTATAAGCCCATAGTGCAGGATTGAGTTGCAGATGCCAATCTCTTCCAGATTTATTTATTGTTCTATGTAAGATAGTCAACAGATTTTTGTTAGATGCTTTATCTTGTCCATTACCTTGAGGGTAATATATGGATGACCAGTGTTGTCTGATTTTGAATTTTTCATAGAGTTCATCTAGGTCTTTGTTCTTGAATTTCCTTCCATTGTCAATCACAATGGATGAAGGTATCCCATACCTGTAGATGATATAGTTAAGGATGAACAGAGCTACTTGTTTACCGGTTGCTTTGATGAGCGGAACCGCTTCTACCCACTTAGTGAAGTACTCAGTGGCAGTTATGATAAACTTGTGTCTATTAGATGATGCAGGATATATTTGGCCAATGAGATCAAACACCCATTGTTGAAAAGGCCAATGTGTGATGAAGGGTAAGAGATCCCTTGCTCAATCATGTATGAGATTCTCATGTAGTTGAAACTTCTCACAAGTTTTAGAAAACTTTATAGCATCTTTCTCCATATTTGGCTAGTACTAGCCAGCCCTTAGTAGTTTCTGAGGTAAAGTTAGACCGTTTGAATGAGATCCACAAATACCTTCATGGACTTCAGATAATGTGCATTGGGACTCTTCAGTTTCTAGACACCTAAGCAAAGTACTATCCAAACCTTGCCTAAATAAATCATTAGCGATGATGACATATCGTGAAACATTTTGGGTTAGGTTCCTTTTCTCATTATGGGTAAGATTAGCAAGGATAATTTGGTCTCGTAGGTAAGAGTAAATGTGGTTGTAGGGAGATGAGTCATGTCAAATAATAGAACAGTTCCGTCTGGGACTCAAGAGAGTCATAGGCAGGGTAATGTAACTCTTCCACCAGGAATTCAAAGCCAAAATTAGATTCTTGTAACTCTGGTATAGATGCCAAGGTGGCAATAGCATATTCTACTCTGTTTGTTGATCTAGGAATCTGCTGGAATGATACAAAAGTAAAATATTTCTTGAGATCATCAACCATTCTCTTATAGGGCATTAGTTTCTCATCTTGAGTCTGATATGTATCATTGATTTGATTGATGATTAGTTGAGAATCTCCATAGATGTGTAATTCCATAACCTTCCATTTGATAGCCAACTTGATCTCGTTTACCAAAGCTTCATACTCTGCAATGTTCTTTGTGCAAGGGAATATAATCTTGTAAGCCTTCGAGATTGAATATTTTTGAGGAGTAATAAAAAGCATTCCAGCACTAGAACCATTTTGACTGAAAGACCCATCAAAGAAAATCTTCCATGATTGTTGAGTAAGGTGCATGATGGATTCATCTGGAAATTCTATGTGCAAAGGTTGAGTGTCTTCAACTGGAGCATCAACAAGTTGATCTGCAATGACCTGTCCTTTGATGTTTTTGCGTTCTATATATTCAATATCAAATTCTGTAAGAACCATGACCAATTTAGCAAATCTTCCTGTAAGTGTTGCTTTGTTGAGAAGATATTTGAGCAGATCAATCTTAGCCACCAGCTTGATTGAATGTGCTAACATGTAGTGTCTCAATTTTTGTGATGCAAAGACTAATGCCAAACAATATTTTTCTATTATAGTATAGTTTATTTAATAAGACACCAAATTTATGTTGATATAATATATATCTCTTTCCTTTTTATTCTCATCTTGTTGTTCCAGAAGTGCCCCCAGTGATGTATCGGTAGCTAATATGTATAGAATCAATGGTTTACCTTGAATTGGTGGCATAAATATAGGTGGATTAGATACGCATTCCTTGATTTGTTGAAGGTGTTGCTCACATTATTGATCCCAACTGTATGTTACTCCTTTCCTTAATACTTTTGTGAAGGGTTGAGCTTTATCTGCTAGCTGAGAAATAAAGCGTCTTATTGACTGGAGACATCCTTGTAAACTTCTCATTTGATTGATATTCTTTGGAGGTGGCATTTCCATTATAGCTTGGACCTTCTCAGGATCAACCTCAATTCCTTTCTTTGAAATAATGTAACCAAGTAATTTCCCTGATGTCACTCCAAATGCACACTTTTTAGGATTTAGCCGGAGCTTGAATTTTTCCATTCTATCTAGTATGAGGCCTAGTTCTTGAATGTGTGGATCTCTTCATAGTTTTTACTAAAGTGTCATCAACATAATCTTCCATGTTTTTATGCATCATATCATGGAAGATAGTAGTTACTAATCTTTGGTAAGTTGCTCCTACATTATTTAGCCCAAATGGCATGACGTTCCAACAAAAGTTTCCCCATGCACAGGTGAAAGTTGTATTTTCTTGATCCTCGGTAGCTATTTTGATCTGATTATAACCAGAGAATCCATCTATTCATGAGTACATCTCATATCCAGAAGTCATATCCACTATCATATCAATGTTAGGCAATGGAAAATCATCCTTTGGACAATCTTTGTTGAGATCTCTGAAATATGTGCAAACCCTAATAGATTTGTTTGCCTTTCAGACAGGTACTATGTTTGATATCCATTCTGCATAGTCTATAGCTCTGATCAATCCAGCTTTTAGCAATTTTTCTAGCTCAACCTTGACTAGAAGCTCCACATGAGGGTGCATCCTACAGAGTTTTTGCTTGACTAGTTTAACTTCTGGTGTAATAGAAAGATGGTGCATGATGAGATCAGGATCTAGGCCTGGCATATCAAAGTATGTCCATGCAAAGTTGATCTTGTTTTCTGAAAAGAGATTGCTGAAATCTTTTAACTCTTGTGCTGATAGTGATTGAGCTAAGTGGATGATATGTGTTGTCTCTTGACTCCCAATATTTACTGGTTGAGTTGGTTCAATGAATATAGAAGACCTTTCCTGGAAGTGACTTGGTAGTATATCAAGTATCTCACCTTCAAGTGCCTCGAAGATGTTTTCACCCTCAGGTACGTCCTTTATTTTCTCTATTTTTTATTATGACACCACCACAATGTGGTTTTCACCATCAGATCTTTTATTTTTCTTCTTTTGATTTTTGTGACTAAGATACTTGATGTCTGTTTCAATCATGTTCCCACTTTGTTCACTGATGAAAGAGTCCATGGGTTCAACTGCATTAAGGTAGTAGGCTAATGTGTAGTCATTGGCAAAGATAGGTACATTCGTAGGTTGGTTTTGTAGACTACAGTCAATTATTTCAGGATGTACCAAGGATAAAGTTTGAATAGGTTTGAGGGAGTTCACAGTATTATCATCATAACTTCAGACTGAAAAGTCAAGTTCTAGAAGACTACCTTGTGTAAATGTATTGGGACCAGGAAGAATTACAACATAATAATTGAAGTGCATGTTAATATTTAGTTGACCTAATCCAATAGACCTATTCGTAGCACCGTTCTCTATGCCAAACTGGACTACATATCATGATTCAACAACAATAGGATTAGTAGATAGATTCCCGACATTCATGATGGAGGAGTCAGAATTTGATGTTTAATAGGTATTGTCATAAATAGAACTATTGTCGGAGTCATCAGAGTCATAGGATGAATTTTTTGACTCTTCTTTATGTGATTGAGTAAAAGTATGTATAGTGTCAATACCTACATCTTTGATGCTGCAAGTTCCTTCATGATTTGGTTCATTGATCACTTGTATCTGACATACCTATTGACATAACCTTGATGGCTCTGTGAATCTATGTCGTCTACTCGATTCAACTTCTTCTGAACTAATGACTGGCTCTATTTCTGTAACTTCCAATTCTTCTTGTGTAGTTCCATACCTGATTTGTTCTATCTTATTAGAGGGACATATAATAGGTGGATAATTTTCTTGTGTTCTTCCTTCTTTCGGCTTTTATTCATAGTCTTCTTGTCTTTTTAGTCCGATTTCTTCTATCTTTGTTTGTAGCTTTAAGCGTATCAACTCTTGTGCTTCATTTGTGATATCATTGGATTCTTCAAGAGTTTCTATAGTGGATGTATCTAAGAGATGATTTGGACCTCATTCATACTCGTTTGAGTCAGTTTTTGAATCATCTACTTGTTGTCTACTAGTTTATGTGACCGGAATGTTCAGTGGTGCAAACAATTCTCTAATTCTTTCTACCTCTCCTCTCATATCCTCTGGGACTTCTACTCCTTGTAGTGTTGTAGTTGATACCATCAGAACTTGAGTACCAATCGTTTCCTCTCTCTTGATTGCTAGTTCTTCTTGTTCTTTTTCATACTCTTCTTGAGTCTGTTGAGTGTTTACTTTCTATGATGTTGAAGGCAGTATCTTTTTCCTCCACTTAGATTGATGATGAGAAGTATATTTTTGGTCTGATGTCTTTCTTAGATTGTATCCCTGTCTAGCTATATCAATTATAGACTTAGTTTGTATTTGAATAGGTTCAACAATACCTTCTTTATGTTTGCCTAGAGGACCGGTACCTGAATATCTCATGCATTGGATCATTTTGTATCCTAGACCATATTGTGTCGGAGAAATCTCACAATGTCATACTTCTTTGTTTTCACTATCTTCTTTGAAAATCCATTTGAGAATAGTGTCCTCTTCTATTTCATCTGCAAGAGAAGTAGAGGACTGTACAAAGAGACCATCATATATGATATTTGGAGTTGAAGTTTGTGGCTTCATAGCCTCTGATGGTTTTTTTGATTGTCTTGGTGATGGAGGAAGAGAGATTAGTGAAAGTACTGGTTCTATCTTGTATCCATCCATGCTAGTATCTGTAATTTTCAATTTCCTTACTAAATCCTTCATCAAGGTTTCTGAACTTTCAGCTCTAGAGGTTGCTCTAATATGAGGCACAAAGGTATCAGCACTCTTTGTCAATGCATTGCAGGGGAAGATTGTATCAGTAGGAATATTGACTTCAACTTCATTATAAGGAAATTTTAAGCATTGATGATATGTGGATGGAACTGCCTTCATTTCGTGAATCCATGGCCTACCCAGTAAGATGTTGTATGAAAGAGGGAGGTCAAGAACCTAAAAAATAACATCTCTTTCTACAGGTCCCACCCTGATCGATAATAGTACCAAACCTTTAGAGGTTCTTTCTTCTTCATCATAGGCTTTGATTGTTATTTTCTTGGTCAGATCAATGACATTTTTTAGAAAAGCCCAACTATGTAAGCAGATTATAGGTACAAATATTCAACCGAGTGCCTCCAGCTATCAAAACACGTTTAACTCGATGTTTATGGATCATAGCTTTAATGTGCAATGGTTGGTTATGTGGTTTATTCAATGAGGTGTAATATTCTTCAGAGAAAGTGAGATAATGAGGCAAAGTTAGGTGACCCACCATATATTGAAACCGATCAACATCTAAATCTTTTGGGACATTAGCGGTGAGAAAAGATTTGTCCAATATCTCTTTATGAGCAGAAGAGATTTAAGCAATTCGAAGATGGAGATTTGAGCGTTCGTTCTTTTCAATTATTCGACAATGCTATAATCAGGAGAGAATGATGAAGCCAACTGATTTAGCCATGGTTGTATATGTTTGTCTATTTGAAAAAGTTGGTAGGTTTGACATTGTTTGAGCAGGAGTTGAGGAATTAGCTCCTTGGAGAGTAACCTTCCTTTGAACGTGGGTCACAGCATTTGCAATTTGTGATTCATTTTGTTTATATTTGAATATGATCACATTGCAATATTCAGGTTGGGAAGACTCAATCATGTTGATCACATTGTCATTGTTGGTATAGGTGTAATTAACTTTGGCACCTCCTTTTGATTTTGAGGAATCACCTTGTTCGTAAACAAGGAATCTTTAAAAGCTTTGTGATCAACATTAGTTGTGTTATTTCCAATGACTATTTTTCCAGCGTCAATGAGAACTTGAATCTCATGTTTGAGCTTCATGCAGTTGTTTGTGTTATGACCTTTATTTCGATGGTATTCACAATATTCATTTTCTCACCACCATTTTGGTTTAACTTCTGGATCATATGGTCTAGAATTGTCTAGTAATGGTCTTGAGGATCTCAATCTCCATCATATTTTTCAAATTTTGGAATCTCCACTCGTGAAGGAAATGGAGGCATGTAAAGGTCTTTGTCAAATGAATATGGGCATATCGTATCAAAAGAATATTGTTTTGATGATTTATCCTTGTTTTTCAATTCTATGATCTCAGTCTGTAATGCTTGTAATTGTTTGTTTACCATTGCTAAGGGTGTCTCTTCCTCTTTAGTGATGAGGGCCTCAACGTTATAACCAGTAGGAAGTTTAGCACCTTGTTTTGCTAGTTCTAGAAAATAGTCTACTTTTTCTCTAGCCATGATAACCTTCATTATTTTTCGGAAATCTTTATCCTTTTGACATTTATGTATATCAATTTCTATAGGTTTAGAGGCTTTTGAATCGCCTAATGAGGAATCATTGTCAATGGTATGAATACTAAGATTATCAGAAGCATCATGTTTAGCAGCTCGTCTTTCTTGCCTTGCTCCAGATATGATGGGAGACAAGGGTTGATCAAAAACTGGTATACTTGATGATGAAGGTTTATTACTAACAGGGTCCTCTACGTAAAATGGATTATCTTGATATGAAAAGGATGTTCCTTTGCCTCTATCAGCTTTCTTACAAGCACTTCTAGTTTGATTAGGCATCTTTATGACTGATGTGACCTAGAGTTGTATGTGATGCAGAAGTCAAGATCAAATTTGGAGCTAGTTGTTCATTTAACGTATTGTTTTAGAGAAGAAACTAAGATTTAGTCTAGTTTCAAGAATTATCTATCCTATATAAGACATTTATCTAAGTTACCTAGTTTGATTTGAGAGAAATGAGTAAGACTCATTATGGTTTCAGGAATGATCTATCATGTGTAAGACGTTGTCTAAGTGACTTAAGTTTGATAAGCAGTTGATTGAACTAGCTGAAAGATGATCGACAAAATCATGCAACACAACGGTAGTGGTACACTGTTTATATTCGTTTATGCTCAGGATGATGATAACCAGTTTAATGCTCATTGTAAACTATTTTAGGCAAGTTTTACTATTCTAGACTGACAAAATCAAGGATTTGTACGACAGGTGGGTAGACCTCAGACGATAAACTGATGGATATGAAGATTATTTGTACAACACAGAATAGAGGCTCAAACGAAACTTCCCTAGTCAGGATGACAATTTATCAGATCGCATACAACAACTAAAATAGGGTCAGACGACAAACTGTAAGGATTGATGAAACCTAGTACAACAAATTGTAGGCAGTAGGATGATATTTCAGAAGACTCATACGACAGTTTATTGGACAGAGATGAGATTATGATAGACAAAGTTTTCAATGACTGACGATGACCAGTTTTGGACATGGACAGAGTTTTGACAGCTAAGGTAGACCAATTTTTTATACGAACAAAGTTTTGATGACTAAGGTAGACTAGTTTTTGATATGGATAGAGTTTTGACGACTGAAGTAGACTAGTTTTTAATACGGATAGAGTTTTGATGACTGAGGTAGACTAGTTTTTGATACAGACAGAGTTTTGATGAGTGAGTTGTTTATTTTTTTCTTCATTTTTGGTATTCCAGTTTCAGTTTCAGGGATGAAAACATAGTACACACCAATATGTATAATGACTTCAATCACAGCACGTTAACCCTATGGAAGTTGGTGAGAGAAGAAAACTTTTTCTTGCAGACTCAGGTACACACCCAATAGCTAATTAGAATAGGGTCGTTGAGTCTCACGCAATGGATTATCAATGTCGTATTAGCTGACTCCAAACGTTAATGGGGGAACAAAATGGAAAGTATCTTGGGAGAGTTACTATCTCTCTTGCAAAAATATTATCCCCACTTTCAGAGGTGAACCGGGTAGCCTCTATCTTATAGTTCTTAGTCAGGAATTTTGTTCAAAATTACCCCTTGAAGTCACACAAGCATGATTGAAGCCTATAGCCTGAGAAGGTACCGAAACAAGTTGTCGTCATGTAAACATGATTGAGACCGCAAGGCCCTACAAAATGTTCGATATGAGAGATCTCAAAGAGAAAACTCAAATAATCACGTCCTTTGAGACTTTAATCACCAGAGACCTATTTATTATAGTGAGTTGGAATGCCCAGGTCTGGTTGTACTCACTTGGGTCGTTCTCACAGGGTGATTACTTTTTCCCACTATGACAGGCTCGCTAAAGGTACACAAATCTCAAACTTAGAAAAAGCCTCAAGGGTCTGGATTTCTAATTGTCTGTGCAGACAAGAGCATACTCTCCTACCTCTTAGAATTTTCTTAAAACACAAAACACAGATCTGTTCATTAACCAGATAGCAATTTAGGTGCCTAAAAATAAATTTAAATTACATGATGTTTACTTGAATCTCCTCAGGCAACCTACAAAGACAACGAATCAGTGGTCATATTGTTTGTGTTTGACAAGCATATTCTTCGACAAGCATTCTGCAAAAACTGATCAAGCTGTGAAAATTCCTCATAAAAATAGACAACTAGCCAAGGTCAGTGTTAGTATGATCAAAATTCAATAAAGAACCTAAAGAATGCAGTCTTTTTTTAGCACAAAAATACAGAATATCATACAAAAAATTCTCACTGAATCGTACGATAATTCATACGTGACCGTACGATACCTGCATTTTGTCATGCGGGCATGTGGGAAAACTCATACGAGATTTCGCAGTAACTGTACGGACTTAAATCCAAAAAATAAATCTGAAAAATAAGAAAAAGTTAGTCTTCGAGGCCGAAAGATGTAGTCTTCTGCCCCACGGTGGGCGCCAGAAATGTGTGTGTGAAAAGTGGATAAGGATTTGAAAGTTGTAAGGCACAACACTTCAATTAAGTCATTACATGTATGGTTAGATAGATATAAGCATGAATATGAAAATCATAACAAATCAACCTATTGCCTTCTAAAAGATGTGAGTATAGACTTTCTCTCATATTTGTATAAGCAATACTAGTGACTAGACTACACCAAGATGAAAGATTTAATCTATATGAGCATGAGAATAAGCTAAATGGATGCAAGATTATGCTAGATGGATGAATATTAAATTGTATGAATTCAAACAATCATAACTGAACTAAATATGCAAAAAGGATAAACTAAGATGCAATAATCTCAAAAAGCACAATATCTTCAATGACTCTAGAGAAAAAACTATATAATAACAATAAATCTTCAGGGTGTTTTGAATGAGAGATAAAGGCTGAATTTATAGAGAATAAAAAGAGAGACCAATGGTCAAGATCGATTAGCAATGAGTGGTTGAGATTCCTCAAGAAAAAGCACAATTTAGGATAAATAAAATAATTGAGAGATCATATTCAGTTAACCATGAGATAGATTCCAATTATAGCTTGATTGAAATGCATTCAGATTATAAGTTCGAGTTTGCATTGGAGATAAAATTCAATTAATTCCATGCACTTGAGATAAAAATAGGTGATTCCATGTAATATCTATGATTTATTCAAGAAAAAAGTCTTTTCAATGCAACTAAACTTCTTTTCTCAAAAGCTTTGAGTTCCAATTTCATAGAATGATTAATAAATCATTTTAATTGCTTTTCTGATTTCAAGTTATCTCAATTTAGAAGAAGAAATAATATCTCAAGTTTGATTTTTTCTTCAATTCAATTCTTTTATTCTATTTTCAATTTAACTCTTGCTTTGCATATTGATTCCTCTTTTTGTAATAAATTAATTCATTTTTTATGATTAAATGGCAAATTTATTAATTAATTAAATATGCTAGGATATTTAATAAATTAAATAGGATAATTGATCAAAATGATTCTTGGAATGATTTAATTAATTAAATAAATATTTAATTAATATAGAATAATTCACTTGGCATGTGACATTTGATGATTAAAGAATTAATTATTTATGTGCTCAAGATTGATTTAATTGCCTTTGGTTAGGACCTTGTTGATGTTGTCGAGATTAGGGGCCCATGGTTTAGATGACCATTTTTAGGGTATCACAAGTAGCCATGTTTCTCATAGACTTTGAGAAAGCCCATGATAGAGTTGAATAGAAATTCATCATCATGATGCTTGAAGCCTTTGGGTTCCCTAAGGTTTTCTGTTAGTTTGTTCGGGTTCTCCTCAAGGATGCTTATGCCCAAATTGAAATCAACGGATCCATTTCTTAGGTGTTCCATCTTGGTATATCTATTAGGCAAGGTTGTCCTTTTTCCCCTGCTCGATTTTTGATTGCCTTAGATGCTCTATTTTACCTATTAAGAGAGAATAATTTCTCTCCCAAAGTTAGAGGGATTTCCCTCCCAGATAAAATTGATCTTCTTAATATATAGTTTGTTGATGACACCGTTGTATGCCTTGAACTATCTTAAAGTAACATGGACTCTTTGATAACGAAGCTAAAGGTTTTCTATGATGCATCCAGAGCTAGAATCTCTCAATACAAATCCACACTGCTGAGTTGGGATGATCATCCCCCATAATGGCTTGCCCCATATGGGTATCAATGGGGAGGACCCAATAAAATTGTCAGGTGCCTTGGGATTCCCTTTTCCATCTCTCCATGCCTTAAAGACATGTGGCTTTGGATCAAAAGTAAAATTGAAGGCAAGCTCAACAAATGAAACAACCATTATCTCTCTCTTGCAGGAAGAGTTCAAGTTTGTCAGAAGATCTTATCTTCCTACAACATCTATTATGCATCTATTTGGATGTTCAATAACTACCAGATTAATTAAATTTAAAAAGTCATCAGTAATTTCTTTTGGTTAAATGGAAATGGTCAAAGTAAGATTCACTCGGTAAAATGGGAGTGGTGTTGAATGGACAAACTCATTGGAGGTTTGGGGCTTAAGGACCTTAAGGCCCAAGGGATAGCACTTGCTGCAAAATGGATTTTTCATGCCTTGGTGGGAAATGAGCCATGGAAGGTATTAATCATAAATAACATCACTTTGGGGGTGCCCAAGGTAGAAAAGTCCTGGAAATCTCTTCCGTTATGTGACCTTCTTGCTGGTAATTTTCCAGTCTCTATTGTGGCTCACCTATGTTCAAATCAATCTGGCGAGATTGGGAACTTATTAGGCATATAATTACTAACAACTAGACCAATAGAAATGATCTCATTTGCAGAGAAAGGAGTATTTGGTGGAACCTCTATCATAATAATAAATCTCTAACGCTCACCCAAGTCTACTCGGTCATAAAGTGGGCCAATAAGGGTATTTTCTGCTTCAAGAAAATATTTCCTAACGACAATCCCATATCTTGGGATTCTCTTTCTAGTAAGCTTGATCTTCTTGCCTCTAATCGAAGGACTTACAATATTATATGTGGTGCTTGTGTTGCTTTGCAGCTCCCTAAAAGATGTGTTACTATTAATGATAGGTTTGTCTCCTTCACTTGGTCTGATGGTACTCTACTATGTAATATGAAAGTAAAATCCGTCTACAATTCTCTGTTGCATAATGATGTCATATTGCTACACATTAACTCTTGTTGGTACTCTGATCTTACCCTCCCTCAGTGGAGTAAGTTGTTTAAGAAGATATGGAGTAGCTCCAAGGCCCCCAAGAAAAGGGAATTCAAATGACTCTTAATGCTTGATAAGTTATCGATAAGACCTAATCATAATATTGATGTTACATGCAATGTTTGTAAAGTTCATCAAACTTCTAGGCATATCTTCTTTGATTGTCTCATTGCATTCATTGAATATAGGATAAAATAAAAGATTATTTATTTTTATTTCTATATTACATTCATTGAAAAGATGATTTTGTTCACTTTTTAAATATTTTATAGAATAAAATATGGTAACTTTCATTTTACATCCTATAAAGTAAAATTACATTCTAATTTTGGAAATGAATATGTAAATATTATTTTCTATCTATTTTATAGAATAATATATGGGAAATTTATTTCTATATTCTTTAAAGAGAATTATGATCTAATATAGAAATGATATTACTATCATTTTCTATTGTTTTTTTTATAGATAAAATATGGAAACTTCCATTCTATATTCCATAAAACAAAATTGTATTTTGAATAAAATTTTACATTATTAAAAAAAAAAATTGTTTGATTTAGTTGGTGTGAGTTGTAGGAAGATCATTTTGTTGAATTCTAAAATGGACTTCATAGTACAATAGTCCCGTAAGCCAATATGAAAAGATTTCAAGGGGACTAAATTTAATTTCAGCATTATTGTAGATGTTGAGGGCCAATGTAATTAATGAGCAGATCTGAGAAGTGGGCATCCCAATTCTTGGCACAAACTCTACTCTTGGAAATTAATTCAATTGAGTACTGGCATGTTGGATATAGTGACATAGAATAGAAATGGTAGACATTACATGGTGAACAATAAGTGTAAAGAAAGGTACAAAATAAGGATATAAATTTCTTTGTACTTGATAAGACAAATTTCTTATTGCAAAGAAGAAAATGGTATGAGGAGAGGATACTATGTGCAATTGGGTGGATAACAACATATGGAAGGAAAGTACCTTAGCTATATTTGTGATTTGAGAGCTATTGTGTGACTTACAGGCTGCTCCATATTCAATTATTGAAACACAGTGATTATATTATTTGTCTTTTCTCCCTTGATTTTGCCATTTACCTACGCATATACTTTCTTTATTAGTTGATCATTTATTTTATTTGCAGTAAGGCGATGAAAATGGATTGAAATGGTTGGAAGATTTCCTATTATTAATGTGTATGGTTACAATCTACTAGAGAATGTAGGACATAAGCTGCCAAAGCTAGTTATTGTGATGGTGACAGCCTATTTCAATATGAAGATGGAAAAATAATAATTTCAACGACTGACTACAACCCTTTTAAAGGATGGGTTGTAATGCCCGCCAAAATACCCTAGAGAAAATAACTAAACTAACCAACAAATGGAGATCTATTTTGTAAGACATTAACTAATGCAACATAATAACTATCATTACTCCAAATCATAGATTAACATCACATGAATGCATATAACACTGTGACTATAAATATACCCATAACAACACATAACGCAAGCGGAAATAATATCATAACAATTATCATCTCAATGCTCCATCTAATCTTTCATTCATCCATTCACTTTCTCCCTAGGGTATCTTAACGTCACTACTTACTAGAAACATCACAATAACACATCCATATCATAAAATCATTAACATCCATTTCATTTAAGTTCTACGCAAGTACTTTATTCCTATCTTGAGATTATAAGCTATCAATGCATATCTTCATAACCTCTTTAACTTTCTAAGTTCATTTTAAAACACCAAATCAAATGTTCCTAATTCCCATATCTTCCATTATTCATCTTTCACATCATGAATCTATATATATCTTTCCCCTTCAAATGGATCTAGATTATTTCCATAAGAATATCCATTGAACAATTCATCAAGATTACTATCCATATGCATATGCAAGATTATATCAGAACGTATTAATCTTCTTTTCAATTAGGATCTCATGCTACTAGATAACTCAAGAACTATATGATACAACAAGAATTCCCATAATATAATCATTCAATTTCCTAATCCAACCTAGGACCTCAATCTTAACATAATGAACATTATTACATCATGAACCATACAATGAATACTTCATCTTATTCAATTACAAGATCATAGTCTCTACATCATCATGTCCTGTTGCATAAGAAAACATGGCATAGGAATACATAATCTCTCTTAAATTTACAATGACATCATGATACAATATACTATTTCAACACCTAGGAATCAGCTCCGCGTGATGAAGAATCATAGTGTCCATAAAAATCTACAACTATCCATTCATCTCCATATTCCAAAGATAACTAGCAATAAGGATTAACATCTTTCAAATCAAGGCATACAACATTGTTAGCATAACCACTACCATCCACAAGATATACACAAGATATTTCCATTTGTATCACTCCATCATTTAATTTCCTTTTGATCTAGAATTGCATACACAATGCATATCCATTTACAATAATCTCATCCAATACATCTCATTCTGAAATCAACCTACTAGAAGTCCTAATTCATATGTTCACAAGAGACTAATTACATAGTATTATTTACTATTACATCTTCCATGAGAAATGAAACAAATGATATTAATTCCTATTACATAGATTATGTTCCAAAACTCCATCCACATAATGAGATAAAATAAATCCATGTCCATGCACACAAGCATCAAATGAATAACATCCCAATGGAAGAAAGCATCAAACCACCTAACCATGTGGAACCAAATAAGATCCACCCCTCATTCTAGGAGATGGCATGGGGTTCCAACTCACACTCAGGACCTAAGCTGACACCTAACAACCAAGGGACTCAACAAGACATCTGCAAGACAACAACCACAACAATGAATCAAATCACATCAAAAGGCTAATCACAAATCGATAAAATCTAAGAGGCATAATCAACAATCAAGGCATAAGGATAATGGGCACATGTAGGGAAGAGTGTCCTCACATGCTAGCCTCATGTGGAATCTGCCTCAACCTTGGAGCCAAACAAGGGAGCTCGGTTTACCACTCCAAAGGTCTTCCCAACCATAAATCATAACCTTAGGGTAAAACATAAATCAAATAACATTACAATAACATCATGAAGGCTCACAAATGACCTAAGCACAGTCACAACATCACTAACACAAATTGAAGCACAATATGAAGCATACATCCAAAATGAAAGCACAAGCCTTCACCAAAGAAACATATCAATGATCCAAAGCATAGACATGAGTTTAAAATATAATCCAAAAAAAATTCCAATCCTTTACAGTGAGGCAACAACATCCCACTAGAGCTCACATAAACATTCCTCAACAACGAGGCATTCTTCCTCCCGCTGGAGCAAACCAACATAAGAACAATTTCCTCAATGATGAGGCACAAATCCTCTCACTGGAGCATTAAAAAAACATAAATAGAACAATGTGACATCATAAAAACCTTTGAGGAACTCAATGCAATCATAAAATGCCTTTGGTAAATGCACAAAAACTGGAAAGAAGACTAAACTAGGCAAAACCATCAAAACTGGCAACAGCAGGCATAATAGCACACCAAAAACCCATACTAGCATTCTTGGGAGATAGTTTAGCTCTCCCAAGCCATATTGAGGCATTTTTGGGTCTTCTTTTCACGTTTTGGGGCCAAACATTGGCATTTTGGGTTAAAATGCAGAAAAACACATAAAACAAACAAAATTTGAAATAAAACTTGCCCAGATTTGTATAAGTGAACTCAGTTGATCAAAAGACAATCCCATGAGGCTTGGGAGGATTATAGAATAAAGTAAACACATACACAAAACTCTATGATCACATAAGGTGAAATTGATGCCGAACTTCAGTCACAACCGCACTCAAATGTGTACAAAATTTCTCCAAATCTTGAACAACAACACAGGGAGATACAAAAATACAATTATAGACTCAATACAATATTTATAAGGAATTATAATGCCCAAAAAATAAACAAACCATCTATAGGACAGGTTGTGTTAAACATCAACTCCACAAAACAACCAAAATCAACTCCCGACAATGCCACATTCACACCATTTTGCCGAAAAAACACAGATTCTAAAGGAGATGCAAATAGCATACCAATAGATTATTAATCTCAATCAAAATTACAAAGGCCAGGAAATACGGACTCAGAAATAAAATGCACAGATTATACATTTCCAAAAACTCCCAAAATCCAAATTTTCACAATACCTCAAATACAAATCCAATCATTCCTAAAATCTTTCTCAAAACCAAATTTGAATTATGTAAAAATAAAATCCATCCCAAAATCAATATTTCAACAGCCACATTATAGACAATCTTTTCAAAATAAAATTGCAGAGAGAAGCCAAAAGCTCCAACCTGGAGATCGCAATCCAACAAGGGAAATTTTGATGAAGAACAATTCCAATCTAGTAGTCCAAGCAAGCAATCTTCAACCCAAGCTTGAACGAATTTGAAATCCCAAAAATGCAATCCAAAATCTCCCAAAAGCTAACCCCACGGCATACACAGAAAACTCAGTAAATAAAAATCAAACCCCAAACTATAGAAATCTCTCGGCCAATCAGAAAATTCCAATAAACTATATATTATACCTACCATGTGTGAAAACAAGGTAATTATTATTTAGCAATATTATTTACTTACCCCACTCAAAATCAACCAATAAAAATAAGCGGTAGGTAAAATTTATAATATAACCAATTATGCAAATAATAATAATGTAATAGTATAAACATAAATGGGATAATAACAAATCAAATCCCAATAATTAAATAAAGAAATAAAAGCTTGATAAATAGAAACTCATAATTAAATATAAAATCAAATCAACAATAAAGCATAAACAATAAGTAATAAATCAATTAAATAATACATAAATAATCATTAAACAATTAATGAATAATAAAATAATTGATTGAGCAATAAATCAAATAAACCAATAAATTAATCTCAATTAAATAATTATAAAATCTCAACAATAAATTAAATATTGAATAATCAATTAAAAACTAAATAAACAAAATAAATAAATAGCCAATAAACAATAAGTCAATTAATTAAATAAATCAAGCTCAATTAATCATTAACAAGCCAATAGAAATAAATATTAAATAAACAAACCATCAAATAAATCAACTATAGTATTAATACTATACTAATCAAATATCAATTTACATATAAATCACATACAACACCTCAGGCAATCCGACAAAGGGTCAAAATTGACACAAGACTCTAACCACCAACTTGTGCCACAACACAACTGACAAGGTGAACAACTTAAGCCTAGAGTGTGCGAGGGAAACACATGCCATCTCTAACAATTTTCCATTGGGATAAGACATGCTCAGACCTATGAGACCAGGTGGAGTTGATGTCTAGTACCAGCAATCTTGCATCCACCACTACACACAATGCAACATATAAAAACCAAATATACATCAGAAATGATCAAGATAATGATAGAGAATCACAAATATTGTAGCATCAATTCAAACATCAGAATCATAGAGTAGGGTTAGCGTAATCAAAATATCATCAAAATCCTATAAGCAATATGATCCATCATGAATAATGAACACATATAAATCATCAAATATAGATCCATCTTCATATCCAATTCAATCATGAAATAGGGTTAGTATATAGCATGATACCAACAAACCATCATAAAGTAGACTAAGCTAGATCAATATAATGCTTTGATGTATAGAAAGGCAAGATGAATCAGGCAGGGGCACTACATGGGTGACACTACCTTAGTGTATTGTTAAATGATGGGATGTTTGGTTCCAACATTACATGTTAGTCAACAAACCCAGTAGAAGATTTGATGCAAGAAATCAGTCATACCATGAGACTGTTTACATGCATTTTAATGGGCACCAACCCAAACCAAGTGTAGTATCACCTATGCACCTTTACGGCATGGTACACAAGCTTGAGGAGGATGAGAATTTAATCTTATTATAGCCTACTGCATACATCGACCACTTTAGAAGGTCAATTTCTATTATTTTTAGTAGGGTCTTTTCTTTTATTGGTTGCTTAATGGGAGTTTGCTTCTGATCTTTAGAAGGCTTAACACAATAAATATATACTCATTCAATGCATTAAGTTTTGGAAGACTAAAGAAGCTGTTGATTTTATTTTCAATCTTGCACAGATCTGATATAGTGTAGTGTACTCTTACATTAATCCTTGTACGAGCTTTACTATTTATTTTTATTTTATTCTCTTGCACTATTTTTTTTTTTACATTTTATTCTATAACACGGTAGAATGGGCATCAATATTGAGCTTACACGCGATATGCATTATCCTTTAAACCCATTTTTATATAATACTGCCATGGAATTATAACATAGTTCTCCTCAAATTTGGATAAAATTATAACACAGTTCTCCTCAAATCTAGATGAAATTATAACACAGTTCTCCACATTATGACACAATTCTCTTCAATTGTTTATGTATATCAAGTATATACGAGTTGTTAGAAAATAAATATTAAACAACATTTTCTAAGCATGCAATTAAAATAACAAGGGATAAATTTACAATTAAAAATTTAATGTAGGATAAATTTCTTTCTTTTCTTAATCTTTTAAAACTGCTAAAACCATCCCATAAACATGGTATAACTGTAAAGAATCAATGATGACAAATTTACTTGGTAACTTTACTCTTATAAATAAAGTGAGGACAGAAAATAAAATTACACTAACAAACGATATTACTCTTGAAACCTAAGCATGAAGATACAAGGTTTATATGACAATTATGAAGCAACCACTTCCTTCAAGTACATACTGGTAAAATAAAAATAAGTATTTTCCTCTTGACATTACCAGGTGATACAACTTTATATCTTATCCAATATACCTTTCTAGATTTCTTTATGTCGACATGCTAACCTGGTAGGATTTTCTCTTAATACAAATGGTGAATCTTAAATATTTTTCTCATAGGACAAACTATAAATTTTTACTCAACACTCTCTTTCCTTACACAATAACATTATTTATCCAAACACACTAAAAGATCTCTTAAACTATCATCTTAAAATCAATCACACAAGACAATGGGAAAAGCACAAAAATAAGTCTTGGCCTTTTATCACTTGATGAATTTGTCAACCAAATCACCATAATGTATCTCTCAAGTTACCATTTTAAAAACAAACATATAATCAGGAGAAACTAACAAAGGCTTTCTCTTTCATTACACAATAATTTTTCTTTAACTAAACACTTTGAAAGATCTCACAATCATACATGACAATGGGGAAACACAAAAGCAAGGCTTTCTCTCCTCCCAACCATAATGGCGACATGGAGCCTCGTAAGCTCTAGGCATACCCCCAAGCAAGAAGATTAATTTAGACCCAACATAACGGTATCTCACACACTCCACAAATTTACTCTCATCAAATAAAACCCTTACATAACTCGAATAATTTATTTCACAAAAAACACTATATACAAGACTTTGCAACTACATCTCAAACTTGTAACAATAACAAAATAGATTAGAGGAAATGGAAAACTTATCTCTCTAAACCTATGCATTTTGTCCTCCATCTCTCCGAGGATGGACTCCTTCCTTCCCTCCAATATATCTTATTTCTCAAAATTCTCCAAGAGTTCTCCAAAATGGAGAAGTGGGTAGCAACCCATTCTCCCTTCACACACTCAATCTAAGAGAGATTAACTTGGAATACTTGGATGTGAAGTTGAAACATGTCACATTCCCATACTCTTCTCCATGAGGTCTTTTCTTCATTTATTAGGGGACAAATATTAGGACACCCCATTTGCCAAGTCTTCCCTCATAAATGAGGTATGGGGTTGGAATTGGCACCCTCAACTCATCTATCTTTCAAATTCGTCACTCATCTTAATGAGGAGTTTTGTAGAGAAAAATAAAGTCATAAGGCCTGTATTGCATGACTATAGGCCCCCACCTCAAGAGTATATACCCTAGGGGTCTATTTTTAAAATTAAAACATGGAAATTGACTCAAAAACTCACATGAATGACCCACAATGACAAACCTCACAAACACATCCATATAAAAAATAAAATATCATTTTCTTCTAAGTTCAAAGATGGCTAAGCTTATACTTCTCATAAAGGAAATATATTTGCAATACATGTTATTCTCTTCTCCCATAGTCCTCATTGCCTTCTTGCACATAACCAAAATATTCATGAGCATAGTTAGACCACAATAACAAGTCATATTATTTTCTATAATTTTTCATCAAGTTTACTACGTAATACAAAATAAATTTCCATAAAATCATCTCATTTACAGCCTCCCAATCTATCTAACCATCAATTAAAGAAAATCATGCAATAATTTAGGGTTTTATTATCTATGTGTGAGGTGAGGTGTTACAAGGAAACCCCGATCATTAGCCCAGACTAAAATATGCATGAAGTTCACTGGACTAATGCACTACTAAATGCATTTAGTTCAAACTAGGAAGGGATATAACTCCCAACATTTGTTGGAGATACTTAAAAGTATCTTTGCACAAATCCTTTCTAAAGATATCTACAACTTGCTCTTTTGTGGGTACATACTCAAGTTTCACTTCACTGTCTAACACCTTTTCCCTTAAGAAATGATACCAAATAGAGATATGCTTTATTCTGGAATGCAGTACCAGGTTCTTAGCTTGATATTGATTGTACTTGTATTATCACACATGATTGAGATCATTTCATCAAACATCACACCAATATCCTTCAATTTTTGTTTCATCCAGAGAATCTGAGTGCAACATGAAGCAACTACAATATACTGAGCTTCTACAATTGATAAAGATACAAAATCATGCTTCTTACTTAACCATGCAACTAAACGAGAGCCAAGGAAAAATGCTCCACCACTAGTACTCTTTATGTCATCAACACTTCCTGCCCAATTTGCATTAGTATAATATTTCAGAGTAACGTATTATCCTCTAGGATACCACAATCCTAAATCTTCAGTTCCTTTCAAATATTTGAATATCTTCTTTATTGCAACAACATGAGATTCTTTCAATTATTGCTGAAATTTGGCTGCAAGACAAACGACATACATGATATTCGGTCTAGTAGAAGTCCGGTATAACAATCCTCCAATCATTGATCTTTACTTTCTTGCATCAGTCTTAAGATATTCATCATCATTAGTCAATTTGCATCTGGTAGTCATAGAAGTACATACCAGTTTGGAATTTTCCAATCCAAACTTCTTCAGTAGCTTTCTAACATACTTTCACCAAGAAATGAAAATACCTTTACTATTTTGATTCACTTGTGATCCAAGAAATGAATTTAATGCACAATCATAGACATTTCAAATTCCTTTTGTATTTCACTAGCAAACTTCTTGCACATGTCATCATCACCTCCAAAAATTATATCATCCACATACACAACAACAATTAGGAGCTCGCTTCAACCCATACAATGCCTTCTTTAATCTACAAATAACATTCAGATCATCTGATAACTCGAATCCTTCTAGTTGTTCAATGTATACTTCTTCTTCTAACTCTCCATTCAGAAATGTTGACTTCACATCCATTTGATAGACTTTGAAATCCTTAAATGTTGTAAAAGCCAAAAAATATCCTAATAGCTTCCTTTCTAGAAATGGATGCATAAGTTTCTTTAAAATCAATTCCTTTAACCAGTGCCTACCTTTACATACTAGTCTTGCTTTGCTTCTTACTACATGGCCATCTTCATCCAACTTATTCTAGAACACCCACTTTGTTCTAGTACATTCTTATCTGTCGATCTAGGGACTAGTTCCCAAGTTTGATTTTTCTCAATTTGATCTAGCTCTTCCTTCATAGCCTTCATCCAATTCTAATCTTTACAAGCTTCTTCAATTGCCTTTGGTTCAGCTTTAGAGAGTAAACATAAAAGAACATTCTCTTCAAAAGATTTACTTCTTGTAATAGCTCCTCTATTTTTGTCTCCTATAATTTGATTCTCAGAATGATTTTTCTACACATACCTTGAGGTTTTTGATATAGTTGTTGGATCAACTTAAGTTTATTTTTGCTTGTCTTCATCTATGTACTTCTCTTCTTCTCTACTTGTAGACTTACCAGATTCATATCCTACTTGTATAATTGTTTCTTTTGAAATGTTTTCATCAACCTTCACATTTGTACTTTTAATGACTTTATTTAACCTCTTGTTATAACATCTATAAACCTTTCTCTTTGTGGAATAAGCCAAAAATATACCTTCATTAGCTTTACTATCAAACTTTCCAAGATTTCCTTCATCTCTCTGGATATAGCATTTACTTCCAAAAATTTTGAAATACTTCACAAATGGAATCCTTCCATATCATAGCTCATGTGATGTCTTACCATAATTTTTCCTAAATAGAACTCTATTCAGGGTATACATAGTAGTGTGTATAGCTCTCTCCAGTAGACTTCCATTAAATTTGCTTCTTTGATCATACTTCTTGCCACCTCTTGAATAATCATGTTCATTGTTTTCACTACTCCATTCGGCTAAGGTGTCCTATGAGTAGATAAATGTCTTCTAATTCCATGTTTCTTATAGAAAGTATCAAATTCATCAAAAATAAATTATCCTCATCTATTAGATCTTAAGCATCTAATCCTTCTATCAACTTCATTCTCAACTCTAGATTTGAATATTTTTAGCTTTTTTGGTGCGTCTAATTTTTCTCTTAGAAATGCAACCCAAGTCATTCTAGAATGATCAACTATTAAGAGAATAAAATACCTCTCACCTTGCAAACTCCTTGTTCTATTTGGACCACAAAGATCTATGTGTACCAAATCCAATAATCTGATAGAAATTTGTTCTTTTCCTCTAAATGTTCCTCTTGTTTGCTTTCCCACTTGACATTCTTTGCAAATATTGTTATCTAGTATAGTCAGTCTTGGTAAATCTCTCACAACCCTTTCCATGCTAATCTTCACCAAATTATCAAATTTTATGTTACACATCCTTCATTGCCATAGCAAACTTTCATTGATCTGAGAATAGACAATGTCTAGTAGCAGCTTCCAATGGATACATTTTTCCACCTATCTTTTTCCTCCCAACAATATAATAGTTTCGGATCTCACAACCATCATCCTAAAAACCAACATTGTAACCATTTTTGCACATCTACTCAATACTCAAGAGATTATGATGTAATCCTTTCATGTATAAAACATTGTCAGTGTTGTACTTTCCATCAAAAGTAATAGAACCAGTTCCAACAGTCTGAGTAGTCTCATCATCTCCAAATCTAACAGAACCACCATCATACTTTTCAAGCTTTACAAATTTACTTTTATCACCAGTCATATGATTTGAACCTCCACTATCAATCAAGCATTCATTTCTATGTCTTCTAGCATGCAAAACTGAAGCAATAGTCTCAACAATCTTAGAATTATTACTAGGTTTAGGATGATCTTTTTCTACCAAGAATAAACAATCATCGGTATCCTCATCATCTAACTCATCATCTGAAATACCAACATCATCTCTAACATAGTAGACTTTATTATTCAATTTTCCTTTGTTTTCCTTAATTTTTTGTTTTGATCCTATTTCTGGACATCTAGATGCATAATGGCTGATCTTTCCACACTTAAAACATTAAAGAGGTAACATACCTTTATACTTGTTGGTTCCTCTCTTCATTTTTCTTACAAAGTTTGCTTCCATTTCATCTAGGATCTCATCATCATTTGAATCTTCATCTACGGCCTTTGATGCTTTATATGTTGTCTCATTTTTTTCTTTGTCTTTACCAAACTTCCTCATCTCGAATGTTGTTAAGGCGCCATACAACTATTCTCTGGTAAACTTTGATGGATCATAAGTTTCTTCAATAGCTAAAATCTTGTCACTGTAACATTTTGGTAAATTTATCATGATATTTTATATTGCATCCTTGTCATTTATGACACCACCAAGGTCTCTAATCTCATTTACTACACTATCAAACTTTTGAAAGTAGCTTATTATATCTTCACCTTCTTCCATTCTCAAGTTCTCGTATCTACCTTTCACAGTCTGTATCTTAGCTAGCTTAACTCTATCATTTCCTTCATATATATTCTTCAATATTTCCCATACTTCATAAGGGGTATCTAATGCAACAACCTTCGCCCAATTCAGTTTTAGATAAAGCACTAAAGATATTGTTGTTTCTACACTTGAATGTCATGTGTTATTAAGCTAATTAGCAAGTAAGAATGAATCACCAATTCTCGACTAATTAAAAAACATAATCACTGAAAATCAATACGAAATAAGGAATGAATTCAAATAAATGAAACTCCATGATTCTCCATTTTTGCTTCCATTGTGCTTCTCCAATTTGAGTGGTTGGTGGCTCTCAGGTATTGCACCAATTTTATGCATACAAATACTTTGAAGACTCTGGTTTTATAATTCTAAAAAGATAGAACCAATTGATGAAAATGATGTTGAATTTATATATTTTCAACACAAAGGGGGTGAGAAATAGAACTCAAGTGTTGATTCATAGATAACTAAAATTGATTGATCAGTGAACTAGTCATGATTGATTTGTTAACTCAATAGATTGATCTGTTAACAAGATTGATTGGAGAGTGAACTCAATAGATTGGCTAGTAAACTCATTTGCTTGATCAGTGAACTGAATAGACTAGGGAGATGACTGAATTGATGGATCAGTCATAAAAAGCTGATTTTGAGTTAAAAAAGATGATTGATGAGTTAACTGAGTTAACTGATTAGACAACTGACTTGATCAATCAGTTTGGATTTAGCATGTGTTGTAAGAATTTTAAATTGAATTTGATTTTCATTTTCAATTTGGATTTGAATTTGGTCATTCGAATGCTGAAATGCACATGAAATTAACTAAAATTCAGATTTGGTGAAATGTGAATTTGGAAGAAATGAAATTAGGTGAAATTCAAATTTGGGGAAATATGAAATGAAATTAGATGGAATTAATTGGAAATATAATTTGGGGATTTGGAGGAATTTAATTAATTAGCTTAAATAATTTAAATGAAATTATTTAAACTTAAGAAATAGAATTAATTAAATAATACAGATTATTTAACTAAGGAATAAATCGTAATTAATTAAATAAATAATATTTAATTAATAATTCAGATATGGTTAACTGATTAAAATGATTTGAGAATAGAAATAGAATAATTAGAAGTGTTGAAGGGTGATGATTAGAAGAAATAGTTAGTTTAATCAAATAATTAAACAATTACTTAATCAAATAGACGAATAATTAGTGTAGAATTAATGAGACATTTTTAGGTGTCTACATTTGCCCCTCTTTAACACAATGTTAGAATGATGTTGTTTCAAAGAAAATGAAAAGAAAACTTCCCCAGTATGCTCCGGTGACACTTAGGGTATAAATATGCCCCCTCGGAAAAAGTGGTCGGAAAATTGTGGAAGGAAGACCAGTTTTTCAAAAATGTACTGGATAGTGATAATATGAAGTTTGAAATGGTTTCAATCTTGTTTTCTATGTCTACAATTGCATTGAAGTTGGAGGCATCCACGAGCGTTATTTTGAGAAAAAACCCTAATTTTGAGCTTATAAATTGAAGGCTGGTATTTATTTGAGTTCATTTGCACTATTTTGTTTTGCAAGAAGTCCTTAAATATTAGTGCTTTCAGCGTCCTTGGAGCGAAATGGCAGGTCATAGAGTGAGGCTCTATTTATCTGAGTGAGTACGGTCTTATCAGAGACCTCCCAACACTGGTGGCATGGTGAGTTTTCATGATTTTTTGCTCGTTTATATCTATTTTTTCCAAAAATTTAATCGTTTGATGATATGTAGTCTTTCGTGAATTTCGCATTTGACTGTCAATTTTGCCGCAATTGACATTAGTATTGCGCAATTGATGCTAATGTATTGCATTTGATATTTTACATCACATTTGCTTCTCTTGATTCACATTTGCAATTTTTGCTTCACAATTGATAATTGTGTTTCGCATTTGATAAAATCATTACACATTTGCTAATTTTACTTCGTAGTTGATACAAGTATGCCGCATTTGATAGTAAAGGCAACTTTTTCTTATGTGTCCTAATAATTTGATGATGTAGCTGAATCATTTTTATGTTTTCCAAATGCAGGCACATTATCCAGTAATTGCTTGCTAGACAGACGAGGCCAGATGGTCTTTATCGACGTCATGAGTTGCATCCAGAGGATACTGCTTTGTTACAACAGGTTGGATTGTATTACATAGCACATTTGTCTGAGGTTATGGCCAACAATGCCATGGTTATAGCTTTGATTGAGTGGTGGCATTCAAAGACATGTTATTTTCATCTACCGACAGGTGAGGTGTCCATCACACTTAAGGAAGTGTGGCATATCTTACACATTCTGATATTTGGTACACAAGTTACTTTTGATCGTCATGATGTTGTTTCTGCTTTGTGTACATTGTTCGAGTCTGAGGAGCAATATCTACATATTCGTAGTCGTTACAAGATTCGTTGGGATGATTTTGATTATGATGATCTCATCGTTGTTCTTGCTTGCACTATTGTTGGATTATTGATCCCTGATAGACGTACCCATGGTTTTCATGTTGGATGGGGATGAGTCATACATGATATGATTATTGATAGACGTGTGTTTGCTTGGGGTCCTTGTCTTCTTGCCACTTTGTATCATCAAATGCATGGGATTGTTTACTTGCAGTAGAAATCAGTTGGATGTGGCATTAATTTGCTCCAGACATGGGCTTGGGAGCACATAGCTATCTTTCATCCTGCATTGCATATTGATTTAGAGCCAGTCAACCATATTCTTTCGGGTACACTATTGGTGTGAGACATAGGGCATCGGGTAACATCTTGTATTAGCGTCATCAGATTAATATCTTACAATATTTCTCATGGAGACCTTATCTTACTTGCCCCGGTTGGACTAATGATGCCCAACATCTTCCTTTTTCTTGATAACAAAGATATCTTATTGTTCGATACATAGGTGGTCACAGGGTTTTTGACATGCATCTTCTTGGTCATGTACTCTGACAGTTTGAGGAGATATAGGGTATTGCATATGTGATGGCTTATTTTGCTCACACTACTCAAGAGGTTGGTGATTGGGGTGCTTGCGTGCGGCCTCATGTTTCTATTGTTGAGTTTGATGTTATTGCTCTTGTTTTGTGGGGATGGTGTGTTGGTGTAGTGGATCCAGGGTCCACAGCAAAGTATAGTGTATGGTGGATACATCACAAGCCTATAGCTTTGACAGATCTGACAGTTCTGATTGGTGCTCAACAGATTAGTCATGGCAGGGGTCCCAGGGGGAGAGGGGGAGGTGGGGGGAGAGATGGAGGTGGTAGAGATGGAGGAGGTAGAGATGGAGGTGGTAGAGGTGGAGGTGGTAGAGATGTAGGTGGTAGAGGTGGAGGTGGTAGAGGTGGAGGTGGTAGAGATGTAGGTGGTAGTGGTGGAGGTGGTATAGATCTAATAGCAGCGGTTGTAGAGAAGGTGGATAGTGGAGAGGAGGAGTCGATATTAGCGGAGAGACTACATCTATGAGCAGTTCTGATGAGGGCGATGAGTCAAGATCAAGCTCATTGAGAAATGATAGGATGAGGGTGGGGATGATGGACATGATGTGGAGATGCACCAGGCTACGGGGTCTAGAGGTGTAGAGAGAGGAGATGAGGAGGGATTAAGAGATTGGGTTAGGCATTTGGAGGACCCGGTCACTACTTTGCAGCAGTGACGGATGGAGGATAGAGATCAGTATTGGTAGGAGATGGAGGAGTTGACTGCAGAGAGGGATCAACTATAGAGCGAGAGGGATGAGGCAGTTAGGAGAGCTCAGATCACCATGTATGCATATGATTAGTTATTTGGGCTGGTGACAGAGGCACGTAGCCAGGAAGATAGATATTTTTCTTCTACATAGGAGGCTATTTATTATCGATAGGCTTATGAGAGAGCTATTCTTGAGGGTCAGAGGGAGCCTATTTTTAGTGCTTTTATGGGGAGGAGATCGAGTCAGTCTACCTCTCGACAGACTAGCAGTGGAGGAGTGATGGGTCCACCTAGGGTGTCGTTAGGATAGACTGGAGTCAGGCAAGATAAACCTATTGATAGAGGCAACATAGGTTGAGAGATTTGATATTGATGTTGATGTTGTAGATACGATGTATTTTGACACATTTCTATATGATATATGATATGCATTCTTGATGAGCTATTTGATGATGAACTTCATGGTCTAATGTTTCTTTATTGTGTTTTATGCTATTGTGATGATGAATGTAATGTGAATGTGGTATCATGTAGTGATGTGATGTACCTTTATTTTACGATGTATAATGGTTGATAAAATTCTTATTATAATGCAATGGACTAATATTATGAAATGATATATATGAAAATGTAATGCGATGATGTTTATTTTTGTGTTGAAAAATAGGTGTTGAAAAATCGTGAATTTAGAAGAATTGTTAGTTGTTAGACGTAGAATAGATATGAAATGATCAATCAATTGAATCAACCTTTGTTTATTCTAGATTTAGATATGATAAAAATGATTTGATAGAATGTTGATGAGAAAGTCTTCATTGTTTTATTCATAGTGCAATACATTATCATCATTGAGCCTTATTATGCAACAATGGAGCTTATTACACTAGGGTATGAGGAACCAAGATGTATAGATATCTCATTGCAAAGAAACAAATGCATAGCAGACAAGGAATGAACCCTCCATTCTAGGAATTACGCTAGGGGTTGAGGTATGTGTGGCATTCACAAGCTAAATGTTCCTATCACAGACACCCACTAGAGCAATTGCCCCAGAACTTCATTGGTTCAAACCACAAACAACAAACAAAGAAAAGGATCATGCCCATCATAGATCCTCTAGTCACTTGTTGGACATCTTTGAGTTGCTAAAAGCAATGATCTTCACCAATTTAATAAAAAGAGTAAACCAAAATAGACAAAACTCAGCAGTTGGACTGACTGTGTCTTTGCTTTGATATGTTTGATGTAATTTTGATAATGTCTAGTTTCAAAAATTTTGGACCTTGTTTAAGACTGACCTGTCTGGTTTCGAGTGTACCGATTCTGTTTAAGACAAGATGTTGATCACGTTGATAGTTTGATAGTGATTCGATAGATTAGACAGTTGATCAGCTTGATTACATATCTTTTGACAAGATAGTTGTATCCTTTGTTTAACTTCGTGCGAAGTGTTTGCTGGATATCTGCTAGGGTGTTTGATTCTTGCGAGAATTTATTGCAAGTTTTTGATGTTTTTTTATTTTTAGTTTGTTTTTTATTGATTTTTTTATGTTTAGGTTTTTTTTTGGCATTTTCTCAATGTTTTTTATGCTTTTTTTAGGATCGATATCTGGATGTTTTTGTTGTGATTTTCATATTTGAATTTTTTTTATTTGATTTTTTCTAGACTTTATCTGATTTTTAGAATTTTTTCAGGACTTTATCTAATTTTTAGAATTTTTTCAGGACTTTTTTTTATTTTTAGGATTTTTTCAGTACTTTATCTGATTTTTAGGATTTTTTCATGACTTTATCTGGTTTTTAGGGTTTTTTCTAGGACTTTATCTGATTTTTAGGGTTTTTTAGGACTTTATCTGATTTTTAGGATATTTTCTGGACTTTCTCATTTTTAGGGTTTTTTCAGTTATGCCCCCAAGTACAAACCTATGATGATAGCATGATAATGCATATGGAGACAATGATTTTTTTATATGAGTTATGCTAATGCATGATGCATGACAAGAATGAAGTTCCTATTCGAACAAGGATGAGTGTGTGTGTCTTTCATTCTGAAATGCACTAATAAGATTAAAGGTGCGAAAAGTTTCAAAGATAGGAGTTCAATCCATTCTCAAAAGACTTAGACCATCCAACCTAACACACTATGTAACCAAGATTTATGAATGGAGGCACGAAAAACTTCTCCATCAATACTTGAAACGTTGATCTTCTTTTGCTCATGTTTGTGCAATTGAGTTTATTCTGACTCTTATAACCATCAAAGACCCTTGGAATCCTATGTGGCTAGCTATGTGAGTTATTCTAACTTCAAAAGCAACCCGAATAGAGCCTCGCTACCAACAAACTTTTAGGGCTCCGATGAGGTTATGCACTATAATCTCTCAAATATTGCTCCATTGTCAATAGGTGTCCATAGCCCTGGTGGAGTTACTTGCATGTTCCCATAGTCAAGCTTTTGTTGCACTTGTATGCGTGATATTTCAGTTATATATCTTTGCTTTTTTTTCTTTGAGATGGATATTGACATAACGCTCTTTTCTTTTATTTTCTTGCCTTGACTTGTAAGTAATTAAACCTACTTGGGTATGACAATTACAGCAGCACTGAAGCATAGTATTGAATTTTTCACTAGCCACATGACCAACTAGGTATGTGTAATGACTTAGACCTTTTGATTAATGTGCGAGATATAGTAATTGATAGATTTTGGGTAACAAGACTTGATAGTGAAACCTCTACCCAAGCAAGGATAAAGCTTAATCACAATGTAAAGACCTCCTAAAGACTTCATGAGCAACTATCTAGGAAAATGAGACAACCTTTGTTCCTTTCAATGCAAACAGGTGAATGAATTAGACAATCATCTTGACTTATTGATGCAACTATATGAGAAAGGAATAATGAAATGCAATGCGGTAAAGAAATATGCAAATGCAGTACTGAAAATTGAAATGAACCCGCCCTTAGATGTAATATCTTTTTAGGTGCATGTTGTTGATGGGATCAGGAAGTGAATTTGCCTCCATTGTTTGCAAATGATAAGCACCATTTCTAATTACTTTCGTTATGATCAGAGGACCTAACCAGTTAGGCTCAAATTTTCCTGGTTTTTTTGCGTTCAACAAGATTCCTTTGATTTTCTTTAAGAACGATATCTCCTATTTTGAAGTAACAAGGGTTGACTCTTTTGTTGTAGCTTCTTCTCATTCTGTTATGATATCTTTGCAAATTATTCAGAGTGATTTGTCATTTTTCTTCTAGGAAATCTAATTCTTGCAAACGTGATACTCTATAGTCCTCTTCTGAGATAATCTTTTTCAGAGAGACCCTTAGGAATGGAAATTCTACCTCGATAGGCAAAATAGCTTCTGCACCATAAACCAAAGAAAATGGTGTGGTACGAGTTGTCATGCAGACACTAGTTCAATAAGCCCAAAGAGCAGAATTCAGTTAGAGATGCCAATCTCGTCCACTGTCGTTGACAACTTTCTTTAAAAAAATTGAAATAGTTTTGTTTGTTGCCTTAGCTTGACCATTGCTTTGGGGATATTAGGGTGTTGCAAAACGTTGTTGGATGTTAAATTGTTCTCAAATCTCACTCACTTCTTGATTTTTGAAGGATCATCCATTATCAGTTGCAATGCACATGGGTACCCCATATCTGCAAATAATATAATTCAAAATGAATTTAGCTATTTGCTTTCCTATTGTAAAAGTTATCGAGATAGCTTCAACCCATTTTGTGAAATATTTTGTAGTTGTGAGGATAAACTTATGTCCCTTGGAGGAGGTAGGGTTTATTTTTCCTACAATATCTAATCCCCATTCTGAAAATGGCCATGGTGATTTTATTGGTTGAAGATCTTGGGCAAGTGCATGAATGAGGTTCCCATGTATTTCGCATTGCTTGCATCTTTGGACATACTTGTAAGCATCATTTTCCATTGTAGGCCAATAATAACATGTTCGCAACAGTATTTTTGCTAGAGCGGGTCCAGAAGAACGTGTGCCACATATGCCATCATGAACTTCTTTTAAGGCGATTTGTGCCTCCTCAACATCAAGGCATGTGAGTAAAGTGTTATCTCTACTTTTTCTGTACGAAGTGTCAGCAATAATTGAATGTTTTAACAATTGTTGGATAAGTGTCTTCCTTTGATTTCATGAAAGATCAGGAGGTATATATTGATCATGAAGGTATGCATATATATCTCTGTACCATGGGGACTCAAGTCCTATTATCATACATACATATTAAGTGGATGGTATTTCATAAGTTGGGACAATGAGTTGTTCCACTTGAAATTCAAAGTGAGTTCCATCGTTTGGCATTTCCAAGATAGATCCTATTGTGTCATTGCATATGCTACCTTGTGTTGCACTCTAGGTATCTATTCAAATGTGACTTTGGTGAAGTGTTGCTTGTATTCTTCCACCAATTGTTTGTATGGTTGTAGCTTATCATCTTTTGTATTGTAATCATCATTGACTTGATTAATAATAAGTTGTGTCTCCAAAGACCTGTAGGTCCTTAATCTTCCAATGTAGTGTGATGTGTAGTCCTACCATCATGGCTTCATATTCAACAATGTTATTGGTGCAAGGGAAGCTAATCCTGAATGATTTGGGAATCGAATCTCCTTGAGGAGTTATGAGCAGAATTCCTGCTCCTACTCCATGATTTGTATGTGAACCATCAAAGAATAATTTCCAGTGTGTTTGTGTCAATAGTGCAAATACTGATTCGTCTGGAAAATCTATCACCATTGGATGATTATCTTGTAAGGTTGCTTCTGCAAGTTGGTCTTCTATGATTAGTCCTTTTATGGCTTTTCTATTGACATATTTGATGTTGAATTCACTGATTATCATGACCCACTTTGCAAGTCTTCTGGTTAGTGCTTCTCTATTCATCAGGTACTTGAGTGGATCAAATTGTGTAATGAGTTGTACTTTATGACTCAACATATAATGTCTTAGTTTTTGTGATGCAAAAATTACTTCAAGTCATGCTTTTTCTATTTGTGTGTAGTTGAGTTCATACCCAATGAGTGTTCTACTGATGTAGTAGATGACTCTCTCTTTTCCTTGTTCATCATGTTGTGCTAGGAGAGCACCTAAGGAGGAGTTTGTTGCAGCTATATATAGGAGTAATGGTTTCCCATATACAGGTGGAACCAAGATCAGTGTGGACAAAATATATTATTTTAGTGTCTCAAATGCCTCTTGGAATTTTTGTGTCCATTTAAATGTAACACCTTTCTTTAAAAGATGTTGAAATAGTTGGCACTTTTCTGCCAATTGGGCAATGAAACGTCTTTTTGACTGTAATCTGCCTTGCAGACTTCTGAGTTACTTGAGCGTAGCAGGTGATGGCATGTCTAAAATATATTTCACTTTCTCTAGATCTATCTCAATGTCGCGATTGGATACAATGAAGCCCAAGAGTTTGTCGGATGTTACTCCGAAGATACATTTTTTTCGATTGAATTTTACATTGTATTGCTCAAGTCTATCAAAGATCTTAGCCAGTATGTCTAGATGACTATCCCTTGTGTTGGACTTTGCTAGAAAGTAATCTACATAATCTTCCATCATTGTGTTTATCATGTCATGGAATAAGGTGGTCATTGCCCTTTGATAAGTGGCACCTGCATTTCTAAGGCCGAATGGCATCACATTCTAGCAATATGTTCCCCATGGAACAGTGAATGATTTTTTAGGTTGGTCTTCTAGTGCAATTTTGATTTGATTATAACAAGAAAAACCATCCATGAGTGATAGCATTTTCATTTCCAGTTGTCAAGTCCACTATGATGTCTATGTTAGGGAGTGGAAAGTCATCTTTTGGGCAAGCCTTGTTGAGATCTCTGAAGTCGATGCAAATCATGATACCTCCAGTATGCTTGGATACCGGGACTAGATTTAAAATCCATTTAGCATAGTCTATGGGCCTAATGAAACCCACATCTAACAATTTTCATAGCTCAATTTTGACTAACAAGGCTATGTGAGGGTGCATCTTCCTGAGCTTATGCTTATATGTTTTACTTCTGGAAGTAAGGAGAAGTGATGTAAGACCAATTCAGGGTCTAATCCAGGCATATCTACATAAGACCATGCAAAATTGATTGGTCTTTGCTTAAATAATTTGATAAATTTCTCTTTTTCTATTGGATTCAGGGATTTTGCTAGGTGAATGTTGTGAACTTTCTTAGCATCACCGATGTTGATTTCCTCAGTTTCTTCTACCAATAATGTTGACTGTTCTTTATCAATAGGTAGAGAATCCATTATGTGTCCTGCTTTATTATCATTATCTTGATTAGGATAGGATTTGCTTCTCCAAAATATGTAGTTCTATCTAAATCTACTGCATAGCCAGCTTTGTGATCATTATAAGGGAGTTCATCCCTTGCACCCAAAAATTCAGCTATGGCTTCATCATTTTGAAACCAATCTAATTTTGGCTTTCCTTCTTGCCCCTAGTCAATTAAATATGGATGAATAAGGGGCAAGTCTTTGTCTCCTATTGTCATAGAAGATCCTAATATCATGCATACTTGGCTATGACCTGATGTGTCTTCATCATAAATCGGTGGTGGTTTGTCTTCATTATCAGATGGAAATTCATAGTCATGAGAATTTGTACCACTTTCTATGTATGTTTCCCTTTCTGATTCTATGTCACTCATCTTCTCTTGTTCTTGTAACAGATTTTGTTGTAGATCAGTGGATCTTCTTTGTATTGTGGATACCCTTCTTAAGCCTGGTATTAGTCTTTGCAATCTTTCTTCATCTGACTCAAATGCAAGAGTTGAAGTTGTTTCCCTTGGCAAAAGTACTGACAGTAACCAAGGATTTGCCTCATTTGTTGGTGTTAAGCCTATAACTGCCACCATGTTTGCTTCTGCAGATGTTTCAGGTATTGTAATGCTAGTTTCTTGCAAAATTTGCCTCATGTCTTCACCATCTGATTCCATGATAGGGGATGTTAGTTCTCTCTCTTTCTTTTCTAAGGTGAAGAGGAATACATTCTTGTTGATGACTTATTCTTAGGTATGTATTCTGAGGGTAACCTAGGCTTATTTAGTATATCCAATGTACATTGTCTGGATTTTGTTATTTGTGGCACATGTTTGTATCCCAAGCCTTGATTCTTTTTGTTTCCATGTGGAAAAATAGGTTCTAATATTCCTTTCTTTTGTAGTCCCAATCCTTTGGTGCTATCATACCCATTTTTTTGTAACATCTTGAAGTCATTGCCATATTGATGTAGAGGCAACCTGGGTATTGTCATGTCATCTTCTTCTCTATATATCTAGTGATTGATATCTTCATTTAGAGATTCTTCTTGTAAGTTTCCCCATCTAATGAAAGAGCATGAATCTGAATACTTCACTATCTCTTTTCCTTTATCTTGCTTCATTGTTGTGTTCTGAGGCTTCCCAAAAGACCTGGGAGAAAAAGATGATTGTTTGTCGTCTGAGGTACTCAAAATGGAATATTCTCCACAGCCAACTTCCTTAATCTGCAAAGAAGATGTGGTTGGTGTATTTTTCTCCATTTCTCTAATTGATAATGATTCCATTTGTAAGTGAAGAGGGGCTTCCTGATTGTTTGGTACTTGATTTTCTGTGCTTGCCCTTAAATAATTACTGTGTTGAAAAGGGTTTGGGTCACCATGGATAGTGATCTATATGCCATTGTATGGGAACTTTACACATTGGTGAAAAGTTGATGGTACTGCTTGAATTGTATGTATCCATGGGCGACCTAACAACATATTGTACCCCAATTATCTGTCTAGGACTTGAAATGTGATGTTTGTTGTAGTTGGTCCCACTTGTACTGGTAAATTCACCATACCCTTAGAGGGTCATTCCTCATCATCATAGGTTTTGATATTGATTCTCTTGGTAGAATCAATATAATGTTCAAAATATCCTAGAGCTTTGATCAAATGTAATGTGCATATATTAAGGATAGCTCCACCATCTATAAGTACTCTTCGAACCTTTTTTCGGTCAACCAAAGCTTCCAAGTGTAAGGGATCATTATGCCTGGGTCAGTTTGTAGGTACATCATGTTCAGTGAATGCGACCTTTGAAGCTACAGAGTTTCCAACCATGGATTGGAATGTGTTCTCATCAATGTCTCTAGCAACAATTGAATCTTGTAAGGCTTTATCTAGGACTGCCTTATAAGCCAGCGATATGCGTAATAACTCAAATAGTGAAATTTGGGTTGGAGTTCACTTCAACTGATCCACCATATTGTATTTTCTATTTATTGAAGGGGGGTTTGAAGGCACCTCTTGTAATGTGACCTTTGATCTTCTAGTGATGATAGCACAGTCTCTGCTTTTAGGATTCACTGTGATTGTAGCTATCATTTCATCTCTTGCACTTAGTGTGTTTATGGCATAGTCAAATGCGACATTGGTATAATTGGCAGTATTGTTTTGTGCATTAGAACTAGAAGCCTTTCCTTTGTCATGTTTGATGAAAGGATCCTTAAAAATGGTATGATATGTATTTGGTTCTTTATTGGTATCCATAGTAATGTCACCTTGATCAATGAGATATTGGATGAGGCTCTTCAATTTGTAGCAACTTGTTGTCTTGTGACCTTATTGCGGTGATACTCATAGAAATCATTATCATTCCACCAGGCAGGATTAAATGGCCTAACTTCTGGTAAAGTTATGGCATTTCTCTGTATAAACTTTTTAGTGTTGATTCAATAGGTTCACCGAGGGGTGTAAAGTTTCTTCTGGGTGCGCCTATCCTTGGTGGCCTTGGATTTTTTGATTGTAGTGCATTGGTGTTGCTTGTCTGAGACTGGTTCTTATTGGCAAAATCAGGTGGTCCTTGTAGAGATACTGTTGGAGCTCTGTTTACAACACATGCATCCACAGCTCCATCATTTGTGACATTTTTGTTCCTAGACCAAAATTTTGGCCTTTCATTATTTGTACTAGTGGTCGGTCCACTATCCTTGTGGTGTTCCAATATCCCTTGTTCTAATAGGCCTCTCTCACATTTGATACCTTTTTTTGTTATGTCTTTAAAATTGTTCAGGCATTGCATTTGTAATGGATATTTAATTGGAAGCATGAGATTTTCATTGAAAATGTCTACTTGCTCCACTTTAGGGATGTGACTAAGACATCTGTTATATAGGCCTCACCATCTTTGCAAGAATGTGGCAAAAGTTTCACCTTCTTTTTGCTTTGTTACACATAAATCCATTAAGGTAATTGGATTATCTATGTTGAAGACAAAGTTGGATATAAATAACTCATCCAATTCTCCCCACGAAGTAATTTTGGGTCGAAGGTGTGAAAACCACTCCAATGTTGTCCCTCCAAGACTCTTGGAAAATAGCCTCATTAAGTATGTATCATTTTGAGCTATTTCAATACCTTTCCCTCTATACTTGTCAAACTTTGGAGTTTCAAAATGTGGGGGAAATGGTGAAATGTATAAATTTCTATCAAATGGATACAAACATAGGTCCTCCATTGTGTAACTCTTTTTATCATTAACTACTTTCATACTGGCCATTTTATTTTGAAGGTTCTCCATTTGTTGGGTCAAAATCTTTGTTTGGGTCAATGGTGTATTAACTTGATGAGTGTTTCCCACAAAAGGGATAGTATTTCAGTACCTTTGAGCTTTTTGAAATGTAGACTGGCCAAGTAAATATGCACCATAAGTTCCACTAGGTGGTGCAATGTATGCAAATTGTGGACTAGCATTTGACTGAGTTGAGCTAGTTGTCCCTTGATTCACATTCTGACTACTGTGGGTGGAACCAACTAAAACTACAGGTTGATTTATATTTTCCAAGGTAGCGTTGTGAGCCATTGCAGCTTACATCATCATATTGGGCATTGTTAGCAGTGTAAGATTGGTACTTGTTGATGCCACTATTGACTATGTTGAGGTTGTAGCCATATGGTTACTTCTTGCATTGATGTAGCAATTGTTGCTTGTGTCTGTGTTGCAATAGGAATTTGAGGTATATTTTGATTTAATGTCACACCTTGCAGCAATATCATCAAAATGTCTACTCCTGAAGGTAACTTGGCCCCATTCTGGACTAAGAGAGCCAGATATATGTCTCTATCATTATTGATGAGAGCGTTGATGGCACAGGAGCACCTAGGACTTAGGCTCATAGTCCTTCCACAATTGTGGCTTGTACTGACCTTGGCCAAGTCAGGTTCCTAATAAGGACTCCAGGAGGGTCCAAGGTGTGTGTGTGGTGTTGGTTTTGAGTCAAGTGTAGGCCTAGTTAAGTTGGTTTTCTTCCTAGGTTTGCACTTTGTGAATAGGTAGTAGTTTGAGTAGTTGAAATGGCCTTCTTGATGGTCAAAAGTGGTACAACTTGGTGTGAGAATTAGAGAGGTTTAGGATAGTCTTAGAAATGTTTAAAAATTCATGAGTAATGACTTGAAATAGGTTGCTTAGGTTGGAAATACAAAATGTGAAAACATGTAAAAGTTGTCATGACAACTTTTGTCCTAAAGGAGCTTAGCGGTGGAATTAGGGATAGTACAATTCCCTATAATGCCTCCACATTTTGGGAATACTATTTAAACCTCCTCTTGCATGGTTACCAAGGTTGGAAGTTTGTTTTTGTATGATTGACTATCTGAAACTACTCATTTTCGGACTGTTATCACTGTTTTTGGCTTATTTTGCATAAAATGTGAATGCTAATGGATTGAATCCATTGATCCAGTTTTGGATTGTAGTTATTTGGTGTGTTCCAATTTAATTTCATTCTTTTTAGTTAGTGTGCATTATTACTTTCTTTATTTTGTTTCCAATCAGCTAGTTTTGGCTTGTAAATAGCAATTTCATGTAAAACGGTTGCCCCATAAAATCCCTTTGTGCTACCATCATGGTCTATTGGTACATGGAAGGAAACCCATTTTAAAGTGTAAATATGTAGGGAGGAGTTCTAAAAGTGAATATTTATATGGTTATCTCCTTGTTCTGGGCGAGTCCAGGAGCAACCCGGCTAGAGAAGACGGGGTGAAAATTGAATGCAAAGTGCAGAGGTGAACACAAAACCTTAGCCAAATAATTTGGAGAGTCTCATGAGGTCCATACAAATTTTCCACTACAAGGAGAACCTTGATGATACCTTTAGATACCCATTTCACTAAATTGATCAATCACTGCCGGTTAAAGGCCTAGAAACCCTACCAAACCCTCATTTTTGGGTTAGGGCATTGTATAGCGAGTTGGAAGACCAAAAATAACAAAATCTCTTAGGCTTGGGTGAGTGTTTGAAGAAAAATAAACCTTTTTGCAGGGTCTTTTGGACCAATTTCCTCTAAACCCTTGAAAACCAGATTTTGGAGGCCTAATAGGGGCTCATTCCTTGTAGCCCTATTTCTAGGCAAAATGCTAAAAGCGGTAAGAAAGATAGTGAATGCAAGCCAAAAATGGACCCAAATGGAATTAATTCCATGGTAAATGCCACCTCCACACCTCTACAATTACTCACAATAGTATGGGGGTGAAATTGACAAGTTGTTGTCAAGTTAGCATGATTGAGCATATGGAAACACTTTGAAATGGTAGGGTTCCTAGTTAAACACTTGTTTAAAACACCTTGAGATTGGCAAAGAGAAAGCCCTAGAAGAGATTGAGAAGTACTTGGAGGTCTTGGAGAAAAGATAGACCTAGAGTGGTTGGTGGAATTGAGCAACACCAACTAGGTGAAGTGTGAGCAAGCTAGGCAAACCCTATCAGTTGAGAATCATGAGTGTCGTGGGATCTTGTTGGGCTGCTTCCAATTCTTCTTTTGTCAAATTATGTTGTATTTAATCAATGTAAGGAATCTTATTTGTGTATGTTGACAGTGTTGCTGGTGTCCGACCCTGTGTTTATTGTTGTGTGGATAGATCCATATTCCATGTTGGGTTAACCAAGGGATCACTGTTAGGATCTATTTGGTGTTTTTCCTTTTGAGCACGCGTTAATGGCATGAATATTGTTCCAAAGTGATCTTGACTCTCTAAGATGTGTATGCAAGACTTGATTAAATGCAGCTAAATATGCTTCTATGACTTCCTAAAGACTAAAGGGCAGATAATGCAATCTAGCAATGATGACTTCCTATTGAGGATTCTGAAATTCAAACACAAGATTTTTAGCGTATTGCCAAAAAACTTCAAATTCTGCCTCTTCTTTGATTTGATTTTCAAGGTCTATGTCTATTTGTACTGACTTCTGAACTTCTTCATCTATGACAACTTGGACTATGTCATATTGGTCTTGATCAATTATTAATTCCTCGGCAAGATATTCAAACCGTCAATTATTTCTAATTGAACGTTGTTTGGCCCAAGATTAGGTTGTTCAAATGGGAATTTATCATTTCCTTTTAGACCCATACATTGAAGACTACTATGCAGACAATGTAGAACCTAGAAATGATTGACACTTTTCTTTTTTAAACATGGTTTGAGAAATGTTGCTATGGTCTTTGTGTATGTGAAAAGTGGATCGTATCTGCAAGCTAGAATACACAACACTTCAATAAGTCATTAGATGCATGGTTAGTAAATCAATCAACAATGAACAATAAACCATCACAAAGTGACCTATTGCCTTCTAGTAGATGCGAGTTTAGTCTTGCTCTCAGTTTTTTATATGCAATACCAGTGACTAGACGACACCTAAATGAAGGATTTAATCTATATGAGCATGAATTTGAGCTAAATGAATGCAAGATTTAAGCTAGATATGCAAGATTAATCTAACATGATTTAAGCAATATTAAGCTAGATGATTTAATAAGGATGCAATAACTAATATATCTCAATGCAAAGTGTCAATGAACCTAGAGCAAAAATAGTATAATAACAATATATTCTCCAGGATCCTTCAATGAGAGATGAGAGCTTGAATTTATAGAAAATTTAGAAAGATACCAACAGCTGAGATCAAATGATGATGAGCGGTCAAGATTTTCCAAGAGGAAGCACAATCCAGGTGAATTGGTGTGATTGGCTACTTTTCTCATTTTTAAAGGAAATTGAACTAAATTTAAGATAAAATCAGAAAAAACTGATTTACTCTCTATTTCATTCAATTTTGATATTTAAATGTTTTAATTGATTTCTTTGAGATTATTTATCAATTTTTAATTTGAATTTCAATATTATCTCCATTTGATTTCTTTTCTCAAATTTAAATTCTTTTTTGTAAATTAATTCCTTTTTTTGATGATTTAATGGCAAATTTATTTATTTAATTAAATAGACTAGGATATTTAATTAAACAAATAGGATAGTTGTTTAAAACTGATTTAATTGAAATGATCAATTAATTAAATAAATATTTAATTAACATTAGTTGATTAATTTGCCATGTGACATTGGTGATTTAAGAAATTAATTGTGTGCTCAAGATTAATTTAATTGCCTTTGGTTAGGACCTTGGTGATGAAATTGAGATTAGGGGGCCTATGGTTTAGATGACCATTTTTAGGGTATTACATTTTCCCCTCTTTGAATTTATGTGCGAGTAGCGCATTGGTTCAAAGAATAGTTGATGTCTAGGAGATACCAGTTCTAAACTTGATTGATCACGAACAAGATGAAGAGCGAGGTATTCAACTTGTTTTGAAGTGATGAAATTGAAAAGAGTTGATTAAAGCGAGACCGATCCTGAACTTGATTGAACTAGGACCGATGAAGAGAAAAGATACCGAACTTGAACATGATTGATCAAGAAGCGGATCTTACTAATCTAGAACTTGATTGAACTAGACACAGTCCAATCTTGATTTTGATTGATCAAGATGCGATGAGCGAAGATAAACTCTCCAACTTGATTTGATGCGATGAAATTGAAAACCTGCTTAGATTGAGTGTGTGATCGAAGATACTCTTTAAACCCTTGATTGAGTTTAAATGAATAATCAGCTTCATGAAAAGAGATGCAATTGATTAACATTAAGAGACTGATTCAGACAAAGACAATATCAGCTTGATTTGATTGACGAAACTGATATGCCCCTAGAGATTGATTTGATGAAGCTTAGTTGCTCGACTTGTAACGAAGATTTTGGAAAGAAATTATTGACTTTGAGGTCATGAGTATGCCCCCTCAGAAGCAAAATCGAAAGATAGCGAGGGTTGCGCAGTGATTTTAAGCAAAAAAAATTTAGCGATGATAAGTTATTTGAGCACAAAGATTAATGTTCATTATTAAAAGTAGAGTTAATGAGAATTAAATTGAGATTTAGCATTGATTAACGAGAAATTGAGTGCAAATTGAAGGAGAGAATGAGAAGTTGATGAAAGTGCTAAGTGGTCTCAATTGTGCAAAATTGACTAGGAGGATGATCTCAGATTTTGATTTTGATCCCAAAAATGGAATCAGGACCGATGATTTAGCTTAGGGTGCAAGTTTAACGTCTATCGGAGAAAGTTGAAAAATTAGGGTTATGGCTATATAAGGGGTCCATGTGTCATTTTCAAGTCATTTCACCTCTCCAAGTTTGAAATTCTAAAAGCCCTCTGCCAAGAAAATGGCCATTTCGATCTACGAGCACCATTTTGAGCGCCAGAGACATCACAATCGACCGTGAAACTACGACCCAGCGGTAAGTGATTGATCTTAAGCCTATTTGATTTCTAAATTTTGAATTTTGAATGATTTTTTTGCATTTTTGAGCCGTGTAAAGTCGTGTGCCATGGTTTATCATGCGGGATAAGACCATTTCTCATACGATAAACTATCGCCTCAATGTTTTATCGTATAGGCATATAGGGTTTGTCGTTCGATGTTGTCCCATGTCTCATACAAACTTGTTCTTGAGTGCCCATTTTGTCATACGATGTATAATGTTTTTTCATATTGTGATAGTTTGTCGTGCGATGTATAATCCTAATTCGTACGAAATTATGCCCTTCTGTGAAAACTCGTATGAAAAACAACAAACATGTTTTAGGGTCAAAATATCAAATTTTGATTTTGCATTTTGTATATTTGGCTTTGCGAGCATGTTTAGCATATTTGTAGCGCAATTTGGATTACGTGCTGACACTGTTTATGGTTGAATTTGTAGATTCGGTTGCCAGATATCTTGTTTCAATGTGTGTATCCACCTACGATGGGATTAGTTCATGGTTTATTAGACGCAGATAGGGGACATATTGATTTGTGTAGTTTTGGACACCTTCTTCAAATGCTAGATATCTATGTAAATCACAGGATGTTGACCGCATTAGCAGAGCGGATTCATTCAGAGCATAATAGTTTCCATTTACCTATAGGAGAGAGGACTATCACACCTGAGGATGTCTATCGGATTCTTAGCATTTCATTTGCTGGCGACAAGGTTGATTATGATTCTGCTCAGCGGCTGGGTATCTTAGCTTTGAGATGGATATTCCATGACGAGATGATCCTTGAGCGGGCCATCACATGGGAAGTTCTGATGACTAGGTATAGTGAGCAGTTTTCGCTAGCATGAGTGTTAGCAAGTATCATTAGGTGTTTTTTTATGTCAGATCGGGGACAATAGGGTTTTCTGTGTGGGAGGGCTAGGATGCTCAAGAGACTACTGACTCATCCTGAGAGATTAGGGTGGGGATCTTGTTTCTTAGCCCATATGTATCATGAGATGCACGAGGTTGCATATAGGGATGGGAAGAGTATGGCAGCAGGAGTCTTAGTTTTGCAGATATGGGCATGGGAGCACATCCCAGTATGCAGGTCGATAGTAGATGATGCTAGAGAGCCTCACCAGCCTATTGTATATTGCTATTCAGGTTATGTCACTTAGTCCCATCTGGGAAAGATGGATTACTGGAGGAGACAGCTCGATGATTTGATCGCAGTAGTATAGAGACCATATAGGGGTCTAGAGCTATGGGATGACTGGATAGGGTAGAGGAAGGATATGTTTATGACTTGTTCTCTTATTGGCAGGTCAGTGTTTTTCATTGAGCAGTTCATAGTTTTTAGGGTTATGAGGCAGTATGGTAGAGAACAGGGTATATCTCAGGAGTTTACAGCCTATGCCTGATATGTAGATGAGGAGAGATGTGGATGGGCTCCAAAGTTATCCTATGCGTTGAGCATGCATGAGCTAGTCAATGTACAATGATAGCGATGGGACTACTAGGAGGATGTTACAGATGCGGGGGTATTGCCCCAATATAGGGATTGGCTTCAAAGACATCCATTTTCTAGATTCACAGATCCTATGGAGCATGTGCCTCTCATATAGGAGGTCGAAGATGAGGCCCTAGCACAGGCACAGGTACCAGGTCAAGTATAGGGATAGGGATAGGTGCAGGGATGAGGACAGGTGTAGGGTCAGAGAGAAGATGCACCTAGGTGAGCAAGAGGTGATCCTGGGGCTAGTAGCAGTAGGATACCAGCCAGAGTGAGACACTGGCAGAGAGGGGAGGGTGGGTCTCTAGGGGTTGTTGGGGTTGAGGCTCACAGTGCCAGGGTGGCAGAGGGTGGAGGGGAGGAGGGGAGAGAAGCTCCTCGGCAAGTGAGACAGCGGAGATATGAGAAGGGAGGCAGAGAGGGAGGTGAAGATCCTGTGAGAGAGAAGGGTGTTGGAGGGGGAGTTGGAGGGGCTAGGAGAGAGAAGGGGACAGTGGATGCAGCACAGTCTCTAAAGGTTAGATTGGCAAGTTTGCAGTCACAGTTGACAGTGGCGCAGACACAGCTTGTAGAGTGGGACCGACAGCTTGCTGAGGTCCGAGCAGAGCGTGATCGATAGCTTTTTGAGGTCAGAGAAGAGCCAAATACTCTCCAGTGAGAGGTTTTTCATCAGACGAGTTAGGCAGCCTATTATGTTTCCGCGTATAGTGTAGCAGTCTCAGTGGCACAGTAGCTTATTCCATATTCACAGTATATGGCTCGATCAGAGGGAGCTAGGGCACCCAGACAGGAGGTTGGTCAGCTGGCACCACCTCCTCCACTTGGCACTGAGGGAGAGGCAGAGAGCTAGTTGTGTTATATCTCCTAGATTTTGTTATATGTACCCCATTTTGTAGCCTTATTCAATTCTATCTCTGATGAGACATTGTATATGACAGTTGATATCATTTGTACTCTGAGACTTTTATGATAATATATACAAGATCTTGATTTGATTTCATCGTACTTGTGTTGATTGATTATGAGATATCTTTCTATATGCTTTCTTCTATATGTATGCATATCTTTTTAGTATGGATGTATGTAATCCAGATGAATATGGAAGTTTATTTTTTTGTTTCTTTTTAATATGCAAATAAATTATGAAAATGAGTAATAAAATAATGCAAATGTTTATTTTTCTTCATGCAATAATATGAATGCAAATAAGTAATAATGAAATGTATGTATTTATAATACATACTTATGTATGTAGCTAACATATCAATACACAAGTACTCGATCGGAGAAATAATGATGAAAAAGAGACCACTTAGTCGAGAAATGATGATGCTTCAAACTCTCATTCAGAAGATAAAGCGATCATTGTTATTATGCCAAAATCACTCAAAATGCATAAAATTTTAGAATGAATGCAACCTAAACCTAATCACTGGATTTGGAGTGCTTAATCTTCATCACTGAGCATTTTACAAACATAGTAAGCATAATAGAGTTCATTTATTTGCATATGCAATATTAACTATCTTGTCTGCAATGACCCTTTGTTCATTCATATCCTTGGATAGATTACACATGCATCCAGATTGCACATTAAAGAAATTCCCTCAATCAACAAAGAAATGACTCCAACCTCCCTATAGCATACAAATAAGCAGAGTCAAGGTATGTGTGGAGATTTCACCTTAATGTGAATGCACTTATCTCAAACACCCAGCTAATTAGATGTTTCCAGATCATCGGATTCATTCCTACAAGCATAAAACAAAGAAAAGTATTATGCCCCCAATCCTTGCTCCTCTTAGTCAAGATAGACTTCCTCGAGTTACTCAGAGGGAATAATAAGCGAAAGCCAATGTAAAAGATAGCACACAAAGAAAATTACATGCATATCTAAAATAGTTTAGTGATTGTTTTCAGTAGTCTTGTTTTGCTGGTGTACTCATTGATAAAACTCTTCAGTAGTTAGGAGACAGGTGACTGGCTTAGAGTGGGTGACCGGGTACCACTGACTAAAAGATGACTTGTTTGATACTACTTAGGACATGTAAATTGCTCAGTCAATTACCCTAAGACTCAAACATTTATCAGTTTCAAGCCATAAGGGTTCCAAAAGAACCAAATTGTCACAAAAGCGACTAAAAGATATGTACAAGAAAACGCAAAGATGCAGCATTTCAATAGAAGAGATAAGACTAACCTAGACAAAATCTAGCAGCCATACTGATCTAAGTCATTGTTTTGATTTGTGTGATCATTGATAGGAATGTTTGGTTTCAAAGAGTAAGTACCCCATATAAGGCCGATCTATCTGATTTTGAGTGTACCCTTCCTTGTATAAGACATTTTAATGTTTGATAGAGTTTGATAGGTTGATTAACAAGACATGTGATAAGTTTGATTGCAGACCTTGAGAGTTTTTTATTTTTAGGATTTTTTTCAGGACATTTTATGATTTTTATCATTTTTTTGAATGTTTGCCCATAGTGTCTAGAAAGGTAAAAGGGATTTTGATTACATGAATGGATAAGTGAATGATGGTGGATGCTTTCAAGGACTATCTCACAATGTCAATCCAAGCACAAGCACCAGATATAGCAATGTAAAGCAAGGATTTTAGCTATGTAAAGTAAGGATTTTAGCTATGTAAAGCAAGGATATAGCACAGCAAAGCAAGGATATAGCATAACGAAGCCATATGGTCCAAAGAAGTGGCCATGTCAAGAGGTTTGTGGAAAGCATGTTTTTTTGCATTTTGTCCATAGTGTTGATCAAGATCAAGGAATAGATCTGGATAGGGGACAAATAGGATAAGCAAGATCAAAGGTGGTAATGAAGGATGTAAGCGAGCAATGGATAGGAGCTAAAGGGTCTAGATCAATTGTAATATATAGGACACATGCAAAACATGTAAAGATCCTTAACCTTGTCAAGATCAAATGTGGAAAAGGGATGTGAATGTAGATAGAGCGAATGAGGGATAATGGAGGATGAAGGATAATAGATGGATGTACATGGATGGAAATTTCCCCTAGTGTAAAGTGAAAAAGGATGATGGATTACACATGACAACTATTTTCTAGGTTATCATCATGGTACTTGCCCAAGGTGCCACAAGAAGTGGTTTTCACTTGTGGATGAAATTATTTCTCTTTACTTTTTTTCTTTTTGATTTTTTTTTTCACTTTTTCATCATTCTTTCTTTTTCTTTTTGGAATATAATGGAGGCATGATAGGGGATGGAAGAAGGACCCCAGCATCTCACTTCTTTGGATGGTACCCTTGGAATATGAGTTGCAATAGACCATGGCTATGAAGGTATGCTAAAAGATGTTGGCAGGATAATGAAATAAAACTAGGGCAAGGATTTATGTAGAGGATTGGATAAGAGGGATGGAAGGGTGAAAAAGAGGTGTTGGATAATGGATGGGATGTTGGAAGAATTGTGTATGGATAGATGGAAATGTTGGAAAGATCAATATTGGCACTGTAAAGCGGAAAATCAAACCCCAGGTGTTCCCCCACTCCATGGAGAGAGAAAGGAGGTTACTAGGATTGACGGTTTTCACATAGGAGAGACTTTACATTCAAAAGAGGGGTTGAAACCCACAAGATCCAATCCCACACAATGCAAGACTGGATTCTAAATGAGTTTCAAGGGTTGAGACAGCAAGGATACCCTCTTTTGTAAAGAATGTAGATAGAAGGATTGAACTAGGAGTGTATGTAAAGTAAGAAAGATTCGCTTGTAGATGGAGATTGGGACATGGGATGAAGCTACAAACCTGAAATTAGCAGTAAAATGTCGAGACGATGCTGTCCTACAAGTTTGAGCAAAAGTTGACAGGACGATGGCGCTCGGAGTGCACACGGTCCTCTGCAAAATCCACGAAACGAAGGGGGATCTGTTCGTCTCTGCACAAGGATTCCAGATCTTCAATTATAGCCGCGTACCTGCAACCTACACACAGAAAAGAGAGGATGATTGGGGGGTTAGGGATTAGGGGTTTTCCTTTAGGTCAAACCCCGGTTTTGGAATTAACCAAGAAATGAGAATGATGTAAATGTAAATGTTTGTAATGTAATCAAGTACTGATACCTTGTTGTAAGAATGTTTGTATTCTTACATGCGAAGGTGTAATGATGTTGTATGTTGTATGTTGTAGGTGATCTCCTCTTCAATGGTTTAATCCTTGTCTTGAATGCAACACCTAGCCTTGAATGGAGACCTAGAATGCTCAATTGCTTGAAGGAATGCTTGAATGCTTGAATGTTTGAATGTTTGAATGTTTGCCTATTGCTTCCGCCTCTTGCACACATATATTTTTTTCGCCCTTTTCCGGGAGGGGAAATGTAGTTTATATACTTGTCAATTAGGGTTAGAAGATTGATTTTTCCGACCTTAGGCCGACCCAGGAACATTATTTTCCAAATTGCAAACTTGAAGACTCGACGCCCAACAAGAGACCGGGCCCAAAATAGGGCCAGGCACTAGAGCGTTGGGCGCCATGGTCCTGAGGGACCAGGGCGCTAGGCGCCATGGTCCTGAAGGACCAGGGCATTGGGCACCATGGTCCCACCTCCCAGGACAGCAGGGTGCAAGGAGGATCAGGCCAAGGTGCAGAAAGATGCAGTTTTTGATGTCGTAAATAGGTTTCAGGGTCTCCATTCAGGTTCAATGTTGCGCCGCCATCGTGAAGACCTAAATGCAGTCAAAATTGCAAGTGTTGCAATTTTATGATGCTACATTTAGCCCCCACTTTAGCGAGAGTATAAGCGTACGCCCATACTTCCGGTAAAGTACAAGGAAACAACATTGAAAGTATTTCACCACGTCAAGGAGGCAAGATACACCAAGCCCCCAGTGGACTAAGGATCTTATGACTTCGATTAACAAAGTAAAAGGGAAGATCACGAGGGAGAACCATGACTGTCAGTAGTAAGGTTCCCTCACTATGAGTCATGCAAGAAACATACCAAAAATTTTCAAGGCAAAGCTAAGTTTGCCAAGAAATTTTCAAGTATCTTGAAGAGATATGAACGGAGTGTATGCCCCCTAAGTTAAAGCGATCGCACACACCTCATCGGGGGTGATTTCTTTAAGGTAGTGATACACATAAGAAATGAGAAGGGAAAGGAGCATGTTATCACAAAGATTTATCCCCCAAGTGTGAGATAAACCCAAGGATAATAGACACAAAACACAAAGCATGAGGTGACTTCGCTTTCCTTGGGGTCAATATGTTGTATGATAATTCATGTATATCATATGTATGTATGCATAATTGTTCTTCATTCCCCAATCAAGGAAGGTCACCTAGAAGAAGGGAACACATGTGTCTTTTGAGTCAACATGAGAGAGACCAAAAGAGATCTCAATGCTTTGCATCGTCCTCAAGTAGACAACACTAAGGACAACAAATAGAAGAATGAGAATAACACATAGAAGAAGTAAAAAAAGAGATCAAGAGAGGAGGAGAGAGTCTGCTATGCTAATGAACTAGTATAGCATGTCATCCACCCCCCGATCTTGCTGATCAATATTTCAGGAAGGCAGGAAACACGCTAGAGGAGGAACATCCAACACAGCAGATGGAGCTATCACAAGATCCAAACAAGGGCTATGTTCATGTTCCAAGCCACATTGTTCTTGTCTAGGAGCTAGGATAAGTGCTTTAGAAAATTCGTTAGATAAATGGTTATCAACATCAACGTATTCATATTCACTATCAGAAGAAAGAGGAGTAACATTTTCATCATGAATAACATTTTCATCTATATCATCATCAAGATTTATAAAAATAGGATCTTTAACTCGCACAACATCAAAACCATCATGCATCTTATGTTTAGGAGATTTTGACTCAATTTTCAGCTGAGGAGAAAATGGAATAATGCTAGCTGAAGGTGTTTTGGGGGATTGCAAAGTTTGAGAAGCAGCTGTACAAGCTCTAAGATGACGCTATTGTCGGCATTCACGCGCAGAATGATTTCATCTAGTCTTAGTAGGAAGTTGAGAAGATTGAGGAGGAGGAATGTTCTCATCCTTATCACTTGGGTGTTTAGGTTGTGGTCTCTTAGGTTGAATAATAGGAGAAGAGGAAGGTCTCTTCTCTCTATAAGAGGAAGGAGGAGGAACTGCTCCATATAAAGGAGGAATATTTGGTTTAGGAAGGAGACCAAGTCCATCATGACGAGGAGGTATAGGTCTACCTTTAGAAAGTTTATTAGACATAGACATAGTCACATTCATAGGGATGGGTTGGGAATCTTCTTGAGGAAAGACATTAGTTTTATCTTTCAAAGGAAGAACTTCCTTCTCAAGAATGATAGGAATATCAAGTTTGGGTGTTCTAGGTTCACTTAGAGATAGGATCATATCTTTTTTCCACTTTTGATAAGATTTGAAAAGATGATCACTTTGCGGTGGAAGAGATTGAAATTGTTTAGGCCAAAAATAATCAATAGGAATGCTAGAAGTTCTTTCAGCTGGTTTAAAGAGACTATGATTGACAGTAACAACTTCACCATTATGGGGAAATTTCAAACACTTGTGAATAGGAGAAGTAATAGCTTTCATGGAAGATAGCCAAGGATAGCCTAGCTTCACACAAAATTGTTCGGATGATGGAATAATAGCAAATCTCACATCAAGGGATTTGTTATGGACCTCAATAGCTAATGTAATAGAACCAATTGTAGGAGAAGAAAATGCATCAAATAATTTCACAACCACATTTTTTTTGTCATAGATCACTTGATTCAATTGCAAAGTAAAAAGAAATTCTTCAGTAATGACATTAACCATACAAGAAGGATCAATAAGCACTCCACGGCAAGGTATATTCTTGACTTTTGCAACTATATATAAAGGACCATCAGGTGCCCTGATAGTTTCACTGGAATCAAATGTGATGTAAGGTTCTTTAGGGATTTTCTGCTGCTCCACAAAGTTAACCACATTCGGAGTCATAGACACAAGACCATCAGGTGAGAAAGAGGAATCATTAGTCTCAATCACATTAGAGGTATGAGAAGGTAATGGATCAGTAAAAATCTTAAGATTTTGGTTAGGAAGAGCTACAGATGTGTTGCCTTTATCATTCACACTTCAAACAGAGATAGTATTATTATCAATCAAATCTTGAATTTTACCCTTTAAAGCAAAACATTTTTCAGTATCATGCCCAGGTTGACGATGAAATTGACAAAAAGATTTGTTATCAAAGTAGGGTGAATTAATCTTTGCAGGATCTATTTTCTTTATAGGAGGGAGAATAAGCACATTTTGTTCCAATAACTTATTCATAATACTATGCAATGATTTATTCAAAGGAGTAAACTTCCTTTCTTTCTTGAAAAACTTAGAAATAGGAGGCACACCTGATGCTGCATTCACATTGTTGTTGATGATGTTTTCATTGAACTTAATGAACTCTTTGTTCAGTTTAAACTTCCCAAATGGTTGTTGACTACTATCACCCTTATCACTCAGAGCCATAGGATTTGCTTGTTCCATTTGACTCACAGTCAGTTGATAATTGTGAAGAGTTGCGCACAATTGTTGGAAAGAAGTAAACTCAGCAAACAGAAGTTTTTCTCTAATATCTTTTTGTAAATTAGAAATAAAGATTCTTTGAATATCATTGTCAGGTACTGGAAAAGAAATTTGAGCACACAAATGCTTATATCTACCAATGAAATCAGTCACTTTTTCTTTAACACCTTGTTTACAATGCATTAAATCAATCAGAGTAACTTTAGGACTTATATTGTTTTGAAATTGTTGAATAAAAGCATTTGCAAGTTGTTGGAAAGAAGTAATAGAATAGGAAGGCAACGAGCAATACCATTGTAGAGCCTTATCTCTTAATGTTATAGTAAACAATTTTGCAAGCAACCTTTGGTCATGAGCAAAATCGGTACATATTGTTTGAAATGTCTTAACATGTGTTAGAGGATCACCTTTACCATTATAAAGCTCCAACTACGGGATTTCAACATGTTTAGGGGGGATAGCTCGAACAATGTCAAGAGAAAGTGGGCTCGCAACATCAAATGTGGGCACACTAAACTTAGATTGATTCATAGAGGCAATTTGTTGCTGTAATGAAGAGACTGTTTGTGCAAGATTGTTAATGGTCGCTTCAGTTGAAGAGTTCATATTAGACATGTTAGATTGTGATGGAGGTATTATGTTATTGAAAGAAGGTATTGATTGAGAGTAAGGTGGCGGGACACTATGATAGTTAGTCATAGGAGATGATTGGAAAGAATGAACACTACAAGGAGGAATGGAATGGTTAAATGAATTGCCCCCTTGCATCATGTTCATTTGTGGAGATGTAATAGGGACACTCATTGAAGGAATGAATGAGGAAGTCAGATTGAATGAAGGAAGAGGGTTGATTGAAGAAGAAGGATTGCCCCCATGACTGGTGATCATAGGCGAAATGTTTTGTATTGAAGTAGTCATTATGTTTGATGTAAAAGTAGGTATGCTAGCAATAGAAGTTGTCAAAGGAATAGAATGATTGACTTGAGTAGGAGGTTGTGTATAACCTAAAGTTTCGGCACAACTCTTCATAGGCATCACATTCGAATCCATGATGTGTGCAATACTACGTAAAATATCAATTCCATTCTTATCACTTTGAACCATACATTTTAGACCCTCAATTAATGAAAGAGCTTGACTATCGGGGTATTCTTGAGACATCCATTGTTGAAAATCATTAAATTGGTTATCCAATTTTGAAAGTTGTTCTACAGGAACCTCATGGAGAGCTTCTTCATCATTAAGAGGATTAGAGGAGTTACCCATGTCCTTGTTAAAAAGGCCATTCAAATTAGGTTCCATCTCCTCGATAATTAAACCTTGGAAAGACTTAATTCTAAGGCTTCGTCTAATGGGAATAGTGTAAGTAGGGCTTATTGTTGTAAAACTCATGCACAACTTCCAAGAAAGGTAGGCACAATTGAAAATTAGGGCCAAGGGGGGTAGCACTTAATTTTAATTGTTATCTTGAAGATTGAAATCTTGAGTTTTGAATTTACTTTCGAATTTAGAGGTAGCAAATTTCAATAAAATCAGCCAATCTCCTAGATTTAAGCTGCTAAATGCAATCATGACAATCTCTCAAAGTTTCAGAAAAAATGTCAGGGACCATGGCGAACGGAGTGCACACGGTCCTCACAACTTTTTTCGAAATTTTTAGGGATGCAAGTTATGATGATTTTAAAACTAATCTGAAAAAAATTGAGTGATTTCATGATCTGTAGGTAGGCCAAATTAAAGTTGCAATCTCAAAATTGAACCCTACCAAGATTGTTGAAAAATGCAAAATTTGAATTTTGAAAAAGAGAGGGAAACTGAAATTTTGAATTTTATGATTTTAGAGGGAATACTAAAAGCAATGCAAGCTTTGAAATTTAAAAGTTGACTCAATTTCACGTAAAATTCAATTTTGGAAGCGGAAATCAAAGTTGTTGTAATTAAGCACTTAATTTCAAAAGTCACAAATTGCAAGAATTTGAATAAAGCATTGAAACTTTGAATGAATGCCAACACACTTTTCAGATTTAGGACAGTAAGAAACACAATTTTAACACAAAATTTTAATTTCAACAATTTTTGAATGATTATAAGCCTTAATCCAAGCAATCACTAGACCAACTTTGACTTTAATTTTGAAAGTGCTAGAATTGATGAAGTCAGCCAAGATTCTGGATTCTAGCAGAAAAATACAGTAAAATCTATCTCCCGAAATTTCAGAAAAAATGTCGGAGACGATGGCGCTCGGAGTGCACACGGTCCTCGCAACTTTTTTCAAAATTTTCAGGGATGAGAGATATTGTGATTTTGTTGCAGAATCCAAAGTTACAGCCAATTTGGAGGTGTTTTGATCAGTGAAATCATCGGTCAAAGGTTGAATCAAGAGGGTTTTAAAAATTAGGGTTTTGACACTTAACCACTTAATTTTCAGAATTAAAGCACAAATATGAATTGACAATTTGCAATAGAAGGGTAGATCTGAAACAAGCATTAATAATTAAACATTTCACAAGCTCAATTACTAAAAAGAGAATTTAGGGTTTTTATGCAATTAACCTCTAAAATTTGCAAAAGATCAAACATGGAAATGTAATTAAGGAAGCAAAAAAATTTCAGATCTAACCACGAATAATCAGAATTAGGATGTTCACGTCAGGTTCACAAAAATGTAAAGCGGAAAATCGAACCCCGGGTGTTCCCCCACTCCATGGAGAGAGAAAGGAGGTTACTAGGATTGACGGTTTTCACATAGGAGAGACTTTACATTCAAAAGAGGGGTTGAAACCCACAAGATCCAATCCCACACAATGCAAGACTAGATTCTAAATGAGTTTCAAGGGTTGAGACAGCAAGGATACCCTCTTTTGTAAAGAATGTAGATAGAAGGATTGAACTAGGAGTGTATGTAAAGTAAGAAAGATTCGCTTGTAGATGGAGATTGGGACATGGGATGAAGCTACAGACCTGAAATTAGCAGTAAAATGTTGAGACGATGTTGTCCTGCAAGTTTGAGTGAAAGTTGATGGGACGATGGCGCCCAGAGTGCACACGGTCCTCCGCAAAATCCGCGAAACGAAGGGGGATCTGTTCATCTCTGCACAAGGATTCCAAATCTTCAATTATAGCCGCATACCTGCAACCTACACACAGAAAAGAGAGGACGATTGGGGGGTTAGGGATTAGGGTTTTTCCTTTAGGTCAAACCCCGGTTTTGGAATTAACCAAGAAATGAGAATGCTGTAAATGTAAATGTTTGTAATGTAATCAAGTACTGATACCTTGTTGTAAGAATGTTTGTATTCTTACATGCGAAGGTGTAATGATGTTGTATGTTGTATGTTGTAGATGATCTCCTCTTCAATGGTTGAATCCTTGTCTTGAATGCAACACCTAGCTTTGAATGGAGACCTAGAATGCTCAATTGCTTGAAGGAATGCTTGAATGCTTGAATGTTTGAATGTTTGCCTATTGCTTCCGCCTCTTGCACACATATATTTTTTTCGCCCTTTTCTGGGAGGGGAAATGTAGTTTATATACTTGTCAATTAGGGTTAGAAGATTGATTTTTCTGACCTTAGGCCGACCAAGGAACATTATTTTCCAAATTGCAAACTTGAAGACTCGACGCCCAACAAGAGACCGGGCCCAAAATAGGGCCAGGGACCAGAGCACTGGGCGCCATGGTCCTGAGGGACTAGGGCACTAGGCGCCATGGTCCTGAAGGACCAGGGCACTGGGCGCCATGGTCCCACCTCCCGGGACAGCAGGGTGCAAGGAGGATCAGGCCAAGGTGCAGAAAGATGCAGTTTTTGATGTCGTAAACAGGTTTCAAGGTCTCCATTCAGGTTCAACGTTGCGTTGCCATCGTGAAGACCCAAATGCAGTCAAAATTGAAAGTGTTGCAATTTTACGACGCTATAGGCACACACCTTGAGGGATGGTGGACATATGGAAGAGAAGTGAATCTCAGATTTTGAGATCTGGATGGAGGAAAGGTTATAGATTTTGGGGCATAAGAACCCAAAATGGATGAAGCAGGTGATGGAAGAATAGACTCAGAAGGTTTGGATGGAGAAAAAATGACTTTGGATGTCTATTTAGATTTTTCTTTAGACTGTTGTGCTTCAAGAAGCTGCTTAGGAATCCACATGGTTTTTTATTTTTTCATGCTTTTGTAGTTCCTTAGAGTATATTGCTTGTACAAGTGCCCTAGGAACCCATATAACTTTTGACTTTTCTTCTTTCTTTGTGGGCCTTTGTGGCGTTTTGTATTCTTCTTTTTCTTTTTGGATTATATTTTTGTTTGTTTTGACATGTCGATTAGATGGGACATGTTGATCCTTGAATACATGTGGATTACTTGACTGATGACTTTTATGCTTGGCATCCAAATTTATTGGAGGGAGATGCATAGATAGATAAGAATGATATGGAGGTCTTTTAGATGGATGGAAGGTTCTCAAAGACATGTTCCTTTGTTGATCCCACATAAGGGATGGAGGGATATAGGGACCTAGAATGGATGGAAGCGATGATGGGGAAAGCATATATTTGGATTTAACTAAAATGTAGGATTTATGAGAGATACCAACAACTTGAGAAATGTCCCTGAGGCCGTGACCTTTAACACTTTCTTAATATGGAGGGATTATTTATTGTGGAGATCTACCCCTTTGCCTTTATAAATATTTTGAATTATAGGATACACTTTGCTTTGGAAAGAAGGTGCAAGTCCATTATGAGATGGAGGTGGAATGTAAGGAATAATAGGATCACGAAGTGAATCAGACTGGACCAAAGTGGAGGAACCCATTGTGCATATGGGGGGTTCATTAACATCTTACAACAACATATTATTTCTAAAATAATGAGAGGGACTAGGATCGTGGGTGGGATCAGGATCAATGACAGGCTCTTCAATGGAAGGAATAATGAGATCTTGGAGTGTATATGGAGGACTAGGACATGGAGATGGAGGGACAAAGGAATCTTGTGGGGGATTTAAAGGGATTATTTTATCTTGACAAGGAGGATCTAAAAGTGAAGGGATACTTTGATCTTGACAAGGAGGAAGATCATGAGATTTCTCTTTAAAGGCGCTATTCTCTTGACTTTCAATGGAATCATCAAAAAGAATGGAAATTATATCTTGATCTTGTGTAGGAAGTGGATTAGGAATGAGATTTGGAAGGATGATTTGCTCTTGAGATGGAAAGGGATCATCTTGGAATAAATGGAAAGGTATAAGGGGATCATCATGGGATTCTAGGGAGGTAGGATCTTTTTCAACCATTGGATGGGATTGGAGAGTTTTGGTGTCTTGATCTTGATTTATGATAGGACTTGTTTCTTCATTTTTCAAATTATCCTCTTGACATGGAGTCACTTCTAAGGAAGGGGTAGTGTTTTTGATATGCATGGGGGATTCTTGGAAGGTGTTCATGTTTTTGCATGATGGGGAAGCATTTTGGAAAGGGCCTTCTGGAGTGGGTATGATTGGAATTGGAGTGCATGATGGCATAGGATCTAGGATTTTAAAATCTTTAGAGGAACTTGTATCAATATTGGCATTCACTTGGATGTCCATAGGAGATAGCCCTTGAAGGTAAACATGAGAAATTTCATTGTTTGAAGGAGATGGTATGGATTGTTGTTGAGAAGTTTTAGGAGATGGAGGAATCATGGAAGAGATGGAGGTGACATGTGAGTCATTGCTAGACACAGTTTCATAATTTTGATCATGTTTGGAAATGACATCTGGTTTCTCTTTTAGGTGAATTTTTAGGATCTTCGATTTCAATAACACCATCATCAAGGTGGTCTTAAATTTTATGTTTTAATTCCACACACATTGACATCTTATGTTTGTTATGTCTATGATATGCATAGTAATTACTCAAAATTTCACATCCCCATGTGGTCTTTTTAGGCAATATGATAAGATTATTCTCAAGAAGCTCTTCCAAAGTCAACTCAATAGATTGTCTTTCTAGAGGATATTTGGAGGAAATATCTTTATGTCTTGGTGAAGGTGTCTTTTGATCTTGTTTGAGATTTGGTTTTTGATTGTCAATTGTTTTCTATTTTTTTATTGTCAAATCATATAATCATTTTAGCATTCCTTGAAGTTTCTCACTCTTGATATCATGCATTTGTTTTTCAAATGGATTCATTGATTTATTTTGTTGGATTTTCATGTCATATATTTCTTTCTTTATATCTTGAATCATTTGAGCCAAGGTAGCCATGGGAATTGGAGCTAAGGTAGCCATTTACAGTTGATAGCGAGAGGTGTTACAGATGTCAAGGTGAGATCAAAGCTACTTATTTGTTGAGGCCACAGGTTGATGTTCAAACTTATGCGGGTGAGATACACTGATTCCGATTTTGAGTCAAGGCTAAGTAGCCTAAGTGATACTCGAGAGTGAAGTTTGGACAACAGATTGGTTGATTGGATTAAGTTGATTGAGCTAGCTAAGAGGTAACCGACAAAATCATGCAACATAACTGCAAAAGGTACACTACCAAGATGTCTTTATGCTTAGGTTTATGAAGGCCAATTTTATGCTTGTTATAGACTGATTTAGGCAAGTTTGACTATTCTAGACTGACAAAATCAAGAATTCATATGACAGAGTTTACAGACCCAAACAACAGTTTAGCAACTCCTGAACGGTAAAGACAGTTCCTCGTACGAGTTGTTGCCTAAACTTGTACGACAGTTTGGTGGTCTCCAGATGACAATCTATTGAGTATGATTTGTATTCATACAACAAAATGCAAAGGACCAGACAACAATTGTGAAGTTTCGTATGATAGGTTTTACAAACCCAGATGACAAACTGAGAGGATCAATGAAGTTTTGTACGACAATACTTATGTACCAAGATGACAATTCAGCAGACTCGTATGACAGAGGACTAGATAGAGATGAGATTCTGACATATAGAGTTTCAATGACTAACGAAGACCATTTTTTGGATACGAACAGATGTTTTGATAACTGATAGAGACCAGTTTGGACACGAACAGAGTTTATCACTGAGTTGTTGATTTTTTTGATTGGTTTTCTCCAGTTTTAGTTTCAATTTCAGGGATGAAAACACAGAAAACATGCAAGATATATATAATGACTTCAATCACAGCACACTAACCCTAAGGAAGTTGGCTTAGAGAAGAAAACCTTTGCTTGATGACTTATGTACACACCCAATAGCTAATCAGAATACAGCCACTGAGTCTCATGCAATGGATTCTCAATACCATATTAGCCGACTCCAAATGCTAATGGGGGCACGATATGGCAAGTGTCTTGGGAGAGTTACTATCTCTCTTACACAAAGATTATCCCCCTTTCCGAGGTGAACCGGGTAGCTTCTATCTTATGGTTGTTAGTCAGGAATTTCATTCAAAATTACCCCTTGAAGTCACGCAAGCATGATTGAGGCCTATAGCCCGACAAGGTACCGAAACAAGTTGTAGTCACGTAAACGTGATTGAGACCATGAGGCCCTACAAAATGCTTGATATGAGAGATCTCAAAGAGAAAACTCAAATAATCTCGTCCTCTGAGACTTTAATCACCAAAGGCCTATTTATTATAGTGATTTGGAATGCTCAGGTCCAGCTGTACTCACTTGGGTCATTCTCACAGGGTGATTACTTTTTCCCACTGTGACAGGACCGCTAAAGGTATACAAATCTCAAAATTTAGAAAAGCTTTAAGGGTCTAGATTTTTGATTGTGTGTAAAAGACAAGAACATACTCTCCTACCTCTCTGATTTTTCTACAAACATAAAAGATAGATTTGTTCTTTAACCAGATAGCAATTTAAGTGCCTAAAAAATTGAACTTTAAAGAATACACGAAGTTAGGTCGATTTTCTTTAGACAACCTGCAAAACCAATGCATCATTAGTCATTTTGTTTTTGATTCTTTGACAGGCGTATGTTTGATTGATAAACTCTCTAATTAGCATTGTGCAAGAAAATTAGTTAGGCTATAAAAATATCAGGCAAACAAAAGACAGACCAGGGTTAGCATCAGCGTTAGCAAAATCTAAATTTAATTTATGAAAAACCCTGAAAAGTATACTATTTTTGAAATGATAAATACGATAGATTATACCTTTTTTCATGAGTATTCTCATAGGCCCAAATGATAAAACACGGAGTCAAGTAACCATAGCAGAAACTCGTACGAGCTCCTTTTTTGATTTGCATGATAAAACACAAGTCTTGACAAAATGTCGTACGATGAAGGAAGTAGACTCATACGATATTTAATAGAGATTGTACGGACAAGACCTGAAAGATTTTTTTTTTTAAAGTGATTTTGAGGCCAAAGGATTGAATTATGAGCCCCACGATCAACGCCAAAAATGTGTGTGTGAAAAGTGGATTGTATCTGCAAGCTGAAATACACAAACTTCAATAATTCATTAGATGCATGGTTAGTAAATCAATCAACAATGAACAATAAACCATCACAAAGAAACCTATTGCCTTCTAGTATATGTGAGTTTAGTCTTGCTCTCATATTTTTATATGCAATACCATTGACTAGACGACACCTAAACGAAGGATTTAATCTAATGAGCATGAATTTGAGCTAAATGAATGCAAGATTTAAGCTAGATATGCAATATTTAAGCTAGATATGCAAGATTAATCTAACATGATTTAAGCAATATTAAGCTAGATGATTTAATAAGGATTCAATAACTAATATGTAATATCTCAATGCAAATTCTCAATGAACCTAGAGCAAAAACAACATAAAAACAATATATTCTCCAGGATCGTTCAATGAGAGATGAGAGCCAGAACTTATAGAAAATTCAAAAAGAAACCAACGGCTGAGATCAAATGATGATGAGCAGTCAAGATTTCCCAAGAGGAAGCACAATCCAGGTGAATTGATGTAATTGGCTACTTTTCTCGGTTTTAAAGGAAATTGAACTAAAATTAAGATAAAAAAATATTAAAAAACTGATTTATTCTCTATTTCATTCAATTTTGATATTTAAATGTTTTAATTGCTTTCTTTGAGATTATTTATCAATTTTTAATTTGATTTTCAGGATTATCTCCATTTGATTTCTTTTCTCAATTTTAAATTCTTTTTTGTCAATTAATTCCTTTTTTTGATGATTTAATGGCAAACTTACTTATTTAATTAAATAGACTAGGATATTTAATAAAACAAATAGGATAATTGTTTAAAAATGATTTACTTGAAATGATCAATTAATTAAATAAATATTTAATTAACAATGGTTGATTAATTTGCCATGTGACATTGGTGATTTAAGAAATTAATTGTGTGCTCAAGATTAATTTAATTATCTTTGGTTAGGACCTTGGTGATGAAATCGAGATTAGGCGGCCTATGGTTTAGATGACCATTTTTAGGGTATTACAGTCTTTTCTACCAATTGTCTAATGGCTTCTTTTTGAGCTGCTCTTTGTATCTTTTTCCTTAGTTTCTCATCAAGACGATCAGACTTCCAGATTTCATCATCTGAGGCGGCCTCAACTGTGTCATATTGGGCATGATTGACTCTTACTTCCCAAGCGAGGTTATCTAAACCATCAATTATTTGTAATTGGTCATTGTTTGGCCCAAGATTGGGTTGCTCAAATGGGAATTATCCATCTCCTCTGATACCCATGGACTTAGGTATGATTCCTATACTCTAATGCAACACTAAATCTTGAGTGAGTGAAAGACAATTTGGTGAAATGACCTGTGCCAATACTTTGTGTGATGATTCTAATGCTACTTCTGCATGAATTGAATGCCTAGGACCTAAGATCACTTGAAACTAACATGTATATTATCTTTGAATTTGTGCGAAAGGTCTAGATCTGACGCTGGTGTTAATGTTAACACTTAACTTTGTTGAGGTTTTCTTTGATCTTGTCGAACACTGAAACATTTGACTTTGTTGAGGTTGTGATTTGTATCTTATATTGTTTTAAATTTGTCGAAGTATAGCAAAGGACACAACAGTCACATTAAAAGAATAAAACCATGAAAAGAACATTTGTTTAAGGAATTTTTTTCAAATTTCCATGAATGTTGGGATCTTTCTCAAGATCTCATTTTGTTCTCGATATTTTGGGGCAATTCGATATCACATCAGACACTCTCCTAAGGCCAAAAGGTCACAAGTATTACCATAACCCACATCTTGATACTCCGTCAGCTCAAACAACCCTATCACACCCTAGGGTGCACCCATTTTTTTGCCTTTTTCCAAAAATTAGACCAAAGAAGATTGCTCCTCATTTGGTCTATTATCCTGGGAGATATATGGTGAGTGTCTTGGGGGCGGATTCTTCCCCACCCTTGCATCGTGATTAAAAAAGTATCCGGTTACTGACTCAGTTTGGTTTCTAATTTCTATGGTGTTTAGACAGGGTTCCATTTGAGTGGTCACAATCAGCAGCGTTTTACACTTCGTTGTGGGAGGTCTCCTAGTCTGTAGAGGTTACGCTCTATATATTTTAACATACCGTATAGGCACTGAGGGAGGCATAACATCATTGTGACAACATGTAACACTCGTCGCATATGATTTTCATCACATACGTATTTATTTATAGTGGCTTGGATTACTTGGCTTTAGTCGTTTCCACTTAGGTCGTTCCCCTTTCACCGGCCTTAATAGTGCCCTAAGGGAAACTCGGGAGGGTGGGCCTTTTGAAGGATTTAATTGCAAGAAATAAATGAAAGCATGAAAGAAGAGAGTTTGGTTTTCTGATCACCCATTGAAGGGGAGAGCATAATACCTATCCCTTCAAAGACACGAAAAAAAACAAAATTTATGTTTATCCTTCCATTGCAATGATTTTCTATTCTAAGTGGAGATGTTGCTCCACACAGACATGGTGTTCATTTTTAACCTTCATAGCAATTTGTGAAAGAAAACATGTTGTTTGTGGTTTATTTTACTTGCACCAAATTGAAGTGTTTCTAAGCTACCCCTACAGAAAATGATGTTAGTAAGAACATAGTGGGCTAACCAGCCTAATTTTCTAATTACAGAGTTCTGTCTTTATACAGACAGAAAGATATTTTGATAAAAACTAGAACTGAAATAGGACAAAAAAAGAAAAACTTAATCTAACAATTGTAAATTACCTACAGAGCAAATGCGAATTGATGTCAGATCGACTATGAATTGATATATCATCAATTGTGAATTATTATTTAAGCAATTGCAATGTGATAACTACTCAATTGTGAATTGATATAAGATCAATTGCTCATAGTAAAAAAAAAAAAATTGAATTTTTGAATTTTTTAAAAACAACAAGACAGAAGATAGAAGGGTTATTCTACAATGATATTGTCCCACACCATGCGAGCCATCATATCAATCTCATCTTAAAATTTGTACTTGGTTAAGAAACAGTGTATGTTTATGTGATATTGAACAATCTCTCTTTTTCTTCGATTTCATGGAGCTCCCTTTCTGCCTTTAAGAGTCTTTGATATGTCCTTTGTTGTCTCCTATGTTGTTTTACCTTCCTTGCACCTAAAATTCTAAAAGTCACCTTTCCTGCAATTGGATTAAATGCATCTTATATGCAGAAATTGAAATTTCCAAAATTTGATGAAATTTCTAGGTTTGATGATTTTGTAACCCTTTATGGCAATTGCGAGACACTTTTGCAATTGCGGTATAATGTTTGATCAATTGCAACATAATATACCAGCAATTGTGGTGCAATAATGGCAATTGTAAATTTCTGCTTGATCAAGTGCCAAATCTGGATCTTGTTCACCATGCATGGATTTGCAAAGTCATTTAAAATAAAAAATTTAGGTTAGCATGATTCACGTCAGGTTCACCATTGTTTCTACGCCTAAATATCATGTGTTATTAAGCTAATTAGCAAGTAAGAATGAATCACCAATTCTCAACTAATTAACAAATAAACAAACATAATCACTAAAAATCAATACGAAATAAGGAATGAATTCAAATAAATGAAACTCCCTCATTCTGCATCTTTGCTTCCATTGTGCTTCTCCAATTTGAGTGGTTGGTGGCTCTCAGGTATTGCACCAATTTCCTGCATACAAATACTTTGAAGACTCCGATTTTGTGATTCTAAATTTAGCTAGATCCAATTGATGAAAATGATGTTGAATTTATAGATTTTCAACACAAAGGGGGTGAGAAATGGAACTCAAGTGTTGATTGATAGATAGCTAAAATTGATTGATCAGTGAACTAGTCATGATTGATTTGTTAACTCAATAGATTAATTTGTTAATAGGATTGATTGGAGAGTGAACTCAATAGATTGGCTAGTAAACTCATTTGATTGATCAGTGAATTGAATAGACTAGGTGATAACTCAATGATGAACCAATAGTACCAAACTGGTATTGAGAGGGGGGGTGAATCAGTACAAACAAAAATACAATCCAAAACTGGTTTAATAGCAAAGGCTGGAAGCAGTGATATTAGCTGAAACAGAGTGCAACCGGTAAGACCTGGAACAACTAAAACAATCATAAACCGGTCACTCACTGAGATTTCCTCTTTGCTCAATACTATAGTACCATTACACCCACATGCATGAATAGGTAAACTATCATCTGATCTTCACAATAGTTAGTTCAATATGTTTTATAGACAAGCATAAAACATAGAACCATCATATGTTCAACAGGTAATAACAAAGCATCACAAGACAAACGCATCACACATGACACACCTATTTTTCATGTGGAAACCCAATTGGGAAAAACCACGGTGGGGATGAATACCCACAATCTGCTTTTGAACTATTTAGAAGTCCACTCTATTAAGAGCCTTGTCCGGTTAAAGACATTACAATAGATTCTGCTAGGAACCGATCTTGTTAGGGATCACCCGATTAAGGGATGACTACAATACCCGGTTAAGGGTCAAACCCGATTGGGGTTACCTTGTTAGAGGATTTCAAAAACTCAATAGCTAAAGGATCTCCAGAGCTCTATAGCTTCTCAGAACTCATTAACTTCAAGTTACCCGGTTAAGGGATTTGAATCAAGACGGTTAAAGCTATCCTGTTAGGGGATTTGTATCAAGCCAATTAAGGCTACCCTGTTACGGGATTTCACAACTATTGAAGTGGTTAGAGATCAACAGGAATTACAATGATCTGGTAACAGCACTCAATGCTAATGCAGATCCATTTTGGCTCCTCTTCACCTTCTGCACATTCACCTTGCAGGTATCTCTTCTCTCCTTTGGTCTGGTAAGAATCACATATCACTATCCTTGGATACACACTCACAACTTTTGCCAACAACTTTTGAAAGAAACACAACATTGACCTTATAGGAAACATACAAGTCGGTAGCAAAAAAAAAAAAACTAAACCCTAAACCTGTTAGGTTAAGCAATTCAGGCGGTTCAATCCTGACCGTTGAATCATACTGCATTAAATGAAACAATCTTGAATTGATCTCAATACATTCTCCATCGTCCATTATCCGCCAATTTCATGATGGCTAATAAACCATCATGCATTATCACCATTTGACAAACTTTGCACATTCCCGAGGTAGATAGGAATAGTTTTCTGCATGCAAGATCCTTCACGCGCACAGAGCTTACATGGCAACTCGACCTGTTCTCCATTATATTGCTAACTCATCACACAAAGATCACCGATTGAGTCACACAAGCTTGAGATACTCCAACTTGAAATCCTAAAGTGAAAACTACCTACCAACTGGCAGTCACATAATGCTTCCATGTGTCGGTTCCCATAACTACATACCGGTTCATCTTGAACAAATATGCCACTTCACTTTGGCATATATACCGGTTCATACATATGTCGGTTCTCTCTTCTCACCTATCACTCACCTATCACATGTGTCGGTTCACATCATGTCACATATTGACATCATTGACAACATACAATATCATTATGTCTTCATGCCAGTTCACATAATGCCAACACTAGGGAGATGATTGAATTGATGGATTAGTCATAAAAAGTTGATTTTGAGTTTAAAAAGATGATTGATGAGTTAACTGAGTTAACTGATTAGACAACTGATTTGATCAATCAGTTCTGATTTAGCATGTGTTGTAGGAATTTGAAATTGAATTTTATTTTCATCTTCAATTTGGATTTGAATTTGGTCATTTGAATGCTGAAATGCACATGAAATTAACTGAAATTTAGATTTGGTGAAATGTGAATTTGGAAGAAATGAAATTAGAAGAAATTCAAATTCGGGGAAATATGAAATGAAATTAGATGGAATTAATTGGAATTATAATTTGGGGATTTGGAGGAATTTAATTAATTAGTTTAAATAATTTAATTGAAATTGTTTAAACTTAGGAAATAGAATTAATTAAATAATACAGATTATTTAACTAAAGAATAAATCATAATTAATTAAATAAATAATATTTAATTAATAATTGAGATATGGTTAACTAATTAAAATGATTTGAGAATAGAAATAGAATAATTAGAAGTGTTGAAGGGTGATGATTAGAAGAAATAGTTAGTTTAATCAAATAATTAAAGAATTACTTAATCAAATAGATGAATAATTAGAGTAGAATTAATAAGACATTTTTAGGTGTCTACAATCATACCTTGATCGCTCATTCTCTTTATAGGCTTCAATCTCATCTGATGTAGTAGGTCCATTTGTCGATTGCACATACTTGGACTCCACATCTTTCCAAGTCTTGCAACTTAAAGAATTTAAATATCCTCACATCTGCACTCTCTAGAAACTATATTCAGATCCTTCAAAAGTAGGAATAGTCAATTTATGTGTCATTGGATCTCCTCGAGTGATTAGTCTCACTTTCTAGGAACCAAATCTCTGATACCAATTGTTGAATTTCCCAGACAACTGAGAGGGGGGGCTTGAATCAGTTGTATAGTAAAACACTTTACTTTTCCCATAGAAAAATAATACAGTAAACCAATGCTAGATTACTTAACCATAAGCAAATATAAACATGAAAGAACATAAACATGAAATACCAAATATGATGTGGAAAACACAAGAAGGGAAAGAACCAAGGAGAATGTTAGTTCTCAATATAAAAACACCTGTTAGGGTGACACTGGTTAAGGTGATTTTTACAAATATGGCTCACTGTCAGAATGCTCACTCTAGGTGGGCTCACTACCCCGCTAAAATCATCAGAAAAAGAAAGAGGGGCTCATTGCCCAGAAGAAGAAAAAAGAAGGAAGGAAGCCACCACTGAAGCACACAACTGAATTTCCAAAAGAAACCTTAGGTTCACTGCCACTGGTACCAAAAAACATCAACACACAACCATACTGATCATCTGCAACCAAACACAACCTCACACAAATCAACAGGAAATAGATCTTCTTTTCAATCCAATTTCTTCTATATCTTTTTATCTTATATTCCTCATTACAATCATTCTTCATTTATATTGATCTTTGAAATAGAATTTTCATGTCAGGCAAGGAGATAAAGAAACACAATTGAAAAATAGGTCTTCGCTAATTATTCTCATGGTGGAAAGGAATGAGAAGTGGACCACACAATGATGCAACAACACATTATCCAAATGTTGCAAACAGCAAAGCAAAAGATAGGGCATCCAGGGTAAACTGGACCCAAAAACACAACTTTGAAGCACACCAACACATGCTGAAATATAATAACAAAGATAAGTACATGAATAACATAAATGCAAAATCTTATCAACATAACTAGAAATGTGGAGAAATGCAAATTACTACAATCTCTGTGAGAAATCATTACCACATGAACTTCCAGACCACAACTTTCGGTTCACCAAATCACAAGAGTAATATCTCAAGGCGATATCCAATAACATATCAACACATCATGAACACATATGCAACATATCAACAATGCGAAGCAAAGCTAAACACCGAAACACAAAATCAGTACGTTCACATGAATGACAATCAATGACAACTGTATTGACACATCATACATTTTCACATTTGCAAAAAGATGTTATTCATGAAGTTAGTCTAATATGATTTCCTATTGAAGCTGATAATGTATATTTGTATTAATTATCTTGTATGAGGTGCAATATGTAATGTAATGATGACTTATGTGGTTCCTTCTATATAGAAATGGTTCTGGCTAAATTATGGAGTTGTGTGGAATATCTAGTATCTTACGATAATTAATTTAGAAACATTTAAACAATGATGAATTAGAATAAATTTGATGTGTTAAAGTGTTGAGGTGATATAATTCATGATTGAGTATTCAATGGGTTAAATGGTTACTTAACTTTATTTGTGTAATGAAATGTACATTAGATTAGGTAAGGGAAAATCATGTATTAATATTTTTAGTTCTATTTGATGTTGCTCTTATCTTTACTTTATTGTATCTAAGTAGTGTCATTGAGTTACCCTAGGGAATGAGATCTAAATGTTATAAACATTTCCGCTTGTGCACTTAAGTTTATGAAATCATGTTTATTAATGTATTTCTTATGTTTTGTGTGATGAATATATCTTTTTTTTTAAATTATCTCTATTTTCTAGATAGTTGGTTAGTTTTTTCTAGGATAATCTTGGTGGGCATTATAGAAAAACTATAGCACCTCTAATCTTCCTAATCAATAATTAAAAATTTACAATTCTCCTTTCTAAACTCGCACATTGCAATTAGACTTTGATATGCTCTTCCATCCCTTCACAAGGTGTTTTAGGATCTACTAATGCTTCAAGGCTACTAAATAAAGTAACACATAATATCAATGTGAAATACCTTCCCACACTCTTTGGATTTCATACCATGCAATAGAAGAATAAAATATTATATCCATTCATTGGATTAACAAGTAAGTGGCTAATGTTGGTTTAAAATCCTACAGAATCTATATAACAAATGAATACAATATTGATCTACAATTTTATGTGCTTCAAAATGTCTCTAATATTGTTTCACATATATAAAAAAAATGAAAACCTTTAATTTTTAGGTATTGCAACACTACCATATGTAGAAAAATAACCAATATGAGAGGGAGTGAGATATGTAAACTTTATTGTGAGAAAATACTTTTTCAATAAAATTTGAATAGAAAATAAGGCCATTCTTTGGAGTGTTTTCAAGAGTTCTAAGATCTCTAAAAGGATCCTTCTTAGCACCAATATTTGAAGAGTTGATGATGTAAATAATGAAAAATCCTTATGAAAAGATCTTCCAACCTAAACTATAAATTGTTTTTTTTTTTGTTTTTTTGTTTTTTTTTGTTAATATGAACATGAGTAAAATGGAGAGAATATATTAAAAATAAAAAACAATATGGAGAGAGGATGGTGGTGGATTGCGAATGCCACAAGTTTGAATATGACTTGCATTGCATCACTATTGAAAAAATGGATGAATGGAGGTTTGACAAAATAGTTACTACTACACATGATTGCTACTATGTCGTTGTTGTATGGACTGATTTAGAGAAGGAAAGATAAATGAATGAAAGGAAAACATAGAGGTATCATAGGGCATCTGATTTGATCCATATTAAAAATTATGACATAAATGAAAGCTAGAGGCTATATCATGCCAATCAATCACTCATCTTTGGTACAATTTGATATTATCATATTCAATGGCTTTATAAATCCATTCAAGCTATTAACTACCCAAACCACTCTCCTAGATAATATAAAAATTTATAAATTAAAATTAAAATATTAATTTATATTTTATTACATCACACATAGATATTATTATATGTCATGCACTTATGTATTCCTAATATTTAATTAAACCTTATGTTATTGTTTATTATATGATATTTTGGTGTTTAGTATATCCTTTGAAGATCGTTTGTCTCACCTTGAGAGAGTACTTGAAACTATAAAGAAGACTACACTTTTGCTGAATAGAAATAAGTGAGTATTCCACTATTATTTGGCATACCTTGGTCGCTTGTTAGGTAATTGAGATATTGAGACTATAACCACCTAAATTTGAAGCCATTTATATTGGATAAAGCTCACTACCATGGGTGAGGATTGGAGATTTGTTGGTACAACATAATACCTAAAAATAATAATGAAGAGATTCTCATATGTGGCTCTATCCTACACAAATTTATTGAAAAAAGGAAGATATTTTAATTGGGACAAAAAATGAGATTGAGCACTTGAGAAGTTGAAGATCTAACATCACATCGGTTCTATCTTTATCAAACTTGCAAGCAACATTTGAGGTAGAGATGAATTCTAGTGAATATGTCATTAGTCCAATACTTTTGCAAGGATCTAGGCCTACATTTTATCATAAAAAAATGTTAAAGGGTCTCATATTTAATTTCACTATCTATGAGAAGGAGCTATATGATTTATTTTCTATAGTGAATAAGTGTAAATGACTACAATGAATAGATAATAAGGTCTTGCAATACCTATAAGCACTAGAAAAAATATAGTAGTCAAGAGATTGCAAATGAATGAGATTCCTTAAATAGTTAAATATTGTGGTTAAATATATGTGGAGTGTGAAGAATAAGGTAATTAATATGCTATCAAGACTACCCATTTTATTTGTAGTGAGTAGCTTGTCTTTGTTGGAGCCTTTTACTCATAAAATGTATGTTGAAGATTATGGCCATGAGTGTGTTTAAAATAGATATTTCATACCAATAAAAATATGAGAATGAATGGTTTGAGCCTCAACATGACTACTACCTTCCCAAAGGACTTATACACATGGTGGATAAACTTTATGTGTGAAAAAATGAAGATTTTTGGTTTTGAGGGAAGAACACACATCACATGTAGTTGAATATTTTATAGTGAATAAAATTATAAATAATCTATGGTAGTGTACATATCTTTAAAATTATATTGTAATTTTTTTTGTAGTTATCATTTGTGCAATGTGAGTAAACCCAAAAATTGGAAGTTGGGATCATGCCATCCATTAGTTGCACTTAAGAGGCTTTGGAGAAGCCTTGGAGAAGTATCCCCATAACGTTTTTGGGGTTTTCTAAGGATGAAGCATATGGATGAGTATATATTTGTGATTGTGGATCATTTTAGCAAAATATGTGTAGTAAAAACTTATAAAAATATATTGATGAGGCGTGATATAACATAACTATTATATAAAATTGTTTGGGAAAATTTTAGAATTCCAAAAAGAATCATATTTGACAAGGATGATATTTTTTTGAGAAAATTTCAGTACATTTCTTTGGAGAGAATAGACACAGCCTTGAACAATCAATTGTCTTTCATCCCTAAAAAAATGGAAAAATAGAGAAAAAATTATTAAAATTACTAAGGGGACATTATAAAGGTGTCCCAAAGGATGGGATGAAAATTTGGTATACATACACCACTCATATAATAAGGCCATCTATTGTTAGTAATATTTTTCAGCTTTTGATTCTAATTTTCAATTTATACCACTAGGCCCACTTGATATATAGTCAATAGATTAGAAAAGGAGGATTCAAAGGATGATAAACATTAAAAATTTATAGAGAAGGTGAGGTAGAAACACCTCCAAGTTCAAGAGAGATTGAAGGGGTCTTAACTTAAGTATAAAAGATCACATGATAAACACAAAAAAACAAAAACAAAGATATGCTCATGATCTGGCTTAATTATACTTCTACAAAGAGAGACAACAAGATCATTCATAGAAAATAAAAATGTTATAGTGTAATTTATTCTAAATTGTTGAAAAAGTGGCATAGAATTATTTTTATTTAGAATTTACCCAAATACATGAATATCTTTTTCATGATAAATATTGAAAAATTGTTCTTGTTTAAGCCTTTTATGCGAGATGAGAAATAGGATGTTGTACTTAATATTTTTTGCATTTGAATAGATGAATGAGTTGGAAAAAGACATCAATCTTGATAGAAAGGTGAGACATACTATTGGAAAAGGTTTTCATTGATGTCAATGGGTGAGAAGATGTAGAGAGGATAAGTTTCACAGAGAGAAAGTGCAGCTACAAAAGTATATAACACATTGTGTTAGTCACACAAGGGATACAAAAGGAAATCATGAATTGTGTTGTTGGGCATGTTATTGGACAAGGAAGACATAGTCCATTGAGTTGGAAATGCATTGGGCGAGCTAGTCTGAATCAGAAAAAGTATGGTTGTAGTTTGACTAACATGTCATGTTAGTCACACTCTATTGCAACGATATGTGCATAACACATCGTGTTATCACTATCTCTATCTCGTTGTCAACTTTTTGTGTTGACCAAAGGCTGTTGCGAAACTGCAATAGGAGTCAGGAGTTGTGCATAAAACACCAAGTTATTGGCATCACCATTTCTTTGGGCAACACTTCATGCAAACCAAGGCAGTCACAAAATAGAGAAGGTGTATATAACAAACAAGTTTTGGTTTTTCACTACTTCACTAGAAAACATTTTGAGTTAATCAAGGGAGTCGAGAAACAACAAAAATGCGTATAATACACATGTTATCGACTACCCAATCTTTTCACCATTTCGCAGTCAAACTTTTCATGTTGACCAAGAGCCTTGAGAAATTGTGACAAGAACATAATGCGTGCGATATTGACTATTGGAGACTTTCACCATTTTGCTAAGTTGATTGTCCAAAAGTTTTGACCACTCAAGAAATCGACAAGATCAACTTTTAAAGTTATTCCAGAGGTTAATGTTGGGGCCCACTTCATCCTTGTTCTCATCAGTATCTAGCTAGCTTACATTGAGTGGTTTGTGTGGATGATGTGTTCATGTGGGGCCATTTTTGGTGATGTGGTAGTTTTCTGTGTAGAATGGTTTTCACCATTTCTTGATGGTGACTACCAAAGAATGTAAGTCACCAAAGGAACCATGAAAATGGTCGGTTTGGAAGCACATAATTCACGTGTTATTGATTGCTTGGATTTTTTGCCATTTCGCAAAATCGATTGCCAAAGGATTTTGGGGGCCGAAGATTCAACAAAAAGGGTTTTTAGGTCATTTTGACCAACAAACCTCATAGCGATAAAACCCAAAGTATGGGTTTTGGCCAAAAGAGAGGATTTTGACACCACATATGCAGCCCAATAGATGAAGTGTCCACTTAGATAGTTGATTGAGGTTTACCAAAAGACATATATGGAGATTTTGATGATGTGGTGGATGCAGAATTATTTGAAGATGACCTCAATGACAAATGTGTTACTTGCAGGGATGGAGAATGCATTAATGGAAAACCTGTTGCAGACTAGTGTGTAGCTTAAGAGGATCATCATGAAGGATATCAAATCTGACAAGCAGATAGAGATTGCTAAATATAGCAATTTGAGTACAGAGAACATTAGGAAGACAGAAAGAAGGCATTTAATAAAGATGGTCGATCCAAGACAGAGAATACAAATCTTCTACAGTTATGATATTTTAGAAGCAAAAAATTAATTTTAAAATGCTATTTTGGAGGGGAAATCATATGATCAAATATAGAGGACAAGCTATGAGATTTTACAGTGATAGATGAGGTAGCTGAGTGGACAGAAGTAGACAAGTGGATGGTGATAAAAAATAGAGAAGTACATTTTTTAAGTTGAGTTGCAGTCTTGTTGAAGTGTAGAGATAGGAGAGAGTTTAGTTGCAGGTAGTGAAATAGAGAGTAGAAAGAGAAAAGAATAGAAGTGAGCAATAGAGAAAACAAACTAGAGAGTGGAGAGTTGAGGCAGATAACACAACAGGTTAGTCACACAGTGTGGGGCAAAAAAAGAAGACTGATTTGTAGAGATAGGAAGACAAAAAATAGATTAGAGGGGTAGGATCAAAAGACGTAAAGAATTATCTTTCAAAAGGAAAAATCTACAAGTTTTACAAAACACATTTGTAACAAGGTTGTTCATTGTGTTGTAAAAATATGATATCATTGTGAATCTCTGATTGGGTGCTCAGAGTAGGGGTAGGTGCTCCTAGAGTAGCTTCTTTAAATCATTAGGGGTTTGGTGCTCCTTCAGTTGGTGATAAAAATCATCAGGGGTTGGTGCTCCTTGGGTTGGTTCTCTAAACATATTGTAATTAGTGATTTTATTTTAAGGCTAGATTGGAGTAGTAGACTCCAGTAGCTATTCTCACCAAGTTTTTTCCTGCATTGGTTTTTCCTCATAAATTTTTGTGTTATGTGATCTATTTTGTGTGTGTGGGTGTGTGTTTTTAATCTATTTATATTTGCATTTTGGTTTAAAGTTTTAGAATATCACTGATTCACCCCCCTCTTAGTGATCACTTGTGTTCTTCATATACTAGACAAGTGGAATGAAAAACATGATGAATTAGAGAAAATAGTTGTTCTCAAATAGGCTTAAGTGAATGTAATGAGAAGATGTGGGAAATAAGTTCACATATTTGTCTATCTTAAGGCTTCTAGGGATCAAAATATCTCTAATCAAGGAGACATAATAAAAAAATTGATTGAATTGCTCAAATATGGAAGGTTTCATAATCATACACACTTGTAGTATGTTGTATGTGGTCATTAAGCTACCATAGGCATTGCATGACATGATACAAGATTTTGTTGAGCTATTGGTGATGCTTGACAATAGGTTGAAAGTGTTATTTTTTTACTTCAAATAGAATAGGTGTCAGGAATAGGGGTGATATTCACCTGGTAATTCTCTTAGACTATTACTTTTTTTTCATTTACTAGTAGATCAATTATTATTTATAATTATTATTCTCTAGGTAATTAAAATATCTAAGTTATATAATATGGGAGGAAGCATTGTTAGACATCATTAGAAACATGTCATGAAGTGGAAGAGAATATATGATTAGTTTTTGACATTTAAATATGTGTAATAAATACCTTTGACATTGTAAGGGGTGTAAAAAATCATTTATATAAATGTGCAAGAAGTTGGTTATGTTCCTTAGACTCGAGGAGATTTTATTTTCTCTTGTTCTGGGTTATTTTTGTCCTTTAGTGAAGTTAAATGACTAAGTTGATGAGAAAGGTCTTGAAGCTTCTATAAATATACTTGCAACTCTTCAAAAAAATTCATGGTCATACTTAGCTCATGGTTTGATTCCATTGTATTAGAAATTATTTATGAGTTGTATATATTATAGTTCCCTATATCTTGGAGTCATGGGATAATATTTTGTATGGTTTTGTAGGTTATGCTATACCATAAGGATATTCCTATATTTAAGGGGGAAGAAGGTTTTTGATCTACCCTACATTTGAGATAAATACAATCTTATACTCTCTTTGTTGGTGGGGATTTTCAAGATTTCCTCATTCTCTCTTTCATTGTAGTGAATTTAATCTGAAAGGGTTTTTGCCACATATATTAATGTTCTTGTGGTATTATATGCTTTTTATTTATGTTATGTTATTTTTATTTCCATACATGTTCTATCATGTTGATGAATTTTTACGAGCTATGGATCAATATTAACACAATATATTATCAATATTTGGCAACAAATCCTAGTTGGATTTATTAGAGAGAGGGATGCCTCTTTGGAGTGTTGTATTTTTTATTGCAATGAGAGCTTTTTGTGAAGATTATATTCTAAGGATAAACATGGTTAATAAGATTGAGAAGATTAATTGCACAAGATATGAACATTGAAATTTGAAGATGGATGATCTCTTGGAAGAAAGGGACCAATAGATATTAGTAAAAAAAAAGATAAAACTAGAATATTTATTGAATGCAAATTGGGTAAGGTTGGATAAGAAAGCCCAAGGTACTATAATATTACATCTATTTTATCTATTATCTTGAAATTTTTCTCATGATACTGCCACATTTTAAATGTGGCAAAGAATAGTTGGAAATATATTAGATAAACACTTTAATAGTGATGGAAGAGTGAAATCTCTTATCAATGAATCACATATCCTAGATTCAACAAGAACTTTAATTTTTGTTTCTACAATAAATGAAACTATAATTCATATAACAATTGAAAAGAGTGGTTATAGTTTGATTAGACTTTTTTGCGCATTATATGTTTGTGTTGATGTACAATACATACGATATCAATACAATCTTGTAATCTCTTTGGTGGTGAATTTTTTAATTGAAAGGATTTTCCCCATACTCGCTTTGGTGTTAGGGTTTTTCACTTGAAAGGGTTTTCATAATACTCTTTGGAGTTGGGTTTTTCACTTGAAATGATTTTTCCCATACTCCCTTTGATGGTGGGGATTTTCACTTTAAAGGATTTTCCCCATATTCTCTTTGGTGGTGGAGTTCTTACTTGAAAGAGTTGCCCTCGCAGATATCAATATTCTCCCCACATATATTGGTTTTGTCATGGTATTGCATTGTTTTTATTTTTGTTATGTTATTTTTATTTTCATACATATTCTATCATGTTCTGGTGAATTTTTTTTTTTTTTTTGAACGGTAAGAGGTCGAAGCCAAAAAAAAATTTATTAATCATTATTTAAAGTTTACATCACTCCACTCATGCGGGCGCCGGTAGGAAAGAGTGGAGGCGAGAAAACCTCTGGCCTTGCCCGAGACCATAGTCTAGAAAATTTCTACAACTATTACATATATGAGCAGATTTTGAAAATTACAATTGCACCCCGGGCTAAGGGTGATCAAGTGGGAAGATATTTTCTTTCCCTTACATGCCCCTATTAACATATTACAATTATCAATGTTCTCCTTGTGCCTTGTCTTGAGTTTGAGCATTGATTACATGTTGTTTATAGCCTTTTTAGCACAGTTGTCTTCCTTTCTTTTGTTAAAGATGGCCTTGCTCCTCCTGCATGGTTAGTTTTCAAATCACTTGCCAAGATTGTTAGTAACATTTAATTTTCTATTTCAGATAATATAATTTATCTTCCATACTAGGATTATTCCTCAGCCATTTATCTGATTGGAACTGCCATTCCAAGACTTAAACAAAGAAATGTAAACAGAAAATTATAAACAGAGTGTTTTGATTTCCTTCTCTGATGTTTCTATATTCTTAACCTCATTTATCTATAATTATAAAGTAGTCGATATGGCATAAACATAAACAGAGTTTTTAGATAATTCCCTTTTTTGAACAATGATCATCCAAAGTTATGAATCACTTGTTTACTTCCTTTTGCTTTTGTATCAGGATGCTATCCCTGATAATGGATGATATCCAGGATACAATAACAAAAGGGGGTAAAGGGGATTATGTCATGCCTGAATCCATGTTCAGCTAACTCACTCAGCCATGTAAAATTTATACTGAGAGGGTAATAGAAGTGGATGAGTTTCATGGCAGAATATTTTGCATGCAAACCACATATTACCCGTAGTCTGTAGAATGTCAGATAATCTTTCATTTATAGATAGCTCAATAGCAAGTATCAAATGAGTAACAACTGGCAGGACTACTAGATGTTACAATTGATTTTCTTAGTTCATATAGGTCTACGCATATAGAAATTGAAGGCCTTCATTGCCATTTTTGTTAATAGATCCCTCCCTGATTATGTATCTACCAATGTGAATATATACCTATATATGAATATGTCCTATTGCTTATAATCATATATATGAGTATATATTCATATTTATGAATATCAAAACAGAGTACGAATATATCGGCAAATTCTCAACATATGTAGAAATATATGAACAGGAACAATCAATAGTAACTGAAATGACAAGTCCAAGTTGCTCTTATGAAGTTTATATAAGTAGAACCATAAAATTAACAGTTAATGCATACTATTTAAATTCATTTAAGCCAGTTGTGTTTATCCTCAAGATATGGCGAGATTATTATCTCTTTCAAAGTCTGTATTTGATCAAAAGCTAACACTTCTCTTCTTAATATAGTAATAAGCTAGAGTACCAATCTATGCCAAATATATGGTGACAAGGAAGGAACAAAATTGTCACATCATCTAACCAGTAACCGAAGCCTCCTTATTCCGAGCTTGAAGAAGGGGTCACCACTTCTCCCTCATCCAGTTTCAAGCCTTCTTCCTTTAGGAAGTCCTCAAACCAAGTGGTCTTTGGTGGGTTTCTCACATGAAATAAGTGCAGCAGGAAATTAACATTCCTATTTACTACAACATTCCTCTCCCTGGTAAAAGCTACCTCATCCATAGTGATAATGGGGTATCTAGGCACCAGCCTATTGTTTCTTATGAAAACGTCATAGTCTCTAGGCCTTGGAATGGTCTAGTCATTGTCAATATTGACAAGAACCCTCTCCAAATCGCCCAAGATCGAGGCTATGAAGACCTCCATGCAGAGAGCGCCTATGTCATCTCTTTTCTTGGTGGAGATCACCGTAATAGCCAAGAACATGGCCGCCACATCAAATTTTTCCCTAGTTCGGTCAGTATTTGTGAGATAGTCTGGGCCGAGGATATTTTCTACAGCATCTAGTACTAAGGTATGAGGAAAATGAATAATGTGTTTGAGGCAATCCCTAGTGATAGCCCCATTGAAGGCCATCTGCCTCTTTGAGCTACTTAGTTTGATCGGGGTATCCATTTCTGGTTTTACTTCAGTCCAGGAGGTATCGATAACACAGAGCTATACAGGCCTAAATTGGTTTGAAAGCTTCTCAATTTTATCATGAAGGCTTGGCTTAATAGTCGTGTTGGGTAATTATGTTAATGACTGAAATATCACATCCTCTCTTAAATCTTACGTGCTTTTCTTCCTCATCGGACATTTCTATTTGATTTAGTATAATTGCCAAATCTCAAATGAAGATCCACCTGTGGGGATATCATTTTGAGTTACCATACTTATATTTTGGCTATTGATCTTTCGAGTTATTGACTAAGACAACCAGCTAATGCCCTTTTCATCGAGACTCTAACCTACCATAATGGCCTGGATCTCTTTGAGATCAGATTTGTAATGATGATCGGGCACTTTGATTAAGAGTTTTGATTTTTCATACGGTTGTATATATTTGGATTTGAGTATACCCATCATAAGAAGCTAATGATTATCATGTTCTTAAGAAGAATAAATATTTTATCATATAATAAGTGATGTATGAATAATAAATAGAGTATATATATATATATATATATATGTATATATATATATATGTATATATGTATATATGTATATATATATATATATGTATATATGTATATATGTATATATATGTATATATGTATATATATATGTATATATGTATATATATGTGTGTGTGTATATATATATATATATGTATATATATATATGTGTATATATGTATATGTATATATATATATGTGTGTGTATATATGTATATATATATGTATATATATATATATGTATATATATATGTATATGTATATATATATGTATATATATATGTATATATATATGTATATATATATGTATATATGTTTATATAAATATTTATATATATATATGTATATATATATGTATATGTATATATATATATATATATGTATATATGTTTATATAAATATTTATATATATATATATATATAAATATATAATATATATATATGTGTATATGTATATGTATATATATATGAATATATATATATATATATCCAATATATAGTATGTATTTATATATATATATAATAAAATAAAATAAATATATTTATTTATATATATATATATGTATGTATGTAAATAAGTATTATATATATAAATATATAAGATATATATATATATATATATATAATATTTATATATCAATATATATAGAATGTGTATATATATCTATGTATATATATTTATATATATAATATATATTCATATATATCTAATAGTATATATAGAATGTGTAATATATACATGTATATATACATGTATATATGTATATATACATGTATATATGTATATATACATATGTGTATATACATGTATATATATATAATTTATATATAGAATGTGTATATATCTATGTATATATAATATATATATATATATATATATATCTGTATGTATATATAAATATGTATAAATATATATGTGTGTGTGTGTGTGTGTGTGTGTGTGTGTGTGTGTGTGTATATATATATATATATATATATATATATGTATGTATGTATGTATGTATGTATGTATGTATGTATCCAATATTTAATGTTTATTAAATTTAACATGTAGATTGTTCTGCATATTTTATAACAAAGTTTAATGCCAATGGATAAACTCATCCAGTCAGTATATATATGCCAATGTATATACAAATTATTATGTATATGTATATGTATTTATATGAATGACTATAAATGATCTAAACAGAAAGTGTAAAAGGTTGTGTTAGATATTTAATTCTTATCCCCTGCCCCTAATTTTGGGCTTAGGCTATCTCTATGTATATAATGGGATAAAGTGTTTGGTTAATTTGTGGATAAATCTGTGTAAATGTTGTTATTTTTATATGTTGTGTGTCGTTGTAAAATATTGTTTAAGGATAGATGCCAGGTGCTACATGGATCATTGTTTTAACATCAGCCCCCATGTTAGCTAGGTAGTTAGCCCTTTTATTGCCCTCTCTGTAGATGTGGTTATAGATGACCTTGTCAAATGTTTTGATGTCCATTAGTATCTTAGTTAGGGAAGCATTTATCTTTCAATCAGGCATTGCCCCTTTTCTAAGTGCATTAATGATTATTGTTGAGTCCCCTTCAATGTTAATCCTCTTTACATTTAGTACTTTGCATAGGTTTATACCTGCAGTTAATGCTTTCAACTCTGCTTCATTGTTTGTGCATTCGCCCATGGGAATGGCCATGTGGGCCATTTCTTCCCCTTTTGAATTGTGAAGGCAACAACCAAGTCCAGCATCTCCCGGGTTGCCCCTAGATGCCCCATCAAAGTTAAGCTTGATCCATCTAGCATTGGGTGGTAGCCACTTGCATTATGCGTGTGTTATGTTGTTGGATGGTGGACCTTTTCCTATGAAGGGTGGAATATTTAGATCCTTCCACCTTAGTCTTAGTTTTTCATCCCAATAGGACATATTAACATCCCTCTTATTGTTAGAGGTCTGGTTGTTTACCATTTCTACTATGGTTGCTTTGATTTTATTGGTTAGTTGGGCCCAGTGCATTTTGCTATCTTTGAAAACCCTCATATTTCGCTCCTTCCAGATTTCCCAGATCATAATGGAGGGGGCTATGATCCATAAATTTTCCTACATACACCCTATGTTTCAAATGGGCCAAGCATGGAATAGGTTAGAGAGAGTGCTAGGAATAGGGGTATACCGGTTCAGCTATTTTTTCAACCATCCCCAACAATTGTGTGCATAATCGAGGGTTAACAGTATATGATTAGTGTTTTCTTCCTCCATTTCACATAATGGGCATCTGCTGGGGCCCTCAAATCCTAGTTTTCTGAAGGTTTCATTGATGAGGAGCCAGTTTTGAATTGCCAACCATGTAAACAGGCCAGCCTTCAGTAGGCACCTTTTATCCCAACAAAGTGTTAGGGGCAGGTTGGTGCTTGGGTTATTTTTCTTGATTAACAAGTGTTTATATCCCTCCTTAGTTTCATACTTCCCCTTCTTGGATCCTGCCCACATCAGTTTATCTTTTTCAGAATTTAATGTAGGGTTTCTTGAGGCTAGGATCCGTGCTAAGAGGGATCTCTCTTGGTATGGTAGGTCTAAATTATTTAGTGATTTCCATCTCCATTGTTTGAGGCCATCAATGCAGTATTCTTCCACATAGTCTTTTACTTTATCTCCACATTGCTCTTCAAGGATAGGTATAATTTTGTTGAAGCTATGAAGTCTGTTGATGGCAGTTTGAGCCCCCCAGGAGTCTCTCCAAAATAGGGCATCCTCCCCATTTCCTAAATTCCATGTTAGCTTGTCCATTATGATATCTCTACAATCAATCATAAAGTTCCAAAATATGGATCCTTTATGTGGATGGGCTATCCTAAAGATGCTTGTGGGATCCGGGTTATGACGGTATTTGTTATAAAGGATCCACGCCCATTTGAAGTTAGGGTTATTATGCATTCTCCATACAAGCTTTGCTCCCAGAGCCTTACTTTGAATTTTTAGATCTTTGATACCTAAACCCCCAAGGTCTTTAGGCATGCATATCTTATCCCATACTATCAATGGTAGTCTCAATTTATCTTCAGAGCCTTTCCAAAAGAATGTCCTAATATGTTCTGTAATTTCCTTTCTTTTGGTTGAGGGTAGATCCATGCATGAGAGTTGGTATATTGGCATCGCTGAGAGAACCGACTTTATCATGATGGCCTTTCCAGCAGAGGATAACCATTTCCCTTTCCAAGAGGAGATCCTTTTTGTAATTTTGGAGACCACCTGATCCCATAATTTGGATGATCTAATCCCTTTGTCTAAGGGAGGTCCTAGGTATTTGCATGGTAATTCTCCTATATTGTATTTAAGAATGTTTAAGATTTTCCTTTGGAGTTCTTTATTTGTGTTGAAAAAGATAATGTTGGATTTCGAAGTGTTGATTTCCTGTCCAAAAATCATAGTATAATTGTCTAAGATTTTTTTAACTGTTTTTGCTTCTATTGTATTTCTCTGTCCAAACAACATGGTGTCATCAACAAATTGTTGATCGGTAATTGGTTCCATGTCTGAAGTAATTTTAATACCCTTCAGCTGTTGTGTTTCTCTTTCCATATTGATCATCCTTCCCAATGATTCTGCCATGATGATGAAAAGAAAGGGGGAAAGGGGATCCCCCTGTCTGAATCCTCTTGAGATTTCAAAAAAACCTTCTGAGGCCCCATTGGCTAAGATTGATACTCTAGGTGTTGCAATGCATTCGTAGACTAGATTGATCCATTGCTTATTTAACCTGAATGATTCAAGAAATTTTCATAGAAAGTGCCAATCTACTTTATCATAAGCCTTTTTAATATCTAATTTTATCATCATGCTCGGTTCCTTATTATTTTGTACTGAATGGATTGCTTCTTGAGCAATTATTATGCCATCATAAATAGATCTGCCTGGCACAAAACCAGTTTGTTCCTCACTAATGATTATGGGGAGAAGTTTGTGAAGTCTATTTGCAATTGTTTTTGTGAGTAATTTATAAAGGGTATTGCATAATGCTATTGGTCGGAAATCCTCAAAACGGTCCACTATTTCCTTTTTTGGAATCAAAGCTATGAATGTGTTATTTAGTTCTCTTAGAATCTTTCTTGAATTTCTCATCCCCTCTAGTGCTTCTGTAATTTCTTTCCCCATGAAGCTCCAACATTTTTGAAAAAAGTGTGCTGGGAAACCATCAGAGCCAGGAGCCTTATCCGGTCCCATTTGGAATAAAGTTGTTTCTACTTCTTCTATAGATAGTTTTTTATTAAGCATCAAGTTGTGTTCCTTAGAGATTAATTTGGGAATGTATTTTAAGAATTCACTCTCTTTTGTCCACCTAGAACCCTCTTTATTATTAAGGATATTTTAAAAATACTCTACTGATTCCCTTGCTCTACTATCAGGGTCCTCACTGAAGTCTCCTGAGTTTAATTTTATTCTGTTGATTTTGTTTATAGCTCTTCGTTGTTTTGTGTTGTTGTGGAAGAAGCTTGTATTTCTATTCCCACCTTCCAACCAATGTTCCCTGGATTTTTGTTTCCAATATATTTTTTCTCTTGCAAGGATTTCCTCATATTGGGCCAAATTAGTTTTTTCCTTTTGATAAAGCATGTTATCCATCTCGTGCTTAATTACCTCTTCATTAGTTCTTTCCATTTCTATCTCAATTTCCCTTTTTTGTGTCAAGATGTTTCCAAAGTACATTTTGTTCCATATTGTTAATTGATGCTTTATCTTTTTTAGTTTGGTAACTACTTTGAAAGTTTTGTAGCCTATAACTTTTGTTTCATTCCACCATTTTTCTATTAGTTGTATTAGATTTTCATCCCTTAGCCATATTATTTCAAAGCGAAAGGGGGTTTTGGTTGGCTTTAGTTCCTCTGATATGGTCAATTGGATTGGGAAATGGTTCAATCTTGAGAACGAGAGAACTGAGGACTCATAAGACTGTGTGAGATTCCCACATAGGAAGAATCTGTCTAGTTTTTCTGCAATGTTGCAGAAACCTTGTCTTCTATTATTCCAAGTAAAGGCTTCATTTTTTGTCTTGAATTCCATCAAGTTACACTTATGTGTCCATTCTTTGAAATCTTGACTTGTTTGGGACATTTTTTTATTACCTCCCCATTTTTCCTTGGGATCTGAGATGGCATTGAAATCCCCACCTATTGTGTATGTTTGATCCATGTCACTTGAAAGGAATTCCTCAATTTCATTTCACACTTGTCTTTTTGCTTGTGTTTGGATAGGTCCATAGACATTGATTATAATAAATTTTAAGTTACTTTTAATGCTTATAGCCCAGCCGCACATCCACTTTGGGCTTTTGCTAATTAGTTTAAGGGATATTAGCCTAGGATCCCATATGATGGTCAATCCTCCTGAGGCTCCACAAGCAGTTTGTCCTTCTATTTCTCTGATACCTAATTTTTTGTTGAGGTTTGTCATCTCAGTGTTATTTAATTTAGTTTGTTGTATTAAGAATATTTCTGGATTGAATTTAGCTATGCAACATTTAAAGATACGTTGCTTGTTAGGGGCATTTAGGCCCCTAACATTCCAAGTAAGGAGTTTCATAACTCCATGGGAAGGTCCTTCCCCTTCCCTACCTCAAAAAGTTTTATGATTTTAATCTGGCTAGCAGCGCATCCTGCTTTGATTAATAATTTCGCTATTGATTTTCTCCCTCTTTTTTAGTTCAGTAGCATAATCCAGGGGTGAGTAGGTTTCTATGGTTTTAGCTATCCCCAGGTTGTCCATCTTATCCATTACTACATCATATTTATGGTCCTGTAATTCTTCCTTGGTTACATTAAGTTTTAATAATTTTCTTGCTAACAATACTTTTTGTAATGCCAGTTCTTCCTCATCTGCTATTTCATTTATGAATAGTTCAATGAGGTCATTTGTAACTTCATTTCCAACATACTCTAGGATACATTTGTTTTCTCTTTCCATCCTTTCTTCCCTTTCAATATCCTTTTCACTGCTGTTATTGCTGGAGTTCTTTTTCTTTTTATTTTTTCCCTTTTTATTTTTTTCCCTTTTTTGTTCTTGTTCTTTTTCTTTTTTTTAGAGCATCTTGCCTTCTCTGTTGTGTGTGGTGTGGGATAGTTTTCTAATTCCTCATTGTTATCCTCCTTATTTTTGATGTCTCCTATTGTTTCCTCCTAGTTATTAATATTAACTCCATTCATTAGGGAGTTGTATTCTTTTCCAATATCTTCGCTCTGTTCCTTTGAGTCATTGTTTATTAATGGTATTGCTTCTTGCTTAGAGATTTCTTTGTTCAATCATTGGTTCTTTAGGTGTGTTTTATATCTCTATTTTATCTTTTTCATATTCTACCATTTTTTTATTGTCTACTAGTTTCTTAGCCCTAGGGTTTTGTTTATGGAACACAAATCCGCCTTTTGGGTTGAATTTTATGTTTATACCCTTATCAGCTCCAAGATCTTTTTTTATCTTAATACTTTTTCTCTCAATATTCTGAATAGGGAAGATAACTTCCTTGGCTCTGATATCACCCATAAATATCTTTGGATGAATATGGTATATCGAATGGTTTGTAATGATTTTGATGGGTTCGAATTCCTGTTTGTCAATCTTAACGCTGGCTAATATTTTTATGTCAGAGGAGACCATGTAATTTTCCTCCATACCCTCAAATCCTCCTAAGAAATTCCCTAATTTTTTTAGGGTATGATTGTGGATCAATTCAATCGGCATTTTAGGGAGCCGAATCCATTTAGGCACCCTAAGCTTTTCAAAATCTTTGGGCGAGAAATTAGGTTTCCAATTAAAAAATTTGAAACAATAACCTTTAAAGAATTTGTGATTATTCCTAAGTAAATGATTTTTAAGTTCACATGAATTGCATTTAATAAACAGAAAATCATCTTCTAAACAAGTAATACTTATCTAGTTTTTCATGGCGGACTTCAACCAATGGAGGACATCAGAGGTCGATGCTCCAAATCCAAACCATTTGCCAAAGAGCCCAAGTTCGCCCAAGTTCATTGTAACGATCCCACAATTCATCTGTGTGTTTGTCGCTTATTATCACTATGTTATCCACGCTATTGCACAGCGGCTTCTGAGTGTTGTTTGAGCATTGTTTAGGGTTGTGTATCCCTCCATGCACCTAGTTTGGACAATTGTCTTTGAGCTTGTCGTGGTGGGTATTCTTAACCCTAATTTTATTCTGTTAGCCCCTGAAGCAACATCGATTTGTGCTCAAGAGAATCTCTCTGCATGGATGTATGGTAAATATGAAATCTTGCCATTGTAAGGGTACCATTTATCCCGAGAAGCCTTCGAGATGGTAATAAATTCCCCTTTCTGTTGTGTTAAAGGATTTTCCTATTTTTTTAAAGGTTCCCTAGGGTTCCATTGTGTCCTTCTCCAAACCAGCTTTGCTATAATTGAGGGAGAAACACATGTGTTCCTCTGGCCGAATGGGGGACCCCTTGGAACCCTGGCAACCCTTTTGCATATATCATTAAGCTGTAAATTAGTCAAATTTGCTCCTGTGGCGCATGATTGAGAGGCATTCAGAGCAACTGCAAATCTATTTGAGGTGCCCATAGCATTTTTATGGACCCTCTGTAAATTAATTCCGCTCTACCATATCCCATTATTCCACCCTTGCCTTCAAGGATGTTTCGAGGGTTTTGCAGAAATGTTTTTGCTTATCGCAATAACATCTGCAGTTCGCATTTTTGCTTTTCATGTTCTGGTGAATTTTTAAGCAGTGAAGATCAATAGTTTTTCTTGTATTTGTACCTAGATTATTAAAATTTGGTAATATAGCCTATTTGGGATTATTGGAGAGGTATGTATCTTTGGAGTGTTGTTGGATTTTTTGTTGTAACAAAAGTTGTGATGATTATTACGTTCTAGTATGAGGATTGATAAATTCAATGGTACAAGTTATTTAATTTGAAAGTTGAAAATGAACAATCTCTTGGAAGAAAGGGAACTATGGCTAGTAGCAAAAAAAAATAGAGAAACCGTAAAGGCTTATCGAATACAAATGTAATGCCCCTTTGGTTTTCTCTTTTGCATTCTAGCTTCTTGATGTGGATTTGACTATGTGGCTTTGGTTGAGCCATTTAATATTTGGGTGTAAACCTTTTTGTGGTGCTTTGATCTTATTTTGGATACTTCAGTGGTTGTAGTGTATGACCTTCAGCACATATTTATAATGCTCTATTTTTTATATGTGTTTTGTGAATGTTCTGGACCGATGATGTGTTTTGGATTGCCTTATGGTGATTTGTGATTATGCAGTTGTATTGAGATACGCAATGATCTATTGTGCCTCAGATGATTTTGATGGACTGATGTAGTGATTCCTTTGAATGTTGTGGATTGGTATAAAAATGAGATTACTTTCATGGTAGAAAAACATAATTTTTTATGGAGGTAATAATACCAAGGATTTCATGGGTGTCAAATCTTCCCTATGGGGTGTTTGAAGATGAATGCATAAGTATTGCAGAGATACTTCCTAAATTGCCTAAAGATTTGAGTGAATAAATATTCAAAAAATTTGATGAGGTCCTATGAAAATATGATGAAAAGAGAATTGGTGATGTTGGAAGCATATCAAAGGCTAAAATATCTAGGAAGTTATCTACAAAGGCATCTCTCTATGTCTCTAGAGTTTTAGAATATAAGCATTTGAGTCCAAAAAGGATGGAATGTGCAAACACAGTAATTGTCAAAAGTGATGAAGAAGAAATGGGAAAGGTCGGTGTGATGAAGAATGTTGAGAAAGAAGAAAAGTCGGTTTCTTCCCCTGTTTCTTCTAGGGTAGACTATTTTGATGTTGATAAAGAACTTGATTTGATTGGATAACCTAATAGTCTGAAGGATGTTGTGACCTATATCTTACTATTCCTACATATGATCAAGGAATTATTTAAAAAGCTATTGCAAGTGTTTATTGAGTGTGTGGCTTTAGTTGGGAATGGTAATAGTGATTTGGATGGTCCATGTATAGATAAAAGTGTCTAAGGGCACACTAGAATCTTAAGCTTAATTTGGTTGATTTTAGGAAAGTGATGGATAATGTTGCAAGATTATATCAGTATTACTTGAGATGTCTTGCTACTACAAACAAATTCAAGGAAGAGATAGACTCCATTGAGTCTCATCTTATTGAGTTGGCTCACTCGTTTCATATCTACAAATATGGTAATAGTGCTATAAGATCTAGGGTTATAGATCTTCACTCTTAGTTATCCTTGGAGCAGAGATAAAGAGATGAATATATGACATTGTTCAACAATCTTAAAGATGCAATGGTATGATGAATGTATTTATTTATCAAGTTATTGGTAGATGTTGGAAAGGTAGAACAAAGAGTAATAAAGCCTGATATTTTTTATATTGTCATAAATTTGTGTCTTGAGTGTGAGTGTTAAAGTAAATTATTTTGACTAGTATTTGTGCATGGAATTCTTCTCTTGTGGGTTTGAAGAAATAATTCAACGATATTTGGCCTGGTAATGTATGACAGTTCTTTTGGACAATTGCTAGACCAAAGGATACATGAATGTATTTGTACTTAGTTTGTTCTTTTTCTTTTTTAAAGACTTTTGACAGAAGGAGTTACAATTATGATCAATTTGTTTTGGAAAGAAGAATTGCCCTTTGTCTTTGATGTCAAAGGGTGAGAAGTATTCTGAATATAAAGAAATGTTTTTTGTTTTGTCATCAATGATAAAGGGGAAGATTGTTGCACATATGAGTCTTTGTTGTCATTGATGACAAACCTACTATTGTAGTTAGGGATCTCAAACCTCTTGTTTGTCTGGTTGACTTATTGGTGATCTATTTATTGGTATGGTCATTGGTGCTACTAGTCCAAAAGTGATGTGATGAAGAAGTATTTTTTCTAAAAATTTATTCTAGTTAAGTCCTTGATATTGTTTGTGTCTAGTTGTTGGTTCAAATTTCTATCAGTTAGTAATATGATGCAGAATTGTATGAAGATTCTTGTGAAGAATGACATGGTGTTTTCAGTAATAGGTGGATATACTATGTTAACTATCTATAAGCCTTCTAGATGCCTAATGTTGATGATGTGTTGTGTATCCAAAAGATTAATATCTTGTATTTGGTCTAAAAATTGTGTTACTATATCTGGTGACTGTTCTAGTGAACATTATCTTTGTTGGGCTGAATATGTATCAGATGGCTATTAGAATGATTAAGGCACGCCAATCTCAATTTCTCAATTGGATGGATGTTTCTTTATGAACGTCATTTATGTTTGTGATCAATGTTGGTACAATTTTAATAGGATTTTAAGGAGAAACTTGATGTATTCCTCATCTTGTTATTGCTTTGATGTTGTTATGGATCGTTAGATATTGTTCCTAGCATGTCATGTTTCTTTCATGGTGGACCACATGTTTTATTTTTGAGTCTAGATCAAAATAATTTTGGGTAAAGTAGATTGGTATGAATCAACTTATATTTTTTTTTATGTGTGGTTGTGTGTAGAATCTTTATGAGGATAATTGGAAGGTGTGTTGACTTGGTGTGTGCCTTCTGCATGTAATATTATGGGTTGTTGATGAATATACATTCTACATATTTAATCTAATCTAATTTAGATTAATGATAATCATGTGGATATATAAAGACAAATCAATTGAGCTATTTGAATATATAGAAAACGTAGACAAAGTATGAGAGAACAAATAGAGTGAGTGTCTTAGAGATGAAGTGAAGAAGGATGTGAATGTGATGACAGTTTGATGTTATATAGAGGTCTAGTTATGTTACAAAGAAGAGATGAAAGATGAATCAGATGAGTATTAAGCTGTGAACTATTATTTGCATGTTGTTAGATTCTATTCCCTTTACAATTCAATCTCGTATTCTTATTGTATTAGGACAAATGTTGTGTATCTTTCCCTAAAGAAGTGATCTTCAATTGTGCAAGTCTCTCTTTTGTATATTTCCCTAAGGTTGTGTGCCTTAGGCTACAAGTCTAGAACAATGATCTCCTTGGCCTATGGTCCAAACCATTGTAAACACTTATTATATGTTGTGTTTGATTTTCAACATGACTTTTCCCAATTTAGGTTTTCCACATAAAAATCTTGTTGTGCTTGTATGGATACATTTAACGTTTCAGTTATTTACTCTCATGCACATGTGATGAATAATTGATGTGGAATAAATGTTTTAATTTGATCAAGTTTTAGTATATGTTGATTCACCCCCCCTCTCAGAATCTAGTAGTGTTCAACAATTATGATGTTTCCCATCCAAGGAATAATTATATGTTTATTATTGAATTGAAATAATATTGATGTTGTTAATTAATGTTGTTAATTAGATGATAATATTGTTATCATTATTTAATTGATGATTACATGTGAATGGATGACATCGCATCATCCAAACATATGTGTATGTATATATATGTGTGTATTTATATATACATATATACATATACATATACATATATATGTGTGTATACATATGTGTATGTATGTATATATGTGTGTATGTATGTATGTGTGTATGTGTGTATGTATATATGTATATATACATATATGTGTGTGTATGTATGTATATATGTATATTTATATGTATGTATGTATGTATGTATATGCATGAGAAGGTACACTTCATGTGTGAATGTTTTACTGATTGCAGGTACATGGCATTGACTCCACCTGGATCCATAGGTCTAAGAGTGCCCATATCCTCGATCATGGTTATGAGAGACAACACACTGACCATTAATGTTAAGTAGCCATAATCATCGTTCCTAACTTGGATGATTTTCCTTAAATTTCATTTATATACACCTCTAGTTACCAATTTGGTAATTTTTTATTACCCTAATGCATATTTGTGAATGACCAGTAAAGACTGTTTGTGCATAGTCAGCCATATGTTAATTGTCATTATTTAATGTGCTTATATTAATGGTATTTTAATATTATTATTTTGAATTAATATTTAATTGTGTATTATGGCATATCTATTTAATTTAATGTGGATTACATGATTTTATCTTAGGGGTCATTTTAGCGAGTTAATTATTGAATTTAAATTGGTTTTATGATTATTTTATTTCTCACTCAAAAAGTGTGTTTATAATTTGTATTTTGGAGCTCATTTTCAACACAGACTATTTTTGATAATTTTGCTCTCAAAACCCTACAATAGTCTATTTTTCATAATTTTGCTCTCAAATTTAACCTAAAATGGAAATTTAGATTGTTGATTGGGAGGGATTGGATTGGAGAAATTTTGTGTGTAGAGGCTCCAAAGATTCACATTGATGAGATCTACAAGTTGTTTGGATTTCGTGGTCTATTTTGGTGTGTACAGATCTTAGTTTTATTTTGAAGTTTTATCTAAATTTGAGGTATGGATCTTGATTTCTCTATTGTCTCTTAATTTGAGTGTTTGAATCTTGTTGCAAATGGTTTATAAAATAATCTAGAGCATTTTTTAAAGAAATCGGAGAAATTTACACACAAATAATATTCTGAGTATCTTATCTACTTCATTTGGTTTAATACATTTATACATATAGGATCTACATATCCTATTTTATAGGAGGTTTGTTCTCTCTCCTCTAAACAGCGCTCTATATTTGTGAGTTGTTAAAAAAACTCAATAATAACAAATATATGTAGAACCTTTATATAGTATGTTGCACATGATATTTAGAAAACTATAACAAACCTAATGAACCTTATGATGCAATATTTCCAACACCCCCCCAATTGCATCGTTCTCCAACTGGGGATAGTGGATCAAAAATAATTGAGGACCACATTCAGTAGTTCATCATAGGTATGAGTAGGGAAATACACATCTACTCCTAATAAGCAATAGTGGAACTAGTTTCACTATACTCACTATACCTTCATCCAAGAATAGGGGCAAACGCGTCTACCCATGGAACCAAGGATAAGGACTAACAGATTTATCCAAGGTCTTACATAAATTTTGGATAGGGACAAACACATCTATCCAAAATCAAGGTCATGAACAAGGAAATACACATTTTCTCACAACAATTATGATTGGGGACAAACACATCCAATCATAATCACCATCTTGTGAATGAAGAAAAACACATCCATTCACAAGCAACCAACAATAGTGATTGGGGACAAACACATCCAATCACTTACATCATCTTGTGAATGGGGACAAACTCATCCACTCACAAACAACCAACACTAGTGATTGGGGACAAACACATCCAATCACTTACATAAAAAAAGCTTGGGCACTAAGCCCTCATTGTTATGTATGCAACCACCATTATAGATCATTGCCACTCTAATAACAAATCATATTATGAGGTTGGAGTGACCACGAGAGGTTGTTGAATATCCTCCAACCTCTTGTGCCTCCGTCCTCTAATTAAATTGCTACCATCTTGGCAAAATTGACTTTTGAGGCCCATTTGGTTAATTGCAAGGAAATAATATACCCCCCCCGCCATAATGTGAATTTGTCATAAAAAGTGTTGAGTACCACCAATCATGCACTCCAAAAACAATTTTGTATGGATAGTTAATTTTATCAAATAAAACTATTAAAACTTAAATCTAAAAAGAAAATCAATCTTCAAACATGACTTTAGAAACTAATTTTAATGAAATTACTAATTTAATGACTCAATTCAATTATTATGACCCTCTAGTTCAATGCATGCCTCCAACCATGTATATGTTGGCAATAGACATTGCATTTTTGTTAAAATATTGTCATTGATGGAAACTAGAGTCAGATATTCAATCTGCAGTTCATAATTCATTCATACAGGAAGAGAGATCGAGGTCCGATGAGATAGAATAGAACATCCGGTAATATACAATAATTTGGTTGGTGGTTCTTTTGTGTTAGGTGTTTGGTGTTGCAGATCTCAGAGAAGCATTGTGGACATGTAATATGCCTTATTCTAGGTTTGTGGCCTTCGGTGTTGAGTTTTGAGTGAGTTGGAAGGTCTGGTATATAGGTTTTTGGTCAGAACAATGTTCATTAGTAGTATCGTGTGGATATTCATTATGCGGATCATGTAGAGTAATTTTCGTAATTATTTGTGTTTTTGAGAATGTTAATCTAACATGTGTGAAGCGTGTGGATAATTTGTTTTGGTTTGCATGTTTTTTTTGGATCGGATTGAGCCGACTTGGGTAACACATTTCATTTGTGTGTTATGCATTTTTGGGCCGACAGGAAGAAGACCTAAATTGATGTTGCCGATATATAAGACCGATTGATATGATTATTTTTTATATTGGTGGTTGTGTGTAAGGTTTCATGTATGAGAGATTGTCCGCAGTTTCACATGTGAAAGTGAAGGATTTGTGCTCCAGTATAATGTAGAACAACAAAACATAGCAGTGTAGCAGAGCAAAGTAAGATAAAGTATTTTGTGCTTAACCAGAACTATATTTTGGCATTTGTAGATGTTGTTTATTAGTTCACACATTCCAATTATTATGTTTAATCATTTTGTAAGGAAGTGAGCCTTCCAGATTGTATCCCTTATTGTAAAATGAGCAGTGAGCTCTAGGCAGCGTACCTAAATGCATGTACATTCCTCTCATATAATATTATTATACTTATAAAAGAGTGTATTAATCTTGTGGGTCTCAATCCCATTGTATTTTTTCCCTTAGCTAGGTTTTCACGTAAAAAACTTGGTGTTATGGTGTTGTGGATATTTTCTTTGTGTTCAAATTTCTTACTTTTGTTTATTTTTGTTAAGTTGTTGAAGAATCAGATTAATAAGGGTAAAAATTGTAGAACATTGATTCACCCCCCCTCTTAGTGTTCCTTGATTCCAACAATTGGTATCAGAGCTTAGTTCCTCAAAACATCCTAACATCTTGAGGATCTGGGAAGTGAATCAATAAATTCTGGTAGTCTTAGACAACAACTTCTTATTGCACTTGAAGATCTTGATCAATCACAAGATGAGGTCCGACAAGTGAAAGCAAGCCTTATGGATGCTGATAACTTCATTAAATCATTGAAAGATTAGTTGAACAAGTGAAAGGAAAAGAGAAAGGAACTTGTTGATAAGCTGAAGGAGAAAGAAAGTCAAAGCATTGATGAAGAAGCCATGAAGGAAAAGATAGAAGAGTGTGAGAGACTTGATAGAGCTAATACAATCCAGAAGAATGAGATGGAATATATTGTGATGAGATTGACAAAGGAGATTGAGGAAACAAAGAAGAATGAAGAAAAGCTTACTCAATCCTTGAAAGACAAATCTAAAGAATGTTGCGGACTTGAGAATGAGAATGGACAACTGAAGCTTGACCTACAAGAAGCTAGAGAACATGAGGAAGATCTTGGAAAGAAGATCCTTCTTCTTAAGTTTGATCTTGATGTTTGAAATGAGTACAAGGAGAAGTTTCAGATTAGTTCAACCAGACTACATGAGATTCTTGCAATCCAGAAGAATCCTAATGATACTCAAGATCTTGGATTTGGCAAAGGTGAAATCTCTAAATCAGTACAATAAAAGAACAATTCAAGAAGGCCTCTGGTAAGGCAACCTAATGCTCATAAATTCAAATCATGCCAAGATCAACAACAACATGCTACACCACCAACAAAGCCGCATAACATGAAGAACATCATCGATTAAGAAAAAACACCAATAACTTGCACAACAATCAATGTGGATCATCAAAACAAATAGGACACAATTAGGAAACACTAGCAAGCACATTAGAATCATCAGAATTGGTTGCACCAACACCACTTATCAAATCCTCATCGATCGACATCTGAACCTCAAGAATACTCAAACAACAACAACTACCACGAAGAAAGATAAATTGTGGAGCACCAAATCATGATCCATCTGAAATGAAGATACACAAGACCATCCCAAACAATATCCCAAAATCTTAGCTCAAGCTCTAATCACACCAGAATATACCGGAGGATATATTGAACTCTGCAAAGCACTTATCAAAAAAACAAACTATAAAACCGTATCATATGATATAATCAATTAAGCTTCCCAAACCACCAAAAACAATACAGAAGAATATAGTGATACTATAAATACTCCATACACCAAACCATAATCCCAATAAAATAATCTAGAATCACTGGAGCACGAATATGTTGACATCAATGACAACAACATATCCTAGCAGCAGCAATGTCCAACATACTCTTCGATCTTAAACTTGCTCAACATTTCCTTTATGTACTTGGTCTAAGAAATGTATATATCTTTTTCTGACAGAGAAATTTGTAAACCAAGAAAGAAGATAGCTCACCAAGCACTGACATCTCAAACTCCTTATGCACTACATCCTAGAACTCCTTACACATGACATCATTACTTCCTCCAAATATAATGTCATTAACATGAACCGCAACAATTATCAATTAATCACTTTTTTATTTTATATACAAAGTAATGTTTGAATTACCTCTTCTAAAGCTTTGTTGTTGTAGATTCCTATCCAATCTAGAATGCCATACTCTTGGAGCCTACTTGAGTCCATACAAAGCCTTCTTCATTCTACACACAAAACTCGATTTATCTGAGTATTGAATTTTGGCCATTTGGAGGAATTGATTATGTGTTGCATTGATGTTTTGTCATTGATGTCAACACTAAATGTTTTGGATGCTTTATCGGCACCCTTCTGGTCCCAGTAGGATGTTTGGTTTCTGATTGGTTTGGATCCAGCATGATCCGGTATGCTCTGGTATGATTTGGTTATGGAATTGGCTTACTCATGTTGATATTCAGTCAGTTGGTTTTGGTTTGGTGATCAGATGCTATCTTGTTTTCTTGGAAGTCTTGTTTGTGGTTTCAGTGAGGGTTTCACCAGCAGATCTTTGATGAAGATCTTTGATGATATGAATAAGTGGTGTTGGTGTAGCTTTTGGTGGAGATTCAGGATGTTGATGGTGATCATGTTCGAGACTTGGCAAATTGGGATCATTGATTTAGCATGTGGACCTATATTGGGTCCCGGTTGATCTAGGTTATGGACCGGCTTAATGTAACGTGTGGATTGGACCTCTTGATGTGTTTCTGGGATGTTTTATGGGTTAGATATTATTTGTTTGGTCTAAGGATGACATGTTTTATAATTATGTAATTGGTTTATTGTCTATTGGCTGACCTGATTGTTTATGGTCGACGATTTGTATATGTATGATGTAAGATCTTATTGTATATCATGGTCATACGTATGGGATATGGATATGTAATGTGTGAATAATGTAATATCATTCAGGCAGAGGATTTGGTTGATCATCTGAGATCAAGTTGGGCTTATGTAAGAGGATTTAGTCCTCCGATATTGAGCTTAATCGGAACTATATTCAGGCATAGGAGATGCTATCTTTGCAGTTCATTCATTCTTCCAGATTGTAGTCTGGATTTCTATGTACAGGCCCCTCAATTATAATTCACATACTTACTACAGAAGTATTATCTGACTGTGGGTAGGCTTCCCACCATGGTTTTTCCCTTTACTGGGTTTTCCACGTATAAATCTTGGTGTCATGTGGATGGTATTTATTCTCTAATTATTGTTTATGCTTAATTGGTTTATCTTTTATTCTGGTATTTGGTTTAACAATTCTGGTATTAATGTTTTGGGTTCCGGTATTAAATTTTTAATTGCTAAATGTTCTACTAATCTGTGACAACTGATTCACCCCCTCTCTTAGTTGTTTTCTGGTTATTTGAACTATCTAACAATTGGTATCAGAGCTCTAGTCCTCTTTGCAGAAAGCTTAACCGCTTGAGGAAGATCCTATGGCGACTAACAGTTCAAGTTCATCTAGTTCATCTAGAGCTATCTTTCGGAGAGATATTCCTAGGCTTGATGAAACAAATTACACAGTATGGAATATTTAGATGGAGACTCATCTAAGATGTCTTGGCAAGAAGATTTGGGAGATCACATAGAATGGTGTTACACCTCATAATCCAGCATCTGGCAATCCTCCTCCGGCGAACTTGAATAAGGAGCTTGAGAATGATTATAGAGAAAGATAATCCCTCTTGTGTGCACTTTCTAATCAACAAATAATGGGATTAACTGACAAACCATCTGGAAAGGTTATATGGGATAAGTTGGAAACTCTTAATGAAGATGACCCTACTGTGAAGATTGCTAAACTTGATGGTTACCGGGTTAGATATGAAAACCTAAAGATAGAAGAAGATGAAAGGATTACTACATTCATGGAAAGGGTAAATGAGATTATTATGGGAATTCAATGTTGTGGAACTCTGAGTGAAGATGAAATTGTTTCTAAAGTTCTGAGAGCCCTACCACTGGCTTATAAGATGAAGGCTACTATGATTAATAAATTGAGAACAATGGCTAATACTTTTGTCAACAAAGATGCCTTATTTGGGAAATTATCTGCTTTTGAGCTTGAAGAATTTGAACCTTTTGGATCTGTGAAATTTGAACCTGTTTTTCATGAATCTGCATCATCAACCAATAAGCAAGATTGGAAAGCTTTATATGCAAAAGAATTGGATGATATGAAAAGAGAAGATGATGAATTTGAGAAACTTGAAGCACTATTTGCTAGAAGAGTACCTAAAGTACCGGTAGGAAGTAAGTATGAAGGAAAAGGACCTTTTAAATGTTTTGCCTGTAATAAGATTGGTCATTTTGCATCTAGATGTCCTAAAAGGAATTTGAGATTTGAAGAGAGAGTTAGAAGATCTTTTAATCCTAACCCTAGATATCAGAACAAGTATAAGCACAGGAAAAACAAAGACAAATCATGCTACATAGCGAATGAGGAAGGTGTGACTGACTCTAATGATGAACCAGCAGAAGACTTTGCTAGTGGTTCCGGCAATGGGAAGGAATGGGTGTTCCTAGATATAAAGGAAGATGTTTCGGCACTGGAAGAGAATGTACCTGAAGAGAAGGCACTTTCTGCTAAAATTGAAGACAAGGATGAATGGGTAATTGACAGTGGATGTTCACATCATATGACTGGAGATAAAGGGAAATTTCTATCTCTGCAAGAATTTGATGGCGGTTTGGTTAGATTTGGAGATGACAAAGAATGTATGATCAAACGAAAAGGAACTATATCATTGGATGGTAAGAATAATACAGAGAATGTTTATTTTGTTGAAGGTTTGAGGCATAATCTTTTGAGTGTAGGACAATTGGTGGATAAAGGATTTCAGTTACAGTTCAAGGATGGAAAATGCAAAATCATTAACAGATCTAGTTTGGAGATTGCAATCCGTACACAGACAAAAGGTAATATATTTCATTTGAATTATGGTGAGAAAACATGTTTGATTGCACAAATTGATGAGAGTTGGCTATAGCTTAAGAGGCTATGTCATGTGAATTTTGATTGCATTGTAAAGATCAGTTCAACTAAGGCAGTTAGAGATATACCTAAGATTGTGAAGCCCCATAATCCGATATGTAAAGAATGTCAAATGGGTAAGTAGGTCAGAACCTCTTTTAGAAGTATACAAGATAAATCTAATGATGTTCTTGATCTTATTCATATTGATTTGTGTGGCCCTACTAGAGTTAAAAATTTTCAAGGTGATAGATATTTTATGCTAATCATTGATGATTATTCTAGAATGACGTGGGTTACTTTTCTAAGGGAGAAATCTGAGGCTTTTGAAAAGTTTAAAATATTTAAGGCTAAAGTGGAAACTGAGACAGGATTGAAGATTAAGTGTTTGAGGTCAGATCATGGTGGAGAATTCACATCCAGTGAGTTTAATAACTTTTGTGAAAAGCATGGTATAAGGAGACAATTTTCTGCTCCTCGGACACCTCAACAGAATGGAGTTGTGGAAAGGAAGAACAGAACTATCTTGGATGTTGCTAGAACAATGATGATGGAAGCTAATCTACCTCATATCTACTGGAGAGAAGCAGTGAGCACAGCAGTTTATACATTCAACAAAGTACATATCAAAGGAGAAACCGGTAAGACACCTATGGTTTGGCAATACACCTACAGTTAAGTATTTTAGAATCTTTGGTAGTAAATGTTATATCGGGAGAGATGATATCATTCACAAATTTGATCCTAGATGTGATGAAGGAATTTTTCTTAGTTATTCTAATGAAAGAAAAGCATATAGATGTTATAACAAGAGATTGCAGAGAATTGTGGAGAGTGCTAATGTCAAGGTGGATGAGCTAAATAGAGATCAAATCAGAGTTTATGAGCAAGAACCGGTGGTGGAAATGATTATATCTTAACCAGTAGCACCTTTATCAGAATAGAGTGTTGAACCAATTACTCCAGCAGTATCAGAAAATTCAACTGTAACTGAAGAACCGAGAAGAGGAATAGAGAGTCAGAAGACTCCTAGGTATGTGAGATTGAATCATTTAGAAGATCAAATCATTAGGGATAAGAACAATGGAGTGATAACAAGAAGAAGACTAGCAACTAATGAGGTAAGTTTAAATTCTCAATTTGAACCGGTATCAATAATTGCAGCATGTAAAGATGAATGTTGGTTGAAAGCTATGGAAGAAGAATTAGATCATATTGAGAAGAATAACACGTCGACTTTAGTTCCCCGGCCTAAACGTAAGAATTTTATTGGAACTAAATGGGTTTTTAGGAATAAATTGAATGAGGAAGGTCAAGTTATAAAGAATAAAGCTAGATTGGTTTGTAAAGGATATTCTCAGAAGGAAGGAATTGATTATGGAGAGACTTTTGCATCTGTAGCTAGGATTGAAGTTGTAAGATTATTTCTTGCCAATGTTGCTTATAAAAACTACAAGGTTTAACAAATGGATGTTAAGTGTGCATTTTTGAATGGGGATTTTTATGAGGAATTTTATATTGACCAACCTGATGGTTTTTCAATTTTAGATGATAAAAACAAGGTTTGCAGGTTAAGGAAAGCTTTATATGGATTGAAACAGGCACCTAGAGCTTGGTATGCAAGGTTGGATAAATATCTTTTGAATCTTAGTTTTACTAAGGGTAATGCTGACAATAATTTATATTATAAGGTCACTGATGATGATATATTGATTATTGAAGTATTTGTTGATGACATCATTTTTGGAGGTGAAGATAAGTTGTGCATGGAATTTTTTAAGAATATGGAGAAAGAATTTGAAATGTCTATGATTGGGGAAATGAACATTTTTTAGGTTTGCAGATCACTCAAACTGATAAAGGTATTTTCATCTGTCAAACTAAGTATGCTAGGGAATTGTTGAATAAATTTGGTATGGGAGATTCTAAACTAGTAAGTACTCCTATGGTTACAAGTGAGAAATTGACGAGGAAAGATGTTTCTGCACTAGTAAATCCTACAAGATACAAATCTATGATTGGAGGTCTAGTTTATTTGACTCATACTAGGCCTGACATAATGAATGTTGTTTGTATGGCATCTAGATATCAGATTGATCCTAGAGAAAATCATGAGAGTGTGGTGAAAAGGATATTTAGATAGTTGCAAGGTACATCTAAATATGGTTTGTGGTACCCTAAGGATGATGACTTTACTTTATGTGCATATACAGATGTTGATTGGGTTGGAGATGTTGATGACCGAAAAAGTACTTCCGATGGAGCTTTCTTTCTTGGAAAGAAATGGATTTCATGGATCGGCAAGAAATGGTCATGTACTTCTTTATCTACTGCTAAAGCTGAGTATGCTGTTGCTACTACTAATTGTACACAAGTTCTATGGATGAAGAAAATGTTGAAGGATATCAAAGTGAAATGCACTGGACCGGTAGTTAGTCATGTTAGACAATTCAAATAACTGGAAGACAACTGAGAGGGGGGTGAATCAATTGTCACAGATTACCAAAACCATTAGAAATTAAAACTTTAATACTAGAACCCAAAATATTAATACCGAAATAGCAGTTAAACCAATTAAGCATAAACAATATTCACATAATAAATACCATCCACATGACACCAAGATTTATACGTGGAAAACCTGGTAATAGGAAAAACCATGGTGGGAAGCCCCACCCACAGTCAGATAATACTTATGCAGTAAGTATTTGAATTACAATTGAGGGGCTTGCACTTGCAAGAAGGCCAACAGCCTAGAGCACACTGGTCATCACAAAAGGAGCCTCACTGACTACATAGAAATCTAGACTATAATTCGGAGAAGTGTTGAACTACAAAATATAGCAGCTCGTATGCCTAAGTACAATTCTGGTTAAGCTCAATACCAAAGGACTAAATCCTCTTACATAAACCCAATTCAATCTCCAATGATCGACCAAATCCTCTTCCTAAATGATATTGCATTATTTGCACACTACATCCTTGTCCCATAACCATGATCTCTACCATATATGATCTACAATGAGATCTTACATTTATATATACAAACCCTCGACCATAAACAATCAAGTCACCACCAGACAATAAAGCAATTACATAATTACAAAATATGTTGTCCTTAAACCAAACAAATAATATCCAACACATAAGACATCTCGAAAACGCATCGAGAGGTCCAATCCACACGTTACATTAAAGTCGGTCCATAACCTAGATCAACTGGGACCCAGTATAGGCCCACACGCTAAAGCAATGATCTCCATCTGCCAAGTCTCGAACATGATCACCAACAGCATCCTGAAACTCCACCAGAAGATGCACCAACACCACTTATGCATATTATCAAAGATCTTCATCTAAATCTCTGTCGATGAAACCCTCGTTGGAACCAGAAGCCAAGCTTCCAAGCAAACAGGATAGCATCTAATCACCAGACCAAAACCAACTTACTGAATATGAGCATGAGTATCATGAATAAGACAATTCCATAACCAAATCATACCAGAGCCTACTAGATCATGTCGGATCAAAACCAACCAGAAACCACTCAACCTACTGGGACCAAAAGGGTGTCGATAAAGCATCCAAATAGCTAGTGTTGGCATCAATGATAAAACATCAATGCAACACATAATCAATTCTACCAAATGGCCAACAATTCACTATGATAACTCTGTTGCTATTGACATATCAAAGAATCTAGTATTTCATTCTAAGACAAAGCACATATCTATGAAGTATAACTTTTTGAAGGAGAAGGTGGAAGAAAATGAAGTTAGATTGGTTTGTGTGAACACTAAAGAGCATATTGCCGATATTTTCACTAAACCTTTGCCTAGAGAATCATTTGAGTACCTGAGAGATAGGTAGGGGTTTTTGCCCCTCCGACAAAGACCTAATTTATGCTTTTTGGTATCAGCCCAGTATGTATTATTAGAGATATTATTCATTTTGGCACTGATGTGGGGGTGCTACTGCTCTGGGGGAGTAGTTAGCTTTGTGTTTCAGTGGTTTTTGTTTATGCTTTGATATTTTTCTCAAATTTCTGGCATTGATTTCAAAAGGGGAGAGTTATTGATGTGAAAAACTTAAGGAGTTGTATACATTAGGGGGAGAGAGATGTGTATAATACGGAGCTATACAGAGATGTCATTCACAAGGGGAGTTTGGTCTTTGTTTTAGAACTTCATTTCTATATCTTTGAGTGGGAGATTGTTGGTTGTCTTCCATTGAGGGAGACTTGTTTGGAATTTCTTGGTACTTAAATGTTTTTCACATCTAGTGTTGCCATCAATGCCAAAGGGGGAGATTGTTGGCCATTTGGAGGAATTGATTATGTGTTGCATTGATGTTTTGTCATTGATGTCAACACTAGTTGTTTTGGATGCTTTACTGGCACCCTTCTGGTCCCGATAGGATGTTTGGTTTCTGGTTGGTTTGGATCTGACATGATCTGGTATACTCTAGTATGATTTGGTTATGGAATTGGCTTATTCATGTTCATATTCAGTCAATTGGTTTTGGTCTGGTGATCGAATACTATAATGTTTGCTTGGAAGCTTGGTTTGTGGTTCTGGCGAGGGTTTCATCGGCAGAGCTTTTATGAAGATCTTTGATGATATGCATAAGTGGTGTTGGTGCAGCTTCTGGTGGAGATTCAAGATGTTGATGGTGATCATGCTCGAGACTTGGTGGATTGGGATCATTTCTTTAGCATGTGGACCTATATTGGGTCCTGGTTGATCTAGGTTATGGATCGGCTTAATGTAACGTGTGGACTGGACCTCTCGATGTGTTTCTGGGATGTCTTATGAGTTGGATATTATTTGTTTGGTCTAAGGATGACATGTTTTGTAATTATGTAATTGGTTTATTTTCTGGTGGTTGGCCTGATTATTTATGGTCGAGGGTTTGTATATTTATGATTTAAGATCTCATTGTATATCATGGTCATAGGTATGGGATATGGATATGTAATGTATGAATAATGTAATACCATTCAGGCAGAGGATTTGGTCGATCATTGGAGATCGAGTTGGGTTTATGTAAGAGGATTTAGTCCTCCGATATTGAGCTTAACCAGAACTGTATTCAAGTATAGGAGATGTTATCTTTGCAGTTCATTCATTCTTCCGGATTGTAGTATAGATTTGTATGTAGTCAGTGAGACTCCTTTTTTGATGATTAGTGCACTCTAGGTTGTTGGCCTTCCTGCAAGTGTAGACCCCTCAATTGTAATTCACATACTTACTACAGAAGTATTATCTAACTGTGCGTAGGCTTCCCACCATGGTTTTTCCCCTTACCGGGTTTTCCACGTATAAATCTTGGTGTCATGTGGATGTATTTATTCTCTGATTATTGTTTATGCTTAATTGGTTTTTTTATTATTCTGGTATTTGGTTTAAGCATTCTGGTATTAATGTTTTGGGTTCCGGTATTAAATTTTTAATTGCTAAATGTTCTGGTAATCTATGACAACTAATTCACCCCCCCCCCCTCTCAGTTGTCTTTCGATAATTTGAACTGTCTAACATTGAAATACTTCTAATTGTTTTATGTAAACCTCTTCCTCTAACTCTCCATTCAAAAATAATACACCTTGAAGTTATTAAATGATGATAATGCCAAAAATATCCTAATAGCATCTAGTATCACAACTAGAGAAAATGTCTCCTCAAAATACACTCCTTCAACTTGAGCATATCCTTGCATACTAATCTAGCCTTGTTTTGGATCACCTTTCCTTCTTTATTCAACTAATTTCTAAAGATCCATTCGATACCTATAACATTTTTTTCTTTAGCTCTTGGAACTAATTCCCAAACTTCATTCTTCTTAATCTCAGACAACTCTTCTTCCATAGCCTCTAGCCAACCTTTCTCCTTGTTTGCCTTTGCATAATTGTTTGGTTCAATCTTTGATAGTGAGGTAAAATGCACCTATTCACTTTCTTTCTCTATCCTTCTCTAAGTCTTAACATGATTGTCTTTATCTCCTATGATCTGATCTTCAAAATGATTATTCTATATATACCTTGTTGGAGTCTTAGCACCTATGTTCTTTGATTCACTTCCTAAGTCTTCATCACTTTTGTGAATGTTTCATCATTATTATCTTCATCTCAAACATTAAGTGAATGTATTATTTCATCAATACTCACATTGAGACATTCTAATACCCTCTTTAATCTTTTGTTACAAAATCTACATGTTTTTATTGTCATACAATAACCAATAAAAATATGTTTATCATATCTAGAGTCAAAATTAACCAATTTTTCTTCATCTCTTTTTATGTATTATTTGCTTCCAAAAGATTTGAGGTTCATAACCAATGTTGATCTCCCTTTATACAATTCATATCATGTCTTTGTAGTCCTTAGCCTAATCCGATCTCTATTAAAAATATATGATGTTGTCCGGAAAGCTTTTCTCTAATATGTATTTGATAATTGTGCTTTCTTCAATAGGGTTCTAACCATCTTTTGAATAGCCCGGTTCTTCCTTTTTGCCACTCTATTTTGTTGAGGAATCCTATGAGTCTAATATTGTCTTCAAATTCCATGCTCTGCACAGTTATCTTCATCTATGTTAGAATTGAATTCTCCATCTCTATTTGATCTAAAAAACTTGATTATTCTAGTGGTTTCATTTTATAGCGTTGACTTAAAGGCCTTAAACTTCTCAAAATCACATGACTTCTCTTTTAGAAAAGAAATTCAAGGAATTCTAGAATAATCATCAATAAAAATTATAAAATAGATGTCACCTTGTAAAAAAATTATCCTCATAGGTCTGCATAAATTGATGTGAACCAAATCTAATGACTTTGTGGTAGAATACTCCTTAGAAGGAAATCTGATCTTTGTATGCTTTCCCTTGTGATGTGGTTTGCAACTTGTAGATCATGGAGGCTTTTTAATCCTATCCATGTCTCTTACTATTCCCTTTGATTTAATTCTCACAAGATCATCAAAGTTAACATGTCCCAATATTATTGCCAAAGACAACTCTCTTGTCTTTGTATGAAAAAATATTTTTTCCATTCACCTCACTTAGATGATACACATCATTATCAGTCCTCCCTCCTCCTGCAACTAACTCTCTAGTATCCTTCTTCATGGTTTTACATCCTTTAACATTAAATGGAAGTGTAACCATTATCACACCTCTGACTTACACTTAGGAGATTGTATTTCAAACCTTCTACATATAGGATATTGTAAGCTCTTGTCTTTCACCATCAATGCTAAAAGTACCCTTACCATTAATCCTACAAATAGAATCATTATTGAGAGTAATATCTCCATAAAACTTCTTGAAATTCATGAGCTTAACATCTTCTTCATCAAACTTCTTGAAATTCATGCACATATTGTTGGCAATATGTTGGATTTGGTTAAGTATTGGCATTGATGTCAACATTGTATCCCAGTTGGAGACTGATGATATGATGAATCAGTAATGATCTAGTCAACTACTGAGAGGGGGGGTGAATCAGTAGATATAAAACAAACTAAACTTTCACCAAACTCAAACCAAACTCATAAATCAATCATTGAACCAACCAATTTAAACATTGTACTATAAACTGCAACTGCACCTTCAAGTTTACCGGTTGACTAGAATACCAATATAACAGTGTAACAGATCTGAAACTCTCATACCATATAACCAAAATATCAAACCACTTTACTAACATTAGTAATAGCACATTTCAAATCACTTTTGGTCATCTAAACACATCTAAGTGGCTTTACCAGTTAAACAGATTAACCATATCAAAATATAACCACAAAAACCAGTCACCACTTGACACAGTGATTTTTGACATGGAAACCCAAATGGAAAAAACCACGGTGGGATGAATACCCACAAGTATTATGAACTTTTCTTAATTTCGCCCTGTTAGGATCCAAGCCTTGTTAGAAGCTTTACAAAAATGTCCTGTTAGGAATAGATTCAGTTAAGGACCACCCGGTTAAGGGATTGACTACAATACCCTGTTAAAGGCAATACCCTTTTAGGAGTAACCTTGATAGAGGATTTTAAATCCAAGCTAATGGATCACTTGGTTAGACAATTTAGAAAACACCAAGCCTGTTAAAGCTTACCCGGTTAAGGGATTTAACTATTGTAATTGTTAGAGAACAACAAGGTCTTTATTGATCTGGTAATAGCACTACTCTGCTTGATCAAGTCTTTTAAATGCTCCTATATGCCTCCACACATTCTCCAAATACTCTTTCTAGTTCGGCAATCAATCACACTTAACCAAAATTGCCAACACTACTACAAAACAACTCATCAACCTTATAAGCAAAACAATAGGTCGGTAACACATCACAAAACCTAAGTTCTCATAGAGATTACAAACAAATCGGTTCAAACATGACCATTGGATTACATAGTGTAGTCACATAAATCTTTCCCGTTTAATTAAATGAATATTTGCTATTTATTTGATTAAAAATCCACTAGCCAATAGTTAATTAAATTAATATTTAATTAATTCATCTTCAAACATTCTCCTATTAATTAAATAAATTATTCAATTTATTTTAATTAATTCATTATACCAAATTCACAAATCAATTAAATGAATAAATCATATTTATTTCATTTAATCCCCTATTCCTCTTTTAAATAAATTAAATCAAAAATTTATTTTAATCATTTATCCCCCCCACTTGCATTTTCCTACAAATGCAACTTGCACACATTTATTGAAATAAATTAATTTATTTTAATAAAAATCCTATTTTCCCTCACCCACCAAATCCACTTGCAAGCCTAAAACTCCTTCTAGATTCTTCTAACCCCTTCCTAATTAACCTAATCCATCCCCTAATTATTGTCACATTCCTAAGCAACTTGGAGTCACTTCTCAAAGACTTCAAAGTCTTTGAAAAGCATTTAATGTTTTGTGTGTTCAACAATTTAACCTCCAAAGTCTTCCAAGACCACTAATGGCTCTTACATGACCATTTATGGCTCTAACATAATCATTTATGGTTATTTCAACTTGCACTCATGTGTCTCCTCAAGCATTTATTGCTTTGACCATGGTTACCCCTTTTGCCTTTGTACAAGATTTTATCCATTGGATAAAAGTTTTATTCTTTGAATAAAGAATTTATTTATTCAACTAACCTTGACCTTAACTCCCAAGTTAACTCTCAGGTCATGTCAAGCATTTAATGCTTATTCTCTCTCCTCTCAACCTATCTCACATTGACATTTGTCATCCTGGGATTGGGTTGAAAGCCCTCACATGGATCTCAAGTCATTCAATCTTGACCCTTGTTGAGATTACTCAATCTCAACCATCCATTGCTCCATTTTACCTATAAATAGAGCTCACATTGCTCATTTTCAAATCCTCAAGCATCCTCAAGCATTTATCATTCATAGTCATAATCCTGAAAAACTTGTATGCATTTAAGCTATAGTGAATTCTAGAGAGCATTTAGCATAATCAACTCATATAATTGTTATTTTGGCCTAAAATAAATCATTTTAGCATTATAGCATCTAATATTAGCTTTTATCTACATTTGCATAGCATTTAGAGTAATCATCTACAATCTTGAACCTCCATAAGCATCCATAGTGCAAAAAGCTGCTGAGAGCTACACTAATTTGGAACTTGGAGAGGAGAGGAACAAGGGATAAGGAGCTAAGAACATGTTAAGAGGCATTTGGAGATGCCTTCTTATATTTGTTTCATTTGTTAAATATGTTAGCATGATCTTAGTATCTCTTTTGATATGCCTGCTTAGGTTAATCTTTGGTTGAATAACACTAACATTAATCTTGTTTCTTGTTGTTTTTGTGTGTTATCTCACCACAGGTTTTAATCTAGCTTGTCAGTTTTGCAAAGCATCATTTTGTGAACCCGACGTGAATCCAAGCACCCAAAAAAAATCATTTTTTAAACTAACAAACATGTTTGAATGTTGAACTTGACACACAAGTCGCACTTTAGCGCTTTTGATCGCATTGTAGTGCTATTGCAACTTGTTATTCTAGCGCTATTGTTTTTATAATAGCGCTATTGTCTCAATTTTGGCGCTATTGACATTCATTTAGCACTTTTGTGCTTGTTTCAGCGCTTTTGCACTTGTTCAAGCGCATTTGCATTTACTGTCAAGTTTTTCTTTCAACGCTTTTGTCTCTGTAATAACGTGTTTTTGGTTAAATAGCGCTTTTGTTTTCACACAGATTAGCGCTATTGTAACAGAACATTGTAAGGAAGACCTTGTAACCGAAAAAAAATGATTTTTTTTAGGCTTGTGGAAGCCCTCCATATGCATGGATTTTACTAACTATTCACTTTTTGTGCAGGTCTAAAACTAACTTCCTAAAAAATCAAAAATTTATTTTTTGGTGCTCTTAAAATTGAACAAAAACAACTTTTATTTCTTTGCAAGTTAGGATCATTTGTTTTGGTGCTCTTAAAATTGAACAAAAACAACTTTGTTTCTTGCAAGTTAGGCTTAATTGTTCATTTGGTGCTTAAAATCAACAAAACAAATTTATTTCTTGCATCAAACTTAAGCAAAAACTCACAATCCACATTTCCATTTTGGTGCAAATAAAATTCACAATCAACTTGTATCATTCCTTTTGCAAAACGATTTTACTTCATGCATACGTGTTTTTCATTCAGTTGACCAGGATTTCAAAGTTCTAGTTTACTTAAACATATTGCCTTTGAAGTTAAAAATAACATCATGGTTGTTGGAGCAACATCTCCAATTAGATAGAAAATCATTGCAATGACAAGTTAAAAAGAACAAGTGCTTTTCGTGATTGGCACACTTGTGCAAAAGAGTTGGTCGAGTGGTCCTACTTCTAACACACACTATCCTCTCCCTTGGCTTTCGTGGTCCTAGGTGCAAGAGAAAAGTGTTAGTAACACTCAAATTTTTATCTTTTTAAGAGAGGCCTGCCAAGAGACACATCACTCTTAGGAATGACCTCGCGCGGTAAATCCTTCAAGGCGCTATAGAAATCAGGTTAGAGCGAAAGTTGTAGCCTTGGGTATAGTTGTTCCTACAGTGTAACTTGCCGAAAGGACAAATGGGCCCCACCACAAGTTACAAAGCTCTTAAGTGAGTCACTGCAGAATGAACTTATGTCCAAAGACATTGAAAATTACTAAACACCTTTAAGTAGTAGCCCACCCGTTCTACTGATTGAGGATATTTGTGATATAATTCAGTGCAAGAGCATAGATGGTTTTTCTCCCAAGATACTCACCATACATATTTCCTTGAGTAGAAACATAGCTTTTTGAAAAGTCACTTGTGGCTTGATGAAAGTGGTGACTCCCCCATCATAGGGATCATCTATTTGTTATACTCGTGCAAGACTTAGTATATCACATCCTTACCTGCCACAGCGGGATTCATAAGGTATGCAGTACCAAAGTCGAAGAAATATCAAGATGTGGGCAGAATTTATTGCAACTGGCCATTTGACCTTAAGGATACAAAGTATTTGAAGCATTTTCATTTTAGTCAAGACCAAGTGCAAATTGAGCCGACTTCAGGCTTTGGAAAGAGAACACCTAAAATACACTTGAAGGAAAGGGTCATATAAAAGTTCAAAGATTGGGTTGATCTAGACCCATACTTATTTGTGCCTTTTGAGGCAACATTCTTGTGTTCGTGTGCTTGCTTTGTTTTCTTGTCAAATAAACATCATAAAATCCAAAAATCAAAACAAGTATTCATCCAACCAAACATTTTTCAAAACAACCAAAAATATCAAAAACAAAGTGCAACAATAAAGTATCAAAACTTTATGACCATTCTTCACATCTTGAGAAAGAAGAATCTTCATCAAAACATCAACTTGAAAAGAAGACCATTAAGCTCCAAGGCTTTGATCAAAAGGAGGAAATTCTTCTATCTAAATAGACAAATCTTTGTTTCTCATAGAGCTTTTCTACGTCACATACGTCTATACCTTCAAGGCAAATCAAATGAATTTGATCAAGACTCATTGAACCGCAGAGCTTTTATGCAATATAGAGCTTTGAGTTATCAAAAAAACCAAGGAGGCAAGATCAATCCCAACTTCTTCCCAAACATTTGTATCACATACAACGTAGCTCGAGAAATGCCACCAACGCCCGAAAGGGAAGAGGAAGAATTTGTTCCATTTGTGACACAAAGCTTTTATTGAAGTTAAAACATTTCATCCATTATCTCATTCACACATTATCTTATTCATTTTCAATTCTCAAAACATTAAAGAGGTTCTTGTCCTAAAATTCTCTTTTGGATATTGCTTGAAATCAAACACACAAATCACTTTTAGATTGTTTCTACATCTAGGATAAGTTCATCCTAAGAGACATATCTACGCAAGTTAAAACTAGTTTATGAGTGAATCCTATCATTACTAAGTAGTTAAGTCTGTAACACATCTTAGATTTCTCTACACCTTATCGCATCAAACCTTATCAAAAACACAAGCAGCAATTCAAAGAAGAATTTTGGAGGGAATGCGAATGACAAAAACCCAAGTACTCCTACTCCTTCAACAATAGAAAGGGATCAACACAACCTTCTCTTTAACAGACTTTTTGACGAAATACTCAGGAGCAATGCGGATGCTCACTTTTTAAAGCTTGCTCAAGAAGGAGCCAAACTCCCCTTTGACTTTGATCTTGCACAACTAAGACAAGCATTAGAACGACAAAGTCACCATGAGGAAGAAAGAGGTAGAGATCACATCAGATATAACATTCCTCAAGGTAATCCACCTCCTCCTCCTCCAAATGACATAGAGATATTGCGGCAACAAGTTGAAAATCTCACCCAACAACTTCGCAGTGGCATAAAGACTAATCAATTTTCACTCAATGACATTTGTCCCTATCCCTTTGATAGGAATCTTTATATGCCACCTTTTCCACGAGGGTTCGAAACACCCAAGTTTGAAAAGTATCAAGGAAAAGGAGATCCTCGCGATCATGTCAGAGAATTCCATTCAGCTTGCCTCGAAGTGGCATACGAAGATACGTACCTCATGCGACTTTTTCCCCAAAGCTTGGGAGGAAAAACTACATCATGGTTTTCCCAACTACCAGGTGGCATTAGGACCTTTGAAGAGCTAGTTCAGAAGTTCTTGGCACATTACTCTCATAACATTGAACGTGATATCACCATGGCTGATCTATGTAACACTAAACAAAAACCAGGTGAACTATTCTCAGTCTTCCTACAAAGATGGCGTCAAATGTCTAGAAGACATTCTCTTTAGTTACCTGAACAAGAACTAGTGGAAATATTTATTTCCAACTTAAATGAAGAAATGGAATTTCACGTGGATGTCAAAGACATAGACTCTTTCAATGACATGATCACCAAAGGATTAAAATGTGAGCGGGCTCTCATCAAGAAAGGACTTATCAAAATCTATAATGAGCCAAAGGATGGTCCTCATCCATGCTTCAATAGTGACAAACCAAGCTTCTGGAACAACAACAAAAATGTTGTCAACGATGGGGTTGTGGATGCAAGAACTATCAAAAGTGCACAACCTGTAGTTCAATTTGCAGGACAGAATCCCCCACCTCCGACTAACGCAGTTGTTCCTCCCAATCAAGGCCGCATCACATCTCACGATGAACCCAGACCTCATCAACAAAAACAAAAGCGAAAATACACTCCCTTAGGGGAACCCATTGAAACAGTGTTACGACAACTGGTTTCTCAAAATCTGGTAACCCTACCCAAAACATCAAACTATGAGCCTCAAGTCAAACCTGCATGGTGGAGGGATATTGAGCATTGTGATTTCCATCAAGGGAGAGGACACAAGACAAGCAATTGTCACAGATTAAAAGATCTTATTCAGGATCTTATTGACCGAGGTGAAATTGAAATCGAAGGACATGACCCAAAGACCACAAATAATGATCATCTTATGTTTAAGAATCCACTTCCATCACAAGATCAAAGGGGTCCTTCTACTTCCAGCAGAAACACAGATACCACCAATTATATGCAAGCCGCATATAATTATACTGTGAATCACCTATACGATGCCAGTGAACAAATTGCAACTATAACCATCAAAAATCTCAGCTCCACTTGCAATGTTGTTACACGCCGCAGCAAGATTACCATAAAAGCAGCTCCACAAGGCACCCCATCTATCCCAAAGCAATATAACCTTGTGGAATAGTTAGACAAAACGCCTGCACTGATATCTATCTTAGAGCTATTGTACCTATCTCCATCTCATAAAACCATTTTGGATCAATCTCTCCAAGAGGCGTCAGTCCCTGCAAACTCAATACAGATCAATTCCAAGCCATGGTTGGAAATCTAAAGTCATCACCTTGTCTCACTTTTTCCGAAAGTGACAACTCTTCCTTCCAACAACCTCATAACGCTTCCCTACACATTGAAGGATTTATCAACCAGCATAGGATCAAGCGAATCTTGATTGATAATGGGTCTAGCCTGAATATTTGTACACTACAGTTGGTCACAGCTTTGGGATATGCAATAGAATCAGTGGATCCTTGCAAGAAGATCACAATCAAAGCCTATGACGATGCAGAGCGTTCATCCAAAGGAGCTGTGGTACTACCAATCCGAGTGGGCCCTGTGGTGAAACACATCATCTATCAAGTTCTAGACCTTCCTCTGCCATACAATCTATTGTTAGGAAGACCTTGGATACATGCCATGCAAGCCGTTCCATCTACCTACCATCAATGTATCAATTTCCCACATAATGGTGTAGAGATCACAATCCTAGGTGATGCAAATCCCTTTGCATATTGTCATAATATCAGTCATCAACCAGAGATTACCATTCCTAACAATAGAGAAGCCATCTTCTCCACATCATACATAAGTCCAGCCTCTCTTGCCAGTTCAAACACCACTATACCCAAGCAAGAAAATCTCAAGATGAAAATCGCAGAGGAAGGTCTTGGGGAATACAATTTGAGTCAACTCTTTTGTGTGGGACAAATGCCCACTTCTCCTAGAACACATGGCAAACCTCAGCAATTACTTCTACAAACACTGATCACGCCAGCATGTACTTTGACGCCTTTCATCCTTGGAAAGAGTCAAGAAGAAGAAACCAGAGATGAGGACTTAGCGGAATGGATCTATAAAGATCCCATCCCCACTGATATGCCTCCAACTACACTTCCCACAGATCAGTATGGCAAAGGCCCTCTCATTATGCAAAGAATGGGTTATGATGGTCATAGTGCTTTGGGACCTTGCAAACAAGGATGACATGAACCGCTACTGCCAGAATTAAAGCCCAAGGATAATACAGGCTTAGGCTTTCAAAAAGAGATCCTTCCTAAGCTCAGATTCAAAGGAAAACCCAACAAACCACTATATCAGCCTATTACAAAGAGGACACCTTTTATTATCAAAGTAGCATCAAACACCATCGCAACTGCCCCACTGAGGTTAAAAATCCCAACACAACCATCCTAAACGCCAATCATCCCACCAAACAAACCAACAATCCCACTAGCAGCAGCAATAACATCAATAGCACCATTAGCAGCAGCAACTGTATCAAAACCCATAGCAGTATCTATGACACCAACAATCCCAACAGAAGCAGCAGAATCAACACTACCGATACTCCCCGTATTAGATTCATTGATCCCCATAATCCTTCCTGCAGCACCGATCATTTCATCTACAATGGCACATCAACCAATCACACTGGCAGTATTTAACTCAAAAGACATCCCAGTATGGTATAGTAATCGGATACTGGAAAGTGACTTAGAGACCGACTCACATGAATGGGAATTTGATTCCATCCAACTCAATACTTCAGATGAGGAAGACACATCACTACCTCCACCCCGCAAAGACATCCCTATTTATGGAGAAGCACAGATAAGGACCCTTTGGGTTCCTGAGCTGGAAACTTCCTCCATAGACCCTGCATCCCATCCTATGCCTGATTCTGACAGGGAGAGTACCATCAATGACCTTCACCATAACGTCTTAACCTTCACTGACACATCTAACGAACTTAACCTAATCGATGAAGTAATGCCCATTATCCATCTTGAACTCATTGAATGGAACCAACCAAATCCCCCATGTCTTGATCATTTCCAAAATGATGAGGCACTCATTGACTTTTTGGAACTATGGGATAACATACCAAGCGGGGATCACAAAGCTGGATTTGCCATTGAACTTAATAGCGTAGCATACTTCGAGGCGGATGCCAAACCTTTCAGCGGCAAAAATATAACAATAAAACATGGATATTCCAATGAAAACCATACCGTGGCACTATTTGATCCAACAAAAGTAAAAAGAAAGAGTATATCCAATGGTGAAAACCTCTCTGAGATGCCGGCGGATGAAAGGTTTGACATTATCCCTGCTAGTACACAACAAGAATGATCAACGATTCTCATCAAGGAAACAAAAGAATACAACATGGGGACTCCTAAAACTCCTCACTACATACATCTAGCATCTCTTCTAACTCCAGAGGAATAGCCTAAATTTGTAGAGTTCTTCCAGAAGCGTTAGATCAACTTTGCATGGTCATATGCAGACATGCCTGGGCTTGATCCTGATTTAGTCATGCATCACCTCACGATAGCAGAAGGAGCCAAACTTGTCAAGCAGAAGCTTCGTAAGATGCATCCTCAAATTGCAGTATTAGTCAAACAAAACTCAAGATAATCCTAGATGTTGGTTTCATTAGACCAATTGATTATGCAGATTGGTTATCTAATATTGTGCCTGTCGGCAAACCAAATGGGGGCATATGTATTTGTAGTGACTTCAAAGATTTGAATAAGGCATGTCCTAAAGATGACTTCCCCCTACCAAATATTGACATCATAGTGGACCTAACAGCAGGACATGCCATGCTTTCACTCATGGATGGCTTTTCAGGATACAATCAGATAAAGATCGCATCAGAGGATCAACATAAGATAGCCTTCACATGTCCATGGGACACATACTGCTGGAATGTAATGCCTTTCGGTCTCAAGAATGCAGGAGCAACCTATCAATGAGAAATGACCACCATCTTCCATGACATGATGCATACTATAATGGAAGATTATGTTGATGATTTACTAGAGAAATCACTCACCAGAGAAGGTCATCTAGACATATTAGATAAAATCTTTTATAGACTAGACCAATATCATGTTCGACTCAACCCAAAGAAATGTGTCTTTGGAGTAACCTTAGGGAAACTTCTTGGATACATTGTCTCCAGCAAAAGCATTGAGGTCAACCCAGCAAAGGTCAAAGCAATCATGGACATGCCACCACCAAAGAACATCAGTCAGCTTAGGACATTACAAGGACAGCTCCAATCCATCCGAAGATTCATTGCACAACTGGCAGATAAGTGTCACCCATTCACACACCTGCTACACAAGAACATCCGCTTTCAATGGGATGCCTGATGCCAGTAAGCATTCTAGATGCTTAAAGATTATCTCATGAATACACCATTGTTGATCCCACCAGATCCAAGTAAATTGTTATTACTCTATATATCAGCAACAAGTATAGCATTAGGTGTACTATTGGCACAACACAATGCAGACGGGAAAGAATGTGTTGTTTACTACATCTCTCACACACTGGTCGGCTATGAACTCAATTACACCCCTATTGAGCGAGCTTGCCTAGCAGTAATCTTGGCAGCCACTAAATTGAGGTACTACCTATTGACACACAAGGTACAGCTCATTACAAAGATTGATCCACTCAAATACTTACTCAGTAAAGCAGCATTGACAGGCCGCTTGGCCAAATGGGTGATGATTCTTAGTGAATTCGACATCGAGTATGTGGACCGTAAAGGTATCAAAGGACAAGTTATTGCAGATCAGTTGGCCGATGCACCACTCATAGGTGATCATCCTATCATTTCCACTTTTCCAGATGAAGAGATATTCATGATCACAACAGCACAAACATGGAAACTATACTTTGATGGTTCATACACTAGCCATGGCTCGAGGGCAGGCATTCTGTTTATCACACCTCAAGGTGACAGCATCCCAAAGTCTTACAAGCTCACATTTCCATGCACCAGCAACATAGCAGAGTATGAGGCCTTGATCACAGGACTCAAGTTGGCCATACAATGGAAATTACAAGAGCTACAAGTATACAATGACTCCCAACTGGTCATTCGACAAGTGACACATGAATATCAGACCAAGGATGACAAACTCATGCCATACAAGCAAATGGTGGATAAATTAAAGGCATCATTTACTACTCTCACCTTTGAGTAGATACCAAAAGATCAGAATCAAGCTGCTGACGCTATGGCTACTATTGCATCTCTTCTAGATCTTCCACAAAATTCAACACGCTACGAGTTCTTGGTAGAACAGCTTTGGATCCCTGCTTATGATATCCCTAAATCTGAGATGATATGTCATTGTGTCGGTTCCGAATCCCCATGGTACGGTGAATTCTACACTTACCTCTGCGATCACACACTTCCTCCTAACCAATCAAATAACCAACGTAAAACCTTCATTTGCCAAACTGCTCGATATACCATTATTGCTGAAACCCTATACCGACGCAGTCTTGATGGTACTCTCCTTCGATGTCTGGAACAAGATGAGATAACAAAGGCCTTCAAAGAGGTACATGAAGGAATTTGTGGAACACATGCAAGCAGTCCATCACTAGCCAAGAAACTCCTGCGCACTGGATACTATTGGCCATCTATGGAAAAAGACTCCTACTACTTTGTCAGAAAATGCAAAAAATGCCAAGTTCATGGAGACCCGATACATGCACCAGCACAAGAATTGCAACCAATCACAACACCATGGCCTTTTTGTCAATGGGGCCTTGACCTTGTGGGTAAAATCCATCCATCTTCATCCAACAGCCACAAATTCATTATTACCACCACCGAATATTTCACAAAGTGGATAGAAGTTGTTCCACTTACCCAAGTTACCGGCAAGCAGATCACCTCATTCATCCTCAATTACATTATCTGCCAGTATGGTGCACCCATGTCCATCATCACAGATAACGGTCTTCCTTTCAAAAATCAAGATGTCCGTGAACTCTGTGAGAAATTTCACATCCAACACCACTTTTCCACTCCCTATTACCCACAAGGAAATGGTCAAGCTAAAGCATCCAACAAAAACATATTAAGGATCCTAAAGAAAATAGTCAATGATGTCGGTCATGATTGGCACATTCAATTAAATCTAGCACTATGGGCATATCGAACAGGCACAACTCCCTACTCATTGGTCCATGGTGCAGAAGCTATTTTACCTATTGAGGTCGAGATCCCATCACTATGGGTTTCCTTACACAATCTCATAGATGATGAAGCATACAGAGGATCCCGTCTTCAAGACTTAGAGCTACTTGATGAGAAGCGACAAGCTGCATACAATCACCTTAAGGCCTATCAACAGCGCATGAGCACAAGCTATAATCATCAAGTTAGACCTCATACATTCGAGGTAGGTGATCTTTTTCTTCGAGAAAATCCTCGTAACCAACCCAACCAAGAACATCAAGGAAATTTTGAATCAAATTGGCTGGGTCCATATGTTATCACTGTTGTATTTGGGTCCGGGGCATATCATTTGGCTACTTCAAAAGGAGAACCGCTAGCAGATCCGATCAACAGCATGCACCTCAAACAGTTTTATACATGAGCTGCACAAAGCACCAGGCTCCCATGCATACTGGCAAAAACACCAAAAACATCCAGATAAAGGTCCTACGAAAAAATACAAAAAATATCAAAATAGTAAAGAAAAATCATGCATCCAAACGGTGAACAACCACTCCAGTGGCACCTTGGGTACGTGCAATGGTGAAAACCTGGCAAACAGGCGCCACTCATAAAGGCTATGGCTCCATTGTCTTTCAGACTTATTGCGATCACATTCACTATATCCATTCGTCCATCCATCCAAACCATGGCTTGTTAATAAATCTCCAATCAAGAAAGTGCTTCATGCGTCTTGCATCCCACTTTTTCATAGTCATGTCTAAACTGGGGGCAATGCCCTTAACCTATTGATGGAAGTGGATTCTACATTGTTTTGTGATTAATTAAGTTCTTCATTCAAACCTATCTCACAAAATACCAAAAACATTCAAAACAATCATCAAAATACCAAAAACATTCAAAAATCGTCTCACAAAATCCAAAAACATTAGAAAACATCAAAAATCAAATAGAAAAACGTGGCAAAACATTGTACATACTCATCTGAGAAGATACCAAACAAGCATTGAAAAATACTCACATGATGATCACTTCTCAAAATCGACCAAACAATCAATATCAACACTCAAACTATCTTCAACAAGGATGCATCCTTCCTTACCAAACCAAAGACAAAAGGACGTTTTCTTTGACAAGAAAATTTTGTTTAAAGCTATCAAGTACTTGGTTGATTTGTGAGTTATTCATTTGTTTATTCATATCAAGTTCTTACAGCATTGTTTGTGTATCTTCTGTAGATTATTCTGATGAAGTTCTGGGGCATGTACTAATGGTGTCTACGTGGGAAGTTCACTAAGCTACATGATCTTATGCAAAATGCAGTCATAGATCACTACGGCTTGCTGACTACAGCATATACCTCGACCATATGAGCATGAACCATTACCAAGGATCCATATTCTTTATTCTTTATGTGCATACTGTTTGCTTACAAGAACAATGCTCCTTCTTTTGTTCCTCCTCATCCAATTTGGATAAAAAAAAATTGTCTCTTATTAAGGTGTGAACTTGTCTCAGCCCAAGATCAAGGAGGACGATCTAAGTCATGCATGAACGGAGATGATCCTTGTCTATTCTACAAGCAATACTCTAGTCAACTTGACCCATTATATCAGGTTGTTTGTATTAACTTGCTATATCAAATCCATGTAAGAAATACTCTGGTCATCTTGAATCATTATGTCAAGATGCTTGTATTTTCTTACAACATTTTAAAGCTCAATGATGAAAAATAAAGCACTATAGATCATCATTTCATCTCATCTATTTATATTGCATTCCGTTGCATGTCACCCATCCATTTCACTCATTCATATGTATGATTTATATGCAAATGTGAACAAAAAGTTAAAATGAGCAGTTCTACGACAATTGGGTTGGTTTTTGGACACAATCGCGATCGAGTACTCTAATACATCATCAATGCATCATGCAAAGTCTAAAACACCTTGCATTCATCCATCATGATCATATCATCATCATTACATTTAGTTGCATTTGCATCAAGTACATTTCATATCATTTTAGTCGTTTAAAATGCATATAGTTCATTATCATTTATTAACATCTATATCATCTCATCATTGCATAATGTTTAGATTCATTCATATAAATCAATTGGCCTTGATTGTATTAGCCATTTATTGTACATTCATTTTGTGTCAGTTATCAATTATCATTTTATCATCCTTTATTATCCTTTATCATTTACCGTTGCATACATTCATTTATCTATTCATTTAGTAAAAAATGGGCATTCATTCATTATTAGTGTCTTATTATACTAATCTTAGGATTCATTTAAATTGCATTCATTATCCCTTTTTAATTGCATTAAGGTGCAGTTATTAACCATAAGTTGCATTGTCATCACATTATCATTTTACTTCATCATATTTAGGCATTTAGAAACATAAAACCATTTTTCTCAAACATTGGTTCTGTATATGGTGAAAATGGATAACAACAATAACGATATTGAAAGGCTAAATAGATTCAACCACAAAACCCTAGCCTAACAACAACAAAGATCCACCATAACATATGAAGATTACCTAAGACAATGCAAATCAAACGAAATCACAAAGATTATACCATCACATGTCCAATAGGGTTTGGATCTCCATTCTTCCTATCTCCATTGATCTTGTTTGATGTATTTGCTCTCAAATTTCACATGCACAAGAGCTCAACAAAGAACGAAATGTGGTTGCAAGTAGGATCGCCTATGTTCAAAAGCGTAGTGTAGTCAAGTAGTCAAATTGATCAAGTAGTTAGCTAGGGTTTGATAATGAAGAAAGCATCTCCTTATATAGAAGACACTATATGAAATGGAGGGATAAGATTGAGAGGTGTAAAAGGAGGTCGGCTATGATTAGAGGGTAGGTAAAAGAAATAATAAAATAATGAAAGGGGTAGGTAGTGTATGAATTAAGAGATGAATGACATGTGTCATGGGTAGAAAAGGTTAATGAATTAATTAAATAAATAGATTTATTTAATTAATAGAAGAAGTGGGATAATTAAATAAATAAGATATTTATTTAATTTAGGACAAGGCTTATTTAAATAAACAAATGTATTTATTTAAATGAGAAATAAGTCTAGAAGAGGATAAATGAATTAATTAAATAAATAAAGATTTATTTACTTAATAGAAGAATTAAGCTTAGATAATTAAATAAATAAAATATTTATTTAATTAGACTGGACAATTTTGGGTGTCTACATTTTGCCCCTCTTTGAGACAATGCGGCTTGTCGCATTGTTTCAAAGAAGATAAGATGAACTGATACAAAGTTGCCCCAAGATGGGAATGATATGCCCCCTCGAGAGATTGGATGAAAAAATGTCTGAAAAGATCGCAGACAATCTCTCGATAAGAAAGACGGGATAGAATGGACTGACCAGATAAAGTGACAGAGTCATGGGATAATGAAGACTGACTCGGGAAACGAGGGCTAGGGCAGTCTATAAGATAGACCATGAGGGAAATACATCCTCATTGTCATCTACACCTCCAAGAGATTAGAGTGCAGAGAGAGAAAAGAGCAGCAGTAGTCAGCAGCGATGGCTTTGGTTCATAGATTCGACCGCGTTCGCCGATTCTAGAGGCCAGGAGAGGCAGGAGAGCCAATAAGTACCACAAAACCTCCTTGTACTTTGATGCATTTATTCTTGTCATTAATGCATACTAGGTAATGTAATAAATGTGCGTTTATGTCAGCAAAGCGCGTTTAAGTCCAAAAATGTGAATTTGTGTCTTCTAGGTCAAATTGGCAGTTCTGTGATGAACATACGCTGTCGATTGGATAAGCTGCTGAGAGGATACACTCAAGCAGGTCCTCTAGGGAAGACTAGGATAACAAATAGGGCTAGGATTGACAATTATGTGATAGAACATACGTTGCCAAATAGGAAACTACTCAAGAGGATTCACTCAAGCATAGGCCCTAGGATAAGATAGATCAAGTCACTTTGTGATGAATAGTGAGTACCAAGATATAGTACTTTGTGATGAACAGGGAGTACTAAAATATGAGCAACACTTTGTGATGAACAGTGAGTGCAAATGTGAGCATAACTTTGTGATGAACAGGGAGTGCCAAACACGTAGTACTTTGTGATGAACAGGGAGTACCACTAGGATAGAAGCAACACTTTGTGATGAACAGTGAGTGTCACTAGGATTGAGATGATTGATTTGTGTGACTGCAGGAGTATTTGCCTATGCTGGAGTCACGGGAGAGATTCCCATCGACTTAGAGGTTGTGACCTGAGTTGACAGCCGAGGACCGAGCTGCGATTGAGGCTATGTGATTGAGACATATTCTGTATGTGCCTGAGTTTCGGGCGAACATGGGATTGCTGACTGCACTAGCGGAGAGGTGGTACTCTAAGACTTGCACTTTTCATTTGTCGATGGGGGAGATGACAGTCACCCTGGAGGATGTATACAAGATTTTGTGGATACCGATCGATGGGGAGTTGATTCCGTACAATTGAGATGGAGATAGGGAGGCCCTGAGATGAGTGTTTCAGGATCCAGGACTAGAGATGAGGGCTGGACACATGGCATGGGACACGATGACACAGACAGGATTAGCACTACCAGTAGTATTGGCAGGGGTGATCAGTGGGTTCCTCTGTCTAGATAGGGCGACACGAGGATTGGCTGCGAGATCAGGGAGGAGGAGGAGAGGAGGAGGATGAGACAACTAGGCTCAAGAGACAGAGGGGATAGGAGAGATGATCATGGGGCGGGTCCTTCCAGGGCTCAGACTCCGTTGAAGCTAGCCGGCTCCGAGGGACGGTGTTCATCGTAGCCGTAGAGGGCTCCCTATGTATCAATTTTGTACCATTTTGTATGATGATGTAGACACCTTTGGGTGATTGTAGCCATATGATTTTGACATCATTGTATCATGACACTTATGATTATATATGTGAGATGATTCATCTTTTGTGGCAGCTATATGCATGCATACCTGTGTGATGTATGTTTCTATGTGATGCTTATGATATGGATGCAAATATGTATATGATGCAATGCAATATTTTTTTTTGTTCTTTTATGTTTTATATGTGTATGCATGATGCAAATGTGAATGTATGTAATGCAGATGAATATGATAATGGAAATGTAAATTGTGCTAAGAGGTGTTGTGTGCAGGATGTGATGCAGTTGTGATATCTATATGTATGTATGAAATGCTTATATGTGGTAATGCAGGTGCAACTACATGAAATGCAAATGTTTTTGGTGTGTCATTATACTCAGTCATGTGATAGCAGGCTATGCAGACTCGAGAAGGATGATGGAAGTCAATCAAGAAAGGGGAATGGAAGACAGAAGATATGAAAGTGAAAGAGCTTTGTGTGCGTTATCATCATTGAGCTTTATTATGGCAAGTAGGTTATGACAATCGAGGCATATGTTTGACCCAGAAAGTCATTGTACCTGTTTGCATGGAGATAAGACAGTCACAAACAAGGAATGCCCCAATTCATACTAGACTCACAGTGTCCTCATATCCTTGGACAAGTCATAGCATTACTAAGAGACAATCCACAGACAGCAAATACAAATAGGTGATGATACCCCATCCTCGCCTTTCTAGTCAAAGACATCCTAGAGATAGAATCTCTAGTCAGAGACATCCTAAAAAAGCTAAAAGACATGTCACCAAAAGATAAAATCAAAAGAAAACCAAAACTCAACACCAACATCCACTGTAGTCCTCAAATTTAGTGTCTCTTGTCACTTGTATAAGTCTTATTTGATTGTGGTCACAATGTTTACTTTCACAGAAAGGATAGATAGCACTGAACCATAATGTTGTCTGAGTCTGTTGAAAGATTTGATTTGTTGAAGCCCATTGTTGTTGTTGTGTCTCATCTAAAACTGACTGAATCCATGAAACTGATACTTTATTGCGAAGAAGATGAAACTTTATTGCAGATCTGTGATGCAGATGCTGCTTTATTGCGAATTGTGCACGGATAGACTGAAGAAAACTGAAAGAAACTGTACTTCTCGAAACATGTGATGCTATCAGTTCCACACCCATCACTAGACGTAGGATTTGTTTTAGCCACAGATAGGAGCTGATTTATTATGGATGGAAAGGGAGGTGAAAAGGGAGGTTTATTATGAATGGCTAACCAATCTTGGGTAGATCAATAACAAGCCATGATGGGAATGGGTAAGTTTATTATGGATGAATTGGTCGTGAGTGTGTGCAAAGTGAAGTGATGAAAGAGAATCCTGAAGGAGGGAGGAGCAATGTCTCTACACATGGCGCTGGTGACCCAGTTTTCACCATGGTACTTGCCCAGGGCGCCACCGAAGTGGTTTTCACCGTTGGACGAAATTATTTCTCTTTACTTTTTTTGATTTTTCAATGTTTTTTGTGTCACAAGGCGCCTGTTTGCCAGGTTTCCACCAAGTAACGATTTTTTTGTTTTATAATTTTTTTTTGTATTTTTGAATTTTTTTTTTTTTTTTGTATTTTTTGAATTAGGATACTCTGAAGAGCTATGTGTAAAACCTACGAAGGTGCATGTTGTTGATAGGATCCTCCAAAGGTTCACCCTCTGTAGTTGAGAGCTGATATGCACTAGATCCATATGCTGCTGTAATGATGTAAGGACCAAGCCAGTTTGGTTCGAACTTGCCCTTCTTCTCTCTGTCTTGCTGATTTTTAGGATTTACTCTGAGAACCAAGTCACCCACCTCAAATGTGCGAGGCTTTACCTTGTGATTGTAACTGCAACGTTCCTTGACTGAATGATGTGTATCCTGAGTGACTGTCTTCCTTGATGAAGAAACTGAGATAGAATTACTAGTGTGTGAACTACACAAGCCCGTATGCGTGTCACCTAAAGAAGTTTGGGCATCCCTGATAACAAAGTCCCTTGAGGAAGCTCCATTAAAGGTCCATGATGTATCGCCAGAAGGGAAAGGATGTGTGAAACAAGTGGATGATTGATGAAGGCTTATGATTGTGAAAAGAAATGAAAGTAGGATAGCATGATGGAGACTTAGGATCAACAAGTATGCTTTTTGGCTTGAAATTTTCAAACTTTTGCCCCCAGTTATTTTGATATTAGGGGAGATCATCTCTTGCTCTTTTTGCTTCATAGGATTTTTATCCTTGACTTTGATTTTTGCAGAGTCCAATAGCTTTTGATTTTGATTTGGACTGAAGGATTTTTCTTTATTTTTGACTTTTAGATTTTTCTTTTCAAAGCTTGATTTGTGATCCTCAATGAGTAAGGGCTTTTCTGATTCTTGTTGATCCAAGTTTGGAAGTGGAGTGGAAATGGAATGAGTGGATGAAATGGTAAAGCTATGTGAGTTCTCAAGAGGTTTGGCAATATGCTCAATAGATTCTTCGCAGGAACCACTCTTAGGACTATTGATATCAAGACATGCTTGCACCACTAGAGGAGATTTGCATTCAGACTTAGTAGCCACAACACTAGGTGGTTCACACCCAATTCCTTGGCATTGCAAATTGTTTATAGATTGTTCCTATCGACTGAATGTCTTAGGAGATAGTGGGAGTTGATCAACATGAAAGATATACTCACCACATCCCATGTCTTTAATCTTGAACTTTTCTTTGATCTCTGCTTGTTTTGATGTAAAAGCTTTCAAGGATTCTGGATCCACATATGCCAATGAAGGAATAGCTTCTCGATTGGCTGGTATTGTTATTTCTGATCTAGGGCACAAATTGTTGCAATATATGAATGGATTTGGATCCGCTTTGATGGTCACTTCAACTCCATTGTGTGGAAACTTGATACATCGATGATATGTAGATGGTATTGCGCTCATCTCATGAATCCAAGGACGTCCTAGCAATATGTTGTATGTGAGATCAAGATCAAGTACTTGACAAACCACATCCTTTGTAACTGGCCCAACTCTGAGAGGTAAGGTGACTGTACCTTTGGATGAACGCTCTTCATCATCATATGCCTTGATGGTAATTTTGTTTGTAGAATTCACAGCTTTATCTAAATATCCCAATTGTTTAATAGTGCTCAATGTACAAATGTTTAGACTTGCTCCTCCATCTATCAGGACTCATTTTATTCGATGTTTATGTATGAAGGCTTCAATGTGTAATGGTGCATTATGTGGCTGACTTACGGAGGTGTCATCGACTTCTGTGAATGTAAGGGAGTGTGGAATGGAAAGGTATCCCACCATGGCTTGAAACTGGTCCACGTTCAGATCAGTAGGAACAGGAGTGTCTCTCAAGATTTTGTCAAGAATGGCTTTATGTGTGGGGGATATGCGTAAAATCTCAAGGATGGAGATGAGCGCGGGTGTCTTCGCTAAGTGTTCTACAAGGTCATACTTAGGCTTAGTTGATGAGGAAGCGGTGTTCTTAGCTGGAGCACCTTGCAAAGTGATTTTACCTCGGTGGGTTGTAACATGACATTCAGAGGTAGGTTCGAAAGAAGATCTGATGCCTTTTAGGACAATCTTAGGTCTTTGGGTAGAATTCTCAGGCGTTTTGTCCTTGATGATAATGGTAGAGACATAATTGTCCATCGAGATGTGATTGATGGTTGAATCATATTTATAAGATGCTCTGGTATAGCTGGTTTGGTCATTTGTGGCTTTAGCTTTTCCCTTGTCATGTTTTGGGAATGGTTCCTTAAACATCTCATGTTCTTGATTGGATGAGTGCCCTTCAATCTCAATGTCACCCCTATCAATGAGATCTTGTATGATGTTTTTTAGTCGATGACAATTTCCTGTCTTATGACCCTTGCTCTTATGAAATTCACAATATTCGTCATCATTCCACCAATTTGGTTTGACCTTTGGCTCATATGGAGGAAAATCTGGAATAGTGATTACCTTGTTTGCCACTAGCTTTTTGAAAACTGACTCAAGTGGTTCTCCCAATGGAGTATACTTCCTTCGTGATTTAGAAGTTGTTTGAGTATTCACCTGATTTGATCCGAAAAAAATGAATTTGGGTCGCACTGTGTTGGCATCAACAACACCATCATTAACTGTGTTCTTGTTTTTATTCCAAAATCTTGGCTTGTCTTTTCCTTTAAAGTCATCTTTGTTTTCCTTGAAAATCTTAATAACTCCTTGTTCAATTAGGACCTTTTCTGTCGCTAAGCCTTTTTCAATGATGTCCTTGAAGGTGGACAAACAAGCTTTCCTTAAGTCATAACCAATCTCTTTGTTAACATTTTGAGTGAACATTTCTACCATTTGTTATTGTGGAATTTCACAAGAGCATCTGCTGGCTAGATTCCTCCATCTTTGTAAAAATGATGAAAAAGACTCTCCCTCTTTTTGCTTGATGTTGCACAAAGTAGTGACTGATATGTCTGTCTCTATATTGTAGGAGAAATGTTGAATAAATGCCTCTGCTAAGTCACCCCATGACTTAATTCTAGGTGGAAGTTGGGAGAACCATTCCATAGCTTGATCACCTAGGCTCTGTGGGAATAATCTCATCAAATATGTCTCTTTTGAAGCTACCTCAATGCAAGCTATGAAAAACTGTCTTATGTGTGCCTTAGGATCCCCTTTTCCTCTTTACTTATCAAATTTAGGCATCACAAAGTGTGTAGGAAAAGGAGGCATTGGAATGCTCTTGTCAAATGGATAAGGACATATGTCTCTCATTGTGTATGTTGCCTTTGGTGTATTTATGTCCTCCATTTTCTTTTGTAAGTCCCTGATTTGTTGCTCCAAATTGCTCTTAGGTGGAGATCGACTTCTTGGACCATACCCCATGCTTGAGGCACCAATTGGAGGAGGTGCATGTTGCATATATGGATGATATTGATCATACACATGTTCATATGGAGGAGGTCTATAGTGATGCTACATATATGGACCACTTGGTATAGATTCATGTTGAGGAACACAATATCTATTTTGTCCATGTATACCATACTCTACAGGCATGTCATGTTCTAATGTGTTGCCCCCAAATTTGACGTGGGGTTTCCTTGTGTCCAAATTTTGAGCATGCCTTTGAGTATCCAATTGCTTTGGTGGTTGATCCTTAGCATTGGTATGTGATTGAGCATATTTTTCTGCATAAGACTTCCATAATGGTCTGCGAAGGTGAGTATCATATGCTTGACCATGTGTATGTGGGACCTCTAGTTTTTGAAACAAAGATGATGGTGATTCAAGCACAAGATGTGGTCTTCTATTGCCTCCACTATTAGGCCTTCTTTGATCCATGTTGGAGTGAGGTTGTTGCAAAGGTTGATTTTCCATTATTTGAGACATGTCAAAATCATGAGGTATCTTGGCTCCACTTTGTGCCATCATTTGTAAGAAGTATTGTCTATCTCTCCTCATTATTTCTTCAACCAATCGATTGAAATGGGGATTCATAATGGATTCTTCCACATCTGTTGAATGTATGGAAAAGTTGTCCATATCATCATTGTGTGTATCATTGTTGTTTGTAGTGTCCATGTTCTCAACATTTGGAATGTTTCTATAGGCATCCATGTCAGGTAATGTAGTATGATCAGAATTGAAAAAGATATCATTGTCATACTCATAAGAACTCATGTTTACGGACTCTTGAGCCTCTTTAGTTTCTCTCCTAGATTTTTGAAGACGGGTTTCAACCATGAACTAGGTATTGACCAAGATGTGTGAGACTAGATGAAAAATGGAAAAAATATGGAAGACCAAGAGTTGGATGGAATGTAAATGAATCTGAAGTGTACTTGCAATGTCCAAAGTGTAAGACCAAGTATGTATGTAGTAGAGTAGGTGTGACTTCCAAAGAGAGGATAGTTTCTCTTGATGAGGTAAGTTGACCTTGACTCTAAGTAAGACCAAATGAGACCCAAAGGTGATAGACCTTGATGAGGGACCACTTAGCAAAATGTTGTTGTATGTAGTGTGTTGACAAAGTATGATGAGGACAAGCAAGTGACCTTTTGACTCAAGTTTAGACAAATGTAAATTTAATGCAAGATGTAAAGCAATGATGGACTTTGTGAGACCCAAAGAGTGGTTGAATGCTAGATGAAAACCTGGAGAAACAACCTAGGAAGCTCAAGAATTCTGAAACTGATTGCTCTTGTTTGCTGGACTGTAAAATTTTTCCAATTTGTGAAGTTGTTGGTTGTGACCAAATCTGAATGTTTGACTATTTTTCATGACAAGAGGACATAATGTTGATGAGGACTCAATTTTTGCAAGTGTTTAGACTCAAAATGACTCCAAGAAAAGTGTGTTGTTTGATGTAAAAATGTTTTGCATACACTTGAAGACACAAAAGACACAATGTTTTTCTGTTTGGTCTTGAATGTTTGAATGTTTAAAATAAGTCAAGCACAATTCTTATGGCTGGCCAAGACAATAGTTGTTGATCCCACATGGGGTTTTACCCCCGAGGCTACGCTATTTAGAGCAGATACTTAGATGTTTGACCTCACTGGCTCCACCCTCGGCACTCACTTCTCGGGTCAGTCAAGCATCAGTCCCCATGAAAACTCCCCATGCCGAACTTTGTATCTCTACTAAGAACCGTATGTGTGTGGGCCGCTACCAGAGGTCCGACCTCCTGCCCCAACAACTAGAAGGATTTGGGCTTCTAAAACAAAAAGGTGCTTGTAAGGGCATCCGCTCGTGTGGCCATACATGTGACACTTTTAGCTCTATAAATACAGAAGGCTCCCAGCCGGTAGGGGTTACGCCCTACAACAGATCAAATAAATTTGATCAAACGGGTTTATGGGGAGACATAGTGTCGGTATGAACTAATCAGCACACGTTATCCATAGTTTTCACCATGAATACAGTTGTTTATAGTGGTTCGGAAGAGGTGGGTTTTCCTCGCTACCACTTGGGTCGTTCTCTTCTCACTAGTAGTCCTAATGACCACATAGGAAGACAGGCCCTCTAAAGATTAAACAAAAAGAGCCTATTGCTCAAGACACAAAAGACAATGATTCAATTTTAGTGCACCAATTGAAGTGTTTGCTAGTCTATGAAAACAAGGCATATAATAAAAATCCAAAAACCCTTGCCAAGGACCTGCAACAAATATTTATTAGTAGTTTGTATTGTTTCAAATGATCACCCCTTCCTGCAAGAACACAAGTTAGGTAAATTTTTTATCCAAAAGACTTTGTGAAATAGGGGCCTTCAACAATGCATTTTGTTGACCAATTTAGAGATCTAATTCATCATAAAAAAAGACCACTTGTAAAATTTCAAGAGATTTCCAGAAATATAAAAAAATCCAAAAAAATTGCTAATTTACTCCAAAAATTAATTTTTTATGAAAAATCATAAAAAATTCATATAAAATGCAAAATCGATCCAAAAACTATGATTTTTTTACTGGAGAGTCCTGATGGTCTTCCAAACCTGCATAAAACAATTTCTGCAACAAATCCAAGCAGTTTGTGAGATATGAGTAAAATAATGCAAAACCCTAATTTTCAAAGATCTAATTTTTAGAGAAATATTTTGCATAAAATTTGAAATCACAAAGAATATATCCTATTTATAATTATGAGATATTTCCAAAAATGTAAGAAAATCCAAAAAATTCTCTCATTTACTCTCAAAATTAAGTTTTTATGAAAAATCATAAAAAATTTATATAAATTGACAAAATGATCCAAAAAATCTTAAATTTTTACTGAATCCTTATAATACTTTTCCTAACTTGCACAAAAAATTTTATGTCAAAATTCAAAGCCGTTTGTGAGATTTGATCAAAATAAGGAAAAACCCTAATTTTTAAAGATCGGATTTTTAGGAAAATATTTTGCATCAAAATTAAAATCACAAAGAACAAATCCTATGTATAATTATGAGATATTTCCAAAAATGTAAGAAAATCCAAAAAATTCTCTCATTTTCTCTCAAAATTATTTTTTTATGAAAAATCATAAAAAATTCATAGAAAATAAAAATGTACTCCAAAAATTCTGAATTTTGTATTGAGATCTCTTGATACTTTTTACAACCTGCAAAAAAAATTTGGTGCAAAATTTCGTAGCCTTTTGTGAGATATGATCGAATCTCTTCAAGATCTTGATTTTATGTCCAAAACTCTAGCTACACAAGATTATTCTCCAAATTGTTTTACAAAACAACAATATAGGGTTAGAAAAATCTGCAAAAAAAACACAGATCTAACAAAAATCCATGTCCCACGGGGCATGCCAAAATGTATATGGTGAAAATGGATAACAACAATAACGATATTGAAAGGCTAAATAGATTCAACCACAAAACCCTAGCCTAACAACCACAAAGATCCACCATAACATATGAAGATTACCTAAGACAATGCAAATCAAACGAAATCACAAAGTTTATACCATCACATGTCCAATAGGGTTTGGATCTCCATTCTTCCTATCTCCATTGATCTTGTTTGATATATTTGCTCTCAAATTTCATGTGCACAAGAGCTCAACAAAGAACGGAATGTGGTTGCAAGTAGGATCACCTATGTTCAAAAGCGTAGTGTAGTCAAGTAGTCAAATTGATCAAGTAGTTAGCTAGGGTTTGATAATGAAGAAAGCATCTCCTTATATAGAAGACACTATATGAAATGGAGGGATAAGATTGAGAGGTGTAAAAGAAGGTCGGCTATGATTAGAGGGTAGGTAAAAGAAATAATAAAATAATGAAAGGGGTAGGTAGTGTATGAATTAAGAGATGAATGACATGTGTCATGGGTAGAAAAGGTTAATGAATTAATTAAATAAATAGATTTATTTAATTAATAGAAGAAGTGGGATAATTAAATAAATAAGATATTTATTTAATTTAGGACAAGGCTTATTTAAATAAACAAATGTATTGATTTAAATGAGAAATAAGGCTAGAAGAGGATAAATGAATTAATTAAATAAATAAATATTTATTTAATTAATAGAAGAATTAAGCTTAGATAATTAAATAAATAAAATATTTATTTAATTAGACTGGACAATTTTGGGTGTCTACAGGTTCATACCATTATATATATATACATCATAAACATATGCATTCATTTAGAAATCATCATATAAACATTTGTACTTTACATTTGTTTATCCACATATACATTCATTTTTCACCATATAGATGCATATCCACAAATAAATGATTCATTCATTACATTAACATCATTGCATATCATTATCTCATCATTATATCGACATGAAGCACAAAATTCCTGTCTATGTCATCATAAACATACATCATCATCATGGCATTACATACATAAAGCATTACATCAAACAAATCATACACACATATATAAACCTGCATTCATGTGTTAGTATCCAACATCATAAATCATCATAAAATATGCATATAGGAATCATCTTATAAATGCATACATATACAAGTATCCATCTAAGCATAAACTCATAAAATCACCATTCTGCATAACATCCATACATATCAAAATGCATATCATCAAAATATGGGATCTCCTCATATATATCATCTCATGTATCAGAGTACAATGAAGTCTACAAAATTGTCTACCAAGAGCCATCCAAGACATAGTCCAAAATAACAAAGATAAATACATGCATGCAAAATGCTCTCTCAGATGCCACTCTGACCAGATGCTGCACCACCTTCACCACCTGCTCCCCCACTAGTCTGTGCACCATCCGATCTATCTCTCCGTGGCGGCCCCATCAAACCACCACTAGCTCCTGCACCACCTGACACCTCTCTCCGTCACAGACCCTCCACACCCCCACTGCTCCGCATCCTCTGTGACCGCTCTGACCTGGTATGTCGCATCTGTGTATAGCTCAGTGCTCGCTGACTAGCTAGCACCACCTGCTCATATAATCCCCGCCAATACTCTATCTCCATCTGTGCCCATCCAAATTGTCTCATCACCTCCCCAGTAGGACCCTGTGCTCCTACTCCAACCCGAACTCTCTCCTGCAGCTCCGCTAATCTCTCCACTGCACTATCCCTCTCCCGTAGCACTATAGTCAGCTCTGACTCTCGTACAAATAGCTGCACATCTCTCACTGCAACCTCCACCTCCAGATCCTCCACCCGCGTTTCAGCTGTTGTCAGTCAAGTATGCAAAAGTGCTAGCATATGCTCTCGAGGATCACCACCCCCTGTCGCTCCCTCCCCTGTCTCCATAGGTGCCTCTCCAATGGCTCCCTCCCCTCTGTCCATCAATATCTCCCTCTCCATACCTCGGCCACCTAATCTGACTCCTCCCGGCACCAACAGTCCCTGTGATATCCGCAGTGGCAATCTGCCTCTCCCTCTCCGCTATACCCAACCACCTAAGACACCTAAAAAGCCACCTCCACCATCTCCACCACCTCCACCATCTCCATCACCACCCTCCACCCTCCCTCGTCCACCTATCATCGGTCCTCGACCTCCTCCCCTCCTCCATCTCCCTCCCCTCTCCTCCTCAAAATCAGGAATAGGCTCTATTAGATCTGATATCCACAGAATTGGATGAGCTACCATATACTGCGTATACTCCTCCGATACCCCTGCATCTACCACCCTCGGTCTTATATCCTATGGCCTCGCCTGAAGCATCTAGAACTCTACCAATGCCTGATCATACGGAAGTACTGGCCCCCATGCATATCTCTCTCGGACCACTCTGGTGTACTCTCCTGACCCCCTCGACAATCCTTGTTGCCGCCCGAACTATCTCATCACCCTGCCCAGCACCTATCTCTCTACATCATAGCATGTCCGCCCAATGAGGAATCGGGTCATGAATACGTATGGCAATGCCTCTGCATCATCCTCCCAGGGCTCGCACTCAATATAGGGTCTCCAAATCACTACATCCATGTCATCTAACGCCCGCTGCCACCACTCTAACTTCCCTAGGTGGGGCTGACTCATCATGTCGCTGTACATAAACATATAGGGCTGATCAACTGCTCGAAATCTCAGACTCACTGGATGAGTCACCGGTAAGTGCTCCCACGCCCAAATGTGCAGCAGCGTCACTCCCACTGCCAAGGAGCCTCTCCCACAGTACGCTACCTCATGCAGCTCCTGATACATGTGCGTTAACACACACGGTCCCCAGGCAAATTGGGTCCCCTCTATCATCATCAGCTCTATAACCTGTCCCCACCCAACGGCCAGACCATGCGATCACCTATCCGGACACAGTAGCCCTCCCACGATCCTAGAAAAAACTATTGGCAATGGCTCGTACAACGCCACGATGTCCTCCTAGGCTATGGAGTCATCATCAATGTACACGTCCTCATCGAAGAATCTCTGCACCACTAGAGTCCCCCATGATCTATCATAAGTGACCAGCTCACCCTGAATGGGAATATGCAGGATGCACCACACATCCTTCAGTGTCACCGTCATCTCCCCCTGTGCTAAGTGAAACGTGCACGTCTCACTGTGCCAGCGCTCTGCCAAGGCTTTAATCAAACTGTGATTCATCTGAATCACAGGCATATGCATCACATCATACAGCCCAATCGTTGCAATGCAATCAATCTCAGCCTCTGTCAACCGATCACATAACCCCTATGTAGCCAGATGTCTCTCGCGCAATTGTAACACATGTAGATCCTCCTACACACAGGCATCAATCAATCATCATCAGTTGTTTTGTTTTCAAACTTTCTTAAGTTTAAACCTGGACTATCAACAGATACTTTGATCAAGTATCTTCGGGTCTCAATAGGTAAGCAATCATGGCACACCTAGACTTCAATAGGCATTTATCCTAATGACTTAAGTCTTATCAAGGCTGCTATGGTTCAAAATAACTCTCACTTCACATCCCTATTCATCCATCATTGGCATCGGGAGATTTTTGTTCACACAAACTGAGACATCTATTTTCCTAAACAAAAGCGCTATCTTGCAAACAATAGCGCTACTTTCTACACAATAGCGCTAAACCCCTAACAAAAGCACTTAATCAACCCTACAAAAGTGCTCAAATCACAAAAGTGCTACAACAGCTACGCAATAGCGCTACTTAACATCAAAAGCGCTCAATGGACCCCTCAATAGCGCTACAAAAATAATGGCACTCAAACATGCATACAATAGCGCTCATCTTTGCAAAAGCGCTCAAACAACAACACAATAGCGCCATTGCAGCACAAAAGCGCTAATTAATTGGACAACAGCGCCAAAACATAGTTTCAGCGCTATTGTCCTGACTCAACTTGGACTCAGCAAAAAACATGTCAAAAATGCGTAAAATTCAAAATTTCAAATTTGCGTACCGCTGGTCCGTAGTCCTCTGGCCGTTGGAATCGACGGACTCGCTCAAAACGGTGCTCTGCTACTGGTACCGGCATCTTGACTGTTGCTCGCTCCTCCTAAATATCACTGTCAGAGCTCCGAATTCACTATGGTCGCGGTAACAAATGACCCTGTTTTCACCCCTTCCCCCGATATAAACCCTTCGCCGTCACCATAATTTTCCCCCGCTCACCGCCGTGGTCCCCGTGAACTTCCCAAATCTCTCATTTCTCCATTTTATCTCTGATTTCTTCTATTTTTCACCAGTATTGTTAACTTCTTCTCTTCTATCACCCGGCTAATTTTCATTCTTTTTCGAGAGATCGCCCGATTTTTCAAAAAAAATCGGTCTCTTCTATCACCCGGCTAATTTTCATTCTTTTTCGAGAGATCGCCTGATTTTTCAAAAAAAATCAGCCCATCTTTCGAGGGGGCATACCACCCACTAAATTAACATTTATGGGTCATTTCTTCACACCTATTTTTTTTTCTTTGAAACGATATGATAAACCACACCGTCTCAAAGAGGGGCAAATGTAGTCACATAAATCTGTCCAGTTTAATTAAATGAATATTTGTTATTTATTTGATTAAAAATCCACTAGCCAATAGTTAATTAAATTAATATTTAATTAATTCATCTTCAAACATTCTCCTATTAATTAAATAAATTATTCAATTTATTTTAATTAATTCATTATACCAAATTCACAAATCAATTAAATGAATAAATAATATTTATTTCATTTAATCCCCTATTCCTCTTTTAAATAAATTAAATCAAACATTTATTTAAATCATTTATCCCCCCCACTTGCATTTTCCTACAAATGCAACTTGCACACATTTATTGAAATAAATTAATTTATTTTAATAAAAATCTTATTTTCCCTCACCTACCAAATCCACTTGCAAGCCTAAAACTCCTTCTAGATTCTTCTAACCCCTTCCTAATTAACCTAATCCATCCCCTAATTATTGTCACATTCCTAAGCAACTTGGAGTCACTTCTCAAAGACTTCAAAGTCTTTGAGAAGCATTTAATGCTTTGTGTGTTCAACAATTTAACCTCCAAAGTCTTCCAAGACCACTAATGGCTCTTACATGACCATTTATGGCTCTTACATAACCATTTATGGTTATTTCAACTTGCACTCATGTGTCTCCTCAAGCGTTTATTGTTTTGACCATGGTTATCCCTTTTGCCTTTGTACAAGAGTTTATCCATTGGATAAAATCTTTATTCTTTGAATAAAGAATTTATTTATTCAACTAACCTTGACCTTAACTCCCAAGTTAACTCTCAGGTGATGTCAAGCATTTAATGTTTATTCCCTCTCCTCTCAACCTATCTCACATTGACATTTGTCATCCTGGGATTGGGTTGAAAGCCCTCACATGGATCTCAAGTCATTCAATCCTGACCCTTGTTGAGATTACTCAATGTCAACCATCCATTGCTCCATTTTACCTATAAATAGCTCACATTCCTCATTTTCAAATCTTCAAGCATCCTCAAGCATTTACCATTCATAGTCATAATCCTGAAAAACTTGTATGCATTTAAGCTATAGTGAATTCTAAAGAGAATTTAGCATAATCAACTCATATAATTATTATTTTGGCCTAAAATAAATCATTTTAGCATTATAGCATCTAATATTAGCTTTTATCTATATTTGCATAGCATTTAGAGTAATCATCTACAATCTTGAACCTCCATAAGCATCCATAGTGCAAAAAGCTACTGAGAGCTACACTAATTTGGAACTTGGAGAGGAGAGGAACAAGGGAGAAGGAGTTAAGAACATGTTAAGAGGCATTTGGAGATGCCTTCTTATATTTGTTTCATTTGTTAAATATGTTAGCATGATCTTAGTATCTCTTTTGATATGCCTGCTTAGGTTAATCTTTGGTTGAATAACACTAACATTAATCTTGTTTCTTGTTGTTTTTGTGTGTTATCTCACCACAGGTTTTAATCTAACTTGTCTGTTTTGCAGAGCATCACATAGTAATCATCTGCACATTGTTCTAGATAACCTCGACCATTCTTGGATCACCGCACATCGAATCCTATAACTCATCACGCGGTTTCCACTTCATGCAATGCACTCGCTCATTCCCAAGATAAAACAGTTATCTCTACGCGCCAAAATCACTTTGAAACTCATCACATGCATCATGCATACGTGGTATAATCATCTCCGATCACCATTCGATCCTAGATCAACACAACCAATTCACCAAGCTCCATCAGTTAGGGTTCGGCATATCAACAGGTTAGGGTTACTGGTTGATCTCACTGCTTCAATAGTAATACCGGTTTCCTTCACTTGCTCAACTACCAGTTGCATTATTGCATCACTACCGGTTACAATATAACTCTATTATCAATTACAATTGACATCAATGGCAATATTTATACTTCATTAATTCAATATTCATGCAATGCCAACAGAGACTATCCTGGTTAGTCTTGGTGATCATCTTGGTTTTGACTATGATTCTGATCCGGCATGATCAGATCTCTAGAATCAGTTTTGGATGGTTACTATGGATGGTTATATCCTTTCTATATTCTGTTGGTTCATGATTTGGTGCTTTGGTTGTTATCGCTTTTGGTATTTATCAGTACCAGCTAGCTTCTAGATTTCCCATTTAGCTTTACCAGTAAGAGATATTTTGAGTTTAGGTCAGATGATCTTGGTCCATCTTATAGAATTTGTTTCTATTATGCTGAAGGATCTTTTTTATCATATTCCAAGTGTTTGGTGACTTTGCATTGGCTAGCGTGTTGTTATGGTGGTCCTATTTGGGTCTGGTTAGACTTTCTATGTTACTTCACTAAGGGTTTCTACCGGTTGGTGAAGCGTGTTGGATTTTGGTCTTAGCGAAATTTGCGATGGATGGAATTGTTTGGTTACTTGATTTAGGTCCATGCTATGTAATGTAAATCATAATATTGGTCCGGTGATACCATGTAATGTAATTTTTGTTATTATGGGTTTATGGGTTTAGGGTTTAGCTGACCTTGTCAATAAGGTTGATAATTTGTATTTATAGGTGACTTATTCATGTAATTTAAATATGGATGGTTATGTTTGCATTATCAGAGGAATTTTTATGCGTGAACAAGTGATATATCATTTAGTGAAGGTTTTTGTATTGTAGGGCAAACAATTGCGCTTAACCGAAACTGTATCAAGCATTAGGAGATGTTACTTTCACAGTTCATTCTTTATGGATTGTAGTCCAATGTTTTGTAAGTCAATGATAATTCTTTTTGTGATGAGCAGTGCGCTCTAGGTTGTTGGCCTTTCTGCAAGTGCAGACCCCGTTGTAAATGTTCACAATACTACTGCAGAGTATTCATCTGATTGTGGGTAGGGTTTCCCACCGTGGTTTTTCCCCTTACCGAGTTTTCCACGTCAAAATATTGGTGTTGTGTATACTGAACTTTCATGTTATATTCTTCATTGTGTTGGTTCCTTTGTGCTTCATTTTAATGGTTTTGATATGCATTAAGTTCTAATTTCTGATTGTAAATTGATTCACCACCCCCCCCCTCTCAGTTTACTCCCGGTATCATATATGTCCAACACATACTCTTACCTTCAGTCGTGTGACTTGAACATCCACTATTTATGATCCATAAATATTTCTCCTCCCATGCATGAAGTGTACCTTGTGCCACAAGGGACTTTTGTCTCTTTGCCTTCCAGTTTCTTCTTCCAAACCTTTTTAGAAACACTTTTATGACTCACTAAGTTGTTTCCTTTAATTTATAGCTTATGAGGACTCACAAAATTGCCTCTAAAATTTCTCAATATGTCCAAATTTATTGCATTTATGAAAAATAATATTTAAATGAAATAATGGAGCAAAAAAAATTCTACTAACAAAGATATTTCTTCTTATCGAACATTTCCTACAATCCACAGCCATGTGACCAAAATGATTGCAATTAAAATAATAACTAAAAAAAGAATGATTTAACCTAGTATTGAAACCTTGTCCTCTTGATGCTTGTATGTTGAATCTCCTATTATTCCTCCACACTTGAATGAAGCCATCATTCATCTTCCTAGTTTCTTTAGATGTCACAACTTGTTCAGACTTTGAACTTTTGGAGCCTTTTTCTTTTGAATTCTTCCCACCAAACTTCATAGGTTGTTCAACTATTTTTCCTTTCTATTCTTCTATAAGGTAAATGTTGGTTTTGATATGTGGCGACCTTTGACTATTAATTATCTAATCCAAATTCCCAAAGCTTTTCCCAAACTTCAACTTTAGCTAATTGTTTGCCTTTTCAAAATCTCTTCTCAATCACAGTCTCTACTTCAAGTTTTTCAGATCCTTTGTCTTTGTTTTTGGGAACTCTTTCCTTGGCTCGCTTTGTCTCTACCCCATTAGTATTACATTGTATTTGTCTTCTATGGGGCTGTTTTGTTGTAGTGATCGGTTTGGGCTTAATGTCTTGTTAAGTCTAAATGGATCTTCTTTTGTAAAGGGTTGCAGGTCCCTTCAAAACCTATTTTTACCTTAATCCAAAAGAATCTCTATATCAAAACTTGTTTAACCCTCTTTTCTTCTTCAATTTGAAATTTTAGATCAATGACAATCTTTTTTTCCTTCTGAATATCTAGATACAACTTGTGTTTAGCCTTCACTTCTTTGTGATCCTCTTCATCAACCTCTTTATCTATTTTCTATCACAAAGAAATTCTTCCACAAGATCATCATCATCATCATCATCATCATCATCATCATTTATAAACTTCATTCTAATATCACCAATACGAGTCTACATCGCCTTCAATGGATCCTTTTCACCTTAATTTTGGGAAGTTCCTTGGTCCTCTTCATCAAATGAAAAAACTGTCATTTTCAAAAGAACTTTTTTTATTCTTGTAAAATTTCTTGTTCTTATTGAAACACTTCTTCCCATTTTTTTGACCTTCACTGTTTGAATCTTTATATGGACACTTATCCATAAAATCTCCTATCTCATCGCAATTAAAATATTCGAAAGCCAACTTACCCTTATACTTACTAGACCCAAACAATGCATCTTGTTCAATGTGTCATCTCTTAAGTTCTCTTCTTTCATACCTTCAATAATACATGTTGTATGTGTTGGCAATATGCTGGATTTTGTCAAGTGTTGTCATTGATGTCAACACTGTATCCCGGTTGGATATGGTTATGTTATCCCAGTTGGACCTATCCCGGTTAGACTTGGTGTTTGTCTTGGTTTTAGCTGTGATTCTGATCTGGTGCGATCAGATCCTTGGATTCAGTTTTGGATGGTTATTCAGAATGGTTATATGCTTGTCATATTTAGTTGGTTCATGATTTGGTGCTTCGGAAGCTATCACTTATGTTCCCGGTTGGTATTTCTTGATACCAGTTAGCTTTACTGATTAGCTATATTTGATGATATGGTTAAGTGATTATTGGTCTGGATTATGGAAATGGTTTCTAATGTGCTGAAGGTGCTTCTTAATTGTGTCCCAATTATTTGGTGGCTTCACATTGGCTGGCGTGCTGATTTGGTGGTCCTATTTCGATCCAGTTAGATATTCTGTGTTATTATACCGAGGGTTTCTACTAGTTGGTGAAACGTGTTTGATATTGGTCTTAGCATGATTTCCGACAGATGTAATTGTTTGGAAATTTGAATTAGGTCCATGCTATGTAATTTAAATCATAATATTGGTCTGGTGATATCGTGTAATATAATTTTTTGTAATTATGGGTTTATGGGTTTAGGGTTTAGCCGACCTTATCAATAAGGTTGATGAATTGTATTTATAGGTGACTTATTCATGTAATTTGGATATGGATGGTATTGATGGTTATGTTTGCATTATCAGAGAAAGGTTTATGTGCAAATAGTGATATATCATTTAGCGGAAGGTTGTGAAGGATTTGGTGTTGCGGGGCAGACATTTGTGGTTAACCAAGACTGTATCAAGCATTAGGAGATGCTACTTCCACGGTTCATTATTTTCATATTGTAGTCTGATGTGTTTGTAAGTCAATGAGACTTCCCTTTTGTGATGAGCAGTGCACTCTAGGCGGTTGGCCTGAGTGCAAGTGCAATCCCCATTGTAATTATTTCACATACTGCTGCAAAAGTATTATCTGATTGTGGGTAGGGTTTCCCACTGTGGTTTTTCCCTTTACCGGGTTTTCCACGTCAAAAATATTAGTGTTGTGTGTATTGTGCTTTCATGCTTTATCTTTCATTGTGTTGGTTTCTTGTGCTCTGGTATAAAGTTTATAATCTGCATTAACTATTATACTTGTGAGAAAATAGATTCACACCCCCCCCCCTCTCAGTTTTCTCCCAGTATCATAATTGTCTAACAGTATGATGTGTCGTCCCATTTTTCTACAATCAATGCAAGTCATTTTTATTCTATTGTTGCAATTCATGACAATGTATCCTCTTCATTTTTTGCCACCTTCATCATCTTCATGTCCTCTAATGGACTCACTTATACTGCAACACTATTACCTCATTCTTCTAACTTCTACGTTCATGGAATATCGGACCCTCTAAGTCCTCTACTATAGTTTCTTTTCTTTAGCATAAAAATGAATAATTTTGTGCATTACCTCTTTCTTTGTCATTGTTGTAACATCTTCTTCCCTCTCAACCACTATTTCTAATACATTCACTTTCTCCAAATAGATCTTAACCAAAATTATAATTTCATCGTCTTTATCCTTCTTTAAATGCACAATTTTACTTGCAAAAAGTTATTATTAAAAAATAATGGGATTCAACTTTACCCATCTTATAATCTTCTTCATCCTTCTTTGTTCTCTCAAATTCTACAAGCTTTGGAACAATTGGAAAATATCCCTTCTCCTTCCTTAACTCTTTCATAAACTTATTTTTGAAAACCAAACACACCTTTGGTTTGTCTTCATTTTCCTCTTTTGTGTTCTTCAATGGATTCAAATTATGTTATTTTTCATCTTTTTCTATAGTGTATATATTTAATTCACCATTATGAACAGCTTGTCTATCAAATTTCCATGATCATTCCAAAAGTATATGGCACGCATTTTTTGGCACATATCACACATAACTTCATCTTTGTAATTACCAATTGAAAAAATCACTAAAAAAAAATTCATTTACTATCAAATGATGCTTCTTTTGCAACCACAAAACTCAATATAGGCTAGGATGTTTAGTTCTCAATTTTAACTTGTCTACAATCTCTTTACATATTTTATTATTGATGTTATCACTGTCCATAATGAATTTGTAGCATTTCCCACTTACCTTGCACCTTGTTCAAAATAAATTGCTTCTTTGAATTCGTTTTGGTTTCTCCTTAATTGGATTTATCAAAATTCTTTGCAACATTGATGACTCCAGCTTTAGGATCCTCTCCACATGCCTTGGTAAAGTCTCAATTCAATTTTTACCTTGTGCTACATGAACTCTTGTTTCTTTTCATTTTAAACATGTGCTACATGAACTTTTGCTTCTTTTCATTTTCCACTGTATAATTAAATTTTTGAATATTCAAATGTACAATATCTTGCTTCTCCACATTAGAAACATGTACCATTGGATCCTTTTCCTCTACCTCTACCACAAGAATAATTCTTCCTCCTATAGAAAAGTCTCCTCTTACTTTGCCTTCTAACATGCTTGCATGACATGTGCTTTCTTCCCCTTTCTCATTTTGGTAACCTCTAACATTGCTAGACTATTCTCTTCCATGTGAAAACCTAACTCTATCTTGGGAGCTATTTTGTTTCTTTGTGTTCAATGTTTCTTCTACCTTTAAGGAATATTGGTATGCTTCCTCTACATTATGCACATTGTTCAAACTCATTTCATCTTGACTATATATGTGTAACCATTCAAACACCTTGAAACTTGTTCAACATCATCTTCTACATGGCTAGGTCTTATTCTTAATTCGTAGAAGTCTTCAATATATTCTTCAACACTAGTCTCTCTTCGCTTCAAATTTTATTTTTTTCTTAACAGAGTTATGTGATAATTTACCAACAACAAAAAAATATTTCCATCACCATTCAATCCCAATATTTACTTCTCTTTCCTATATATTGTCTATTTGTATGTAAATGATCCCACCATATGGATGCATGACACTTCAATTTGGTGCATGCGTATTTGACCTTTTCATCTTCTTTAGTATTATCACAATCAAAATATTTCTCCATTTCAAAGTTCCAATCATGTAGTTCATATGTGTTTAGACTTCCTTTATAATTTAGGGGATCATATCAAGATCTAGAATTAATCCTTGTTATTGCTCTTAAAAATCTCTCTTCTCCTTGATTGATCCCTAGTTGATTCACTTCATCACCCCCTTCAAAGGTTTGTTCTTTTTTATCATCACTTGTATCCTCTATGTGAACTCCTCTTCTGTGGGTCGTCTCCATTGTATCTATCAACTTGTAATATCTCTCAATACTTTTGCAAGTTTTAGATCCATACCTCTACGTACCCTACCTCTGTGGCCACACCCTTTGTATGCCATGTTCAATACACTCTTTAATCTTAGGTCTTCTTCTCTTCTCATTCACCCACAACACTAACTCTTAGGGTTTTTTTCAACACTATATTCATAATCTGACTCTAATACCAATTAATGTAATTCAAATTTCATGTGTCTTGCCAAACCAATAAAATTTGCAACAATTAGAACATCAAATTTGTTGCTCCAAACATCAAATTTAAATAATTTGTGGCACACCAAAATAAGGATTTGTAAATAAATTATTTTTAGTATGTTACCCTCCCTTAATTCTCAATTGTTAAGTTGAACAATTCTTGGCAGTGTTCCTTAGAGTGAAGCCTTGTGTAAAGTTTAGTTATATGTTGAGTCATAAATTCTTTGAACTTGAACCTTTCTGTTGAACTCATCCAAGGTACAAAGTTCAGGTTCAAGCGGTCTTGTCACTCTATGGTCATATCTTTAGTAACGTTTTATCGGGTGCATCTTTGAACTTGAACCTTTGAATCATCTTTGAAGAAAGTTCAAGGTTCAAGGTTCAATATGTGTGAGAGTGGAATTTGGTCCGAAGTCTTATCTTTAGCAAGGTCAGTTGTATATTTTTATACTAGTTCCTCGGTAGACCATTTTGGTTTTGTTGAAGTTGAACCCTCGAACCACCATTGAAGTTCATGGTTCGAGGTTCAACATCGGATGAATGCAGCTTTAAGCGGAAAAGGAAAGCATCATGTTGGCGGGTGTTTTGAAAAAAGAATATTCTAAATTTAAAGAGAACTCGAGATAATAAGTCGTGAGGTGTACTATATTGCATGGTAATCATGAAGAGGAAGGAATAAGCCGAAAAAATAATGAGATGTCAAGAAATGGTCTTTTCAGAGTAAGAAGGCATGGATAAGTAGTCAATTAATCCTGAATGAATCATGTGAGCAATTATCTTGCCCTTACTTGAGTTTTTTTTTAAATCATTTCTCTTAGTTGCCCATTTCATAATTAAGCAAGTGTTGGATGCTACGCATGGTGACTTGACCTCTATTTTTGTAGTCCAAAATCCTCTTTCAAGGTGAGTTTTGTTCTTTTTCCCCTCATCCTCGTCATTCCATGTATTTTGGAGCTCTATTAATTTTTTTTCTTGCAAAGTTTTTTATTTACCTCTAAGTCCTGTGTAGAAACCCAAGATGAAACCGACATTGCCTTAAATTGACCAAAACTCAGGGCTAGTTTGTTCACACCCAGATTTAGGTGATACTTTCCTCCTGTCGGTAGATTTAGAGGAATTTCATGAGAGAGTGCGGGATTCTACAAAGTCCTGTCTCCTATAGAAAATAATTGATAATGGGTTAATAGAAATGACAGGTTTTCCACTAGTCGTTCCCTATCCAAAATTAGTCCAAGAATGTATGAACCACTATGACCCTGTTCAAAGGAGCATCCAAACCGCAAATGGTGAAGTTCTGTTGAAAGTGAATCAGGAAACCATTGCTGCAGTCATGAAGATTCCTAAGAAAGAACGGTATGAAGACTGGACAATGTCTAAGTCACAGGGGTTGTTTTCCAAAAAGAAGACAATGTATTGAAGTGTTATTGCCTGGAACTGGTTATTGAAGATTCAAAAGGGTGGCTCTCATTTACCTAGACTATTAACCAGGGAACATTTGATTAGAGATGTATGGGATATTGTCATTTTGCTTCATAGGGTTAGAGGGAATCAGATGGCCTTCTTTTGGGAAGATTGGATGTACTTCTTTGTTCAAGTTATTTTAGATGATGGGAGATACATAGATTAGGCGGAATTAATTGCTGAAAGGATGCATGAGAATTTAAGTTGTGTTGGTAACAAAAATTTCTATATGTCATCTTACCTCATATACTGTTTAGTTTGCACTCACCAATGGGTTGGCTTATATCATGAAAATTGGCGAAATGACATGAGGATATATGACCATCGCCCGCATTTGCAATAGAACAGAGCCACTGAGAATTATCACAAGCTTCATGATGTTTTCTTTGGGAGACTGGTGTTTGAGTTGAAAGGGGATATCCATAAAATATTGACCGAGGAAGCCATGCAGTTTGTAAGCACATATGGGAGCTTCTATATTCAGTTCTCCAGATTCACTTATTTGAGGGTTGGTGGTTTTGAAGGTGAACCATATAAGTTGCCAAGATATGTCTTTGACAAGCAAGTTTTAATTGAAGTGTGTAGGCAACTTGCTCATATAGATAATAAATACAAGGTGAAGCACCAGACAAGAGTTTCTTTCCCCATTGAGTTGACTTATTACACCTGTAATAATGTCTCGGATGCCCTGAATTTAGAATTGGAGTTCAAGAAGCTCAACTTTTAGTTGTATACTCCCAGAATAGATTTTGATGCTAAGGGGTTTGCAGCAGCCCACCTTACACTTAGGAAGGATTTTCAACATATACCAAACCTATAAGACTTTTGGGTGGATTGCATGGATGAATATGAGGTTCTAAGAAGAGATCACTTAAGACTCTCAGTACAACAGATTAGGAATTATGGTCTGATGATGAATACTGCAAATATTGTTGATGATGAAAGTGATTTTCTTGATTCCCAGTTTGTTGATGATAGGCAGAAGGGGGTAATTTCATAAATAGATTGGGGAAAGAATGAAGAGGAGCATATTCAAACTAGGATGTTCTCGATTATCCGAAGAATAGAAAAGTGGCTTAGAGAACAGAGACTGAGCAGAAGTTCAACAAAAATTTCAACCTCTCCCACTAAATCCCTGGTTTCTAATCCCCTTGTTCCATCTTGTGCAGGTCCTTCCAGGAAAAAGGAGAGGGGTGAGTGGGTAATAAAAAGAGTATAGAGCAAAGAGGATTTAACAATAGGTAGAATCACTCATTCTAGAACTAAGAGCAGAAGAAAATCATCCCCTGCTGATACAATAGTTGATCTTGAGACCGCACCCGACATGGATATTTCTTTTTCAAATCCAAATATGGGAGGACAGGATTTAGATGATGAGGGTGACAGTCAACAGGTAGGCGAAGCCCTGAATGTGGTCACTACCTTAGTAGTGAGGGATCAAAAGGAGGAAGAGACTGGTTCAGACAAATCTCTCACAACCCCAGGGCCAACATGGTTGGAGAACACATTAACTAGTAAGAAAAGGAACATTATTCAAGTATCTATCCCGGTAGAGGATATGGTTAGTAAATGTCTGGGAAAGGTTTCCAAATCCAAAAGGCTAAACACTATATCAAAAATTGATTTTGAGAAAGATACAGGTAATTGGACTACGGAGATTTCTCGCCCAAAAACTGATGAAACAATGGTTGATCCGACAAGTAAAGATTTCACAGTGGAAAAGTGAACTTAGGAGCAGGAACTCACACAATAGATGCATTACATTTGGAAGTTTCGACCAAGAAGATGTTGAAAAGATCCTAGAAGGATGAAAAAGATAAGTCTGAAATTAAAGAGATAATGAGAAGCATGGCAGAATACATTGAGGCCATCAATAATCCTAATCCGCAGCCCAATTCTCAGACTCCTACATCTTTTGACCCTAAGTCCCCTATCAATCAAAAAACAATTGAGCAAATTCAAAAATGCAGATTAATGACAGACGTTGTTGTGGACTGGCTAGACGAGATTCAAAAAGTAGGAGGGAAATATTTTGTGGACCTGAGTAAGGTTCATGATGATGTAAACACGGTAACAAAGGAATTGGAGAATGAAATTGTCAAATGGAAGAATGAAGAAGTTGAGGGAGTGAAAAGGGTAACTCGGATGAGAGAAATATAGAATTATGGTGTAATGAAGTTCTTTTCAGAGAAGCCAATTCCTCCCTTGGATAAAAATATTCGATACGTATGCCAACGAAGTGTAGAATGGAGAAATGTGTTGGTGAGATAGGCGTATGAAGAATCTGCAAAATTAGTGAATCAGCTTGCAAAATCGGTATCTTCCATGCACAATGAGCTTCGTTGCGTTGGTTTGAAGTGTTTAAAAGATGATGGAAAAACTCTAGAAACAGTTGAGGTCATAACAAGGTCGTTAGAAGAGAAAATCAACCACATCAAAGAAGCCAAGGGCTTGGTTTCAAATGACTTGAGCCTCATGTCTAAAATAGAATCCCTTCTTTTCTTGTGCATTCAGAACCTAGATGAGCATTCAGATAAAGTAGTGCAAATACACCGCGAGAAGGAAGTATGGAAGCAAAGAATGCAACACGTGGGGCTACTACATAGCACAATCATTCAGCACTTTGTCGTTGCTTACGCGGATTGGAAGAAGAAAGCAGTTATCAAAATTGCTTTGGAATGTTCTATGTTGTGATGTGTCTTTTCAATTGTTAGCTGTGAAAGCAGATTGATTTTTCTGTTTAAATAGTGGTTTTCTCTGGATTCGCGGGGTGAAAATGGTTTGTTTTCCGTGTTTCCCGTATGAACTGTTAGCCAGGTTGTGGCTGTAAAAATTGATTTACTTCACTTTGATAAGGTTGGAGAAATTTTGGTGGTGATATAGATTAGAAGACTTTATTTCTTATGAATGTGTTGAATTTTCAAGGAAGACTTTTTATCAGTGAATAGAATGCTACGTATTCCGCAGCTTTCAAATCTGTGTGTTTCAACGTGAACAGAAAATCTCTGTTGAGATATATTCATTTATGCAGCATTTGTTGCTTCTTTGGTTATTCCACTTTCATAAGTTTGTGAATGAATTTAATAAGTAGTTCTATTGTTAATTTTGCATACATGTTATGATCCCCCTTGTCCTGTGAGACATGAGCGAGACTCGATCAGATCCATGTTAAGAGGAAATTTTCTGAGAAGTGAAGCTATTTTGGTTGTAAGTCTATGAGTTTACATATGTAATATTTATCTTCGTAGCATTTATGTGGTGTTGACTTATGAATGGGAATGCCTTTACTCACTTTTTGGTTAAAAGTGAAGTTAGAATTGTGTATGTTAAAAAAAAAAATCATTGAATATCATATGGGAAGCTGCACCTTATGCAGAGGGTAAATTATTAATAAATTTACCCAATTGTTGGTTCAATTTGTCTTTCAACAAATAAGAGTAGCACGAATCAATCATCATAAAATTAAGACAGGACAAATCTATTAACTAACATAATATTATCAAAATTTTAATGGCGAAACATTTACACAGAGAAATCTATAACTTCCATTATATACATATTCACTGGTTTTATTTCTCTTTCCGATGTGCTACCTATCCTTTGTGTGCACCCTTCAATATTTTGTGTTCTCTTTTTTTTATTTCCATTTATTATCCTTCCTTATTCCCTTGCATGACCTTTCCCTCTCTTTTGATTCGCGTAGCTTCTTCTTGTCTCCTTCACATGACTTCCTCTTATGTCCTTCATGCGGCCTCTATTCTCTTGTTTATATTTGTGCACATTTTTATCCCTTTCTATTCTTTAACTTTACAATGCACCACTCTATCTCTACTTTTGTCTTCTTTTTCTCCTACGCAATGCCTCTTCCCTTTTCATCTTCCATTTATTCTTTGTCATCTCCTCTTCTACGCCTCTTCCCAAAATACCACACATTATTTGTTTTATCTAGTGTTGCCCCTCTCTTTTCATTTTTACCTAGAGGTGTTGAATCCCAAGTCATTGGCAATTATTTTTACTTCTAATCAATTCTCTTGCTGCTTGACAAATGGTGCCTTGCGAATTCTCTGAGCTTACAATAAGGGAATGCTTGCAAAAAAAATATATATATATAAAGTTCTCTAAAGATGTGTCTTTAAAACATACGCTCTTATTTCTTATTCACTTTCAGGTCACACTCATATTCATACATTTTTTGAAGATTTTTAAAAACAATAACAAAAAATTAAACTTGTCAAGGAAAAGCAAAAAATAATAGTTTATTAACTAAATAGGAAATTCGTTAAATCTAAATGTGATGCAAGATTATGGACATCTCCCTTTGGATACTCCTACATTAGTTTGTCTTCCCAAATGTTAGACCATTTTTAGCTATTAGATGCTTTTCTATAGCTAGTTATGCTTTTTTGCTTAAGTTCACTTGGGAGTTCTTGCTTCTAGTTGCTTTTGTTGTGCACCAAGTTTAGCTTTTTGTGCATCTAGTTTACCTAGAATTGAGGTTTTTTTAGCTCTTCATGCTTGCACTTTAGTGCTCCTAAATTTAGCTCAGTGTTTTCTTTATATGTACCTCATTGTACAATTGTAATTCATTCGGTATTCTTTGCTTTTGAGTAATATAGCATTCATTTGTGCAACTCTCATTTGTGGAAATTGTTTCGTTTTCCATTTAATCTAGTAAATTCTTGTACTGTGAAATTCAACATAGTATCAGAGTGTGAATTCGACAAGCCATTTCTCAAGCCTTGAGGGTTTTCTTACTCAGAAGCATTGTAGGATCATGTAGATTTGAATTTTTGTGGATTTGGAGGTGGGCAAAAATTTTATCAGCTTTGGAGAAAAATAGGCCACACCATTGTGTCTACAACATCAAAAAACCATAAGATTGATTATCGTTTTGTCAAAATCCGAGCAGTTGAACTTTGGGGTCAAATTAGCTGATGGCACATTTTTTGAGGTGAGTTTTGCAGGCAGCTAAAAAAATTGGTCAATTTGAGGCAAAATGGATGTCAGCATCGTGCTTAGAAGGACCAAGAATCCTAAAATTGCCTATCAAATCGTTGAAATCGAAGGTCATGGAAAAAAATTTGGTGGTACAAAAATTCATACTATACTATATGGATCCATATGTCGTACAGACCCAAACCACCCCTTGCAATACATGTGCAAGTCTGATCATATTCTCCTTAGCCCCTTTTCTTTTTAAAAATTTTACAAATTTTATTAAAAAATTCACAATTTAAAACAAGGGGTGTGTTTAAATTGGCAAATTCAAAGCTTTTTTAAAAAATAAAGCATAAGTCAAATCATGGGTACAAAGTATTGTGTAGGTAACATCATCATTATCTTTTTTAATTTTTGGTGGGACCTAAAAACAACAATTTGCTAAAATTAGTAAAGCCCTCTATATTTAGTCCTCTATCTTTAGTAGGAGAATTTCAATAAAATCTTGGACAGAATATTCTAGGTAGGAGAATATTATTTTGGCAAACTGATTTTTTTCAGCAGGGCTAATTTTTTCTAGTGACAAGGAAAATTTTGTTGACATCAAAAGTTTACCAATTTTACCCTATTTGCCTCTCCAATCCCTAAATACCTACGTTTGGTTTTTTGGCCATAAATTGCACATATGGCATTTGTTTTTTAACTTTTGCATATCGTCAAAAAACTAGTTCTAGCACTAATCTGCTCGTTCTGGTGGTTTTATCTAATTCTGCTATAGGCCTCCAAAGTTATACTTGGTTTTTCACTTTTTAGGCCATTACATAAGCATACAGACTCCATTTTTTTACTTCCACATATTGTCGAAAACCTCTCAGAATCCTTTATTCAAATCTTCAAGTATATTTTCTAAAAAAATATTAGGTTCTTAGTATTTTTAGATGAAGTGATTTCTTAATTTTAATCTTTGTCATCATCCCAATTGCACTAGAGTTTGTGTTTTTTTGTTGTGGGGGGTCATTACAAATGAAAGGAGAACTACATAGGGAATGACACAAATAAGAGAAGAGATGATAGAGATAAGCAAAAGAAATTTTTTTGTTCTACAAAGGCCTACTCATCCGAAGAAGAAGATGGTGAAGAATCAAATGAAGAATCCTTGTTCCAGGCTATAGAAGCAAAGAATAATGAGCAATCTAGAAGTCCAAAAGATGTGAAGAACAATGAGAAACCAGTGAGTGTGAAGACTGCAATGCATGCAAAAGTGAAACCAAGAGCATGGATCATTGACTCTGGATGTTCAAATCATATGACTAGTGATAGAGGTAGGTTTATTAACCTTGAGAAGTATGATGGTGTATCAGTTAAGTTTGCAAGAGAGGAAGTTGCACCTATTTGTGGAAAAGGAAGCATCTATATTGATGGTAAGCATAAAATTGATGATGTTTATTATGTTAAAGGTCTCAGACGTAATATGTTGAGTGTGAGACAGATGTGTAATAAAATCTATAAGGTCATATTTCATGGGACCAGATGTGAAATTAGGAAACCAGAGTCTGAAAGACTAGCTGCAGAAGGTTTTAGAACTAACGGAAATGTTTACTATGTGAATGATAACAGTGAATCTAGTTGTTTGTTGGCACAAAGCAGTGAATGTTGGTTGTGGCACAAAGGATTGGAACAAATCAACTTATATAATATGGTGAAGATTATCTCTAATCATGTTGTGAAAGATTTACCCATAATTATCAAACCTGCGGATACTGTGTGTAGGGAATGTCAGTTGGGAAAGAAAACAAAGAGGAGATTCAAAAATAAGGAGTATGCTACTTCACATTCGTTGGAGTTGACTTATACAAATCTGTGTGACAAGAGAACTAAGAGGAGAAAGGTATTTTATGTTACTAATAGATGATTACTCTAGAATGGCATGGGTTACTTTCTTGAGAGGAAATTATAAAGCATTAGATAGATTTAAAGTATTCAAGTCAATGGTTCATAATCAAATAAATGGTAGAATCAAATGTTTGAGGTTTGATAAAGGAGTTTATACCAAATGAATTCGATAATTTTTGTGAAGAACGCGATATTAGAAGGCATTTTTTGCTTCGAAGACTCCTCGGCAGAATGGTGTAGATGAAAGGAAAAATAGGTTTATTGTTGAGATGGCTATAACTATGTAAAAAAATGATAACATACCTAATGTGTACTGGAAAGAAGTTGTGCATATTGTTGCTTATCTTGTTAACAGGGTATAGATCAGAGTGAGTCACACAAAAACACCTTATGAACTTTGGAATGGAAAACCTCCTACAGTTAAGTACTTTAAAATATTTGGAAGCAAGTGCTACATAAAGAGAGATGAAGAAGATCTAGGAAAGTTTGATGCAAGAACATATGAAGGAATATTTTTTGGATATTCTACAAATAGAAAGGCTTACCAATGTTACAATAAGAGGTTGAAGAAGATTATGGAAAGTACAAATGTAAAAGTTTTAAAAGAATGGAATTGGACTAAGATTACATCTAAACCTGAGATTGAGATAGTGTTTATACTAGTTGATACAGAAAAGAAAGTTGATCTGAAAGAGGAAAATACTAATATAGAAGAACATGAACAAGCTCCTAAAACACCAAAAAAGTATGTGCAAAAGAACCACTCAAAATATCATATCATTAGAGACAAGACCAAAGGTGTTCAGACAAGAAGAAGACTTGCAGGATCCAATGAACAAGTGAATTATTGTTTCCTATCTCAACTTGAGCCAAAGACTTGTGTGCAAGCCAATAAAGATGAGAAATGGATAAAAGCAATTGAAGAAGAGCTAAGTTAGAAAGAAAATAATCAGACATGGGAACTAGTACCCAGACTGGTGGACAAAAATGTGATAGGAACCAAGTGGGTGTTCCAAAACAAGATGAATGACGATGGAAAAGTCACTAGAAACAAGGCAAGATTGGTCTACAAAGATTATTCACAAGTTGAAGGCATAGATTTTGAGGGGATAATTTCTCTAATAGAAAGAGTGGAAACTATAAGAATGTTCCTTGCATTTGCAGCTCATAAGAACTTTAAGGTATATCAGATTGATGTCAAATCATCTTTCTTTAATGAAGAACTTGAGGAATAAGTATACATTGAACAACCGGATGGGCTTGAGCTATCAAAAGATCCTGATATAGTTTGCATATTGAAGAAGGCATTGTATGGATTCAAGCAAGCTCCTAAAGCTTTAGGTAGGGTTGTATAGGTATTTGTTGCAATGGAATTTTAGAAAAGGTACTACAGATAGTAATCTTTACTTTAAAATTGAAAGTGACAGACTTTTGATTATTGTTATGTATGTTGATGATACCATATTTGGAGGAGATGATAATGTGTGTAGGAAGTTTGCAGAAGAGATGTAAAAGGAATTTGAGATGTTTATGATAGGTGATCTATCATTTTTCTTTGGTCTTCAAGTTACCCAATTAGAAAAGGACATTTTTATTTCTCAAGCCAAGTATATCAAGGAGATGTTAAAGAATTTTGAGATAGAGAATTCTAAACCAAATGCAACCCCTATGACTATCGGTTGTAAATTAAACAAGGATGATGGATCTCCAGATGTTGACCAGAAAAGGTATAGATCTATAATTTGAGGATTATTATATTTGACAACTTCAAGACCATATATTATGCAGGTTGTTTGTTTGGTGGCTAGATATCAAGCTAGTTCTACACAATCACATGATCAAGCAGTGAAGAGGATATTCAGGTATTGAAAGGGACTATGGACTATAGGTAATGGTATAAGAAGGATGATGATTTCACATTGAAAGCATATACAAATGCTAATTGGGTTACATGTGCAGATGAAAGAAGTACAAGTGGTGGTACATTTTTCTGGGGAGACAGATTAGTCTCTTGGTTGAGTATGAAATAAGACTCGGTATCAATATCTATTGCAGAGGCAAATTACATTGCAGTAGCATCTTGTTGCACTCAGGTCATATGGATGAAACAAACTCTATAAGATATCAATATAGTGTATGATGAAGCAATTCCTATTTTTGTGATATTACAAGTGCTATTAACATTTCAAAGAATCTTGTAATGCATTCAAGGACCAAATGTAATACAATTTGGTATTATGAAGTCAGATTGGAGTATGTACTTACTAAGGAACAAATTGCAGATATCTTTACTAAGGTGTTGGCAAAAGATACTTTTGAGTATCTTCAATAGAAGTTGGGGGTCATTGCCTCTCCTTTTTTTAAATTAGATGCATTCAGATGGTGCATCTATCCAGGGGGGTATCTAAAGTTCATCTTTTTCTACTAGATTGATGCGGTGGCTTCTCTTAAGGGGAGTAGTGAGTATTGCAGTTATCAGAGTTTATCAGTAAGAGAGAGAGTTCAGTAGAGTGCCCTTTGTCTTTGATGTCAAAGGGAGATTAGGAGAGAGATAGAGTGCCCTTTGTCTTTGTATGTACTCTTTATTGTTGGTGGTGTTGCCATCAATGACAAAGGGGGAGAGTATTGGAACTTAAGTTGTTGTGTTGTGTTGTCATTGATGTCTATTTGTCTTGTGTTTCATTGATGTCACTATGTGTTGCAGATGGTATAGAAGTGAGTGTTTTGGTATTGCTGCGTGGTCTAGTGAAGATGTTGAAGTGTTTTTGAAAGGTTGGTGTAGTAGAAATTTCAATATGCAGGAAACAATACCTATATAGGAAAGAGCTTTTAATACCTCGGTGGAAGAATTATTTGCATTCCTCTGGTATGTGAAGATTATGGAGTGCAATTTTGGATATAATGTTTATGATCCGTGTATGTTGCACTATCTTGCAAGTCCTCTATTTCTCAAACAATAGAGTTGGTTATTGTTGTTTCTGACAATGAGGTTGTTTGTCGGAACTAGTTTGAGCAATGCTTGATGGATTTTGAATATGTGGATTCAAGTGTTGCAATTTAGAGGATATTCAGTTTTTGGGTGATGATTTGATTGGAAATTGTAGCTATGATGTTTAGAGTTCATTGTTGTCAGCTGATCTGTTTTCCAGTTGACTATGGTGGTGTATCTTACTTAGATCATATTCTTTTGGTCTGGGTTTGCTTTGGAGAATGAGTTTGATTAGTTTTTTGGGTCTCACCATGGCATGTGGAGATCTGCATTGTGCAATTTGCATTGGAGGATAGTTTTTGGTCGACTACTTAACATGCTTTAATATTTATCTACACATTTCATTTGATGTCGACCTTAGAGGATGTGTTAGCATGTGTGGTTCATTAGAATCATTTGGAAAGGATGTGTTGTGATGTATTTGAGTATCTCTAGGAGAGGACCAAAATGGATATTTAATATTTGGGTGGTCGAATTTATGTAGTATTTATTATTCTATGTGTGTTTGACCTTATCAAGGGTTGTAATGATTAATCTTGTATATAAAGGAGTATAGATGTGTGAGTGAGGGCATGGGATGTGTATGAATTGACAAGTGGATGTGAATTATTTGTAAGTAAATTTGGTGTTGGAGATGTGTGAAAGTTTGTTGTGAAGAACATTGATGATGATATATTGAGTATGATAGTGATCAAATATAGTGTTCGAAGTCATATGTGTTTGTCATGATATTGGTCTCTTGATATAGTGGTTCAAGGACAATTTTATGGTCATGAGATCTTGTTCTTCTCAATTCAACTTTTCCTTTCTCTGTCAAAAGACAATGAGTCTCTTGACCACATCTTTCTATATCTTGCCCTAAGATAGTGTGTCGTAGTTTTACGTCATTTTAATCGTGCCCTAAGGTTGTGTGCCTTAGTTTTTTATGTCCTCTCAAGGGCAGTGTGTTTCAAATGCAACATTGTAACAAATTATTTTCATATTGTGAGAGTGATTTGCACTATGATTTTTCCCTACTTAGGGTTTTCCTCATAAATTCGATGTTCATGTGTTTGTTATGTTTTGTGTTTTCATGATTTATTATTGTTGAAGTTTAAAGATCAGAAATTAAGTATTTTGACGTCTGAACAAATTCACCCCCCTCTGAGTTTTGTGGTGTGCTCAATAGGATGTTGTCCTTGTGGGGTCTATATGAGGCCTTCCTTTTTAGCAGTTCAAGTTTTTTCATGTATTGCATCTCTTGCTTTTGCAGAGGGGTTTTTTTCCATGTGATTTTTCTCCTTTTCTCACTTAGAGAGATTTCTTTGGTTTGTACATGGGTACCTAATCAATCCTTTTGTTGTTAGGACCCATTTCTGCATTCATGCATTTAGAAGTTTTTACTCACCCTAAGTTTCACTTAAGTGGGGTTGTTAGAGCATATTTAGCTATTAGTTGGCTTTTTACAACTAATTATACTTTTTTTCTTTTTTTCTTTTTGTCTTTTTTTTTTTTGTTTTTTTCTTAAGTTCACTTAGGAGTGCTTACTTCTAGTTGCTTTAGTTGTACACCTAATTTAGCTAGAGTTGATCTTTTCTTTAACTCCTCATGCTTGTACTTTAGTTTTCCTAAATGTAACTCATTTCTTTCTTTATAAACACCTCATTGTACGATTATAATTCATTTTCTATTCTTTGCTTTTGAGTAATATAACGTTCATTTGTGCAACACTCATTTGTGGAAGGTGTTTTGTTTGTCATTTGATCTTGCAAGTGCTTTTGTTACAAAATTCAATAAATACTTGATCCTATTAGCGTGCATCTCAACATATACCTTAATAGTAGTATTAGATAATAATGATAAATCTATTTAATAGAAATATTTTTATCGACGCTGCAAATAAATTATCATTCATTTATTGAAACAATTTCATTCAAAATGTCAAAAAATAGAAATGCTATGGGTTTTTTTGTCTCTCTCTATGTGCTTGTTCAATTCCTTCTATCAATATGTTATTGTTTGAGGTATTAGATGTGTTCAATTGATATTTTTTAGTGTTTAAATGTATTATAAAGGAGATTAAAAAAGAATTCACTCATAATTAAAATATATCATCTTGGTTATTGTATGCTTTCTTTTTATCTTGGAATATTCTTTTTAAAATGAGGCTAATTCACCAAGGGTCTGACTAAGGATAATGTGGGCCTCATTGTTTAGCAAATTCTTAAAAAAAAAATTATAAACATCACATATTCTTGATGCAAATTCAAACATCAAAAATCAAAGTGAGTAGACTACAATAATTTGCATTCTATTAGATAAGGTTTATGATTTTGAAGTTAAGGTCAGCACTAATGTTGATCAAGTGTACAATTACAGAAGTGGCCCCTATATAGTGCACAATCATAGTTATAGGTTAGTAGTGAGAGAAAAAACCAAGAACCTCTATATAGTGCACAATCATAGTTAACAATAAGAGAAAAAACCAAGAACTTTGGTGAATGATTTTTTTTACATATGAATGGAGGCAAAATCAAAGCTATAAGGATCCACACATCTAATTTATCTAGTTATTTACATTTGTTTAAACATTTTTTTAATGATTTCTGATAATCAACCACAAGTCCTTTATCTAGGTTAATTTGTTTATTAATTGAATTCTTTTAATTAATTTGTCTAAATAATTAACGTAAGGTATGATAATTTCGTTACATTTTTGTGAACCTTTCTTACAACCCTTAAGAGATTCCTCCTTAGTGTTTATTCCTTCTACACTTGGGTTTTAGATCTTTTTATTATTACATTTCTTGAAAATTTTAATAGTTTTTGAATTCATCCTTTATCATGCTTTATTATTCTATTTTAGGGTTAAGACAGATTTTCTTTGTTATTTATTTGATTCCCATCAACCCAACCTTGGTTTATGCATTCTTATTCTTTTATTTATTATATATTATATATTATCACAATCCATTGTCCTAAACCTTTACTCATGCATGTATTACCAAATTTGATGTGTTCCTACACTTGATTTTCATGTCTTTATATCCTTCACTTGATTTTCTTGTCTGAGAGGATCTCAAGGAAGGTCTTTATGTTAGTGTTGCTTCATCATGTTTATAATCTTTCCTATTTCGTAGAGTTGGCTATCACTTATTTTCTATTTTAGAAACACTACACTTTTGCATAAACTTAATGTTGCCTAGACTCTTCCCATGACTAGTGATAGTGAGAGCATGAGCATGTAGTATTTTTATATTTGAGTGGCCTTCCTTCAATCCTTTGATTCATCAAAATGAGGTAGTCTTACATTATAATGACATATCTAAGGATGAGGTAGTCTTACACTTTCCTTTGTCGATGACATTTTCAAACATTAGGATGATATTACTTCTTGTGATGATGATATATGTTAAGAGATTCTAATTATACACTTGCTTTTGTCTTTAATACACGTTATATTTATTTACAAAAAACACATTGATACATAGGCTTCCTAAGGCCTCCTTGGCACAATAGTAGTTAAATCTAGTTTGTCATGTAGATAGTGGCAATTTTGTGAGGTGCCCCTCAAAACAACTACAATGTTAAATTGTGACAAATCCAAGATAAAATAGGTAAGGCCTCCAAATGCTAGATTGGTTTGCTTTATGGTCAACTTTTGGCGATGTCTTGTGTTAAGAGCTAAGCACATCTTTTATTATAATTTATCATATGCTTTGATAGATTACTACTTAATTGTTAAGAACTTCAGCACTTCTTACAAATATTTATTATAATTTTTCTTACAAATCTTTATTATAATTTATCATAATCTTTCATCTGAGACCATGTTTTACCCCTGATTCTCATCTTCCTCTTCTAATTGCCCCCCTTTAAATAGATCCTAGATTTGTGCATCACATAAGTTATACTTTTCAAAAAGACCTTCCTTGAGATCCTCTCAGTCCTTTCTAATGATAATAGTTTTCAATGTTTGTATAAAATATTCCTATAAAACACCATCTAATGATAGTATTCAAATGTTTTGCATAATATATCATAACCTAGTAATGATATGCTAAGTGATGAGTAGTGCCTATTCTTAATCTTCTCGTAATGTCATTGATGATGATGTCTCTAGTACATGTTATATTTATTTACAGAAAACACTTGATACATAGGCTGCCTAAGGCCTCCTTGGCACAATAGTAGTTGAATCTAGTTTGTCATGTAGATAGTGGCAATTTGTGAGGTGCCCCCAAAACAACTACAATGTTAAATTGTGACAAATCCAAGATAAGATAGATAAGGCCTCCAAATTCTAGATATAGTCAACTTTTGGCAATGTCTTGTGTTAAGAGCTAAGCATATCTTTTATTATAATTTATCATATGCTTTGATAGATTACTAGCCTTAGACCATGTTTTTAATTTTAGCGATACCTTAATCATTAACTTCAGCACTTCTTACAAATCTTTATTATAATTTTTCTTACAAATCTTTATTATAATTTATCATAATCTTTTCGCCGGAGACCATGTTTTACTCATGATTCTCATCTTCATCTTCTAATTGCCCCTCTTTAAATAGATCCTAGAGACCTTCCTTGAGATCCTCTCAGTCCTTTCTAATTGCCCCTCTTTAAATAGATCCTAGAGACCGACCTTGAGATCCTCTCAATCCTTTCTAATGATAATAGTTTTCAATGTTTGTATAAAATATTCCTATAAAACACCACCTCAATCACCTCAATCCTTTCTAATGATAGTATTCAATGTTTTGTATAATATATTTCTATAAAAAACTTCTCAATCCTTGCTAATGATAAAAGCATCCGATGTTTTATATAATATAATCCTATAAAATACATACTGAATTAAAAAACATGTTTTAGACATGCATAAAGATAGAATATATTCCTATTAAACACCTATTGAACAAAAAAAAAAGTTACACATGCATAAAAGTAAAGATAAAGAACGAAGTAATAACCATGTGCAGAACAAAATATTAACTCTCACCGCTGCTAGAGTGACTAAGGTGGGGTTATGAGAGGATAACGTGGCCGATACGATGACTGAAAAGGGTATTTGGTAGGGGAAACGTGTATATGGTGAAGCCATGTATATCATATTCAAAAAAAACGAATTAAACAGCAGCCGAATGTGCCATAAAATTGAATTGAAAATATAACCAAATTTGACGAAATGTCTCCGAACATAATTAAGCTACCAAGTCAAAGCTGTATAATTTGGCACCTAAAATTTTGTTTAACGAAAACTTTACAAAGACGTCTGGGTTTTTCTAGACTAATTTCAGTCGATAAGACGTCTGGGTTTCTCTAGACTAATTTCAGTCAATAAAACACTTTGCTAAAGGTCAATAATATAGTCTACACAATTATCTCACAGCTCATTCCATAAAGAGTAAATGAGTTATCTTTTAAAGTGAAAACTGCTAATGGGGCTAGATGTATCAAAAAATGTGGAGGTTAATAGATCGTACAACACTAACATATGAGAATTCCCCACGCCTAGCCCTTACAAAATATATCTCTTAAAAACAGAACGAACAGTATCATAAAATTAAATATTATGGACATCTTAAACACGTTTCCTCTTCTAATCAAAAGAAATTGTGAAATTCTTATTACGCTTCAGCAGATACCAAAAGAATCCTAACCTAAATGGATAATATAAGAACCAGGAAATCAAAAACACTAGGAACTTAATGTAAAGCTCATAATGCACTAACATCCAACAAGAAAGATAACCAAAACATCTGAAACAACTTCAAGCAGACGTGTTGCCAATAAAACAATGCTGCAGAAGACCATGCTAAAATATCCAAAGACACCCTGGACACCTAAAACAACTAGTGCAATTACAAAAATAGAATTAGGCAATCAAGCAGACATGTTAGCAATGTAACTGCAAAATATAATAATGAAACGATCAATGCAATTGCCAAAATAGCATTTGACAATAAAACATAGGCCAAAAATGTGAGCAATGCAAGAAGACTGCAACAGCTCATAATGCAGTAGTATCCAACAAGGACGATGGCCAACATATCTTAAACAACTTATTAAATTGCAAAAATTGAGATTAGACAATCAAGTAGACACTACTGTACTAATATCTAAAAATGAAGATAGCCAAAACACTTGGAGAACTAACGCAATCGCAAATACTGCGATAGGGCACTCAAGCAGTTATTTTGTCAATGCAACAATGGCACAAAAACTCATAATGCACATTCAATGTTGCCTTTTAAGTCTATCCTACACCCGTCTTATTTGCTTTATAATACAGATCTAACTTTTCTGATTCCTATCAAAAATAGTAACACTGATTTCGGACAAATACAAACAAGTTAGAAGCCTTGTAAACAGACCTAGCAACGTCGCTAAAAAAAATTTCAATTCAATTTCCTATAAATAAGCACTCAGTATTTTGACTTCAAAGAGATTCAAACGAATTACTTCCAACATATAATTACAACTGCCCTGGCAAAATCAAATTCGCAATGATAAAAGAAACTTGATTACTGTGAAAGACTACTATAAAAATTTCATGTTTGTTCACTATAATCTTCCACGTAAGAATCCACAATACAAAAATTAAATTATTCACATAAACAAACGAATAAGATAATCCTTATAATGCAATTAAGAATGAAGTAATTACTAAGTCACCAAAACATTCGTAGGTGTGTCCTGGCACAAAATACAAGACATTATTAGCATCTCTGTTTCAACATTAACAATAATTTGAATAAGAATTTCAAATCATTGTTGCTGGTCTCATATTATCTCTCTTATGTAATGCTTTTCACTGAACAAAATGGAATTCCTCTTTAATTAAGAAAGACAAAAAAGACTTGAAAAATATTTCCTAACAGGGTTAATATAAAACAGATTTCCATAGCTAACATTGACCAGAAGAGACTTCAGAATACCTACCAATTGAGCTAGACTTTCTTTGTTCTAGAGTTGATTTTCGTATAACGTATTTTCTAAAACGGCTTTTAAAAAAAAGACAGTTTCATAAAGTTAATTTTACTAAAAACTTACAAGTTACTAAAGAGTATTCAGTCCTCTCTACTAAAGGGCTGATAAATTAAATAAAGTTTCAAACATATGAAGATTAAAACTCATACAAGCAAAGCCGAGCCAAAATTAATAGCATTGGCTATTTGTCAGCGGAAGGTCCCTGCTAGTACAGACACATTTGTCACTTCATTAAGATGACAATTGTGTACGAAGTTTCCTAACTGTACAAGTCATCGTCATCTTTACTATCTCCAGTAGCAAATACATCCGAAGCTCCAGCAGCAGTGCCAGCAGGTCTATCTGGAAATCGGAATTCAGAACCAAAGCCTCGAGATTGCTGAAGTGTTTGTGCAAAGGCTTGATACTTCCGAATATCAGCATCACTGACACTTCTTCGGGCGTATTTCATAGACTCCTCAAAATGAGCAGCTTTTATTTCAGATACCTCGTCACTATCATCCTCATCCATTGCCTCGGGATTCTCACTTCTTTTTCGTTCTCGTTCAATATCCTGAAAATGTGTCAAGGGAAGAGGTTACGGTGGGAGTTGAAACACACAAAGGCTAGTATGTTAAATAGAATAAGAAGCTACAAGTTGAGGGAAGTTCTAACAAAATATATTAAGAATAAACAGACCAATTAAAATTAAAACCATAAGAAATTCATAAACAAATCTAATTTGCAAAAGACAGTACAATAAAAACTCACCTTTTCAATATTTTCTCTAATGGCATACTTGCAAGCCCGCTGACAAATCTCCGTAATATCAGCTCCACTGAATCCTTGGGTGTAACGGGCCAGTGCCATTAGGTCAACATCCTTTGAGACGGGTGACTTTCTCAAGCAAGATTTGAAAATTTGATACCGCGAGGACTCGTCAGGCAAGGGAATATAAATCAACTGGTCAAGTCGGCCAGGCCTTAACAATGCAGGATCGATGATATCAGGCCTATTTGTAGCACCAATAATGAAAACTGTTTTCTTGGCCGTCATACCATCCATTTCCGTCAACAACTGGTTAAGGACTCTGTCTGCAGCACCACCAGCATCCCCAACACTACTTCCACGCTGCAAACATGCAAACCAATTATGCATCAACAGTTAAAACCTGCTTCAAAAAGTTCAAACAAAATTCCTACTCATGTATTCTTCACTTATAAAAAAGAAACACACCTGTGTAGCAATAGAATCAAGCTCATCAAAAAATAGGACGCAAGGAGCTGACCCTCTGGCTTTATCAAAAATTTCCCTCACATTGGCCTCACTCTCTCCAAACCACATTGTTAACAATTCAGGTCCTTTCACACTGATGAAATTGGCCTGGCATTCATTAGCAATGGCTTTTGCAAGTAATGTCTTTCCACAACCCGGTGGCCCATAGAATAGCACTCCTTTTGAAGGAGACATACCAAATTTTTCGAATTTCTCAGGATGCTCCACTGGATATTGAACTGTCTACATCAAACATATAATGAATTTTGTTAGTTGATAATATCCTTGAAAAGTAGATTCTCTGCATTAAAAGAAAAACAAAGCAGAAATATAATTAAACACATATCTCAACTTACCTCTTGAAGCTCCCTCTTGACATTTTCCAACCCTCCAATATCTTCCCAAGTGACATTTGGAACTTCGACCACCTGTAAATGATTTTCCAATATTCACGAGCAAACTTGCCATTAATAAAATCTTCAGAGAAAAAAGAACTTAAAAAAACATAATACTTCTATAATCGATATGAGAAAAAATGAACGTCTAAACATGGTTTGGAAAGCTCACGGTTTCACGCAGAGCAGAGGGGTTACTAGAGCCCAATGCAGTCTGGAAGTGCTCATTAGTAACGGCCATGGAATTTAGAATTTCAGCATCTATTGTCTCATCTTCTAAGTCAATGACATCCATCTTTTCCCTAATGCACTGAAGTGCAGCCTCAGTGCACAAAGCTGCAAGATCTGCTCCGACATATCCATGGGTATCCTTAGCAATCCTTTCAAGATCAACCTGTACGAAGAAACCTACAGATTAATACATACTTCACAACATAAAGATTAATAAATGCTTTGAAAATCCAAAACTGGTCAACATTAGATAAAGAAGTACCAAAAACAAAAAACGAAAAATAGGCCCTGCAATACGTACATCATCAGAGAGCTTCATATTCTTCGTATGGATACGAAGCACTTCCAATCTGCCTACTTCATCCGGAACCCCAATATCAATTTCCCTGTCAAACCTTCCAAACCTTCTGAGTGCTGGGTCAATACTATTTGGCCGGTTAGTTGCTCCAATAACAATAACATGGGCACGAGATTTAAGTCCATCCATAAGTGTAAGAAGTTGAGAAACAATTCTCCTCTCAACTTCACCGTGGGTTTTTTCCCTCTTGGGAGCTATGGAATCAATTTCATCAATAAATATAATGGAAGGGGCATTCTTCTCAGCCTCCTCAAAAGCCTTCCGGAGGTTGCTTTCGCTTTCTCCAGCCAGCTTTGACATAATTTCAGGTCCGTTGATACAGAAAAAGAAGGCACCGGTTTCATTTGCAACTGCCCTTGCAATTAAAGTTTTCCCAGAACCTGGTGGCCCATAAAGCAGAATACCCTTTGGGGGCTTCACACCAATTGATTTAAAGAGTTGTGGGTGTCTGAGAGGAAGTTCTACCAATTCACGGATCTGGGCCATTTGTTTCCGTACACCACCAACATCATCATAACCTATTTCATCTAATCTATCTTCATCCTCCCGCTTTACGGGCTCCCCCTCACAGAAAATTTCAGTATCTGGCGAAACAACACAATATTCCCCAGGGTCTGTCTCAATTACCTTAAATTCTACACTACGCATCCCACCTCTTACAAGGAAAAGATCCCCTTTTCTCACTGGACGATAAGCTTCCAAGAAATAGGCTGCAAGTAACAAATAAGTGCTTAAGTTTTTCGGCACATTAACTTTACAGAAGCAAATGGACTACCACATATATCCTGTAAACCTAGTTGCAATATCAAAGTCATATAATTTCCACAGCCCATAATGATTATAAGTCAATATTTCTCTGGATTTGACCGTGCAGATTTTTGTTACAAAAATCAAAACTCCGTCACGGTCAAATCCAGAAAAATATTCGCTTACAATGTAACGGAATGCAGGTAAACACATTTCGAACAATTTTCTTCACCCAAGGCACTAACCCTAGCATATGTATATAAAAACAATAGCCTGGTAGGACTGAACCAAAAAAAAACCTGTAAAAAATGAAGACCTAAAAAAAAAACCTAAAAACTGAAGATCTATATACTGAAGACCTACAGGTAAGGGTTCAGACTCGAAGAAAAAAACTATGGTTTTATTAATTTCCCCAACGTGTCCTATTTATATAGGAAAAACAAAAGTTAAAATTTGAAAAAAAAAATAAAAGAAGGGTACATAGGATGCGTTGAGAAAATATGGAAAAATGGGGCAAAAGGACTCACGCTTTAAATAGGCATCAAACAAATTCCCAGTAACGCCCTCGATGGTGTCATCAATAGGAAGAATATGGACGCGCTTGCCGTACTTGACATCGGGACATTGGTGGACAGAAACCACGTCTCCCAAACGCACCCTCAGATTCGACCGCACGACCTTGTTCATTCTAATCTTAGGCTCTTCGCAAGTCTCGTCTGCTAGGGCAATACAGATCGTATCCTTCCTCTTCTTTCCCTGCATGACAGTAAAATTGAGAGATCCAGTGCAAAGGAAAACACCTAAGCTTGTAAGCGCAAAGAGAAATACCCTAGCCGCTCAAGGGCAAAGGGCAAAGGGCAAAGGGCATACCTTTATAAGGATTGTGTCTCCACGGAACAATTGTAGTTTTTCCATGGTTTCTGGGTGCAGGCAAACAACCGAGTTATCATCGTTAATGGCTTCGTCCACAACCAGCCGATTTGCCGCCTTCTTTCGCTCTAAAATTGCTGTGCTAAAATCCCTTTTCGTTCCTTTCCTGTTTACCAAAAAATAAACTCCATATTTTTAGAAATCCATGAAAATACCTAACCAGGCGGAGGCAGAGAATGAGAGAAAGAGGCAGAGAAATGATCTTACGGTTCTGAAGACTCTCCCTTGTGAGCCATTGCTGCGCAGGAGATATTGATTGTTTCGCGTAGATGCAAACAACGAACGGATTGAGAAGAACGAAGCGCCCTGGGGTATTTATAGGACACTGATTTTTCTAAACGCCTAAATTTAGCAGTAGTTGTACTAAATTTAGGAGTGTTTGGCTATTTTAATTAATCAAAGGAAAAAGACACTACCTTGGCCAACAAGTAAGATAAACGGGTAAAAGGAAAAAGAAAAAGAAAAAGAAAAAAGTATCAAGCCAAGGACTTTAATATGCCGCGAGTGGGCAGGTAAAGGCTGAAACCACTCTTTTTCAGATTAATTAATATGCCCACTAATTTAGTTTAAGGGAAAATCTAGCACTTCACATGTACTTAAATTGATTTAGAAAATTTTATTTAATTTAAAGAATTTAAATTAGGATAAAGTCTATTTTTAAAAAATCAATGTAAATGATGTGTCCAATTAAAATAGTACAAATCTAATTAAACATTGAATTAGTATAAGTATATTTTTTAAGAAAATTATGTAAATGATAAATGGAAATAAAATAGTTTAAAATAGTTAAATTATAAAATGGACTTAAAAATGGATGTTTTTAAAATGATGGTTTTCCCATTTTTGTAAAGATAAATATGTTAGTTTAATTGAATTTATTTAATAATCAAAATTTTAATATAAATATATTAAATATATGTAAACTATTATGAATAAGAAATAATTAAAAATTTAAATTATGGCTCTACAAAAGTTCGCCCAAACCACAAAAAGTGGTAAACAGAAACCAGCGATCAGGAATTCGCATCCAGCTACGAAGTTCGTCTTTCGCCCAAAAAGAATCCATGGGGCAAAGAGGAAATCCCCAAGGCAAGCTAATTCATTTTTACAGAATGCCCACAAAAACAAGGTGGATTCAGCAAACAAATTTGAAGCCCTTTCATCTATGCAATCTTGCGCTACGGGAGTAAATTCGATCCCGATTACTCTGAATCAAATCTGCAAGGACGTGGCTAGGGTTCCAAGGGGCCTCCCAATCAGCCAATTTACAATAAATAAAGATATCTATGCATCTACTGCAGTAGATACTGATTGGTCGGGGAAACAAAGGAACCCTAGATCGGCACTGGAAAACTACAAGGACCATTCGATAAGGAAGGACAATTGGTGGCCACCACAAGGACTAACACGATTTGCTGCAAATTCTATTGCCATGAGAGCAAATAGGGTAAAACTAGGTAAAAAAAGGACTCATGTGGAGTCTGTGCCAAAGCCACCAATGGCCCTTCCTCAGGCTATTAACTTAGCAAGCAAGACTCAAAATCATAATATCGAGAAGCAAGCCAATTCTCTTATCAGCTCAAGTCAGAATACAATTATCATAAGTAACCAGTATACAAACGATATCTGGGAGGATTACAAAAGACGAGGTCTTTTTGGCAAATGGTGTGGATTCAGTGCTTCCACCCAAGAAATTATCCAGTGGTTGATTTCCACAACCAAAGGGCAGGTAATTATCACAACCCTCGAAGACAATTATATGTTTATTCATTGTAAATCATCAGTATTAAGGGATAAATTACTAAATTTTCAACCTAGTTTCTTTAAAGGTTACTGTTTCTCCTTTTTTAAATGGCAACTGAATTTTTCCCCTAAGATTTTCGAAGAACATTTTGTCCCAAGGTGGGTAGAGCTACCTAACCTCCCAGTTGAGCTCATTCACGAACATTGCCTTGTCAGAATAGGTGACCCACTTGGGGGTTTTGAAGGATTAGAAGAAAATTTCAGGGATTCTGCAACCATCAGGATGATGGTTAAAATGCCAATCAAAACTATCAACATTGAGCCTATTAAAATTATAACAAATCACTCTTTGTAAAGGGTTAAACCGGAATTATTTAAGGGCAGAGTGGTTTCAAAGGAAGTTATCCTTCCAGATCTCACCCTTCCCATCCCTAAACTGGTAAAAAAGAGTCCAGCTTTACCCCCTAAGGATAAGATTGTCTTAACTCTCAATCCTGAAGGAGGCGACTTCACCATAAATACTTCTAAGGAGGCTACCACAAATAAATCGGACCTGAGTAAGATTACAATGGGTAGGAAGGAAAAGGAAATCCTAATTCAGAAATTAGAGGAAGGGGAAATTACTTGCGGAGATGGTGGCATATTTGAGACACCCTCACTTATGGATATAGACACCCCTGTCCCTCTCATCGAAGAGCTTACCCTCGTGGATTGGTGCACGGAGAGATCTCCCGGGGAGAAATCAGAAATGGCATTTAATGGAGGGGATATTGGCAAGGCAGATGGCATGGACTGTAGCCTTCTGTTATGAGTGATAAAACTTGTCCGAAATTACAACTTAATGACCCCCTAAATATGGAAACCAATGAAACTGAGGAGGAACATTTAAAGAGAATTGAAGTAGAAAATAGGATCATCCTAGATTATGTGGGCAATGAAACAGTTAACGATCTGATGGATACTTTCATATAAGAAGTTGTTGATGATGAGGAACTAGCTTATCAAAAAAGGCTTCTTATGTCAGGGCTCTTGAAGAAAGATATTATGATGGATGCAGTTCAAAAGGTTATTGTTATCATGGAATCAGAAAAGGAATTAGAAAAAGGCAACCTTGGATTAGCCAAAACCATAGAAGATATTGGTTCCCCAGATTGTGGCAAAGAAATTAAAAGAAGGGGTAGGAAACCCATATCGAAGCTCCTCAACCTGGCAAGTAAGGCAGAAGGCCACACTAAATTGACAAATCTTTTTTATATAAGGAAGGGGAAGATTCTTCCCAAGGAGAAATGAGGCTCTTTACGTGGAATGTTAAGGGCCTGAATGCCCCTAACAAGCAGCGAATCATTAAACACTACATAACAAAATTTAGTCCAGAATTAATTTTATTACAAGAATCAAAACTAAATAAGGGTGATTTAGTAGCATTTAACAAAAAATTAGGGATAAGAGAAGTAGTAGGGCTCCCAGTCATGGGGGCTTCTGGAGGATTAGCAGTAATAAATGTGTATGGGCCCATTCAGAACAAGGATAAAAAGAAAACCTGAGCTGAAATCGAGCAATTCCTTACTTCGGTGCCAGATCAGTTGAGTATTATAGGAGGGGATTTCAATGCCATAGCGGATCCTTTGGAGATTTGGGGGGGGGGGGATTTGAATAAAGTTTCCCAGGCCACCATAGATTTTAGAGAATGGATTATAAATAGCAATCTAATGGAAGTCAAAACTGAAATGAACTTCTTTACTTGGAATAATAGGAGAAAAGGATTCTGTAATATTGCAGAAAAATTGGACAGATTTTTCTTACGGGGAAATTTGGCCAACATTTTGAACTCCTTTGAAGCAAATATCCTGCCATTATCTGGATCAAACCACTTCCCAGTCCAGCTCAACATCTTAGAAGTCATCCCTACTACCCAGAGCCCATTTAGATTTGAACTAATGTGGCTAAGAGATGAGAGAATCTTGAAGTTAATAGAAAAATGGTGGAAGGAATCCGAAGCAACAGGTTCCAAATCCTTCCAGGTAGTTGCCAAATTAAAAATAATAAAACAAAATTTAATAGTTTGGAATAAGAACCATTTTGGAAATATCTTCAGCAAAAAAAATGAAATAGAAGAAGCTTTAAAGGCAATAAATGAAGAGGTTATTAGGAAGGGCATGGACAATTACCTCTACCTTAAAGAAAGATCCCTATTAATAGAATATGAAGAAATTTTGGCCAGAGAAGAAATTTTCTGGAAACAAAAGTCAAGGGAACATTGGCTAGAATCAGGGGATAAAAATACCAAATTCTTCCACAATAGTACCAAGCATAAAAGAATAATAAATAAAATTACCAACATCAAGACTAAATCTGGTAATCTGAGCAACAATCTGGAGGTCATTGCCAAAGAAGCAATTGATTACTTTGACATCATCTTTAACAACCTGGAAGGATCAGGATTAGCTTCTAGGAACGAGGTCCTCAATTGTATCCCAAAGCTAATAAACAAAGAGCAGAATCAGTTTCTAAATGCAAAATTCACTAAGGAAGAGATTGAGAAAGCACTTTTCTAGATGAACCCGGACAAAGCCCCCGGACCTAATGGTTTCCCAGCTTCCTTCTACCAGCAATGCTGGAACTTTATTGGTGATGAGGTCACTGACGCATTAGAAGGAATAAGAAACTCTAGAAAAATCCTAAAGGAGCTAAACAATACATTTATAGCCCTAATAACAAAAAAAGACAAAGTTGAGTGCTTTGAATACTTTAGACCTATAGCCCTTTGTAACACATTATACAAACTAATAACAAAAACAATTGCAAATAGATTGCATAAGTTTCTTCCCAGACTGATTAGTGAGGAACAGACTGGTTTCGTGCTAGGTCGCTCAATCTATGATGGAATCATCATTGCCCAAGAAGCAATACACTCAGTACAGACTAATAAAGAATCAAGTATGCTTATTAAGTTAGACATCAAAAAAGTCTATGACAAGGTAGATTGGCATTTCTTATGCAAATGCCTAGAAGCCTTTGGCTTTACAAAACAATGGATCAACCTTACCCAGAATGTCCATTCTTGTAAATGGATCTCATGCGGGATTTTTTTATACCTCTAGAGGGCTCAGGTAAGGGGACCTTATATCTCCCTTTCTCTTCATTTTAATGGTTGAATCTCTGGGAAGATTATCAATAAGGTCAGGGAGCAGTCGTCTATCCAGGGCATCAAACTTACTAGTGGACTTGAAGCCACCACACACCAACAATTTGTAGATGATACTATGATCTTTGGACACAGTGACATGCTAGAAGCCAAGTCTATCAAACAAATTCTAGACACCTACTCATTGGCTTCTGGCCAAGAAATCAATACCCTGAAGTCAAATATATTCTTCTTCAACACAAAAGAAAAACTAGCAAATAATATAAGCAACATCCTCAATTTTAATAAAGGTAATCTACCCTGCAAATACCTAGGTATACCCTTAGATAAGGGATGTAGATCCTCGAATTTATGGGACCAAATTCTAACAAAAATTATAAACAGAATAGATGCTTGGAAAGGAAGGTGGCTTTCCTCAGCTAGCAAGGCAACTATGATAAAATCAGTTCTATCTGCCATGCCCATATACCAACTCTCCTGTATTGACCTACCTATATCAAAAAAAGAAGGAACTAAACAAACATCTAAGGACCTTCTTTTGGCAAGGAGCCAATGAAAAATTTAGAATGCGCCTGGTGGCATGGGATAAAATCTGCAAACCAAAAGAAAAAGGGGGGTTGGAGTTAAAAGACATAATTCTCCAGAGCAAAGCTCTAGGGGCAAAGTTGGTGTGGAGAATGTATAATAACCCCCATTTAAAGTGGGCTAAATTACTTTATAACAAATACCTCCAAAATTTTGATCCAATCAGCATCTTTAGAATCTCTCCCCCCCCTAAGGGTTCAAGAATTTGGAATTTCATGATGAACTGTAAGGAAATTGTATCTAATAAGCTTACATGGAATCTAGGGAATGAAGAGAAAGCATTATTTTGGAAGGATTCTTGGGGAGGCTACCCTGCAATCATTAGAGAACATAAATTCGATACTGCCAAAACAATCCTGGAGAGTCGGTGGGGAGATAAGGTTTCAAACTATATAGAGGAAATATTTGTAGATGGCATTAAAAGCTAGAAGTGGAAATCCTTAGGAAACTTAGATCTCCTACCCAATGAGTTAAAAGTACTGGAAGGCACATTGGCTTCAAGAAAAATCTCCTTTAGTCAAAAGGAGGATGGATTAGCATGGGATGGATCTAAGAACGGTAAATATAGCACAAAAGAAGGATGCAATGAACTCATTAGAAAAGGGCAAATCAAAGATACAGACATCCCTCTAAAACTATGTTGGGATAAAAAATGTCTTCCCAAAGCTGGGTTATTTGTTTGGCTGGCACTACACGATAGAATCCTAACAGCTTCCACATTCAGGAGAATGGGTTTCGAGGGACCAAGTAGATGCCCTCTTTGTGAGAAGATGGAGGAAACTACCAACCATCTATTGTTGACCTGTGAATACTCCCACAATTGTTGGGGTTGGCTTAAAATGCAGATGAATTGGTACGCCCCCATCCCAGATTCAGTCATAGACATGTTCTAAGCATGGTCAATCAAAAACAACAGCTGCATATATGAGGGTTTATGGGTTATAGCTCCTTCATTATTGATTTGGGAGATCTATAAAGAAAGGAACAGAAGGATCTTTAAAGATTGCAAGATGGACTAGCCTCAACTAACAAACAAGGTTGACGCAGCCATAATTGAATTAATCAACTATCAATCTATGAAGGGTCATAAAAATTTGGAAATGATTGAATGGGATATGAAAATGAGACTAAAATGGATTGGTCTGAAAATTCCCCCATATGTTGGAGACGGGCCATCCATCAACCAACAAAAATGAAAAGAGTGCAAGTAGACCCCCCCTAAAGATGGTTGGATTAAGCTCAACTTTGATGGGGCTTCCAGAGGAAATCCTGGTATTTCGGGAATTGGATGTTGTATACACAATTCGAAAGGGGAGGAAATTTCAGCCCTAGCCTCACCAACGGGTCTAAGCTCCAACAATGAAGCTAAACTAAGAGCCCTACATGAAGGTATAAAATTATGCAAAATCCTGAAAATAGGAAAGATCAAGATGGAAGGGGACTTGACTATCATTATTAATGCCCTCAGAAAAGTAAATTTGCCTAATTGGAAACTCAATGCTATCCTTTCAAACATCATGATTGATATTCAATCCTTGGATGAAATCACCTTTAACCATATTTATAGAGAAGGCAACTCCAGAGCGGATCAACTAGCAAATCAAGGTGCGGATGGCTACTCCTTCATCAACATTATGCCAGGCCACCATCCTTAAACTTAATATTATCCCCTGATGTATCCTTCAAATTCAGATTTTAGCCAGAATTATAACCTTTAGATTTATTTACCTTTTTAAACTAAGAGGGGGTTTGGATCATCATCCTCATTAACTCTTAAAAGTTAGCCTAACCATAAGATTCGGCCTTATTTAGTGGAATGTTTTTAACTATGTGTTCCCCTCCCCTTTCTTCGAGGATGTCTAACACATAAATCATACGCTTAAGGGGTGGGCATAAGTACTAGTATGTAGTTACTACCTTGATCTTTAATGATTACAAGAATATGTGATCGTCGAGAAAGCTTTGTCATATCAATAATTTCAAATCTTAATTGTGTTGGCATATCACCCGAAATCTTAAGAAAAATGATCTAAGTGTCATGTTATCATTACTCCCAGTCCTCGTTTTTGCAAAGGCATCGATTCTCCCCTTATTTAATAAGAGCTCTCAGACTGACCTTTTCAACTTTCTCAGGCTTATTAGAAGTGAATTCCATCCATGGATACCCCGGTTAGATTGAAAAGTGTTAAAAGACGGATGGCCTTTTGTGGGGAGATCACGAAGGATAGGTTGAGAAGGATTATTCATCTCCCTCATGAGGTGGTGATTTACACAGTCAAAAGAGTTCTAGGGCATGAATATCTCATTAATGAGGACCACACTAGGGCCAACCAGGATATAGTGGCCATGTTCCTAGCTGTGACAATGTATTTTGAGAAGGACATAGAGGTTACGACTGCCCTATGCAGAGATGTCTTCAAAGCATCCATTTTGGGGGAGATGGAGAAGGTTCTTGTCAATATTAGTGACGAACTGACCATCTCAAGGCCTAAGCATTATGGCATCTTGATCATTAATAACAACCCGGTGCCTAGGAAGCATATTCTGGTTATTTGAGACCCAATCGCCTTCAATGCAAGAACTGAAGAAATTCGTTGGAGCCTTGAGTTCCTCTTCTGCCTTTTTCACCTTCGTGCTCCAAGCAAGGACTCCTGGTTTGAGGATTACCTGAACCTGCAGGGTATTGAGCTGGATGGGGAGCCTGTAAGACCAGACTCCCAAGGACGAGGATTAACTCTCGTCGTGTTGCCCCCTTGAAGACCCAGAATTTTGTTTGATCTGGTGATATTCAGTTTCTACCACCCTGTTGTTATTTTGCTATATAACTCTTTACTTTGGTGCGGTCTAGGTTATAGTATAGTTGTTACAGAGGTCTTTCTAATCTATTAGTCTTTGTTATCGAGACTTAGTATGGGCTTTTGGTATGGTCGAGGCCGCTGATTAATATGGGCAAAACATGCTTCGATCGGATCTTATTTTTGGCTGTCTGCTTCATTCTCAATTTTGATTAGGTAGTATAGACAACTATGGTTTCCAAGCCTTTATGAATAGTCAAACTGTTGTTAAATGTAGGAATGATATTTCGTTGGTTTAAAACTAAGAATTGTATAAGATGAGGTTACCTATGATAGATGAAATACAAGGATTATATTCATATGAAGTTATATGCCCTGTATCTATCATTTGTGGACAAGTGGTCTATGAATCATAGTCTAAATTTTATAATTCTCTTAAAAAATGTCCTGGGATAAACTCTAGAATTAAATTGCCTGACTGGAGCATTTTCTGATTATCACTATAACATCCACTATACTATGGCAGTGCAATTTCCTCTATTCACCAATGTGTTGCTTGATCTTGGACTAACATATGCTAACATGGTAATTTAAGATGTATTGCAGATTTTTGAGTGCATGGTTTTATGTTTTTAGGGTGGTTGGTCTGTTTTGCAGGGCAAGGATACTAGGAAGGAATGATCGTATCTCTTAAGTCACACCCCAGGATCTAAATCAGAAAGCGAATATAAAGCTTCCAAAACTTTCAAAATTCCACAGCATTTGTATATTTTTTTATGATTTTTATTTCAATGGCAAAATTGCCAAGCAATGTAAGGTAGAAATACCATCAAAGGATTCTGTATATTTTTCTAGGAAGTCAATCTTCTTTGGGCTAGACTAGAGGTTTTCTTGCCTTGGTTCTTTCCTACTAGTGCCCACACCAAACTGAGATGTAAAATACTTTAAATTAATAAAATTCTTCCAGCCCTTGGCCTATTACCTATCAAAATATATATATATATATAAATATATTAAATTTATTTTATTAATATAAGATTATTGATCATATAACCTGAGTTGGCCTAGTGGTGGAGATTTTGTGCTCTTGAAAGAGAGATCACAAGTTCAAATACCGTAAGGGGGTAGGGTATGTACACCTTATCGGCTTCGACCCATTACCAATAAAAATATATATATAAGATTATTGATCAAAAAAATTCTAAAAATGAAGTTTTTATTTTGTTGAGTGAAAATTACAAAAATAGACTAATGTTTGAGCTTTTAGACTTCTAATCCCAAATACTTAGTAACCACTTCATTATTTTTTCTTTTTTATGGGTTTCTAGATAGATTTGGAAATTTCAAGTATATTTCATATTTTTAGATCTATTTCTAACTAATATTTATATATTTTACACATTATTTTATTTATGTAAGAGTTGTGTTTTTTATTAATGAAAAAGCAGGTTTTGAAGGGGCCCCAAAACCCTTTACAAGCAATACTTAAAGAGAAAAGCCATGAGAAACAGAGAGGAACAGAACCAAAAAGAAAAAACTAGCAGAAAACCGAAGAAAACCCACAAAAGCCTCGAAAAGCCAGCAGGCCATCCAGGAATCAGATTTTTTCCAGGGCTTTAGCCAGAGTGCTGCTAATTTCTTGCAGCTCTTTGATGTTGTCTTTGAAGTTGGGAGGGTCCTTAGCAGCAGTAGCCACAACTTTCTTGATACTGGCCCTGGTTCTCTTCACAGTCCCGCCCGTCGGGGTAGCATCACCACTTCCAGTCTGGATGGTCTCCTCCTCCAGGTTTTTGGTGACAGCAGAGAGGATACTTGGGATAACTCCCATCAGATTTTTCATCGCTTTTTTTCCCTCTTCCAGCGATTTTACCTTGTTCTCCATTTCCTGCTTCCAATTAATATGCTCTCTGTTTTCATCCTCCCTCTTTTTATCCGAATTTATCCCTTTCTTTTCCAGGTTTTTTAGGGTTTCGTAGGTCCGTCTATCGAAATCCATTCTGGCCTCCAAGAGCTTCTTGAGATTATCCAGGATAAGCCCCTCACCAGCACTTTCCTTGTCCTTGATATCCCTTTCCTCAGTCAGGTCTTTGTTTATTTCCTTCTCAGAATTAACTTTGGTTTCCTCATTATCCTTGGGAGCCATTTCTTCCATCAGATGGCTATTGTCCTTACCAGGGTGATCGCTTAGAATAGGGCTATCTTGACCGAGCTCAAAATCTCCACTTTCCTCCTCGTTGCCCAACTGCTCTTCTTTCTAGTTGTCTTCACCGTTAGATTCGTCCGTCTCCATACCACTACTTTCCTTGACAATGTCCTTTGTTTCCAACCCGGGGGCACTTTTCCTTTTCTTGTTGGATGACACCTTCTCCTTGCTAGTTTCTCCCTCTTCCATCTTTCTTTTACCCGGGGAAGCGAAAATCTGCTTATTTTCCTGCAGAGTGAGGGTTTTGCAATGCTCATAGATGAGCAGCAGGAGACCACTGTGGAGAATCGGGTTGGAAGGGTTAGTCCTGTGTTTGTTCAGGGACCTGGAAAGGGACCGAAAAAGGTAGTAGGGCGGAGACACTTTTTTGTCATGTCTGAAATGGTTTAAGAGCACGAAGTGGTAGGTGTGGGCCCTGGAGAAACGACCTTCAACCGTAATATACTCCATGATTGCGTTCAGGACCCAGCCCCACAACTTCTTGATGTTTGCAGCTTTGTAGTAGCCCTCGGTAGCCTTGCCTATTTTGGCCCGCTCTTTCTCTTTCCGCGGGAATAGGTTAACTACATTGTTGGAGACCTTGAGGTCTCGAAAGAAGTTAAGCCTGGTGTGGGGCATTCTAGTCATAGTTGAAATAAGCCCAGCATCCAGCTTAAATTTAACTCCGTAAAGTTTAAAAGAGCCATTAGACCGGTTTTCAGAAATCTTGGAAATGGCTAAGTTAACCCTACCTTTGTCATAGTCCTCAAGCTTTTCCATGAAGCTGGTAAGAGAGCCCTTCTCCAGCTTCGCCCAGACTTTAGGCATTGCTTTCCAGGTCGATGTGTTGTCAGGTTCTTTGCATCTTAGGTCTCCTCCCATTTTCGGATGCAGGTTATCTGCTTTGTTTCTCTGCAAATTGAGACCTTCTTTCCCTATGCTGCTCAAATTTTCGCACCGAGTAACCCACAAAGCGTGCAGTGATTTATTGGAGATAGTAGGAGATCTGTCGCAATGCCAGGTAATGATGGCCTTTCCAGCAAGGCGTAAATGATGCTTTTTACTTGTCATGATTTAATTGTCCTTCTCTCCCCGTATAACGGTCCTTTCTGAGGATCTCTTTAATATTTAAATTGAGATCATCCTCGTGCCAAATCATTTGAGCATCAGAGTTAACTCCAGTATTCGCTAAACAGTCAACAACACTGTTTTGCTCTCTGAAGGTATGTTGTATAATAATTTCTTTGAAACTGGCGATGATCTCTCTAGCTTTCATGATGATATTCTCAATAGACCAAGAAGGCTCTGATTCCCCCTTTAAGCACTTAATAATATTAAGTGAATCCCCCTCAAGCCATATTTTATCATAATTAAGATTTTTGGCTATAATTAAGGTATTCAAGGCAGTAGAGGCTTCAACAAAATGGCTAGTTTGATTCCCCAGAGGACTAGCCACCGCCTTAAGACAACTTCCAGCAAAATTCCTGATAATGCCCCCATATCCAGCTTTACCCGGATTCCCTTTAGAAGCCCCATCGAAGTTAGCCTTAATCCATCCCTACGGGGGAAAATACCAAACAAGACCTTCTCTGCCTTTCTCCTTGCTAGTAATAGTAGTAGAAAGATTCCACCTGTCTTTGAAATCATCTTTAGCAGCAAGTCCCTAATCAGTACAATAGAGGCATTCAAAAATACTCCTAAAGATTTTATATGCAACCACTTCAGGATTAACCCTTTTATCTCTGAAAATCTTGTTGTTGCACTCTTTCCATTGTAAACACCCAAAATTGTCCAGTCTAATTATCTTAGCTTAATTCTTCTATTAATTAAATAAATCTTTATTTATTTAATTAATTCATTTATCCTCTTCTAGCCTTATTTCTCATTTAAATAAATACATTTATTTATTTAAATTATCCTTTTCCTAAATTAAATAAATATTTTATTTATTTAATTGATCTCACTTCTTCTATTAATTAAATAAATCTTTATTTATTTAATTAATTCATTAACCTTTTCTACCCATGACACATGTCATTCATCTCTTAATTCATACACTACCTACCCCTTTCATTATTTTATTATTTCCTCTACCTACCCTCTAATCATAGCCGACCTCCTTTTACACCTCTCAATCTTATCCCTCCATTTCATATTGTGTCTTCTATATAAGGAGATACTTCCTTCATTATCAACCTTGGCTAATGAATTTTATGCACTTGACTACACTACGATCCAACTTACAACCACATTCCATTCTTTATTGAGCTCTTGTGCACATAAAATCTGAGAGCAAATATATCAAGCAAGATCAATGGAGATAGGAAGAATGGAGATCCAAACCCTATTGGACATGTGATGGTATAATCTTTGTGATTTCATTTGATTTGCATTGTCTTAGGTAATCTTCATATGTTATGGTGGATCTTTGTTGTTGTTAGGCTAGGGTTTTGTGGTTGAATTCATTTAGCCTTTCAATACCGTTATTATTGTTATCCATTTTCACCATAAACATCCATATATTCCAAATAACAATCGGCAGAGTAAGTCTCCAGGTCTCCACAATTTTAGGATTAGAGTTAGGACAATGCCATTGAAGCCAAGTGTCACCAAGAGAGTTCGGGAAGACCCAGCTCAGGTTCCACCTGGAAAGGATGATTTTCCAGATATCCTGGCTAAAAGAACATTGATTGAGAATATGGCAAGCTGTCTCTTCTTCCCTGCAACAAAGAGAACACCTATTAGGAAAAATAATGCCTCTTTTATGAAGATTATCCAGGGTTAATATCTTATTTTGGATGAAAATCCAAAAGAAGATGTTGACTTTGGGAACTAAGTTCTTATTCTAGACTTTAGCCCAGATGGGAATAGCTTCCACCAGGACATTGTGAATAGCCACAACAGAGGAAACAGAGTATTTCCCATCCAGAGTTTTCCCCCATATCAGAATGTCATCTTTGTTGTCTCTAGGGATTTTAGCAGAAAGAGCAATCTAAAGGAACTTGAGATCCTGACACTGCTGGCTAAAGTCAATCCAGTCCCCATTTCTCCAGTAATCTCTTACCATTTCACCGTGCCTGCATTTGAAACTATCTTTCCAATCTTTGAGGATAGGGATTTCCTCCAGAGGTTTATCCAGGATCCATCTATCTTCCCAAAATCTTATTTTCCTCCCATCCCCAAGGTTCCAGGTTCTACCAGCAGCAGCCCAGCCTTTAGCAGATTGCACGGCATTCCAAATGGCAGATCCATCAACAGAGAAAGAGTTGTCAAAGAATTCTTCCTCAGAAGGTTGCATATAGAGATATTTGTTTTTCCAAATAGAGTTCCATTCTCTTTCCTCCCCTTGGAATCTCCAAATTTGCTTGGCTAATAAAGATTTATTCATAGAACTAATGTTCCTTAAGCCCAGCCCACCTGAGGCCTTAGGGGAACAAATGTTATTCCAGGCAATAAGGGGGGTTCTGTTTTTAACTTCCACACCCGACCAAAGGAACTTTTTTTGGTTTCTTTCAATAGCTTCTGCAAACTTTGAGGGGATTTTGAACAAGCTAAGAGCATACATAGGAAGATTTTGGAGAGTGGCTTTGAGCAGAGTGACTTTACCAGCTTGACTAAGGACAACCCCTTTCCAACCAGCGAGTTTCAGGTTGAGTCTATCAATTAACTTATTCCAGAAGGAATCCTCGGGCTTGAGACAAAGAGGAAGCCCAAAATAGGTAGAAGGAAACTCAGATATGTTGCAACCAAGAATCCTACCAATCCTAATTTGCCTTTGGGCTGGGGTGTTGATGAAGAAAAAAGAGCTTTTGTCCCAGTTGATTTTTTGACTAGAGGCAGATTCATAGGTATTCAGAATGATCTTCATGTTTTTGGCTTCCAAGATGGTAGCTTCCCCCATGGTGATAGAGTCATCAATGAATTGTTCATGGGAGCAGACAACATTGGATGAAGAAGGTTTCAGACCCTTAAGATTGCCTTCTTCCACATTTTTAAGGATGAATCTACCCAGGCATTCAGCAAGAATGGTGAACAGGATAGGGGAGATGGGGTCTCCCTGTCTGAGACCTCTGGAACTTTTGAAGAAACTAGATGGGGAGCCACTAACAATAATAATAGAGGAGGAAGTTTCCATGAGTTGAGAACAGAGCTGGATAACTTTGTCGCCAAAACCAAACGATTTCATGATCCTAAGGAGAAACTGCCAGTTCACTCTATCAAAAGCTTTAGCCATGTCTAACTTAAGGAAGAATCCCCATTTATTCGCCACTTTTAGGGAGTGGATATTTTCATGAACAGAGATAATAGAGTCCAAAATCTATCTTTCGGGGACAAAGCCATTCTGTTGGACAGAGATAATCCTTGGGAGAACATCCAGCAACCTGGAAGTCAAAACCTTGGAAAGGATCTCGTAGATAGAGTTACACAAGCTGATGGGTCTAAACTTGTTAAGAGAATCAGCTCCAGGGTTCTTTGGGATAAGGACAATGAAAGTGGCATTCGGTTCCTTAAGAAGTCTTCTGGAGCCAAAGAATTCCTTAACACCATTGCATATGTCAGCCTCCACAATGTGCCAGAATTTTTGGAAGAAAAACATGGGAAAGCCATCCGGGCCAGGGGATTTATCACCTTGAAAGGAGAACACCGCCTTTCTGATTTTTGGATTAGAAGGAATATGGGATAAGAGGTGATTGTCAGCTTCCGACAGGATAAAAGGGATAGCTTGTAAAAGGGTATTTTGCTTACTGTAATCCAGGTTATCCACTTCACCCAACAAGGTACTGAAATGCTTGAGAGCTTCCTTCCTGATGTTGCAATCCTCTGTTAGGACGCCTTTATTGCAGGTTAGTCTGGATATTCTGTTGGATGCCCTGTGCTTAAGAGCGGTTAAGTGAAAGAAGCGGGTGTTTTTATCTCCTTCCTTCATGAACAAGGCTCTGGATCTTTGTCTCCAGAAAGTCTCTTCATTAGAAATGATGGAGTGGTATTTAGATAAGAGATCATTTTTAGCCATCCTAAGATCTTCGGTCAACCCCACCTCTTGGATTGTATCCTGAACATACTTTAATTCAGCTTTGACTTGAGTTTTGTTCTTGAATATGTCCCCAAAAATCTCTTTGTTCCAGGTTTTAATTTTGGCTTTTATGATGTTGAGCTTTTTAGCAATTCTAAAAAGAGCCTTACCCTTTAAGAGTTGTGTTATTTTAATTTTGATTTAAGAATTGTTTATTTTATTAGATTGTTTATTTCTTCAAATGACCTTTGTCGTTGCTACTTTGGCATTACTGGTCGGGGGTGTGGAAGCACTCCTGTGTTCATGCGGATTCTTTGGTGGAGTTTTGGAGCAATTTGGGCAGGCCTCCTATTTTGTCCTCTTTTCTCCAGATTGTCTGGCACATTGGGCCCATTTTTATACTGTGATAGATTTGGTTAGAGAGGAATAAGAGGATCTTTAGGGATGTCAGACTGTTAGTTAAGCAAGTGTGGAATAGAATCATTGGCATGATCCAGGAGATGGTGGAAGCTAAATGTGAGGTGAATTTTCCTCTAGATAGAGGATAGGCTGATATTGTGAGTAGGTTGGGTTTGTGGGAGATGTCTCTAGTCTCAACTTGTGCCAAGAGAGGTAGATGTGCTAAGAAGAAGGTCCAAAGGGAGGGAAGTTGGTTGCCCCCTCATGATGATTTCATAAAGATTAACACCGATGGCTCCTCTCAAGGTAATCTGGGCCCTGCTGGGATTGGGGGGGGATGGTAGGGATTGTATGGGGGTTGTGGTTTTCTTCTTTTCAGTTCATAAAGGGCAGCGGTCTAATAATTTTATGGAGGGGTTAGCAATTTTCTATGCCTTGGAATGTGCTTTTGAGTTGGGGTGGCGTAAGGTTATCTGCGAATCGGATTCACAGATTATTGTTAACCTGCTGAATGAGCAGAAGGTGAGTGGGATTAATTGGTAGCTGGCAGGGATTGTTCACCAGATTTTGCAAATTAGTGCTATGATGGAGAAGGTGTCCTTCATCCACGTTCCTTGGGAATGGAACAAGGCAGTTGATTGCTTGGCTAAGTGGGCCTTGGGAAATGGTGATGATTGGAAAGTTGAGGGTTGGGAGCATCTCCCCCTGGATTACTGTCAGGACTTGCATAAGATCTTTGCTAAAGATATGGATAGTTATGAAGCTGGTTGATCTTTGGTCAGGAGTGTTGTTCTCTTCTCGAGCTTTGGGGCTTTGGTTTTCTTTTGTAATGCTGGATTGTGATTATTAATAAAGTTTTTACCCCTTTATTCAAAAAAAAATATTGTTTATTTTGTTTTGTAGTGGAAAAATATTCTAAAAGATAAAATATTTAAAAACTATAAATTAAGTAGTAGAAAAAATACTTGAAATTATATAACAATTTTAATAATTTCTTTAATTATTATTTTTACTATTTTAAATTTGTGTTATTTTGCTTTGACTTTCTAATATTAAATGCAAGTTGTTGCTTTATTTATGAAATGCATAAAATCTACTTATATTATGTATTGAAATATTTTAAATTTTAAATATTATTTTATTTTTCTTTATATACTTACCTATCTTTATAGAAATGTAGGTAAAGTACGCCAAAATATATCATATTTGTTCATTATTCCACTTAAAAAATAATTATATTATTATATTATAATTAATATTAAATTATTATTATATGATTATTATATTATGATTTTTTTTTTGGTCAATAATTAGTGTAGTATATTAATTCTTAAAAAAAGGTATTACAAAGTCTGTAAGGAATTAAAGTTTGAAGATTTCCAAAAAGCTATCAAGCATTATAACATGTCCTAACTTCCCCAGCTTGCCTAACCATCTTACCACCCCATACCTATATACAATATATGAACCAAATATGCATCCAAGCAGTCTACAAAATACAACCATAAAGTATCAAAAAATCTTTAACATTCAATTACTCTACTACCACTAACTCCTTGCCTCTTGTTGGTTAATAGATTTGTCCTTCTTAAATACCTTTCAAAAATGACTCCCAAATGCCCAAATTGAAAGACAAAAAAAAACCAATAGTTGAGTCACTTGCAATGGTGAGTGCAAGTGCTCGCTAAATTTCAATACGAAGGTACAACTCCCTTCATTGGATAAAAATGTATATTTTATGAATATGCTTTTAACTAGAAAGCTATAAAGGCAACTAACATCTGCTCATAGCCATGACACAAATGCAAATAGCATATTTATAAATAGAGGGAAATAGAAAATGACACAAAGTTCATTCCTTGAATACTTCCAATAGATGATTTAAGTAGAAGATTTAAAATTTCAAACAATTCAAAGCTTACAGTCTCAGTAATAACTGCATACATAATCAAAGATAACATGAGGAAACATTAGAAAATAACTACAGCAACTCACAGACAATTCTGCAATCAAGGGTTTCATATATAAACACACAGATTTAAAATGCATTCCCTCTTTATTTCTAATGTAAAAGAAATGGTGCACAAACAATTATTCCCCTGTACAATGATCAAACAATCCAAATATATTATTTCCTTTACAATGATAAAATAAAAAAAAATTCCCCTTGCTGCCCTTTTTTTTTATAGCAAAAATAAAATAAAAAAATCCTAGCTCTTTCTTTTTATTACACATATATAGCCTCCTTTTTTGAAGAGACTTTCAGTTATCAATAACTGAATCTTGATAAAGGGAATAAAATTTACATTCCCGTGAAATTGTTGCTCTCAAACATATTTTAAAACATCTTAAAATGTTCTAAAATATTATACATAAATAAGTAAGAAAGTTTAATTTTTCTTGTAGTCATTTTTTACTAAATTCACTCCGGATTAACTGGACATCCTAGAGCCGTGAAAATTTGCGAGTAGTTATGATATTTAAAATTACAAATGGGTTTTTAACCATTTTTTAACAGCTCACCAAATCAGGGTACTTTCTTTGGAAACTGACCCTACCAACCATATTGCTACACTGAGAAAATATTAAAATAATACACATCATATGAGTTAGTATGGTCACAAAATTAAATCCAGGAGAATTTAAGACAAAAATACTAGGTGGGTTGTCTTTAGATTTTGAAAATTTGCAACTTTGTTTTGGTTGGTGGATATATGTGCAGAATTGGACTGTCAAACTGAACCTTGAACCTTGAACCGCGGGGTTCAATCAGAAGGTTCAAAATTACAGACTTCGCCCATAGTATGCTTCATTAATCACTTGTCTTTACATTTTTTTGTGCTTTGAACCTTTGAACATTGAACCTTTGAACCTTGAACCACGGGGTTCAATCAGAAGGTTCAAATTTACAGACTTCACCCACAATATGCTTCATTAATCACTTGTCTTTACATTCTATTGCACTTTGAACCTTGAACCGTGGGGTTCAATCAAAAGGTTCAAAATTACAGACTTCGCCCACAATATGCTTCATTAATCACTTGTCTTTACATTCTATTGCACTTTGAACTTTTGAACCTTGAACCTTAAACCGCAAGGTTCAATATAAAGGTTCAAAATTACAGATTTTTTTTAATAATAAAGCTATGACTTGGGGAAGTGAATTTGTTTTAAAATTTTCAAGTTCAAAAACTAGGGTAACACCTCTGTCCTGGGAAGATGTCGCATGTTCGTCAGATTGAGAAGGTCTAGTAGCCACATGATGATCCGGAGGGAAGCCAATCCATATTGTCCTCGGCTTTTTCTCCAAGCCCTTTGGCCTTCCACATCTTTGCTAAGAGGGAGATGCTTCCTACACCTCAGGTGATCACTCTCTGTAAGGTCCCTACTTTTGAACTTCCCAACAAAGAGCCTTTGCTTCCACACTCTTCAAAAAAATCTTCACCCCAATCACACCAATCTGTGTTGATATCCTTCGCGCCTCCTTATCACTAGTTGTACTCCATATTAGAAAGGGGTGTAAAGGGGGTGTGAATTCACTCACTTGGAGCCACGCACCACCAGGGCATACAAAAACCTTTCATCTCAAGGACCATGGCCATTAGAGACTCGAAGCCACTATGTCATTCCTCTCTGATGCAATTTTCCACCAACCACCTAACATTTTTCTTTATTTCCAGTTCAAAGCACCAAGCAGTGAAAATAGATGCAATGTCTATGGCATTTGTATTTGAAAGGAACCTTTAAGTATTTCTCACCAATAACTATCTTGACAGGGGTCAAAAACTCTTTTGAGTTGAACCTGAAAACATTGGCTAATCTTTCATCCAAGATCTCACCCCAAGAAGCCATCATTAGCTTCAAGGCGGTTAAATAAAAGTTCACCTCCATTTTGCACGGGGAAGAAATGCACCTGCTCACGACCGCTACGAGGATTTTTGTGTTTCCAACAAACTACACCAAATACCGCTTCTTATGGAAGCTAACCACATTGTACCCTTCACCAAGCAACTTCAATGCCCTGCGTGTAAAGATTAATATCCAAGTTGGCGTCCCTCTTCAAATCCTGCAAGCTCGATGCCAATTCATTAACAAGGCCATCTAAAGCATATCGCATTTGTGTTGGTCGTCCATGTAACCACATCTTGAGCATAATCGTACCACATTCAAAAAGTGTACCACTCGAGACATTTGAAAGAATGGCACTTCAAGTTCGCATGCATATCATCAAATTTGTGCAATAAATGCACTGCATAAAAAGATGCCCACCACCAACTCTGCATTACTGACTTTGTCACTTCAAAGAGGAAGTCCTTGAACTAATGACTAAAACAATTATTAACCCTTTCAATTTGAATTCAAAAAATATTTGTCATCTGACCATTGGGGCCAACACAAAGAAATATGTGTTTTTCCTTCTTGTAGGTTTAATGCGATATCGGCGCATTCATCAGCATCTCAGTTACCTTCTCTTTTGATGTGTGACACTTTGAAATTTTGAGAAGAGGAAATAAGTCATCTAATGTTTTGCATGTCCCGATCTATGATCCAATTGTCCACATTACCCTTAGCTATCGAATGGATGATGATCTGGGAGTCTCCCTCTAGGTGTAAATTGGCCACCTTCAGCCTTTGAGCCAATTGAATAGCTAAGAGCTTAGATTTGGCTTCTGTCGAATTGTTTGTGTTCTGACTGATGTTCTACATACCTTTTGCCAATATGCAACCCTTCTCATCCCACGCTTGCAGGTCTTGGGTTGTCACGAGTAGCACCATCAAAGTTTAACTTGATCCAATTTGGTTTTGAAGGTGACCAAGATATTGCCTGAATTTTTGGAGACGAAGGATGAACCCTTGAAAGCCCATTAATGGGCTTATTATATTATTTTATATTATGATATGTAATTAATATTAAATTATTATTAAGATATTACTATATTTTTTATATTTTTGTTAAACTCTTCACCAAAGCAAAAAAATATAGTAAGGCTAATTATTATTGTTATTATAATATTAGATTGACATAATTATGAAGTTAAGTATTAGTATGATGGAGATAGAATTGATTAATAGTTAAACTCAAGAGTGAGTGGTAGTAAAGAGGATAAAATAAATAGAATTATTATTTGGCTTTTCATGCATTTAAGTGTCTCAAACACGTCAAATTTAATGCTTCTAGTTTTTATTAACACATATTTGTGCATCCATTATGTGAGTGTTTACGCCAAGTATGTGAGTGTAATACGTCTTCGATGTAATAAAATAAATTATTTATTACATATTCGATCATATAAATCTTTTTTGTATTTTTTTAATATATGTTTTTTATGAACTAAAGTGCATAGCTATTTATTATTTTATTTGCTGAAATTATTTTATTCATTATACATTACCACACTCACACCATTACATTCCACCCCTTGTTGTTACTATAGTTGTGCCTAATAAATTAAATGTGAAATTTAGTTTAAATTATAATAGAGGAATATATTTTTGATGATGTGAAGAATTGATTTATCAATATATTGAAATTGGAGTTTTGATTAGTCAAGTACTTTAGAATTTATAAATTGATTGTGATCTATTTCAATTTGATGATGAGAAGAATTGATTTATCAATATATTGAAATTGGAGTTTTGATTAGTCAAGTACTTCAAAATTTATAAATTATTTGTGCTCTATTTGATTTGGTGATGTGAAGAATTGATTTATCAATATATGAAATTAGAGTTTTGACTGAAACACTTTAGAATTCATAAATTGATTGTGCTCTATTTCGATTTGAATATGCTTATGAAACTAAAATTCGTGAATGTGGACTTATTCTCAAGTGCAAAATTGAACTTTGACACACAAAAGTGAATGAGGAAGGGAATGGATAGTTTAGGTAAATTTTCCTCTACTTATTATACTTGTTTCTAATGTGGGGTGGTTTCAACAAACATCCTTTAGAAACTTGCTAGATAAGGGTAGTGTTGTCCTCAATCAAGCCCCTGTATAGTTTAATTCAATGGAGATAAACCAAGATCAAAGACAACAAACAAGCATGTAATATGCTTATGATGATGGATACTCTAATCATATAGTTAGAATCTTTAATGATGCTTCTATGATGATGTGCAAATGGGTAAGAGCATGCAACATACACATGATTTCAAAATAATAATAAATATCCTTAAATACAACACCATAACACAAAATTAATCACAAGATGTATGCTAGGTTAGTTCACAATAGTTAGTGAAAAAGTTCCATAAGGTTTAAATTTGAATTTTGAAATTTAAAAGTTTGAGGTCCAAATTTGTGACTACGAAAATGACTTGTTTCAATTTCACACTTGTGGATCTAGTCCGAGGTACTAAATGGAAAATCAAGATGAGTGATGATACAATCAAAATAGGACAATTTAATGAGTCAAATTTTACACAATAATATACCACATATAGACTTGTTTACATAAAAGATACTATAATCAAAGCGGGTATAAACACAAGAGAAAAGGTCATGGATCTATGTTTCACCATTATATTTTGTTGGCACTTTGATGTGCATGTAAATTACAATGAGGGCGCATGTCAAAGTGAAATAAGCGGTTAGCATGGAAATTAATTGTGTTTCAAGCACTCAAATGATTGGGGTATTAATGTAGATTATTGTATATTCTTTATAATGAGTGCTCTATCGAAAACTTATAAAACATAAAAAAGTACAAAATGAGTAGCATTTATCACACATTTAAAATAGATTCCATCTTTAACTTGCTTGAAAACTCTTCAAAAATGGTGGAAGTAAAAAGGAGAAGGATAAGAGATTTCATCTAAGCACAAAAAGTGGCAAAGCTTCAACTAAGTAGAAAAATAATTGGACTCTAACAAAGTGGAATATTTTGACAATGTCAAAAGGTTGATAAATCTCCACTCAACATGTGAGTTATGAGCTTGTAAATGTGATAAGAATGTACGAAACAAGTAACATTTGATGATAGAAGTATGCATAACAAGGAAAAAAGAAAAGTATCCCAATGTTGGGCCTCCAATGAAGGAAAATAACAAGAAAGTAATAGAAAAAAGTTAAGTTAAGGATCATAAACATGTAATCATATGATATGAGATAAAGCATAAACATGGTATCATAAGATATAAGTAAGATAAGAATCATAAACTTTTAGGCATGTAGGCAAGAGATAAACACATAAGCATAAATACGATATTATAAAAGGTGAAGGTGATAGCCATAGGGAAACATGTAAATACCATAAACATATGCTATGTAATAAACATAAGATGTAAATATGAGATGCATATGAGCATGTACAAATGAAATCATAATTATGTTTAAACATTAGGAATACCATAATAAGCATGAAAAATAGATACATAAGAGATATAAGTTACAAGAATAAATCATAGAACATTGGAACATTATGGAGATGTAATTGGGAACACGCAAGAAATAAGGAACATATAAATACAACAGTGCTAAACATGAAAAATAGAGATATATATGAACCAAACAATGCACAGAGGAAAGTGTGGGAGCTAAATATAGAACATAAGAAAGCATGGGAGCTAAATATTGTAATACCCTAAAAATGGTCACCTAAACCATAGGCCCCTAATCTCAACAACATCACCAAGGTCCTAACTAAAGGCAATTAAATCAATCTTGAGCACCTAATTAATTAATTCTTCAATCATTAATATTACATGGCAATAAATCACTCTATATTAATTAAATATTTATTTAATTAATTAATCATTCCAAGTAAATCATTTTGATCAATTATTCTATTTATTTAATTAAATATCCTAGCATATTTAAATTAATAAATTAATTTGCCATTTTGATGCAGGAGCATCCCCGGTTCACAACAATCTTGCATCAACCAAAAACATTTTCTTTTTTGTTTGCAGTTTCAGTTTTCCTTCTTGTATGTCCCAGTTTTGGCTCATCGGATCCTATGGACTTGGATTCTACTTGAAGACTTGATCATCTTTCTTGCTTTCAAACTGCATCTCTTTTGGATCATTTTTTGACAAGATATCACTACCGATTTTCATGACAGTTTCTTGTTACCAGTTCCTTTGTTACTGATTGCCTGAGACCTATTATGGTGATCTACTAGAACCCATTCTGAAGCTTGCGGAGCCTTGGATGTTGATCTCGATGTTTCTTGGCATGTGGCTGACCTTCTACATTTCACCCTTGGATTTTTTGGAGGAATCTCTTGGTGGAGGTCGACCTTGTTCTTTTTACACATTAGGTCTTATTCTTCAGGTTTTGATCCCTTTCGGGCCGACTGGATCCTTTGGATCGATACATATATATATATAATCATGCTCTAGAATGTAAGGAATCAGATAACTAAGAAGTATCAGATAGATAGACTGTGCTTAGAAGATAGATCTTTCATTTCAAGGTCCCAGTGTGACCTATTCTACCAGGCCTATGTGTCGATATGTTGTAACCGGGTTGTTACCGATTGGATGTAATTAACTTTCATGCAGTAAAAACTATATGTTCTGCATTGCCTCCATCATATATGTATGTTTCCATTGTGTTTACTCTTGCTGACTGGTTGGGATTGATCTCCTTGAGGCCCCTCCTCGCCGATGACTACTTCAAGTCAAGGAAGGACCTCAAGGAGATCAGTCCCAACCGGTCAGCAAGAGTAAACACAACGGAAACATAAAAACATGATGGAGGCAATGCATAATAGATAGTTTTTACTGCATGAAAGTTAATTACATCCAACTGGTAACAACTGGGTTACAACATACCAGCACACAGGCCTAGTAGAATAGGTCACACCGGGACCTTGAAATGAAAGATCTATCTTCTAGGAACAATATATCTATCTGATACTTCTTAGTTCTCTGATTCCTTACATTCTAAACCATGATCACACACACACACACACACACACACACACACACACATATCGATCCAAAGGATCCAGTCAGCCCAAAAGGGATCAAAACCTGAAGAACAAGACCTAACGTGCAAAAAGAACAAGGTCGGCCTCCACCAAGAGATTCCTCTAAAAAATCCAAAGGGTGAAACATAGAAGGTTGGCTACACACCAAGAAACATCGAGATCAACATCCAAGGCTCTGCAAGCTTTGGAATGGGTTTCGGTAGATCACCAGAATAGGTCTCCGGCAACCGGTAACAAAGGAACCGGTTACAAGAAACTGTCATGAAAACCAGTAGTGATATTTTACCGGAAAGTGGTCCAAAAGAGATGTGGTTTGAAAGCAAGAAAGATGATCAAGTCATCAAGTAGAATCCAATTCGACAGGATCCGGTAAGCCAAAACCGGGACATATAGAAAGGAAAACTAAAACTGCAAACAAAAAAGAAAATGTTTTTGGTTGATGCAAGATTGCTGTGAACCGGGAAAGCTCCTGCATCACATTTAAATCACAAAAAAAGGAATTAATTTAAAGAAAAAAAAGGAATTAATTTATAAAAAAGATTAATCACAAAAAAAAGAATTAATTTACAAAAAGAGATTAATCACAAATATAAGAATTAATCTACAAAAGAAAGAGTTAAATTGAAAACAAAAGAAAAGAATTAAATTGAGAGAAGAAATCAAACTTAAGATATTTCTTTTTCTACAATTGAGATAACTTGAGAAATCAGAAAAGCAATTAAATTGAATTAATCATTTTCTCTAAAATTAAAACTCAAAGCTTTTCTTGAGGAAAGAGGTTCAGTTGCATTGAAAAGGCTTTTTTCTAAATAAAAATCTTGTGCAAATTAAAAAAATGTGCATGGAATCATCTATTTTTTTATCTCAAGTGCATGGAATCAACTAAATTTATCTCCAATGCAAACTTGGACTTATAATTTGAATGCATTCAATCAAACTATAATTGGAATCTATCTCAAGATTAACTTAATCTGATCTCTCAATTATTTCAATTATCCTGAATTGTGTTTTTTCTTAAGGAATCTCAGCCGCTCATTGTTAATTGATCTTAACCGTTGGTCTCTCTTTTGAGTCTCTATAAATTCCGCCTTCATCTCTCATTCAAAACACCCTGAAGATTTATTGTTATTGTGCAGTTTTTGCTCTAGAGTCATTGAAAATACTGTGCTTTGAGATTATTGCATCTTAGTTTAGCTTTTTGCCTATTTAGTTTAATCATGATTACTTGAATTCATCTAGCTTAATATTCATCCATCTAGCTTATTATTCATTCATTTAGCTTAATATTCATTCATCTAGCTTACTATTCATTCATCTAGCTTAATCTTGCATACATTTAGCTTATTATTGTGCTCATATAGGTTAAATCCTTCGTCTTGGTGTAGTCTAGTCACTTGTATTGCTTAGACAAATATGAGAGCAAGTCTATACTCGCATATTTTAGAATGCAATAGGTCGATTTGTTATGGTTTTTATATTCATGATTATATCTATCTAACCATGCATGCAATGACTTAATTGAAGTGTTTTGTCTTACAACTTACAGATACTTATTCCACTTTTCACACACACATTTTTGGCGCCCACCGTGGGGGAAAAGACTTCATCTTTCAACCTTACAGATCAACTCATTTTTATTTTTTGGATTTTTTTCGTAGTTGCTGCAAAAACTTGTACAAGTTTTCACAGAGGCCTAAACGACAATCTATAGGTCTCATACGGTCTGTCGTGAATTATCATACGGCTAGGTGAGAATACTCGTACGATATTCTGGTTTTTGGTATTAAAACAAACTACAATTTTAGGGTTTTTCTTGTTGAATTTTAATGGTACTAATGCTAACCCTGACTTGTTTTATGTCTACTTGAGAGATTTTGACAGACTAACTAGTTTTTGCAGAATGTTTGTCGAAGAACACGTCTGTCACACGAAAACAATATGACTATTGATTCGTTGTTTTTGTAGGGCCTAAGGAGATTCAAGTGAACTTCGTGTATTCTTTAAATTCATTTTTTAGGCACTTAAATTCCTATCTTGTTAATGAACAAATATGTGTTTTGTGTTTTAATAAAAATCTAAGAGGTAGGAGAGTATGCTCTTGTCTGCACAGACAATAAAAAATCTAGACCCTCAAAGCTTTTTCTAAGTTTGAGATTTGTGTACCTTTAGCGGGCCTGTCATAGTGGGAAAAAGTAATCACCATGTGAGAACGACCCAAGTGAGTACAGCTGGACCTAAGCATTCCAAGTCACTATAATAAATAGGCCTCTAGTGATTAAAGTCTCAGAGGATGGGATTATTTGAGTTTTCTCTTTGAGATCTCTCATATCAAGCATTTTGTAGGGCCTCGCGGTCTCAATCATGTTTACGTGACTACAATTTGTTTCGGTACCTTGTTGGGCTATAGGCCTCAATCATGCTTGCGTGACTTCAAGGGGTAATTTCGAACAAAATTCCTGACTAAGAACTATAAGATAGAGGCTACCTGATTCACCTCCGAAAGGGGGATAATCTTTGTGCAAGAGAGATAGTAACTCTCCCAATATACTTGCCATTTCATGCCCCCATTAGCATTTGGAGTTGGCTAATACGGAGTTGAGAATCCATTGCGTGAGACTCAACAACCATATTCTGATTAGCTATTGGATGTGTACCTGAGTCAACAAGCAAAGGTTTTCTTCTCTAAGCCAACTTTCATAGGGTTAGCGTTTTGTGCTTGAAGTCATTATACATCTTGCATGTTTGTTGTGTTTTCATCCTTGAAACTGAAACTAAAATAATGAAACTGGAGAAAATAATCAACCAGGTCAAAAACTCAGTGATCAAAACTCTGTCCATGTCAGAATCTCATCTCTGTCCAGTCCACTATCGTAAGAGTCTCTTGAATTATCATTCTGGCTATACATATATTGTCGTACGAGTTTGTTCTTTTATCGTTTGGTTATATACATGTAGTCGTACGAGTCTGTTCTTTTATCGTTTGGTTATATACCTGTAGTCATACGATTCTGAATTTATCCTATCAGTTTGTCATCTGGTTCTGTCAGAATTGTCGTCCTGGTCCTCAAAATTGTTGTCTGACCTTAAATTAGTTGTCATACGAGTAATCATTATCCTCATCAAATTGTCATCTGGAGAACCCTAAATTATCGTGCAAGTATAGGTAGCAACTCGTACAAAAAATTGTCTATGTCGTCTGGGAAATGCTAAATTGTCATATGGGTCTGAAAACTCTCGTATGAATTTCTGATTTTGTCAGTACAGAAACTTGTTTGCCTACACACTTTTCCATAATTGTTATACTTGCCTAATCAGTCTATAGTGAGCGTATATCTGGTCATCATAATTCTGAGCATAAACAATCTTGACAGTGTACCCCCGTCGTTGTGTTGCACGATTTTGTTGATCATTTTTCAGCTAGTTCAATCAACTACTTATCAAACTTAAGTTACTTAGATCACGTCTTACACAGGATAGATCGTTCCTGAAACCAGATTGAGTCTTAGTCACTTCTCTCAAATCAAACTAAGTTACTTAGATCACGTCTTACACAGGATAGATCATTCTTGAAACTAGATTGATTCTTGGTCACCTTTCTCAATCACTACATTAAAACGTGTAACTAGCTTCAATTTGATCTTGACATCTGCATCACTTCTAGCTCTCGGTCCCATCGGTTGTAAATGCCTATTCAAACTAGGAGCTCTCCTAAATTTTTTGACAAAAGCAAGAAGCCCATGGCTACCTTGGCTCAACAAATTCAAGATCTCAAGAGAGAAATATATGACATTCAAGCCCACCAAAAAGATTTAATGACACCTCTTGAGATAAAATTTCATGATATCAAGAACACCAAACTTCAAGAAATGCTAAAATAATTATATAAGGTGGAACATAAAGTAATTGAAAATCAAAAGCCAAATCTTATACAAGATCACAAGACACCTTCACCAAGATAAAAAGACATATATCCCCTAGATAGATAGTTTACACCTTTGGGGCAATCTATTGAATCAACTTTGTAAGAGCTTCTTGAGCATAATCTTGTCATATTGCCTAAAAAGACCACATGGGGATGTGAAATTTTGAGTAATTACTATGCATATCATAGTCATAACAAACATAATACTTCCATGTGTATGGAATTAAAACATAAAATTCAAGACCTCCTTGAAGATGGTGTTATTGAAATTGAAGATCCTAAAAATTCACCTAAGGAGAAACCAGATGTCATATCCAAGCATGATCAAAATTATGAACCTATGTCTAGCAATGACCACATGTAGCCTCCATCTCTTCAATGATGCCTCCATCTCCTAAGGCTTCTCAATAGCAGTCCATATCATATCCCTCAAATAATGAACTCAATGATGAAACTTTTCATCTTGACCCTCAAGGACTATGTCAAGGGTCATCTCATCCAATGGTTGAAAAGGATCTTACCTCCCTATAAACCCATGAGGATCCCATTATACCTTTCCATTTCTTTCAAGATGATCCTCTTCCATCTCAAGAACAAAGCATCCTTCCTAAGCAAGATCATGATGCCTCTTCCACCTTTTCAAACGATCCTATTCAAAATGAAGAGTAAAACACCCTTCCTACTCTATCCAGTGATCTTCTTCCATGTTAAGATTGAAGTATCTCTTCATCTCCTTTTCATAATCCTCCATGTTAACCTCATGGATCCATCATGCCTACAAAGCCTTCTCATGATCCTATCATTCCCTACATACCTCATAATGGACATGCATCTTCTTCCCAAAGCAAAGTGTATCCTACAAGTCAAAATATTTATAAACACAAAGGGGTAGACCTTCACAAGCAAGAACCCCTGATGTTAAAGAAAATATTAATAGTCATGGCCTCAGTGACATTCCTCAAAATGTTGGTACCCTTACTAAACCAAAATCCAAGTACACACCTTCCCCTTCATCTTTTCCATCCATTTTAGGACCCTATATCCCTCCATCCCTTATGCAGGATCAACAAAGGCATACATCTTTGCTCACCTTCCATCCATCTAAAAGGACACAAAGGCCCACTGAGCAAAAGAAAGAAAAATCAAAAGCTATATGGGTTCCTAAGGCACTTGTAGAAGCAATGCATTCCAAGAAACTACAAAAGCATGAAAAATCAAAAACCATGTGGATCCCTAAGCGTCTCCTTGAAGAACAACAGTCTAAAGAAAAATCCAAATCAACATCCAAGATTGTTGTTCCTCCATACAAACCTTCCAAATATATTTTTCCATCACCTCTTTCATCCATTTTGGATCCTTATGTCCCAAAATCTCTGGTTGTTCCTCCATCCAAATCTCAAAATCTGAGATCCACTTTTCCTCCATCAATCCACCATCCCTCAAGATGTGTGCGAATGGTGATTCCATAAAAGTTTCCATTCACTCATGCACCAACCTTTCAATATCCGATCCATTATCCAACAAATATTTTTCATCCTTCCATTCCCCTTTTCCAATCCTTTGCATAAGACTTTACCCTAGCTTCATCACAAAATCCAAAAACTAAGGAAATCAACATTGGAGATGCTAAACATGTACACTTAGCTAAGTCCTTATATCCTATTGGAAAAGACATCTTTATCTGACTCTTCAAACAAAGACCAATGAACTACCTACACAAAACTCCCTAACCCTATGAACAACATGCACCTTAAATGATATTATATCTAAGGGTTGGGTTAGTTTAGCATTTGCTTTCTACACTACATATCATTTTCATTCAAAGCAATACATCGCATATAGTTTCTTTTTTTAAATGCATCGTATTCACAAAATTTATGCATTTGCATATAGCAGCATTAATCAAACAAGGCAACTATCCAAATTATCATTTGTTTGCATTCAAGACAAACAAGGGTCGTCTCCTTTCTTAGATATTCGAACATAAAGTATTTGAGGTCTTAAGGTCATTCACTTTCAACATTACCTTGTGACGATGCTTTATTTATGGTTAGGTAGTGATTTCACTGGTTGAGATGTTTTAACCCAAAATCTATCAATTGCTATATCTTAAACACATTAACAAAATCTCTAATTCATTATAGGCACTTTGTTGATCATATGACTGGTGAAAAATCTAAAATTCTACTTCAATGCCACTGTAATTGTCACACCCAAGTAGGTTTCATTACTTATAAGTCAAGGCAAGAAAATAAAATAAAAAATAAAAAGTGTTATGCCAAATATTCATTGCAAGGCAAAAAAAAAGAGCAATGATATATAACTGCAATATCACGCATACAAGTGCAACAAAAAGCTTGACTATGGAAACATACGAGTAACTCCATCAGGTCTATGGACGCCTACTGACAATGGAGCAATATTTGAGAAATTACAGTCTATAACCTTGTCGGACCTCTAAAAGCTTGCTGGCAACAAGGCTCTATTCGAGATGCTTTTGAAGTTAGAATAATCCATGTAGCTAGTCATATAGGATGTTAAGGATCTTTAGTGAACACAAGAGCAGGAATTAACTCATTTGCACTCACATGGGCAAAAGAAGATCAAAGTTTCAAGAATCTATGGGGAATTTTTTTGCGTCTCCATTTGTAAATCTTAGTTGCTAAGTGTGTTGATTTGGATATTCCAAGTGACCTTAAGGATTGAATGACCACTTATCTATGAAATGTTTTGTACCTCCAATTCAATTGATGTATTGCGAAGTGCTAAACAAACACAATCATCCTTGTTCGAATAGGAAATGCATCTTCATCATGTATATTGCATTAACATAGGTCATATCAAAAATTCATTATCTCCACATGCATTTTGTAGATCATCATGTCATATAGGTCTGCATACTGGGGGCATAGCTGAAAAAATCCTAAAAATCAAAAAATGTCCTGAACAAAAAAAAAACAAAAACAAAAAAAACTCGCTAAATCAAAAAAACTAAAAAATCAAAGCAAGAAAGCATAGACTATCCATCAAATCAAATCAACAACAGACAAAATCTCAAGGTTTGCAATTAAACTTATCACATGTCTTGTTAATCAATCTTTCAAACTCTATCAAACATCAACATGTCTTGTACAAGGAAGGGTACACTCGAAACCAAACAGATCGGTCTTATATAGGGTACTTACTCTTTGAAACCAGATATTCCTATCAATGATCAAATCAAAAAAATGACATAGATCAGTATGGCTGTTGGATTTTCTCCAAGTTAGTCTTATCTCTTGTACTGAAGTGTTGCATCTTTGCTTTAGCTTGTACATATCTTTTATTCACTTTTATGACATCCTGGTTCTTTTGGAACCCTCGTGGCTTGAAACCGATCAACGTCCTAGTCTTAGGGAACTCGACTGATCAATTTACATGTCCTAAGAAGTATTACCCAAGTCATCTTTCTATTGGTAGTACTAGGTTATCCACTCCAAGTCAGTCACCTGTCTCCAAACTACTGAAGAGTTTTATCACTATGTAAACAAGCAAAATAAGATTACTGAAAACAGTCACTACACTATTTGAGATATGATTGAAATTTTCTTTCTGTGTTGTCTTTTAAATTGGTTTTCAATTATTTTTCCCTCTGAGTAACTTGAGGAAGTCTATCTTGATTAAGAGGAGCAAGGATTGGGGGCATAATACTTTTCTTTGTTTTCTGCTTGTAGGAGTGATTCTGATGATATGGAAACATCTATTAATCTGGGTGTCTATGCTAAGTGCCTTCACATCAAGGTAAAATCACCACACATACCTTGACTCCGCTTATTTGTATGCTACAGGGAGGTTGGAGTCATTTCTTTGTTTGTTTTGAGGGAATTTCTTTAATGTGCAATCCAGATGCATGCGTAATCTGTCCAAGGATATGAACAATAAAAGGGTCATTGAGAACAAGATAATTAATATTGCATATATAAAGGAAGGAACTATGTTTTGCCTGCTGTGTTTGTAAAAAATCTCAATGATGAAAATTAAGCATACCAAATCCAACGACCAATTTTAGGTTGCATTCATTCTAAATTTTATGCATTTCAAGTGATTTTGGCATGATAACAATGATCTCTTTATCTTTTGAATGAGAGTCTGAAGTAGTCGTCATTTCTCAGCTAAGTGGTCCCTTTCTCATTATCGTTTCTCCAATCAAGTACTTGTGTATTGATATGTTAGATGCATACATGAGCATCTTATATAGATCCATAAATTTCATTATATTTTTATTTGCATTCATATTATTGCATGAAAAATAAACATTTGCATTACTAGTTACTCATTTTCATCATTTATTTGCATATGAAAAACAAACAAACAAACAAAAACATTCATATTCATCTCCATTACATGCATCCATACTGAAAAGATATGCATACATATAGAAAAGATATGCATACATATAGAATAAATCATATATAAAGACATCTCATAACCAATCAACACAAGTACGATGAAGTCAAATCAAGAGCTCATATATCTCGTCATAATCTCAGTGTCTAAGAGTACAAATGATATCAACTGTCAAATACAATATCTCATCAGAGCAAGAATCGTATCGGCTACAAAAATGGGATATATAACAAAATCTAAGAGATATAACAAATCTAGCTCTCTGCCTCTCCCTCATCGCCAGGTGGAGGAGGTGGTACCTATTGACCGACGTCTTTCCTGGGTGCCCTAGCTCCCTCAGATCGAGCCATATTTTGAGAATACGAAACAACCTACTGTGCTACTGGGACCGCTACACTATAAGCTGCAACGTAATAAGTTGCACGACTCATTTAATGCAAAACCTCTCGCTGAAGAGCATCACGCTCTGCTCTCACCTCTGCAAGTTGTCGATATCGCTCAGCTCTAATCTCAATGATTTGTCAGTCTTGCTCTACTAGTTGCATCTGTGCCACTTTCAACTGTGACTGCAAACCTATCAACCTTGCCCTAAAAGACTGTACTACGTCTGGTACTTCCTTCTCTCTCCCAACATCCCCCTCTCCGCCTCCCTGCTCATCTCTTCGCTGCCTAACTTGCCTAGGAGTTACTCTCTCCTCCTCGCCTCCAACCTCTACTACCATAGAACTGCCAGCCTCAACCCCAATAGCTCCTAAGGATCCACCCTCCCCTCTTTTTTGATGTTGACCTCCCATTGTTTCCCTGCTGCTACTAGCACCAGGATTGCCTCCGGTTCGTCTAGGTACATCCACTCTCTATCCCTGTACCTTCCCTCATCCCTGTACCTGACCTGGTACATGTGCCTGTGCTGGTGCATCCTCCTCAATCTCCTCTATAAGAGGTGCATGCTCTTCAGGATCTGTAAATCGAGGAAAATGATGTCTTTGAAACCAATCTCTATATTGGGGAAATACCCTCGTGTCTACCACATCCTCTAGGTAATCTCTGCAGTTGTAAACCCGCTAACTCTTGCATGCTCAGCACATATGACAATCTCGATGCCCATCCTCATCTCTCCTTCTCCCCATATCGAGAATAGGTTGTGAACTCCTGGGATATAGTATGTGGTCTCCCATATTGTCTCATCACCCTAGATACTACAAATCGCTCAATCATAGACACCAATCTACCAATGAGAGGTCAATTCATAAACATATCCTTTCTCTATGCTTTCCAATCATCCCATAGCTCTAGACCCCTATACGGTCTCCATACTACAACGATCAAATCATCCAACTGCCTCCTCCAATAGTCAGTCTTGCCTAGGTGGGACTATGTAACATAACCTAAGTAACAACATACAATAGGTTGGTGCACCTCTCTAGAATCATCTACAATAGGTTTGCATACCAGGATATGCTCCCATGCCCATAATATATAACACTAAGACAACTGATGCCATGCTCTTCCCCTCCCGATACACAATCTCATGCATCTCATGATACATATGAGTGAGTAAGCATGATCCCCAACCTAATCTCATAGGATGAGTCAACAACCTCTCAAGCATTCTACCCTAGCCACATAGAAATCCTTGTTGTCCTCTATCAGGCATCATAAAATAACCAATCATACTAACCAAAACACAAGCCAAAGGGTACTGTGCACCATACTTGCTCATCAAATCATCCCAAGTGATAACGTGATCAAGGATAGTCTCATCACGGAATATCCATCTCAGAGACAAAATACTCAGTCATGGAGTAGAATCATAATCCACCTTATCTCCAGCAAACGAAATCCTCAATATTTTGTATATATCCTCTAGCGTGATGATCATCTCTCCAACCAGTAAATGAAAGGTGTTATGCTCAGAATGAAAAAGCTCAACTAAAACAGGCAACATACCGTGATTCACATGGATATCAGGCATCTGTAACAGGTATCTGAATCCACACAAACCAATATGACCTCTCTTTGCATCTGATAAATCATGCATTAGCCTCGTCGTCAGTGGAAAGGTACATCGAAATTGAATATTCGACAACTAAATCTGCAAAATCGAACATACAAATCGTCAGTACGTGATCAAATTTGCGCTAAGAATGTGATAAACATGCCAAAGAATCCAAATATACAACATTCAAAATAAAAAAATTGCTATTTAAACCTTAAAAACTACTTGTTGTTTTTTTATACGAGTTTTCACAGACAAGCAGCAACTCGTACGAGCAAACATGACAAGCCGCATGAGTAAACAGACCCAAACGACAATTTACTACATGTCAAACAACCAAATGGTCTCATAAGAACATTCTCCTATGATACCAGGGTGACTACCAGATGACAAACCCTACAATCCCATACAACGAAACAAAAAATGACAAAAAATCGTACAAGAAATAGGTCTACACCGCATGATAAAATGACAAACATGACTTCAAAATGTAAAAATTCAACAAAAATTCAAAAAATGAGAAATGCAAAGGCTAAAGATCGATCACTTATTGCTGGGGCATAGTTTTGCGGTCGATTATGTCGTCTCTGACACTCAAATCGATGCTCTTGAATCAGAATTGCCATTTTTCTTCGCAGGAGGTTTTTCAAATTTTTCACTTTAAGAGGAAAAAATGAATTCACAATGACACATTGAACCCCTTATATAGCCCAAACCCTAATTTTTAAACTTGCTCTGATGGACATAAAAATTGTACCCTAAGCTAAGTCGCCTGTCCTGAGTCCATTTTCGGGACGAAATCAAAATCTGACATCAATTAACTAGTCAAAATTTCACAATGTTGACCACTTAGCCCTTTCATCCTCAAGTGAATTTTCGAATCATTTTGCGCTCAAATCATTTCTGATCTCAAATTAATTGTTACATCAATCTTCGTGCTCAAATAATCATCATCGCTACATCTATTTTATCTTCTCAAAATTGCCTACAATCGGTGTACCCTCGCTATCTTTCGATTTCGCTCCTGAGGGGGCATACTCATGACATATTTTCAACGATTATCGTCATCATCATCAAAAGTCGAGAAATTTTTCAAATCTTCATCTAAAGTCGAGCAAAAATCTTTTCAAACAAAGAAAATCAACTAAACCTTGTTACTAAAGGCATCTTAACTAAATCACGTCGTATCAAGTTGATATTCTTCGATGTCAAATAAAGCAATCTTTAGGGGCATATCAATATTTGTCCCTATCTGAACCAATCTTTGAATCAATGTTCAGTTTCATCACATCAAATCAAGCTAGACATTCTCTCTTGCTAATCGATTCTTGTTTAATCAAGTTCGAAATCGGTTTTATCGCTTCACTCAGTCGATTCTTGTTCCATCAAGTTCAGAATCGGTTTCATTTTGCTTCGCTCAATCTAGTTCAATCAAGTTCTATATCAATGCTCGTTTCTTGGTCAATCAAGTTCAAGAACGGTATCTTGCTCTGCATCAGTCCTAGTTCAATCAAGTTCAAGATCGGTATTGCTTTAATGAAATATGTTCAGTTTCATCGCTTCAAATCAAGTTGAACGTCTCGCTCTTCATTAGTTTTTGACCCATCAAGTTCAAAACTGATATCTATTTGACATCAACTATTCTTTGAACCAACGCGTTGCTCGCATATTAATTCAAAGAGGGGCAAATGTAATACCCTAAAAATGGTCCCTAAACCATGCACCCCTAATCTCGACAACATCACCAAGGTCCTAACCAAAGGCAATTAATCAACCTTGAGCACCTAATTAATTAATTCTTCAATCATTAATATTACATGGCAATAAATCACTCTATATTAATTAAATATTTATTTAATTAATTAATCATTCCAAGTAAATCATTTTGATCAATTATTTTAATTATTTAATTAAATATACTAGCATATTTTAATTAATAAATCAATTTGTCATTTAAATCACAAAAAAAGGAATTAATTTACAAAAAGAGATTAATCACAAAAAAATGAATTAATTTACAAAAAGAGATTAATCACAAAAAGAGGAATTAATCTGCAAAAGAAAGAGTTAAATTAAAAAAAAGAAGAAAAGAATTAAATTGAGAGAAGAAATCAAACTTAAGATATTTCTTTTTCTATAATTGAGATAACTTGAGAAATCAAAAAAACAATTAAATTGAATTAATCATTTTCTCTAAAATTAAAACTCAAAGCTTTTCTTGAGGAAAGAGGTTCAGTTGCATTGAAAAGGCTTTTTTCTAAATAAAAATCTTGAGCAAATTAAAGAAATGTGCATGGAATCATCTATTTTTATCTCAAGTGCATGGAATCAACTAAATTTATCTCCAATGCAAACTCAATAATCTGAATGCATTCAATCAAGCTATAATTGGAATCTATCTCAAGATTTAATTTAATCCGATCTCTCAATTATTTTAATTATCCTGAATTGTGCTTTTTCTTAAGGAATCTCAGCCGCTCATTGTTAATCGATCTTGACCGTTGGTCTCTTTTTTGAGTCTCTATAAATTCCGCCTTCATCTCTCATTCAAAACACCCCGGAGATTTATTATTATTGTGCAGTTTTCGCTCTAGAGTCATTGAAAATATTATGCTTTAAGATTATTGCATCTTAGTTTATATTTTTGTATATTTAGTTTAATCATGATTGCTTGAATCCATCTAGCTTAATATTCATTCATCTAGCTTATTGTTCATTCATTTAGCTTAATATTCATTCATATAGCTTACTATTCATTCATCTAGCTTAATCTTGCATACATTTAGCTTATTATTGTCCTCATATAGATTAAATCCTTCGTCTTGGTGTAGTATAGTCATTGGTATTGCTTAGACAAATCTGAGAGCAAGTCTATACTCACATCTTTTAGAAGGCAATAGGTCAATTTGTTATGGTTTTTATATTCATGATTATGTCTGTCTAACCATGCATGCAATCACTTAATTGAAGTGTTGTGTCTTACTGCTTATAGATACTTATTCCACTTTTCACACACACAAATATAGAACATAGGAAAGCATAAATGGTAATCATAGAACATAGGAACAAACAAGGTATACAAGAAGGCATGGAAAGAATCAACAAGATAAGCATGTAAGAATAATAATATAAGTATGTGTTGGCATTAGGAACATCACAATAACAATGTCATATAGAAATATATAAGAGATATGTTGAACACTATCGAATGTTGAGAGGGGGGGAGGGGAGTGAATCAACACACACTTAAAACTTAATCAAATTAAACCTTTAACTCTACATATATTCCATTCACCATATGAATGAAAGTAAATAGCAAAACGACAAAAAGCATCCACACAAGAACACCAAGATTTTTATGTGGAAAACCCAAACCGGGAAAAACCATGATGAGAATCAGACTCACAATATATGTATAATTGTTTACAAAGTTTAGTCTGGAGGCCAAGGAGCTCATTGCCTCTGAGAGGACTTGCAAACTAAGGCGCCCTACCTCAGGGAAAGATACAATGGTGACTTGCACAAACTAAAGATCAATTATTCAAGGGAAGATACAATGAATTCTAATATCAAAAGATTAAACTACAAGAATATTGCATCTACTAGAATGTTGATTACAATTCATAGTTTAATACAAATCTAAAATAGTCTTCATCTTTGCTCTGTTATACATACAAACCTCTATAATACTACACATTAGATTCACATAACACTTACAACTCATACACCCATCTACACAATGATTCTAACCTTTATATACTATCTACAACCTCAATAACATCAATTAGGTTGGCCTAATTAGATGTAATGTGTTCATTCATAATTGTTATCCCAAAAAAACTTCCAATGCAAATGCGGAAGGCAAATGAAATGTGTGAAGGGTCACACAATGTCAACATACCATCCAAGAACCGCATGGACCAAAAACACCAAGAGTCAACCCCAAATGATGACACAAATAATTTATACCACCACAATAAACTCAATATTTAATGTGAACCACCAAATATAATTATGGATGATCAAGGAAGCAACATAATAAATTAAAGGACCCAAAACAACCATCCACAACACTCTATCAACTAATAACCAATGAATGTGAATTCCTCCATACCACTACATTGTAACAACACCATCCAAAACACAGACTTAATTAGTTTCAACTGTAGATCACTTGAAAACTAATATACAAAGAAAATATTTATCCACAAACACTGCTCTAAAATTGCATAACCATCTAATACATATATGTCACAGACTAGACCAAAAAGCATGGTAGATTGTTCACTGAAACAATCAGACTAAACTAAAACATTATACTGGTTCACAAAGAATACCAATAGAGATATGGAAACACCATAACATATTAGAATCTATCATTACAAATATCTATAAGCATACTACATACAACCACGTGCATCTATTGCACAAACTTATACCAACTGCACATTATAGAACTACTTTCAGACCTAAAGTACATTTAAATACCTCATTTGAATAATCAAGTTTGAGATCAATGATAAACTATGTTAGACTTGTGTGAATATTGTTGATATTATTGTCATTGATGTCAAACCGGCTATCCAGTTTGGACCAAACTATATATAGAGCCCAGATTGGTCCGAATATCGATCTGAATGTTGTATGCAGTCAGTATGTGTAGTTCTTTTATTATGGATAGATGTTGTTGTTATGGACAGAGGTTATGATGCAGTATGATGGAGGTAATATAATGTGGTAATCTCTGGAAGATCCTTGTTTTAGAATTTTGAATTCTCATTGATCCCAGTATCAGTTATGTGTCCTTGTATTAGCTGTTTTGATCATATCAGTAGTATCTCTTCGATTTTCATGTTGTGGTATCCTTGGTATTCGTGGAGTCTATAGTTTTCAGATATTATGCTTAATTTTAAAAAAATGGGTCAATATTCTTGGGTTCAGATGACCCTACCCCACTCTGGTAATCTCGACATATGCATTGAAAAATGAGGTATGTAAAGGGAAGCATGTAGAGATCTTGTGGAGGCCGACATGAGTGTCTTGCTAACGTATTGGGCTTGGCCGACATACTATATTATATTTATATGCCCTCCGATATATATATTGTACATAGATCTCTAACCAGATCTACTGTAAGAGTTTGTAAATTGTAGTCTGAGCTTAATCTTAGTGTTAGCACATATTTTTGCAAAATATTTTGTGTTATTTCTTTGATGTTTTATTACGAGAGGATTTATTGTTGGATTGTATGTGCAGGAGGTTTGCTGCAATACTAGAAAAACTTATTGTAACCTATTTTTCAGAATTGGACAAGTATCGCTAGGGCATGCTAAGGGTTGACACTGAATAGGGACTACATGAGGAATTTGCATCACAACAGTATTGGGATCCTTATAGGGCATTCTCTGGGCCTATGTGATGGCCTTTGTCATTTATTAGCATGTATGAAGTTTCCTTGGAAGGTTGCAAGTGCAAATGATATAAGAAGAAGAGCTTGATTATTAAAATTGTCAAATTTAAGTTATCCGTGTAAGTTATCCCGACTAGACCGAATAGAATAGACCATGAAAGAACCTATCGGCATAACATTCACACATCAGGGGCATGCAAAAAATGTTATGCTCATAACCGATGAGATTTTCAACACATCTTACACCGATGAAGGAGAATGCAAAGTAGAGGTCAGCGATGACATTGGGTCATCGGAGAATGTCATCCCATGCTACTCTGATACCCAATGGGCTAAGTGGCAAAGGTGGTGTCATCAACATAACTTACTCTAATGAGTCAATACCAAAAGGCAGAAATACTAAGTCATCGGGATAATTCAAATCATTGGTGAGAGGAGTTTTGGGTTACGTCGATACCCGATGGAAAAGACAAAGTTGAGCACAGAAGAGGAGGTTATCGGTATAACCTATACCGAGGAAGGAAAATGCGGAGCGGATGTTTTGAAGTCATCGGGATGACATCGACTCTTCAGAGGAAGACATTTTCAGCTATGCCGATACCTGATGAGGAATCTAAAGTGGTTATCAGATTAAAAGACCTCATCGGGGAAGCATAAGCCGATGGACCTGAAAATAAGCAGGCTGGAGACCGATATCATCAGGTCATTGGAGAAGCGCAGGAAGGGTTGTCCCGACACCCGATAAGTTTTGCAACATGATAAACAAGAGGGAGATTTCATTGGGAAAACATATGCCGATAGACAAGAGAGGTAAAAAGAAGCGCAAGCATGAGGTAAATATCATCAGGTCATCGAAGAAACATAAAATGAGTTATTTCAGTACTCGATAAAGTGACCAGATGTAACAAATGAGATATAGACTACTAAGGAGGATTCATCGAAATAACTTTTCACTATCGGAGGAACATATTTGGAGCTATGCCAAAACCCGATGGGCAGAATGCCATGAAGGAATAAAAGGAGGGTGTATCAGAATGACATACGTAGATGTGATATAAAGATGAAAGTATAACATAACCAGGAGGCAAAGTGATCGCTAAGATTTATGCTGACCGAAAGGATAGGTGGCGTCAACTGGTTAAATTATTGAAAAAGTTATGTCGATTAGCCATTGTGAAATCTGATTGCAAACGGATCGACTCACCATTATTAAATGCAGAGAATGGGTAGATTGGTGTTCGCACGAGGCAAATCATACCAAGATTTCAATTGAGTAAATGCTTTTAATCCGTCAAATCCATATATTAAGAGTTGGTACAAGGATTTTGCATAACAGTTTGAAGCTAACAGAGATATTGAAGCAAAGTTAAACTACAGAGAATCGAACTGTAGAAAGCTTAAAGGATTTAAATATGGAGGGTTCTAGTTCCAAGGGTAAGAGGAAGGTCATAGAGGTCTCTGAAAGCACTTCAAAGAAGTCTAAAGGTGGAGAAGGTGCGTAGAAACGAAAGTTAAACCAGGATATGATTGATCAAATGAGCTCACCAGGAGCCAAACCTCGAAGATCAAAGGTCAACCTGTCCATTCCTGACCAGTTAGAGGATGATTTTTAAGGAAATTGGTGATGTCTGGACTAGGATTAGAGGTCACAAATTGTTCTTGTATCATTATTCAAGGAGAAATAAGTTGACCCCAATTTCAAACCCTTGGATGACTGGATTAGGTAAGCTTGTAGTCCCTAACATCTTTGTGAATGTCCAATTGATGAAAATGTTGGATAGGGCTTACAATGCTGAAAAAAGATGTATTCAGTTACCAAATGGCGACACATTCATCCATATCTTAGTAGCCATCATCCAAGAGGTTTTTGGTCTGGGTGGAATTTGGCCATTCATAAGGCTGAAAAGGGAAAATTGACAGAAGAGGATGGGCCCCCATTTGATATCAATATCTTTAGGTAGTATATGGAGTATACCTATATGGCAGGCGGTCAAGTGGGAGGAGTTGAAGTCCCGGATATAGCTCGGATAGGACCTCTGGTCCTTGCTGCCGACACATAGATGCATGAGCTGAGACAATTCGACTATGCTTCTTATATTATTGAGAAGATACATAAGGGTTTTTTAAGCCTTCATAATAACCTTGACAAATCTTTTAAGTTTTATTCTTTGTTAATGCATGTTGTCTTATTTTATGGACATTTCAGGGGAATGTGGCCTAAGGAGCTAAAGTTGAATATTCGTGGTAAAGATGGAGAGGAGCAGCCTGTACAATTATGGTGGTCATTGTGGGATTCACGTTTCATGAGATCCCACTATATCAATTTTGAAGAGTTTTTTGTGCAGCCTTTATTCAAAGCTTTTCGAGTCTCTTTTGATGGGTCATTTTCAGAGGAAATCAAAAGATTCGTTAGACCCCATGAACATGGGGATACTAGAGTAAACTACAATTGGAGTGATTGGTATGTGTGCCAGGACTTCACCTATGTTAGAGTTTTCGGATTTGAAGGAGCTCCTTATGTGCTGTCGAAGCCTACGCTTGACAGAATTGCCTATCTGGAGATTATAAGGCAGATGAGTGTCTCAAATGCACAACATTTTTTAGGTGCTCACAAGCAAGTTTTCTTGCCTGGGACCTTACATTTCAGTGATTTTACAATTGTTTCCACAAAGGCATATAAGATCATTGACAAGAGGTTGATAGAAGATTACAACCTCTATGAGCACACAGGTCAAAAGAACTATGACCCTGAGGGCTATATCCACCAGGGTAGGAAAAAGCAAAAATTGGGTGATTAGTTTCATGAGTGTGTTGAAGCCTAGTATATCTTTAGGAATAAGGAGTCCGAGGAGGCTATGCAGATAGTCTAAGATTTAGAACGAAAACTGGATGAGAAGAAACAACGACTGCAGGAGATAGGAGAGGAAGAAGAGGCAGAGAGCGAGTCAAGAGAAAATGAGGTTATTTCAAGATTTAGGAGGCCTGAAAGGGAAGAAGAGCCTAAAGCACAGGACATAACTATGTCGACTGGAATTTCATCATCATAATACTACCTGCAACATGTTAGTTTCACAAAATACAAAGGAAATGCTACAGGAAATCCAAACTCAACCAATGAAATTACATGAAATATATATAAAATAAAAATATTATTATTACCTTCATGATTTATGTCTCATTGTGTCCTAACTCCACTATTCCTGGTTGCAGATGGTGTGCTCTCAGACAAGCACCGATGGCTTCCAAGATGGCATATGAAGAATTGACTGATAACTGATAGTTAACTAACACTATGATATGCAATGCTAAATGATTATGCTATTTGCTTCAAGATTAAAAATCATAGATGCATAAGTTTTCACAAATTATTAGCTTTGAAAACTCACTTGAAGACTAACTCTCTCTCAACTCAAACTCTTGATCTTATAGAATTTGAGAGGCTAAGATGATGTGGCCCAGATCAACAGTCATGATTAGGTCTACAGATTTGGATGGTTGTGAGCAAAGGTGAAAGTTGAGAGAAAGGGGGAAGGAGAAGACAAGTGTCACTCATCTCACATTGACTGAGGGAATCTAAGGATGGTTGGAGAAGATTTAGGCATGAGAGGACAAGTGGAATCAAGTCCTTCCTAAGATGTAGGGATGTTGGAGGGAATATAGAGGAAGGTTATGGAATATGTGTACGTACACAATATTTCATTAAATTTGAAGGTTGAAGATAAGTGGCTAATAAATGATTTATTTATTTTGTTTTGTTGAATTAATTTAGCCACATGATGAATGAGCTGGCAAAGGAAAGATGAAGTGGAGATGGAAGGTGAGTTGGAAAAGGGATTTAAATAATTTTAGGAAATCATTTAATATTTGAGACTATAGGATAGAAGAATAATCATTATATATTAGATATTCGAATGATTGGAGGAGATAATTAAATATTAGATATTCAATTAACTGATTAGAAGAATAATTAAATATTGGATATTTAATTAATTATAGGAATAGGATAGATGAATTAATTAATAAAATATTTCAATTAAATTAATTAATAGAAAGACACGAAATTAATTAAATAAATTAATCTTTTCAAATCAACTATTTAATAGAAGAATAATTATTAAATAAATATAAAATATTTATTTAATCGCTCATAGCCATTTTTATGTGTATACATTTTGCCCCTCTTTGAAATGATGTCAAGACAACATTGTTTCAAAGATTAAATCAAGTCTCGATAATGTGCCTGATAGAGATAAAAATCCTGACTGTGTGCCCCCTCGGGAGATTGATCGTGAATTTGTTGAATAATTTTGATAAGCGATTGATCTCACGATAATTGAAAAGGTCCATCAATTAAATTTATTCATAAAAAAATAAAAATATAATTGCCCCATTGGAAAACATTAATTACCCTTCCAAATAGGAAATATAAAATTAACCAAATTTAATTTTATTTTCATTTGCATCCTTGTCAGCTTTGTGAAGATATTGTCTTGGTGAGGTGGCAAAATGGTGATCCCGTTGGAGAACTATCAATTTGAGCGCGTTCAACGATATCAGCGACCTCCTGAGTATGGGTATCTGGTATGTATCTTATCCCAAATTTCTCGCAACTTGTCGTTTGATTTTTCATATTTGTTTAGCGCGTTTTTGGCTATTTTTGAATTTTTCGATTTTTGGAATTATGTTTAGCATTTTTATTTTTTGTTTTAGCACTTTTGCATTTAAAGTTAGTGCAAATGATAAGTTTAGCACATATGCTCATTTTGGTAGCACATGTGTGATGTATGTTAGCGCTTTTGCTCTCAGTGTTTGCGTGTTTGATGCTTAAAACAACACTTTTTTTCATTTCATGCATATGCTCGAAGGTTTAGCGCTTTTGTTAAAAAGGTTCATGCATATGTATGATTTAGCACCTGCATTCAATAGAATAGTGCTTTTGTTAAAAGGATTAGCACTTTTGCTTCTAAAGAATGTGTTTGATGTATTTTATAGTAAAAATTCATTTTGATGATTAGATTGAGGCATTTTGATGCACAATTATGATGAATAGGTACTTGATTGTTTGATTTGATAATGTTGGTTGATAGGATAAACAATTGACCGATTTGATTTGATTGGATAGAGTAGCTCTAAGAAACTGATTTAGTTTCTGATGAAGAGCATAGAAGAGTTTGATTGAACTCAATCATTGATAGGTTTAAATTGATTTGATAGCCGTATTTGCTTCATGTGAAAAGATTTATCAGTTGTTGTTGTTAGAGATTAACGATCTCTTTGATTTGATAGATAGATGATTGATGATCAAATTCTCTTGGTAGATAGGGGAAACTTGATGTTCTCCAGTGTCGGGAGAAATTCTCGATGATGTGGCACTTAGTGCCAGAGCTTACACAGGCAGAGGTGAGACATATAGATGCCTGTGGATTACGTCACTTGTTATACATGCCTGATATTACCCATAATAGGGGATTGTTGACAACGTTAGCCGAGAGATGGCATAGCGAGCATAACACTTTCCACCTACCCATGGGTGAGATTAGTGTGACACTTGATGATGTCTACAGGATTCTCCACATCCCAGTGACCGGCGAGTTAGTTCAGTATGATTTTCAGGATCGTGGAGGGACAGAGGAGTGCAGAGCCATATTTGGTGATGAGAGCATTTCGAGAAGAGAGATCCGATGGGAGGATATGATTATGTATTACAAGACTCTCCCTGTGATTCTTGCAGGTTTAATTAGGGGATTCATCTGTCTAGATAGGAGATCTCAAGGTTTTGCTATTGGTTGGGGTGAGATTCTTCAGAGTATGATGCAACGTTGGACTCGATATGCGTGGGGTGTTTGTATGCTTGGTCATTTGTATCATGATCTTCATTAGGTTGTTTTCGATGATGGTGCTAGTCTGTCGATAGGATGCACACTTTTGCAGATCTGGTGCTGGGGGCACATTGCTATTGCTCGGCCTATTCATCATAAAGTTCATGGTGAGAGGCATCCATATGTTCATCTGTATGTAGGTATCCTTACTTAGCATAAGCTAGGTAAGATGGAGTATTGGTGTTGGGTTCTAGATTCATTGGACAGTGTTATTTGGAGACCTTATATCGATTGTGAGTCATAGATGGATGATGCACAGACATTACCATTTATTATGCAGAGTAGATATCTCATTGGTCGGACTCCATTCATTATTGAGAGATAGTTGATTAGTCGCATTTTGAGACAGTTTGGTATCATTCAGCCTATGCCTACTGGTGTCACGATATATGCATGATGGTACAGAGATAGGTAAGATTGGGGACCTTCTTTTTCGTTTGAGTTAGCACGTGCAGAGTTTCTAGCTACTCTTAGGGTAGCTTATGATATGAGATTGCACATTCTTGATCCTGGGGTTACTGCAGATTATGCTCAGTATATATTGGCACACCCGTTTCCTCGTATTACCGATCCAGCAGATCCTCCTCCTAGCTCAGGAGATGAGGATGACGATTCAGATGATCTAGTTATTAGGAGACAGAGACAGAGACGAGAGCTTAGAGCTGCTCAGGAGGCTGGAGGGGATGGAGATGAGGGAGGAGATGGAGGTAGTGGTGGTAGGAGACCCGGATGGAGAGGAGGTCGATTGAGAGTCCATGGAGGACCGTTTGAACTAGTTTGTAGGATTGGGAGACCACTTCCTATAGGTGGAGAGAGGTTGGACGGATTGGGAGGGATATTGGCAGGGCAGGGATGAGATCACTGAGAGGGTTGCCATTGATATGAGGAGTCAGGATGACTGGACTGGATGGGGGTTGTGGGAGAGGCATTGATTTTGGGCGGATTCAACCAGACCCTAGGGTTATTGCAGTGCATGGTGGAGAGGATGAGGATCCAGCGGATCATGTTCCACTCATTAGATGATGGGTTCTGAGAGCTACTCGGACTGAGATTCCAGTAGGTGGATAGGGAGGTGGAGATGAGGGTATTGGGGTTCATGTGCCACAACAGGATGTACTAGAGCAGGAGACCATTGATAGTCTCAGAGCACATATAGATCAACTTAGAGCATAGATACAGACACTCATGATAGAGAGAGACACAACTGTTAGGAGACAACAGGATACTCAGGGCCTTCTTGTTCATATTTAACAGGTTGGATCAAGCACTCTCTTAGTTGATACTGTTAGAGCACTAGTTCGGGCCGAGAAGGAGACTTCCCGTTGGCGATGAATATATGAGGATTTAGTCGCAAAGAGCCAGAGAGAAGGTAGTTATCATACCACTGTGAGGATGGATACTAGAAACAATGGAGTCATGGGTGTGTCGACTTGAATTTCATCCTCAGAATGCTACCTGCAATAAGTTAGTTTCACAAAATACCAATGGAAATGCTACAGGAAATCCAAACTCAACCAATGAAACTACATGAAATACATATGAAATAAAAATACTAATATTACCTTCATGGTTTATACCTCATTGTGTCCTAACTCCACTGTTCCTAGTTGCAGATGGTGTGCTCTCAGACAATGCACTGATAGCTTCCAAGATGACATATGAAGAATGAACTGATAACTGATAGTTAACAAATGCTATGATATGAAATAATACATGATTATGCTAAAATGATTATGCTATGTGATAATTGTTATTTGCTTCAAGATTAAAACTCATAGATGCCTAAGTTTCACAAATGATTTGTTTGAAAATGCACTTGAAGTCTAAATTTCTCTTAACTCAAGCTCTTGATTTTATAGAATTTGAGAGGATGAGATGATGTGGCTTAGATCAACGGTCATGATCAGATTTGCAGATTTGGATGGCTATGAACAAAGGTGAAGGTTGAGAGAGAGGGGGAAGGAGAAGACAAGTGTCACTCATCTCACCTTGACTGGGTTGTTGACTAAGAGAATCTAGGGATGGTTGGAGAAGATTTAGGCATGATAGGACAAGTGGACTCAAGTCCTTCCTAAGATGTAGGGGGTGTTGGAGAGAATATATGAGATGGTTATGAAATATGTGTACGTACACAATATTCATTAAGTTTGGAGGTTGGAGATAAATGATGAATTAATATTTAAGAAATATTAATTTCCTTAGCCACATGATGGATGAGTTGGCAAAGGGAAGATGAAGTGGAGATGGAAGGGTGAGTTGGATAAGAAAGATTAAATAATTTAGGAAATCATTTAATATTTGAGACTATAGGATAGGAGAATAACTATTAAATGTTGGATATTTAATTGATTGGAGGAGATAATTAAATATTTAGATATTCAATTAACTTGGTTAGAAGAAGAATTAAATATTAGATATTTAATTAATTAGAAGAATATGACAGATGAATTAATTAATAAAATATTAATTAATAGAAAGACACGAAATGAATTAAATAAATTAATATTTTCAAATTAACTATTTAATAGAAGAATAATTATTAAATAAATATAAAATATTTATTTAATTGCTCATAGCCATTTTTATGTGTATACATTTTGCCCCTCTTTGAAATGATGTTGAGACAACATTGTTTCAAAGATTAATTCAGGTCTTGATAATGCGCCTGATGAAGATGAAAATCCTGATTGTGTGCCCCCTCAGTAGATTGATCGTGAAATTGTTGAAAACTTTGGTTTGAATGATTGATCTCATGATAATTGATAAAAATTCTGTCAATTAAATTAATTTGTGAAAAACTAATTAAATTGCCCCATTGAGTAGCATTAATTACTCTTCAAATAGTAAATATAAAATTAACCAAGGCTAATTTTAACTTCATTGTTATCCTTGTCAGCTTTGTGAAGAAAATATTCTTGGTGAGGTGGCAAAATGGTGATTCTTGTGGAGAACCATCATTTTGAGCGTGTGAGACGATATCAGTGACCTCTCGAGTATGGGTATCCAGTATGTATCGTATCCCGAGCTTTGTTTTCAACTTGTCGTGCAACTTTTCATGTTTTAGGCGCGTTTTGTGAATTTTTGAATTTTTTTCGCGATTTTCGGTATTAGGTTAGCACATTTGCATTTTTATTTAGCGCATATGCAATTTGGGTTAGTGCATATGCATAGATTAGCGCTTATGATCATTTTGTTAGCGCATATGTTAAGTATGATAACGCATATGCTTAGGATAACGCTTTTGCTTTGTTTGTTTGCGCTTTTGCTTTGTTTTGCGCATATGTTCGTAGGGTTAGCGCATTTGATCAAAAAATCGCATATTCTTTTGTTTAGCGCTTTTGCTCAATAGGATAGCGCATATGTTGTAGTTTAGCGCTTTTGCTGAATAGGATAGCGCATATGCTGTAGTTTAGTGCTTTTGCTCAAAATTGATGTTTTTGATAAGTGCAAAAGCTAAAAATTACTTTGATGATTAGATTTAACGTGTTGGATGTGCATGTATGATGAATAGGGACTTGATTGATTTGATTGAGTTGTTTGATTTGTTTGATTTGATTGATTTGATTTGATTGAGTAACTCTAAGAAACCGATTTAGTTTCTGATGCAAGAGCTTAGCAGAGTTTTGATTGAACTCAGTGATTGATAGAAAATCATGATTGATAGGTTTTAAAATGATTTGATAGCTTAAGTTGTTTGAATTTGATTTGATAGATTGATAGCTTAAGTTGGCTTGAGTTTGATTTGATAGATTGATAGCGTAGGTTGCTTCAGTTTGATTTGATAGATTTATAGCATAAGTTGGCTTGAGTTTGATTTGATAGATTGATAGCTGATAATTGATTGAATTTTCTTGATAAATAGGAGAAACTTGATGTTCTCCAGTGTTAAGAGAAATTACCGGTAGTACGTCATTTAGTGCCAGAGCTGACACAGGCTGAAGTTAGACATATAGATGCATGTGGTTTACGCCATTTGTTGTATATACCTGAGATTACGCATAATAGAGGATTGTTGACGGTGTTAGTCGAGAGATGACATAGTGAGCATAACACTTTCCACTTGCCCACTGGTGAGATTAGTGTGATGCTCGAGGATGTGTATAGGATTCTGCACATCCCAGTGACTGGCGAGTTAGTGCAATATGATTTTCAGGATCGTGTTGGGACAGAGGCTTGTAGAGCCGTGTTTGCTGATGATAGCATCACTAGAGGAGAGATCCGATGGGAGGATATGGTGATGTATTATGAGACTCCCCTTGTGATTCTTGCTGGTTTGATTGGAGGATTTATTTGTCCTGATAGGCGATCATGAGGTTTTTCTATTAGATGGGGTGAGATTCTCCTAAGTATGATGCAGCATCGTACTCGATATGGTTGGGGTGTTTGTATGTTGGCACATTTATATCATGATCTTCATCAGGTGGTGTATGATGAGAGTGCTAGTTTGTCTACAGGATGCACTTTATTGCAGATCTAGTGTTGGGAGCACATTGCTATTACTCGGCCTATCCATCACAGAGTTCATGGAGAGAGGCAACCATATGTGTATTTTTATGCAGGTATCCTTACTCAGCATAAGGTGGGTGAGATGGAGTATTGGTGTTGGTTTCTTATTTCATTGGATAGCATTACTTGGAGACCATATGTTGATTGTGATTCATGGATGGATGATGCACGAACATTACCATTTATCATGCAGAGTAGATATCTCATTGATCAGACTCCTTACATTGTTGAGCAACAGTGATTAGTCGCATTCTTAGACAGTTTGGTATCATCCAGCCTATGCCTACTGGTGTGATGACATATGCTCGGCAGTACAGAGATAGACGAGATTGGGGACCTTCTTTGTCATTTGAGATTGCTCGCACAGAGATTCTTGATACTCCGAGAGTGGCTTATGATATGAGATTGCACATTCTTGATCCTGGGGTTACTATAGATTATGCTTAGTACATACTAGCTCATCCATTTCCTCGTATTACTGATCCAACAGATCCTCCTCCCATCTTAGGAGATGAGGGTGATGATTTAGATTATCCAGGTGTGAGGAGATGTAGACAGAGACGAGAGCTCAGAGTTGCTCAGGAGGCTGGGGGAGGTGGAGATGAGGGTGGGGATGGAGGTGGTGGTGGTAGGAGACCTGGACGGAGGGGAGGTTGATTGAGAGTCTGTGGAGGACCATTTGGACTGATTGGCAAGATTGGCAGACCACGTCTTATGGGTGGGAGGGATGTTGGATGGATTGGGAGAGAGCATGACAGGGCAGGTATGAGATCACCGAGAGGGTTGCCATTGACAAGAGGAGGCAAGGTGACTGGACTAGATGGAGGTTGCGGGAGAGGCATTGATTTTGGTCTGATTCAGCTAGACCTTAGGGTTATTGTAGCTCATGGTGGAGATGATGAGGATCCAGAGGATCATGTTCCCCTTATTAGATGACAGATTGCGAGAGCTACTCGGACGAAGATTCCAATAGTTAAACAGAGTGGTGGTGAGGAGGGGATTGGGGTTCATGCACCACAATAGGATTTGCCATTGCAGGATGCACCAGTGCATGATATGCCAGAGCAGGATGCACTAAAGAATGATATGCCAGAGCAGGAGACCATTGATAGTCTTAGAGCACAGATTGACCAGCTTCGAGCACAGGTGTAGACTCTTATGGCTGAGAGGGATAGAGCTGTTAGGAGACAATAGGATACTCAGGACCTTCTTGATCATATTCAGTAGGTTGGATCAGGTACTCTCTCGGTTGACAATGTTAGAACATTAGTTCGGGCCGGGAAGGAGACTTCCCACTGAAGACGATGATATGAGGAGGTAGTTGTAGAGAGCCAGAGAGCAGGTAGTTATCATACCATCGTGTTGATGGATACTAGCAGTGGTGGGGTCATGGGACCTCCTCAGAGGAGTGGTGATCATGGGAGACAGGCATTTGGAGGATCTTCTCACCCACAACCACAGAGATGGACAGAGTTAGGTGGTAGTGGTACAGGACAATCATAATTTGATTTGGAGGCACTTGTATTGTTTATTTGATATCATTGTATACTTGGACTTCTATTGTTTTTATGATGATATATATGCAGACATGGATTCTATATGATGACGATCTTTATTATGCATGTTACTCTATTTGATGATGATGCTTTATATGATGATTATATGGATGCATGATTAGATGGATGATGATATTTATGCATGTTACTCTTTTTGATGATGATGCTTTATATGATGATGCAATCATAAATGCTTTTGTTGATTTTTAATTTTGATGATCTTGGATGCAAATGAAAATGATTACTAACTTAAATGATATGTAAATGATGCAAATTCAATGATCTATATGGAGATGCAAATGTATGATTTCTTTAATGCTTATGATGATGCAAATGATCTATATGAAGTGTTTTTTATTTTATATGTAATGTTTATGAATCTAAGTGCAAAGATGCAACTAAATAATCGTTAATGGAATGATAATGAAAATAACAATGATGATACACTATATGATGAATGAAATGCCCTTAATTGAATGCAAACTAATGCAAGTGATGAAATGCAACTAAATGATTTGAAATGAATCTAAGGATGAATGCATCTAAAATGAACAAATATAAATTGTTTTTGTTTGTCCAAGTATACTCAATCTTTATTTATGACCATTGATTTGTTAATGAAATGAAATACTTATAATGTAACTGACAATGAATGCTTATAATGTAGATGAATAATGAGCTAATGAAATTATCTAACTAAAAATGATACTACCATTCTTCATATGCGATCTTTATAACAGTGCTTTGATTTCATCATTGAGATTTAAAATGTTGCAAGAAAATACAAGCAACTTGACACAATGATTCAAGATGACCTGAGTATTCCTTACATGGATTTTGATATATCAAGTTAATACAAGCAACTTGATATAATGGATCAAGTTGACCCGAGTATTGCTTGCAGAACAGACAAGGATTATCTCCTTTCATGCATGACTTGGAACGCCCTCCTTGATCTTTTTCCGATCATATCCTGAGACAAGTTCATACCGTAGTAAGAAATAAACCAAAGACAACAATAAAAGAAAAATAATCATGCCCCATCATAGTTTCTCTAGTCATGGACATCCTTGAGTCGCATAGAGTACATGATTGGCAATAAAATCAAGATATAAACAATGAATCTTGTATGTCATTCACATGTTCTTATGGTCATTAACTGATATAATCATCTTGATGAATGATCTTTGATAATCCTTTATTACTTGCTGATAGATTCTTCATTTTCCTGAGTTTCACGATTCAGTTATTGATTAAAACGCCTTGATTGATTTGTTGCTTTGTTACTCGTTATCTATTTCAAAATCCTAGGTGTTTTTGGTTTTTCTAAGTTTTTCGAATGTTTTGGATTTTTCAAAGATTTCAGAAGATCACCTTAGCAAAAGGAATTAGGATTTTGCCCCCAACGGAAACAAAATTATTATGGATGTATAAATTGATCAAGATCCAAACCATGGCGGTATACAAATGCAGATATGATTGATTTTGATAAAATCCAAGACAGTGACTACAACAAGTATGTCAAAGATTGATAACTGTTGGTAAGTTGCATATTTCTTGCTAAATGGTTCAGAGCAAATGGATGTGAAAGATGGAATGGATAAGCTAAGATATATGGAAGCGATAGATTGGATATGATGGAGTGGATAAGTGCGCAAAGTGATCTCATAGATGGAAGAACATTTTGATTTGTTTTTGTCTTTCCTGATTTTTGAGAGATGAAACATGTCCTGCCATCAATTGATAAAGATAAGGCTACCCAGAAAAAATAAAATCCAGCAGTCATACTGATCTATGTCATTGTTTTGATTTGTTCAATGATTGATAAGAATGTCTGGTTTCAAAGAGTGAGTACCTCATGTAAGACTGATCTCTCTGGTTTTGAGTGTACCTATCCCTGTATAAGACATGTTGACTTTGATAGATTTCGAGTGATGAATTGATTAACAAGATATGTGATCAGTTTGATTGTAGACTTTGAGAGTTTTCTTGTTTGTTGATCTGATTTGATGGATGGTCCATGTTGTCATGCTTTGATATGTGCTTTTGATGTTTTTTTTTATTTTTATTTTTTGAGATATTTTTTATTTTTTTGAGCTTTTTGGATTATAAGAAAGATGTATTTGGTTTCCCCAATGTATATCAATACAAGGAATGGGTGAATTATTGAGTTGAAGATGAATGGGTGAAAGATGGATGCATCTTATTATGGAACGTGAAGAGACATGTCAAGAGCTTCTTAAAATCATGTTTTTGTCCTTATTTTTGATCAAGATCAAGGATGGAAAAGGGGATATGGATGGAGATAGGATGTGGATAGGAGAAACAAGATCATAGGTAGTAATAGATGATGAAAGAAATGAATAGTTAGGATATATGGTATAGATTAGCATGAATCAAGATCGTAGATAGCACTGGATGAATTTAGATAGGGTAATGGATATTGGAGGAAGGATAATGGGAGATGTGGTATGAAGAATAGAGTGGATAAAACTTTGACCCCAAGTATATAGGTCTCCATTTGTAAAGAGGTGATATGTAAGATTGTCACAGTATTTAGCACCACCTAAATAAGTGTTCCTAAACTTTTCAAAGATAGAGACCCAACCCACACTTAGAACCTCTGATAAATTCAACCAAACATATCTAACAACTAGGAAATAGACTCAAAAGGGAAGAAGAATCCCAAACTGGATCAAGGTACTTAGTCTTTGATTACCCATGTGTGTGTAATTGGGTTCATTTTGGCTCATATGATCATTGTAATCTTCAGAATCCAACGTGGCTAGCTACATGAGTTACCTTGACTTCAAAAGCATCCTGGATAGAGCCTTGCTGCCAGAAAGAATCCATAGCTCTAATGAGGTTATCGTTGTAATATCACAAATATTGCTTTGGATCTTTTGATATTGTCTTTTTCTTTTCTTATTTTGATTGCATTGGCTTGTAAGTAATGAAACTTACATGGGTCTGATAATTATAGTGGCGCCGAAACAAGATTTTAGATTTTTCACCAGCCATGTCTTCGACTAAGAAATCACAATGATTTAGAGCAATTGATTAAGTGTATGAGATATAGTAATCAAAAGATGTCGGTACCAAGATATGATAAGTGGTTCTTTTCTGGATTGAGTGTGTATCCCAACCAAAAGATAATGTTAAAGAGGAACAACCTTGGATTCTCAAGTGTATCATGAATAGATATCTAGGAAATGGATTGAACATGAGATTCGAGCATGGGCAAGCATGTGACAAAATGACACAAATGCCTATTTCACAAATGATGAATTTATGCAAAGGATTGAATGAAAGGGATGGAAGGATAGAAAATATGTGTTGGGTAATAGATAGAATGTTTGAAGATTTGTGCAAGGATAGATGGAAATGTATTCAAGATGAGTGTTGGTACACAACTTGAGAAGTGATGAATAGATGGAGGAAAATTAAATTTTGGGACATAAGAACCCAAAATAGATAAAGGAAATGATGGAAGAATAGTTTTGAAAAGATGTTTAGATAGATGTTTGAAAGAATTTCAAAGGTGCGTGCCTTTGTTGATCTTTCTTATGGATCATTTGAGGTGATGGAATGGTGGATGGAGGGAGGTAAGGACCCAAGATGGATGGAAGGGATGAAGAGTTTGACTTTGGAATGAAAGGACCTAAAATGGATTTGGAGGATGAAGAGTTTGAATTTCGAACGAAAGGACCTAAAATGGATTTGGAGGATGAAGAGTTTGAATTTGGAAGGAAAGGACCTAAAATGAATTTGGAGGATGAAGAGTTTTATTTTGGAACGAAAGGACCTAAAATGGATTTGGAGGATGAAAGGATTCCTTGATCTTGATCTTGACTTGGAGTAGGATCATTTGAGTTTGTTATTTTTTCTTGATTTTGAATTAGATCAGTGAAGGAGATGGAAGGGATATTATGCTCTTGCTTAGAAGGTGGATGTTGAATGAGATATTATGCTCTTGCTTAGAAGGTGGATGTTGAATGAGACTCTGCTCTTGAGATAAAAGGGGATCATCGTGGATGGAATACCAAAATTTTAAGGGATCATCATAAGATTCTTGATAGGTAGGATCTTGATAAAAAATGGGATTAGATTGGAGAGTCATGATAGCTTGATCTTGATTTAGGTTAGGACTCATTTTTTTTAATAAGCTTCTTCTTTTTCAAGCGACAAGGGATGGTCACATGAGTGATAAAAGTTTCAGTTTAGATAGGTTGATGTTGTTGACTTGATGGATACTTCATTTTGGATACTCAAGCTCACTAAGTCGAATAGAGGGTTTGTTCGATAGGCCCCTATGACAAAGTACGTCAAATGATATGGATAAAGTCTCTTGATATGGAAACTTGACTTGATATGGATAAAATCTCTTGATATGGAAACTTGATTTGACTAACTTGAATACCTAGCTAGGTATTGTTGTCATTAAGATAGTTGGATGATAAACTCTTGATCACTTGGTTTGATACTCCCCTAATCTTGTTGGATGAAAATCTTGCCTAAAGATAGTTGAAAATTTGATAACCACCTCAAAAAAAAGAGCTTTGTTGGATTTTGAAATTCTTTTCTCTCTAAGGTTGTTCTTTGCTCTTTGTTTTGAATTGATTGTTGTATTGGTTGATTTGCAAGATATTTAAATGTTCATAACAAGACAACATAGAACACATGAAAACAATGATCATCCCTATGCTAAACATTGAGTGTATGTTTTTGTGAGGATATTTTCAAATCCTCAATGTTTCCATTGGTTTGATTTACAATAAAGGACGCATCAGATAGACACTTTATTCAAAGGTCATCAACAATATCATAGCCCACTAGTCTCGATACTCTATCAGCTCAAACAACCTTGTCACCCCCTAGGGGGCGCCCATTTTTTTGCCTTTTGCCAGAAATTAACCCAAAGTGAATTGCTTCACAGTTGGGTAGTTATTTTGGGAGATATATGGTGAGTAATCTTGGGGGCGGATTCTTCCCCACCCTTGCACTATGATATTGCCGATGTATGGCAACTGAATCGGCTCAAAGCTTCTACTTCTATGGTTCGTAGTAAGGATTCCGTTCATCACGACAATTAATAAACTCAATTAAGAGGCTTCCCAACCTTTAGAACAAAGGCTTTTCACATCACAAGGATACTAGGGGAAGGCTATCAAATACACACTTTTGTTGGAGGGGATTTTCATCAGCCTCCACATTTTATTATAGTGGGTTGGTAAACTTGGTGATAAAGTCATTGCCCACTTGGGTCGTACCCTTCACACTAGCCCTTTTGAGGCTTCGAGAAGGCAGGCCCTCTAAAGGATTTAATTGCTTGAAAGTAAAGAAAGCATAAAAGAGTGTGTTTGGCTTTTTGGTCACCCAATTAAAGGGAGAGCATATACCTACCACTTAAGACAAAGCAATCAAAGTTATTTTTAACCTTTTCAAAGCAATTGTTGGCTAAGTCCTATTTGGAGATGTTGCTCCAACAAGCATGGTGTTTATTTTAGTCCCACATAGAAAATGGTTTTCTAAACTAGGAATTGGAAATCCTGGTCAACAAAATGAAAATCGTTGCAAAAAGTAGCTTTCTTTGTAAGAATGGACAAGTTGATTGTTCTTTTTAACTTGCAAAAAAAAGATTGATTGTGTTTTTTACCTTTGCAAGAAAATGAAGGATTGTTGTTCTTTTTAGAGCCCAACATCTCAGGTGTGAATCCCAACTTTGCAAGAAAGTAAATGTTTGATTTGTTGTTCTTTTTACCTTGCAAATGTGATTATTTTTAGAGCCCAAAAACAAGTGAGGTACTTTTTAGAACACCAAATTGAAAAATGAAGTTCTTTTTACCTAAAAGGAAGTATGAGTTCTTTTTAACCAACTTTGAAAAATGCTAGAAAAGAAATCACTAAATCCTAACTTAACTCCTCCAAATCTGCAAGAAACTGTTAGAAACCTGCAATAAAAAAGAAGTTAGTGGAAATACAAAACCTTAGGTGGGCTTCCCAAGCCTAATTTCAAATCGTGGTTACAAATTTTTCACTCCTGATCTTGAAATGCCCTGAAATTTGACTGTCTGAAATTTGGAGGATCTTCCAAAAACTAGATTTTGCATTATAACTCCTAGAGGTTTGAAACCCCTCTCAAACATCCTGACAATATATATGGAATATAACTTAAAGTATAAACTTATACTTAAATGTTATATTCCATATATATTACCCTTGCACAAGCCTAATTTCAAGATTTGATTAAAAATTTTGCTTTCTGTTTCAAATGCGCTAAAACAATTGTCAAATACACTGAACCATTTGTCAAATGCGCTAACTTGCGCTACAAAAGCGCTAACCTATGTTCAGAAGCGCTAACCTGTGGGACAAATGCGCTAACCTGTAAGACAAATGCATGGATTCTCGGATAAAAGCGCTAACCTACATGACATATGCACTAACCTATGATGCAAATGCGCTAATCTATGATGCAAATGTGCTAATCTATTGAAAAAAAGCACTACCAGAATTCACAGATGCGTGAATCTGCATTATAAATGCATTAGTTTTACTTTTGCGAGATTTTTAAAGGTATATACGAGGTCCATGAGCCCCACGTGATAGTTCTGATACTTAATATAAGTACAGATCCAATAGCCAACAAGATGAGAGGGGGGGGGGGGGTGAATCATACAAACTTAATCATCCATAAAAACATCAGATTCAACCTCGGTAACATATATATTAGTAATATAATTAAAACTATTAAACATGCAAACTCAAAAGCATATGAACAATATAAACCTCATAACACCAGATTTAACGTGGAAACCCAAATAGGGAAAAACCACTATGGGATTTTGGACCCACTAAGAAATATACTCTTCTAGAGTATGCTCGGTTAAAAACAAATCCTGTTAAAGATTACAAACACATTGCTAGATGTGACCCGGTTAAGGGATTTCCCTCAGATCTGTTAGGATCTTCACTTTGTTAGAAGTGACCTTGTCAAAGGATTTCAAACACTCAATCAGAATGTCACCTTGCTAGAGGGTTTACATATAAGATTGTTAAGTCCACTCGGTTAAGAGATTTTCTATCACTTTCACAAAATAACAGTAATAAAAATCTATCTGCAACTTCACATCTAAAATGCTAAAGCAGATTCCTATTTTTTCAATACAATCTAGACATAGAACTAATCTTGTCTATCTGCTGGGCTTCTATACTCTATTATTCTAATAGGTCTTCAAGCTTCTGTGCTCAGTAATCACTATGTAGCATCCCTATGCATACACTTGCCCGCATGCATTGTTTATCAACAATTTCCTATTTATAAACAATTAGGTAACCGCTTAATCTCCTTGATCACATTTCCCATGATCAATCATAGCCATCAGATCTTTAATCTTGTCCAGGTTCAATGTATCTTTCGATCTGAAAATGTTTTACCCCACCTTGGAACTTGCATAATAGTCTTGGAACTTGTGCCAGGGTATTGTGGTTCAATCTGAGCTGTAGATCTTCATGCCGACTTTCCATTGCCTTAGATTCGTTAACAAACTTCTTCCATGGCTCACCAATCATTTGATCTGCTCCAGCTCATCAGCTTCCTTCATTAAATACCGCATGTAAACATTTAATGCATTCTGTTATAGCTCAGTTACAACTCGATAACAACTCGGTGAATACTAAACTCCACTCGGTAGACAATCTGCCTTCATTAACCGATAGCGATAACCTTAGGGTTTACCGACTAGGTTCCTTAGGGTTTACAAACTATTCTTGCTTTGTTTCGAATGACTTCTCCTTTTTCATTTAGCTTGTTTTCGAAAATCCACTTTGTACCGATTACATTTTTGTCCTTTGGTCTTGGGATTAGTGTCCATGTGTCATTCTTCTTGATTTGATCAATCTCTTTTGTCATAGCATTTACCCAATCTTCACTGTTAAATGCCTCTTTCACTATTCTTGGTTCAAATTCAGATATCAAACATGTGTTTTGTCTCAATTTGTTCCTTGTCATCACTGGATCATCCTTATCTCCTATAATCTGACTTGGTGCATGATGTCTTCTGACATACTTGGCTAATACAGGCTCGGTAGGCTCTGTATGATCTTCTTCATCACTCAGTAACTAGATATTCTCTTCATTTTCTTCAACAGTCTTCTCGGTAGGACTTCTCGGTTGAACATAGACACATTCATCATAGTCTTCTGGTTCCTTGGAATTTCCTTCATCATTTCTTTCTGCAAATTCATCAATTTTCACATTTGCACTTTCTACTATTTTGTTAGATGATTTGATCAGACATTTAAATGCTTTGCTTCTGGAAGAATAACCTAGAAATGTTCCTTCTTCACTTTTCTGATCAAACTTGCCATTTCTATCATCTTTATGAACATAACATCTACTTCCAAAGATTTTGAAATAACTAACATTAGGTTTCTTATTATACCAAATTTCATATGGTGTCTTCAAAGTACCTTTCTTCAATTAAACTCGGTTCAAGGTATAAACAACTGTGCTTATTGCTTCTCTCCAAAATGTTTTTGGTACCTTCTTTTCAATCATCAGTGTTCTAGCACAATCCACAATAGATCTGTTTCTTCTCTCATCTATTCCATTCTACTGTGGAGTTCTCTGTGCAGAGACTTATCTTTTAATACCATGATCATTGCATAATAAGTTGAATTCATTAGATGTGAACTCTCCTCCTCTATCTGATCTAAGACATTTCAGTTGTCTTCCTATTTCATTTTCAACTCTTGCCTTGTACCATTTAAACATTTGAAAAGCTTCTGATTTTTCCTTTAAAAACATTACTGACATCATCCTTGAATAGTCATCCACAAATAATATGAAATACTTATCACCATAATAACTTTGAACTTTCATAGGACCACAAAGATCAGTGTGCACTAGATCTAAAATTCCCTTAGAAGCGTAAGACTTACTTGTAAATCTTGATCTTGTCATCTTACTCATCTGACATCCTCGACACATAGCATTCTCAGGTTTTTTAAGACTTGGTAGACCTCTTACTCTGTGCTTCTTACTTATTTTGATCAGATTATCAAAATTTACATGACAAAACCTTTTATGCCATAGCCAGGTATCATCAATCTTTGCATGCAAACACTTATTCCGAGTTGAGTCAAGGTGAAATGTATTACCTTTTGTTTGTGTCCTGGTAGCAGCTAACTTTCCATTCTTGTCATGAACTTTGACACTTCTTTTCTGAAATTCTATTTGGTAACATGTGTTGTTTAGTTGTGCTACACTCAACAAATTATATTTCAAACCTTCAACCCAATAAACATCATTGCATCTTGCATTATCAAGAAGTGTTATAGATCCTTTACCTCTTACCGGACATGGTGCATCATTACCAAATCTAACATAGCCTCCATCATAATCTTCTAACATAACAAACTTGTGTTTATCTCCTGTCATATGATGTGAGCATCCACTATCTATAATCCAAGAATCATTAGTGTTTATGTGAGATATTAGGGATTTTTCTTCATACCTTTCTTCATCTGAGCCATCCTTGATAGCCACATAAACTACTTCCTCTGTATCAGTCTCATCTGATTTATCATCGTTAGATTCCTCATCAGCTATTAAGCATGTCTTTCCATCTCTTCTTCTGAAGTCTCGGTGTCCTCTGTAATGATTATCTTTATGTCTGTCATCTCAGTAATCTCTCTTTTTCAGTAAAATCTTTGTCAAGACAGTTAGAAGCCATATGTCCTATCTTATCACAATTGAAACATTTCAAAGGTACTTTTCCTTTATACTTACCTTTGCCTCTCGGTAACCTTTTGGCTAATAGTGCTTCAAACTCTTTTGGCTTTCTGATTTCCTCATACAGTTTGTGTACTTCTTCCATGTTCTTCCGAAATCTTTCACTTGCTCCACTGTGATCTCCTTCAAAGAACTTATACTTTCTTTTATTGTAATCATTAGATTCATCAAGATGAAAAGAACTAAATGCAGATTCAACTTTATTTACTGAAGATCCACTGTTATCAAAATTACTTAACTCAAATGCATGTAGCTTACCAATAGTAGCATCTAAAGAAACTGGCATATTAGGTACAGACCTCAATTCATTGATTGCAGAAACTCGAATTGCATAAGCTGGTAGAAGGGTTCTCAACAACTTACTTGTTATATCCTTTTCTTTAATAGTTCCACCTGCTCCTTTGATTTGATTGACAATCTCCTTTAGTCTTGTACTGTACTGAGTTATGTTCTCACCTTCTTTCATCCTCATAGATTCAAGTTTTCCTCTCAGACTATCTACTTTTTCTCTTTGAACATGTTCATCTCCTCCATATACTAATATGAGCTTATCCCACATTGCCTTTGCATCATTGCAACCTTCTAGATCATTAAACTTTGAATCGGTCAATGCAGATGTTATTTCAATCATTGCTTGAATATGTTCTTGCTTCACCTTTATCTCTTCCATAGTCAATGGATAGGTGCTCGGTGTAACAAAATCATTGTCCAGATAGTATACAACATATTCTCCAACTCCTGATAGATGTAGCTTCATCCTTTTCTGCCATGTAGAGAAACTTGACTTGTTCAGCTTCAGCGCATCCCTCTTATACATCTTTGGATCTTTAACTCAAGTGCCTTTAAAATTTCCTTCCGAAGTCCAAAGCTCTGATACCAATTGATAGTTCTGATATTTAGTATAAGTACATATCCAATAGCCAACAAGATGAGAGGGGGGGGGGTGAATCATACAAACTTAATCATCCATAAAAACATCAGATTCAACCTCGATAACATATATATCAGTAATATAATCAAAATTGTTAAACATGCAAACTCAAAAGCATATGAACAATATAAACCTCATAACACCAGATTTAACGTGGAAACCCAAATAGGGAAAAACCACTGCGGGATTTTGGACCCACTAAGAAATATACTCTTCTAGAGTATGCTTGGTTAAAAGCAAATCCTGTTAAAGATTACAAACACATTGCTAGATGTGACTCGGTTAAGGGATTTCCCTTAGATCTATTAGGATCTTCACTTTGTTAGAAGTGACCTTGTCAAAGGATTTCAAACACTCAATCAAAATGTCACCTTGCTAGAGGGTTTACATATAAGACTGTTAAGTCCACTCGGTTAAGAGATTTTCTGTCACTTTCACAAAATAACAGTAATAAAAATCTATCTGCAACTTCACACTAAAATGCTAAAGCAGATTCCTATTTTTTCAATACAATCTAGACATAGAACTAATCTTGTCTATCTGCTGGGCTTCTATACTCTATTATTCTAATAGGTCTTCAAGCTTCTGTGCTCGGTAATCACTATGTAGCATCCCTATGCATACACTTGCCCGCATGCATTGTTTATCAATAATTTCCTATTTATAAACAATTAGGTAACCGCTTAATCTCCTTGATCACATTTCCCATGATCAATCATAGCCATCAGATCTTCAATCTTGTCCAGGTTCAATGCATCTTTCGATCTAAAAATGTTTTACCTTACCTTGGAACTTGCATAATAGTCTTGGAACTTGTGCCAGGGTATTGCGGTTCAATCTGAGCTGTAGATCTTCATGCCGACTTTCCATTGCCTTAGATTCGTTAACAAACTTCTTCCACGACTCACCAATCATTTGATCCGCTCCAGCTCATCAGCTTCCTTCATTAAATACCGCATGTAAACATTTAATGCATTCAGTTATAGCTCGGTTACAACTCGGTAACAACTCAGTGAATACTAAACTCCACTCGGTAGACAATCTGCCTTCATTAACCGATAGCGATAACCTTAGGGTTTACCGACTAGGTTCCTTAGGGTTTACCGACTAGGTTCTTTGCTTGATAACATAGTATAGTATTAACCTTTACAATTTACAACATATGTATGATGTTAAAACAATCTAAAATATCATGATCTCATCATTGTCTGACTCGGTAGTAGTTGCCCATTGAATACCTTATTCATCCCCTTATTCATCATATTCTTTCCTGTGTCTTTTACCGACATCTTTATAATCTTCATATCATACTTCTCAAGATATGGCAACATCATACTGAATTAGAAAATCAATTTCTTGACATCAATGACAAAATAATAATATCAAGATAGTAAAACATCTTTAATCAGTTATATCCATAATCATCAACAACCTTCTCAATATCCTTAAGAAATGTCAACAATCTTTCATTGTCTATTATAATGCAATATTTCCAACACCACGGTAGGCACTAGAATGTGTCGACTTGAATTTCATCCTCAGAATGCTACCTGCAACAAGTTAGTTTCACAAAATACCAATGGAAATGCTACAGGAAATCCAAACTCAACCAATGAAACTACATGAAATACATATGAAATAAAAATACTAATATGACCTTCATGGTTTATGTCTCATTGTGTCCTAACTCCATTGTTCCTGGTTGCAGATGGCGTGCTCTCAGACAATGCACTGATAGCTTCTAAGATGACATATGAAGAATGGACTGATAACTGATAGTTAACAAATGCTATGATATGAAATACTACATGATTATGCTAAAATGATTATGCTATATGATAATTGCTATTTGCTTCAAGATTAAAACTCACGGATGCCTAAGTTTCACAAATGATTTGCTTGAAAATGCACTTGAAGTCTACCTCTCTCTCAACTGAAGCTCTTGATTTTATAGACTTTGAGAGGATGAGATGAAGTGGCTTAGATCAACGGTCATGATCAGATTTGCAGATTTGGATTGTTGTGAGCAAGGGTGAAGTTTGAGAGAAAGGGGGAAGGAGAAGACAAGTGTCACTCATCTCACCTTGACTGGGTTGCTGACTGAGAGAATCTAGGGATGGTTGGAGAAGATTTAGGCATGATAGGACAAGTGGACTCAAGTCCTTCCTAAAATGTAGTGGGTGTTGGAGAGAATATATGAGATGGTTATGAAATATGTGTACGTACACAATATTCATTAAGTTTGGAGGTTGGAGATAAATGATGAATTAATATTTAAGAAATATTAATTTCCTTAGCCACATGATAGATGAGTTGGCAAAGGGGAGATGAAGTGGAGATGGAAGGGTGAGTTGGATAAGAAAGATTAAATAATTTAGGAAATCATTTAATATTTGAGACTATAGGATAGGAGAATAACTATTAAATATTGGATATTTAATTGATTGGAGGAGATAATTAAATATTTAGATATTGAATTAACTTGGTTAGAGGAATAATTAAATATTAGATATTTAATTAATTAGAAGAATATGATAGATGAATTAATTAATAGAAAGACACGAAATGAATTAAATAAATTAATCTTTTCAAATTAACTATTTAATAGAAGAATAATTATTAAATAAATATAAAATATTTATTTAATTGCTCATAGCCATTTTTATGTGTATACAATGGGACCTCCTAAAAGGAGTGGTGATCATGGGAGACATGCATTTGGAGGATCTTCTCGCCCACAACCATAGAGACAGACAAAGTCAGGTGGTAGTGGTACATGACAACCTTGATTTGACTTTGTATTGATGAGGCAGTTGTACTTTTGATTTGATATGATTGTATACTTGGACTTTTATTGTTTTATGATGATCTATATGCAGACATAGACTCTATATGATGATGATCTTTATTATGCATGTTACTCTATTTTATGATGATATATATGCATTGATTATATGGATGCAGTGATTAGATGGATGCAGTTATTAGATGGATGATGTGATGATCTTTTTTTTCTTCGTTATGATGATGTTTTATATGATGATGCAATGATGAAATGTTTTTAATTTTTTATTTTGATGACCTTGGATGCAACTGAAAATGATTTACTAACTCAAATGATATGAATGCAATGATCTATATGGGAATGCAAATGAATGATTGATTGCTTTAATGTTTATGCATAATATGATTATGACTCTAAGTGCAAATATGCAACTAAATGATCTTTAATGAAATGATAATGCAAATAATAATGATGATACACTACATGATTAAAGAAATGCACTTAATTGAATGCAAACTAATGCAATGATTAAAATGCAACTAAATGAAATGGATGATGATTAAAATTAATGCACCTAAAATGATCAAATGTAAATTGTTTTTGTTTGTCCAAGTATAATCAATCTTTATTCATGACCGTTGATCTGTGAATGAAATGAAATGCTTATAATGCAACTGACATTGAATGCTTATAATGAAAATGAATAATGAGCTAATCTAAAAATGATCTAACTAAAAATGATACTGCCATTCTTCGTATGCTTGTCTTGTAACAGTGCTTGATTTCATCATTGAGCTTTAAAATGTTGTAAGAAAATACAAGCAACTTGACATAATGATTCAAGATAACCTGAGTATTTCTTAGATGGATTTTTGCATTAGCAAGTTAATATGAGCAACTTGATATAATGAATCAAGTTGACCTAAGTATTGCTTGCAGAACAGACAAGGATTATCCCCTTTCATGCATGACTCAGAACGTCCTCCTTGATCTTTTGCTGATCATATCCTGAGACAAGTACATACCTTAATAAGAGATAAACCAAAGACAACAATCAAAGAAAATAATCAGGCCCCATCATAGCTTCTCTAGTCATGGACATCCTTGAGTCGCATAGAGTACATGATTAGCAATAAAATCAAGATATAAATACTGAATCTTGTATGTCATTCACATGTTCTCATGGTCATTAATTGATATAATCATCTTGATGAATGATCTTTGATAATCCTTTATTACTTTGCTGGTTGATTCTTCATTTTCTGATTTTCATGATTCAGTTGTTATAAGACGCCTTGATCTTCATTGCTTTGTTGCTCGTTAGCTGTTTCAAAAACCTAGGTGTTTTTGGTTTTTCTAAGTTTTCCGAATGTTTTAGATTTTCAAAGATTCAAAAGATCACCTTAGCAAAAGGAAATAGGATTTTGCCCCCAGTGGAAACAAAACTTTATTATGGATGTATGAATAATGATCAAGATCCAAACCATAGCGGGATACAAATGCAGATTGATTGATTCTAATAAAATCTAAGACAGTGACTACAACAAGTATGTCAAAAATTGATAATTGTTGGTAAGATGCATATTTTTTGTTAACGGTTCAGAGCAATGGATGCGAAAGATGAAATGGATGAGATAAGTTAGATGGAAGCTATAGATGCAATAGGATGGAGTGGATAGGTGCGCAAAGCAATCTCATAGATGGAGGAACTCACTTTTTATATAGCACCTGTTTACCAGGTTTTCACCATCTAAATTTATTGCATTTTTTTCCTTTTCTTCCTTTTTTTTATAATTTTTTTATGCTTTTTAGGGATTTTTTGATTTTTCTGATTTTTTACTAATTTCTTCACGACTTTATATGCTTTTTATTGATTTTTTCCAGGACTTTATATCTCAAGCATAGAATTTCTTGAGATGGATGGAATTGATAGGTTCATCAAACCAATCACCTTCAGGGGTAGATAACTTGTATGCTCCTGAGCCATATGCTGCTACTATGACAAAAGGTCCTAGCCAATTTGGTTCAAATTTACCCTTATTTTCTTGGTCTTGCTGATTTCTTGAATTCTCCCTTAGAACTATATCTCCAATATGAAAAATGTGTGGATTGACTCTATGATTATAACTTCTTGCCATTCTCTATTGATACACTTTCAAATGATCTATTGCATTTTGGCGATGTTCCTGAATCAGTTCAAGTTCTTGGAGTCTAGAGACTCATTGTTCTTCCTCTGGTACAAGGCCTTTCAAGGAAACTTGTAGAGAAGGTATCTCTACTTCTACTGGTAATATTGCTTCTGATCCATAGACTAAGCAATATGGAGTTGCCTTTGTTGGTGTGAGGATGCTGGTTTGGTATGCCCAAAGAGCAGGATTTAGTTGAATGTGCTAGTATTTTCCAGCTTCATTGACTGTTTTCTTCAAGATTTTCAAGATAGTTTTGTTTGATGCCTTAGCTTGACCATTTCCTTGTGGATAATACGGAGTAGAAAACCTATGTAGGATATGAAATTGCTCACATAGTTCCTTCACATCTTGATTCTTAAATGGTTGCCCATTGTCAGTGATAATGGTAATAGGAACTTCATAGCGATAGATTATATAATTCAAGATGAATGATGATATTTGTTTTCATGTCACTTTTGTTAGAGGTACTGCTTCAATCCATTTAGTGAAATATTCAGTAGCAGTCATAATGAACATATGTCCATTAGAAGATGATGGATTTATCTTTCCTACCAAATCAAGGCCCCATTGAGAAAATGGCTATGATCCAGCCATAGGATACAATTCTTGTGCTGGTGCATGAAAGAGATTCTCATGGATCTGATATTGTTTGCATTTTTTGGCATATGTGAATGAATCTATTTCCATAGTAGGCCAATAATAACCCATACGAATAAGTTTCTTAGCCAGTGTTAATCCACTTGAGTGTGTGCCACAAATACCTGTATGAACTTCGTTAAGAAATTTCTTAGATTCTTCTTGTTCAAGACATCTCAATAAAGTACCATCTAGACCTCGCCTATATAAGGTATCAACAATAATAGTATAGCAGGGTGACTGACAGATAAAATTTCTTCTTTGATTGTGGGATAGGTCAGGAGGAAGGATATTCTCTTTTAAGTATTGATAGGTTTGGTCGTATAAGGATTGTTTGATTCCTGATATTTGACAAATCATGTAGGTATGCTGGGATTGAATGGTAGGGGTTAAGATATCTTCCACGAGGAATTCGTAATGCTATTGATTCTCCCGATTCTGCAAGAGAGATGTTATTGTAGCCATTGCATCTGCTGCTTTATTCTCATTTCTGGGGATTTTAGTAAATGATATTTCTAGAAAGTGTTCTTTAAACTCTTCTACCAGCTATTTGTAGGGCATAAGCTTGTCATCCTTAGTTTGATAATCATCATTTATTTGGTTGATGATAAGCTGTGAATCACCATAAACATGTAATTCCTTGATGTTCCATTCAATAGCCATTGTGAGCCCAATAGTCAATGCTTCATATTCTATAGTATTGTTTGTGCATGGAAACCATAGTCTATATGATTTTGGAATTGTATGTCCCTGAGGTGTGATGAATAAAATTCCTGCGCATGATCCATATTATGTATAAGAACCATCAAAGTACAATTCCCAAAATTTTGTACTTACTGTCAGAATGTTTGCATCGGGAAATTCAATGTGCAATGGTATGTTATTTTGTAAAGGAGCTTCAGCTAATTGATCAGTAATGACCTATCCTTTGATAGCTTTTCTATCAACATACTCTATATCAAATTCACTCAGTATCATAACCCATTTGGCTAATCTGCCTGTCAAAGTTGACTTGTTCAACAAATACTTTAGTGGATCTATCTTCTCTATTAGCTTCACAGAATGAGTCAGCATATAATGTCGCAGCTTCTGAGTTGAAAATACAACTACTAGACATGTCTTCTCTATTGATGTATAATTCAGTTCATAGTCAACAAGTGTTCTACTGATGTAATATACTGCTCTTTCTTTTCCTTCTTCATCATGTTGAGCTAGTAGAGCGCGTAATGATACATTTGTCACCGAGATATAGAGCAACAATGGTTTCTCTTTGATTGGTGATACCAGAACTAGAGGATTCATGAGATATTCTTTGATTTGCATAAAAGATTCTTCACATTTCTGATCCCACTTGAATGGAACATTCTTATGTAAAAGATGAGTGAATGGATGACATCTATCTGCTAATTGAGAGACAAATCTTCTGATTGATTGCAATCTTCCTTGTAAAGATCGCAATTGACTTATGTTCCTAGGTGACTCCATCTCCATGATGGGTTTTACCTTTTCAGGATCTACTTCAATTCCATGGGCTGATATAATGTACCCAAGAAGTTTTCCAGAGGTTACTCCAAATGCACATTTCTTTGGATCTAATCTCCACTGATATCTTTCCAGCCTATCAAAGATCTTGCTTAAGATGTTCAAATGTTCTTGTATTGTATGAGATTTTGCAAGTATATCATCTACATAATCTTCCATAAATGTATGCATCATATCATGGAAAATTGTTGTCATAGCCCTATGATTAGTCGCTCCTACATTCTTAAGCCCAAATGACATAACATTCCAACAATAAGTACCCCATGCACAGGTGAATGTTATCTTTTCTTGATCTTCAAGGACGATTCTTATTTGATGGTATCCTGATAAGCCATCCATTAATGAAAACATCTCATGCTCTACTGATAAGTCCACAAATATATCAATGTTGGGTAGTGGGAAATCATCTTTGGGACATGCTTTGTTCAAATCTCTAAAATTGGTGCAAACTCTTATGCTTTTATCCAACTTTGACACTAGTACAATGCTTGAAACCCATTCTGGATAGGCAACAGGTCGTATGAAACCCACATCTAATAGTTTCTTTAGCTCAACTTTTACAAGAAGAGCAATATGTGGATGCATCTTCCTTTGCTTTTGCTTAACTAGTTTTGATTTTAAATCCACATTGAGATGATGCATTATAAGATCTGGATTAAGTCCCAACATGTCAGCATAGGACCAAGCAAAATTTATTTGTCTTTGTCTGAAGAATTCCATCTATTCTTTCCTCTCTTTATCTGATAATGAGGCAGCAGAATGAAGTATCTTGGGATCCTTTGATGTTCCAATGTTTATTGCTTCTGTTGGTTCTATTAGAATAGCAGATCTCTCCTGAAAATACGCAGGGAGGATGTCAAACTTTCCATCTTCTAGCGCCTCCAAGAGGTTTTCACTGTCAAATACATCCTTTATTTTCCCTTTTGATCAAATCTAGTGTTGAAATGGTTTTCAACAGTAGGTCTCTTTCCTTGTTTTGTTTCAATTTTGTGACTGGAAACTTTGGCATTCTCCTGACTGCAAGAAATGTTATTGATTCCACCATGGAAGATATCTTAGGTGTTATGGGTTCGACAACATTAAGATGCACAACTAAGTCATGATCATTGGAAAATACATCTAATTCAGGGTTTTCTAGATTATCCCAATCAATTAATTCAAGATGAAGAAGAGGTAAATCATAATCATTGTCATCGTTAGGTGCTTCAAAGTTCATGACATAATGGTCATATTTTGGCATAGAGTAGGTAATCTCATAGATAGAATGATCTTGAGGATTATCTCTCCCAAGTATTCTCCAATTAGTTCTAACAAAATTAGTATTAGCATTTTGTGGTTCACACTCAAATGGATCTTCATTTGACGTTTGTCTCTTAAACAAATGGATTATATCAACACACACGTCTTTATTACTGCAAGTTCCTTCTTGATTCATTTGCATTTTGAAGTTGACATACTAGTGCACATGATATAGAGAATTCTTTTGCTATCTTTTGTCTTCTTTCAAACTCAGCTTCTTCTGGACTAATAGTCAATTCTACTTGACTATCTCTTAGTTCTTCTATGGTTCTACCATACCTTGGTACATCTTGCTCTTTATTTGATAAAAATCTGATATTTTCGGATGCTTGATCTATATATGTTTTTGCTTCTTGTGGAGTTATTTCTTTGTCTTTGTCATCCCCTTTCTTTTGTTGTGTTGTATATACCTCTTTTCTCTGGATTCTGAGTTCTTTTTGTCTTCTTTCTAACTCCATCTTTTGTTTTGTAATAAACAAGTCTTCCTTTGTGATAGTTGCTTGCTCTTCATTTTTTTCTTCACTTGATATAATAGATGAGACATCTGGACCCCATTCATATTCATTTGAATTTGTCTCTGAACCATTGTCTAGGGCTATACCACTATACCACACAGGAATGTTGTACGGTACAAAAAGTTCTCTGATTTCTGCCATCTCAATTTTCACTACTTCTGGAATATCTTGTTCCGATTTTGCACTTGCTCGTATTCCTTGAAATTGTTGACAAGATTCTTCTTTTCTTTTGATTGCAATCTCTTCTTGTTGTTTCTTATGTTCTTCTTGTTTCTGCTTATTGGCTACTATTTCAGTTGTTTGATGTAGCTTTTGTTGCCATTGTTCTTCTTTAGAGACTGATTTCTTTCTCCACTTTGGCTGTTGATGATTATGTTGCTTTTGATTTGTTTCTAGATATCCAAGCCCTGATTTATCTTCTTTAGATTGTGAGTGGGGACAAATAGGTTCTGAAATACCTTGATGTCGCTTACCAATTGGTACTTTTCCTTCACATCCCATTTTTTGCATGATTTTATAACCATTGCCATATTGTTCTATGGGAATATTGACTTCTGCAGCTGTTGCTATAGTTTCATTTTCATCTTTGTACAACCAACCAAGAATGTCCCTGTCTTCAGTTTCTTCTTCAAGGGTTCTAGCTCTAACAAATGCTCCATTAAACATATCTTTTGATTTCTCTGAGGTCTTTGATTGGATATTTGTAGGCTTTCCATATGACTTAGGTGAAAGTGGAAAATTATGCAAAGAATATTTTCCCATTCCTTCATCATTCAATTTGAGCTTTTTCTCAAAGATTTCCTATAACTTTTTTTGAATTTCTTTGGTAGGATATACTAACTCTCTGTTATGTGGAGCTCTTGTATCTTGTGTTGGCTTCAAATTATTGCAATATTGGCTAGAGTCTACAATTATAGTGACCTCTTGTCCTTCATGAGGAAATTTTACACATTTATGATATGCAGAAGGAACTGCTTGCCTGGTGTGAATCCACGGTCTTCCCAGAATAATGTTGTAAGAGAGGTTCAAATATAAAACCTGACATAATGTATTCCTTTCCACAGGTCCTATTTTGATTGGCAACACCACAGTTCCTTTAGAAGAACACTTTGATTCATCATAAGCCTTAATAGTTATTTTCTTCTTCGGATCTACTACATTTTCTGAATATCCCAAAGCTTTTATTAAACTTAATGCACAAATGTTTAATCCCGCTCCACCATCTATGAGTACGCGTTTGACATGATTTTTATTAATGGTGACTTCAACATGTAAAGGAGCATTGTGAGGATGTTGCAAGGACGCATCATCATTTTTAGAAAATGATAAGCAATGAGGGGCTATAAGGTGTCCCACCATGTTTTGGAATTGATCCACATCCAAGTCTTTTGGAACTGTTGTTTCCACTAAATCTTTTTCCAAAATTTTCTTATGCATAGGTGAAACTTTGAGAAGTTCCAAAATTGATATTTGAGCGGTTATCCTTTGTAATTGCTCTACTAAATTGTATTGTTGTGAAGTGGATGTTGAGTCTTTTATTATACTCAAAAAGGTGACCTTTGCTTTGCTTCTCGTAATGACATTGATTGACTCTGAAGGTGGATTATCCTTAATAATGATGACATTTACCACATCATCATATGTATAAGTGTAGTTCACTTTTTCTTTTTCTTTGTCATATTTTAATTGGGATGGTTCACCTTTGTCATAATTCAAGAGTGGAGTTTTGAAAGCTAGGTGTGATTCATTTGTCTTATGGCTATCCACTGTGATAGTTCCATTATCGATTAGATCCCGGATAAGGTGTTTCAATCTCTGACAATCATTTGTTTGGTGTCCTTTAATTCGATGGTAATTACAAAAATGATTGTCATTCCACCAATTAGGCTTGACTGGTGGTTCAATAACTTCTTGCTTCTGGTAAAACAATCAGTTTGTTTGCAAGAAGAGTTTTTAAAGTTGATTCTAATGGTTCTCCAATGTTTATGAATTTCCTGTGAGGATTGGAGAAGAAAGAATTGGCTTTATTGCTTTCTTGATTGTTATTGTTTGGGATTTGACTTGATAGATTAAAAATTGGTTGTTGTTTTGTAGCACTATTGTCGTCATTTCCTCCATTGATGACATTCCTATTCTTTGACCAAAATTTGGGTTTGTCATTGTTGTTGTTGTTGTTGTTGTAAGAATTATTGTAAAGTTTTAGCTCTCCTTTCTTTACCAATACATCTTCTATTTTTAGACCATTCTCACTCATCTTAGCGAAGGAGGGAGGACATTGCATTTTTAATCGATAACTCATTTCACTGATAAGATTATCAATCAATATGTCCATCTTTTCTTGATCAGGTACATCTCTTGGATACTCATTAAACATCCATTTCCATCGCTGCAAGAAGATCATAAAAGATTCCCCTTTCTTTTGTTTAACATTGCATAAATCTAGCATTGTTATCTCATTCCTTACATTGTAGAAATACTATGAAATAAATCTATTCACTAGTTCTTCAAAAGATTTGATTTCGGATGGTAATCTTGAAAACCATTCCATTGATTGACCATTTAAACTCCTAGGGAGAAGACGCATCAGGTAAGTTTCATTGTGCGCAAATTCCATACTCATAGTACAAAACTCCCTAATGTGATCCCGAGGATCAGATTTTCCATCGTATTTGTCATATTTAGGTATCTCGCAATGCTGTGGAAATGGTGCCATATTTAAATTTTTACGAAAAAGATATGGGTAGATATCTTCTAATGAATACTTCTTGGAGCTTGTTCCATTTTGCATATCTTGTATCTGTTGTTGCAGAGTTTGCATTTGTTGAGTGAGGTTTGACAACGAATTATCCATATAGTTTCTCCTTATTTCTTCGTAAGTTCTTTTATCACTATGTTCTTTTCTTGTGCCATCCCATTCTTTTCTTGTCTCTTCATGACTTTCTTTGTTCTCATCTTTGTTATTTGGATCATCTATGTTTTGGGTGTTACTTGCCTCCGCATCTTGTTTCAAGCATTCTATGTTAAAGTCTTGTGGCAATTAAGCTCCTGATTTTGCCAACATCAAAAGATATTTCTCTTTTTGTTTTGCCAATAATTTTTCCATTAGTCTATCAAATTTGAAATCTTGCTCAAGGTCTCTAATGGTGCTATTGACTGCTTCTTCATCAACAACTGTATACCCAAAAGTTTGGAATATCGGATTATCTTCTTCCTCCATTTATTTTTGTTGTTTTCTAATTTGTTCGTATTGAGCTCTAGTCCAAACTGGCATGTGATTGTTTCATTTTTTTTTTGAAGTTTCCAAAGGACAACTCAATAAGTGATTATTGGTTTAGGAAGATATGCTTTGTTGATTTTACCACTATTATTTGTTCATTGTGATAAAGCGTCTCTTTGTTGAAAAGCAAATCCTTGCAAAATTTCTCCATCAAACTCTGTCTCGCAGCCACGTAAGTAGTGACGAAAACAGTGTAGGAATGTCCTATATTTTAATAAGATATTGCGATTGATATACAAGAATCTTATTCTTTTCTGGGTAGCTTTATAACTGGGTTTTCTTTTCTTAAGGTGATACTTAAAATTCATATATAAGCATCTGATAGTTCACAAGTTTGTTTGCTTCCAATGTTGGTGCAATTCTGATTTTGATATGGCCTAGGTTCAAAATAGGAAAGATATATCCAAGATAATGAACACAAGATGAATTGATCAAGCTTCGTGATAGAGGATTTGATATATCTTGATGAGAGACTTGACAATGATGTTGATTTTTTTGCACTTAAAATGTTTGAATCAATAGCTTGTTGAATGTTTATGCTTATGGAAACTTTTCAGAAATAGCACGTTGGATTAGTGACCTAGTTTGAAAATGTGTGATAGTTTAGAGACAAATCTACTCAAGAAGTGTTTTGATACCGATGCTGAAATTTTGGTTTGATATGCTTTTTAGATGTGAAAAAGATTTTGTGCTAACTCTTGTGGCCAAGCGTATTAACTTATGGTATAATAGCACTGTTTTGTTGTTTGAAAGCGCTATTCTGATTATGTTTGAAGGATTCTTCTCAAATCCTTCAGCAAGTTGTTGGATTTTCGCTCATTTTTTTTAGATGATGATTTTCTTAAATTTGTGAACATTTTGAACATGTCCTAGACATAGAAGACACATGTTTTTGAAAAACAAAATGCATAAGCAAGTACAAATCCTATGGCAAGCTGAGACAATAATTGTTGAATCTCACATGGGGTTTCCCCTGAGGCTACGGTATTCAAAGCAGATATTTAGATGCTTGACCGCATTGGCTCCACCCTCGGCACTCACTTCTCCGGGGAAGCCAAGCACTAGTTTCCATGAAAACTCCCCATGGAAAACTTTATATCTCTACTAAGAACTGTATGTGTGTGAGTCGCTTCAGAGGTCCGACCTCCTATGCTAATAACTAGAAGGATTTTGGCAACTAGTACAAGTGGTTTTTAGTAAAGGCTTCCAGTCATGTGGCCATAGATGCGACACTTTCAGCTATGTAAATACAAAAGGTTCCCAACCTATAGAGGTTACACTCCATAGGGTTTATGGGGAAACATAGTGTCAGTATGAACTTATCAGCACATGTTTCTTGTGACTTTCGTCACAAACATGATTTACTTAGAGTGGATTGGAAGGACTCGGTATTAGCCCGTTTCCACTTTGGGTCATTCCCCTCTCACTGCCCCCCTCAAGGCATCTCAGGAAGGCAGACCCTCTAAAGGTTATATATAAAAGAAAGTAGGTCTGGTTTTCTGATCACCGTATGACGGTGAGAGCATACTTACCTACTACTTCATCAAGCACGGAAAACACAAGTCCATTTTAGCTTTTGTAAATCTATGTGCAACTATTTTAAAGAAGTCACTAAAAAATGCAAGTTGCATGTTATTAATTTATCCCCCTTAGTTAAGCTAAATGAGCATGACATGATGTGTTACTTTCCAAAATAGAACTCTTAATTAACTAGGTGAGGAAATGCATGAAATTTGTTTTAAAAATAACCCTGCATATGCATGTCAGTAGTTTGAAAAATTTAAGTTCTTGGACATTTGGACCTACAAGAAAAACTCTGTCAATTGCAAACAAAAGCGCTATCATAACAAATGTGTTGTCTTTCACCTCAAAAGCGCTAACCTGAAACACAAAAGCACTGCTCTGCGGACTAAGAAGCAAGAATTCTCTGACAAAAGCGTTAACCAAACTAAAAAATGTGTGAACCTGAAGGACAAAAGCATTATTCTAAAGATTAAATGTGTTGATTTACAGACAAAGGCACTAACCTAAATGACACATGTGCTAACCTGAAGGACAAAAGTGTTGTCAGAACTCACACAGGCATGAATCTGTATTACAAATGCATTAAATTTTCTTTTTGTGAGAATTAGATAGGATATTAGAAAGAATATGCAAGGCTCTAAGCCCCACAGTGGGTGCCAAAATGTGTCAACTTGAATTTCATCATCAAAATGCTACCTGCAACATGTTAGTTTCACAAAATACAAAGGAAATGCTATAGGAAATCCAAACTCAACCAATGAAACTACATGAAATACATATAAAATAAAAATACTATTATTACCTTCATGATTTATGTCTCATTGTATCCTAACTCCACTGTTCCTTGTTACAGATAGTGTGCTCTCAGACGAGCATTGATGGCTTCCAAGATGGCATCTGAAGAATTGACTGATAACTGATAGTTAACTGATACTATGATATGCAATGCTAAATGATTATGCTATTTGCTTCAAGATTAAAACTCACAGATGCATAAGTTTTCACAAATGATTAGCTTTGAAAACTCACTTGAAGACTAACTCTCTCTCAACTTAAACTCCTGATCTTATAGACTTTGAGAGGATAAGATGACGTGGCCCAGATCAACGATCATGATCAGATCTACAGATTTGGATGGCTGTGAGCAAAGGTGAAGGTTGAGAGAAAGGGGGAAGGAGAAGACAAGTGTCACTCATCTCACCTTGACTAAGTTGTTGACCGAGGGAATCCAGGGATGGTTGGAGAAGATTTAGGCATGAGAGGACAAGACTCAAGTCCTTCCTAAGATGTAGGGATGTTGGAGGGAATATAGAAGAAGGTTATGGAATATGTGTATGTACACAATATTTCATTAAATTTGGAGGTTGAAGATAAGTGGCTAATAAATGATTTATTTATTTTATTTTGTTGAATTAATTTAGCCACATGATGAATGAGTTGGCAAAGGAAAGATGAAGTGGAGATGGAAGGTGAGTTGGAAAAAGGATTTAAATAATTTTAGGAAATCATTTAATATTTGAGACTATAGGATAGAAGATAATCATTAGATATTATATATTTGAATGATTGGAGGGGATAATTAAATATTAGATATTCAATTAACTGATTATAAGAATAATTAAATATTGGATATTTAATTAATTATAGGAATAGGATAGATGAATTAATTAATTAAATATTTCAATTAAATTAATTAATAGAAAGACACGAAATGAATTAAATAAATTAATCTTTTCAAATTTACTATTTAATAGAAGAATAATTATTAAATAAATATAAAATATTTATTTAATCGCTCATAGCCATTTTTATGTGTATACAATAACTGTTGCGAGGATAAATGCAGATGTAGATGTTAGGCTAGAGGAGCATACCTCTTTTGTGTTTGATGATGAGTTCATCAAATCAAAGGAATTTAGGTCCTTCCTGTATCATTTTAAAGGAAAAAGGCTAAGAGAAGCAATGCCTGATATCACACCAGAGAATGAGGCAGAGATGCTTAGGAAACTGAAGGTTGATATCGATGCAGAGGTAGAAGGCATGACCCCTCAAAGGGGAAGGTAGATTCTAGTAGAGGTGGGAATCATCCTTTTTCCAGGCTGAGATCTTAGCACATCTTTTATTTTTGATAGCCTATTGCATTCAGAGAAGAAGCATTTCAAATTGGACATTCAAGGCATGAATGACATCTTCATTGGATCAAGATATGCTCCAGATGATGAGGCTATGCATTTGTGCGCTCTTTACCCCCCAAATAAAAGGCCAAAGATCATAGATGTGGACAAGGCTTTTGGATACATGATGAAGTTGAGGTTGGAGAGGTTGATCCCATGGTCACAACAAATATGGGAGTTGATAGCTCAAAATTAAATAAAGCACAGATGAAGATATTGATGAAAGAAGCGAGAAAGTATAAATCATTGTATGAAGAAATTTTGAGAAGTAGGGGCCAGCCTATACCCCAGATAGAAGACGAATCCAAACTGAAAAATAAGTGTGAAGAATTGTACAAGGAAAATAAAAAATTGAAGGAAATAATACAAAGCATAAGGACAGACACAACATGTGTCTTATTGTCAAAATGATTTGAAAATCTGTAAAAGGTATTAGAGGAATTCTGGACTGTTTACCAAAAAACCATGGATAACACATTATCGCACCAAAGGATCCTTGATAGGTTAAACATGCTACTGCAGGATCATACATTGAGTGACAAAAGGATCAATAAAGTCAAAAAATTAATTGACACTCATCAAGGATTCACAGTAGAGTTGAATACTAAATATGAGGAATGTAAAGGGATTGTTAATCATGGATTTTCAAGCGTGGTAGATGATACAGGGGTTATGAAGGATAAGCACCAGTGGATTACCGAATGCAGATCTCTACTTAGTTCATCCCTTAGTGTTGCCCATGCGGATGCGTTGGACGTGAATGAAACAGGGGAACAAGTTGAAGGTTTTGTTACATCAGAGATAGCGGTCAAAGATATTATCTTCAATGCTTGCACATATAAAGAGGAAAAATATCTTCGGCATATCCAGAAATATGGTCAGTGGTTGGATGGAAAGAGTTAGTCTATGTCATTGTAATGTGTTTTAGTTATAGCAGTTAAGATGGATAGTTAGTTTTTTGATAGTCTTAGTTTGTGCTAATGAAAGAGTGTGTCCTTTCATTCACATTTTTTAAGTCACGTATATATGATGAGTCATTTCATACTCTATAGGGGACTATTATCCTTTTTATATTATCTGTTGGAACTTGTAGTGTTATGTAAGATAAGTCTATAGAAATAAAAATCCATCTTATGCAAACAAGTATAATCATGAAGTATATGTGAGTCTGCAGTTTTTGTACACCAATTGTTCCCAGAGATTAATATACAAGGTTCGTTGTTTTCATCTTTAGATCATTTCATGTCATATGATGTTAATGATTTAAAATCTTTTGGATAAATCTATATAAGATTTGTTGCAATGTTTTATCATCTATTGGTATAGAGATAGCAGAATTGTTTTTGTTGTTTTGATAGCATACATTGAAGATATTGCAGTGATAGTTTGTTTCTTCACACTGTCTCCAAAGATTACTAGTATTTGTCCATTAAGTGACATGTAAACTGCCAGATAAGGCACTGATTTGTTATTGGTTTCTCGTGAATACATTAAATGTGCACAAAGTCCTCACTAGAGAAATATATTACTAGTTTTTACTTGCCTTGTTCTTTCATAATTACTCTTAGTTCAAATAGCATTATGTTATAACTTTTATTCGCATCCAATTATACTCAAATTTCAAATTAAAACAAGTTAAAAGCATATCAATAAAGAATAGTTGCAGGAAATTGTTTGTCAGTCCTATAAATAACTATTTTCAATAATTTAAATTCACTATAAAGAAATCTCTTTATGCTTTGGAGATTAGGGTATACCCACCTAGGTTTAGTGGAGCCTAAAGTGTAGAGGAATTTGGTCTTCGATCATTCCTATTTGTTAGCCAAGGCTGATTGGATCAGTTAGGGATTTGGCAAGCCCTTTTGATTCCCAATCTATGGTTTTGGGAACCAACACTTAGAACTGATAATATGCATTTGGAGATGCAATCCTTTTCAGTTCAACCTTTTTTGTTGCAACGAGCATTCCAACAATCAGTCATTCCTTTGTATTTTTGCAGTGAGAAGTCCGACAATGAGCCACTTTTGTAATCTAGCAGTGAACCACCCATTTTGTAAACACCATATAGCTAGTTATATTCTCCTAAGAGGTAACACTCTTTGTGGTTTTTTCCATTTGGGTTTTCCACGTATAAAATCCGGTGTTTTTCTTGTGGATGTGTTCTTCATGGTTATTCTTTATTTGTTGTTTTATATCTGTTAAGTTTTTTTGATGAAGATTGATATCTCTGTGGATGATTAAAGTTTGAGAAAAGTTTTTATATCTGTGGGAATAGTGATTCACCCCCCCTCTCAATATTCTGGTCCTTTCAACCTAATAGATAATTGGTATCCAATCACAAAGGAACTTATTTCTATGATCACCAGCTTGGTAAAGGGTGATCAATGAGCTTTAATCATTAACACAATCATCAACCCTGACGTGAGGTATGTTGCCTACGACATCTCTTATAAAATCTATTCCAGGAATAGGGAAGGTGTCACCTCGACAATTGCAGTATATATGGCACATATGCTTATAGTGGAAAACAAATTGTTTTACTTGTGTGAATTATTGAGAGAATTGTTGTTAGAGAATATCAAGATGACAAAAGAGAAGAATTATGCTTTTTGGTTTGGGTCATTTCTTTTAAGTTTGTCTATGTACTATTTGGGATCCCTTCCGACAAAAGATAATGTCATATGGGAGTCTGGTGTTCTGATTGCAAGGTAGATATTTAGATATTTAAACAGTCTGAATAATAAAGAGGAAGCTTGTGATACCTATTTCAAAGTGTTTATGGACATGTGGAGTGTTGGCCTAGTATCTGTATCTTTCATTTCCGGTTCTGGAGGTTCGTCTTTTGAAAAGAAGAAAAGGAGATAGCCTATTCCTGTTAGTATTTTGAAGCCAAAGAGAAGCAAGGTAGAAGATGTTGTTGTGATTGATGATCCAGAATCTCCTGTAGCTGGAGGAGATTTGGTTGTTGTAGAGTAGGAAGTCGGATAATCAGACGATGAATCTAATTTGTTGAAATTGGTTGACAGTGTGGATGGAAACAAGAAGATTGGTGTGATGTGGCTGACTTTTGTCGAGTCAAATAGAATTGAAAGCATTATGTTAAATCATTTAATCTAGAACAACATGAGCCTTAAAGATATCAATAATCTGCTTGTGGAATCTCTAAATGAAGTTCTAAAGGAGAAGTTCTCTAAGCAATCAGTCGAAGAAAATTTTTTGGATATACAAAATCTATTGAATGAATGTGTTAATGTGCAAAAGATCTTATCACCATGTATTGAGGAATTAAGGAATTGTATCCGTAGTGTCAGCAGAGTCTATAGGTATTGTATCTCTTGGTTGATAGCTATAGTGAAGCACACAAGCAAAATTGATGCTATTGAAGATGAGCTAACAACCTTTGGCAAATCTTTTGATTTTTCTGAATGATAAGGATGGTGAGAAAAATAAAATAATCAATTCTCTTCAAGATGAACTCTAATTGCTGCAAAGGTAGAGACAAAAATTTGTGAACATGTTTTGGAAGGTTAAGGAGATTGTTAAGGCCAAATTAGAGCATTTTTCAGTGTTGCTTTGGAATGCAGTTAAGTATGAGTAGAACCCATCTGCTGCGGATAAATTTTCCCATGTAGTTGATCTGTTAGTAGAGTGTAGAATCTTTTCAGTTAGCATTAAATTAGCCATACATTCTTGGGAAGCTCTTCTTCTAGATCTGAAGTGTTTATCTTTCCAAAGAGTGGCTAAAGGTTCTTGTGCAATGTTCAAGTTCTCACATTTTTGTAGTTGTATATATCATGTTTTTCTTCTGTTTTCTTTTTCAATCTTTTTTCATCGAAGGCATCCTTTGTCCTTGATGTCAAAAGGGCGAGAAAGGAGTGTGGTTTCAAAGGAACGTGGTTTCTTGGATTTGAGGAGTTGCATGAGTAAGGGAGAGTTGTATGCATTTTTGTTTTGGATATGTTTTGTCTGTTGGAAACAAGGAACACTGAGAGGGGGGGGGGGGGTGAATCAATGTTCGGTAATTTTTAACATTCTTAATCTATCCTTTAAACCACTTAATGCAAATGAATAAAAGTAGAGAGCAAAAACACAAAGAAAATAACAATAACACCATAACACCAGGATTTTTACATGGAAACTCGGTTAAGGGAAAAACCGCGGTGGGATTGAGACCCACAATATTAATATACCTTGTTAGAAGTATAAAAATATTACATGAGGGTAATGCACATGCATTTAGGCACACTGCCTAGAGCTCACTGCTCAAATTACAATAAAGGCTACAACCATAGAAGGCTCACTACCTTACAGATGATTATAGATAATAATTGGAATGTCTGAACTAACAAACAACATCTGCAAATGCCAAAAATAGTTCTGGTTAAGCTCAAAATACTATGTTTAGCAACATTGCCCTGTTCTGATATTCTACTATACTCTGGAGCTCAAATCTTTCACTTACGCAAGTGAAACTGCACACAATCGGCCATACGCACACCACATATAACCATCAATACCAAAAATGGTCAAATCAATTGCTCTTATATATTCGTAACATCAAATTGAATCTTTTTCATGCTCGCCCAAAAAGCATAACCCACAAATGAAATGTGTTACCCAAGTCGACTTAATTCAATCCAAAACAATCAAGCGGACCAAAACAAATTGTCCACACGCTTCCCAAATGTTGGCTTATCATCCTTAAACACACAAACAATCACCAAAATCACTTCGCACAATCTACACAATGAATCTTCACATGTTATTGTAGACGTATAAATCTGCCCACTTTCCTAAGTGAATATTTAATATTCATTTTAACCTCATTCCTCTATTTAATTAAATTCTTTATATTCATCTATTTGATTGAATAAATTGCTCAATTTATTTAATTAAGTTCGCCTAAGCCTTTTCTAACCTTTAATTAAATAAATCACTTTATTTAATTAAATCCCCTTTCTCCCTTTTTAATTAAATTTACATTTAATTAAATTGATCCTTGTGAATAAATAAATTTAATTTATTTATCAAATCCCCCACTTGTATTTATGCAAGTTGCATCTATTTGATTGAAATAAAGCAATTTTATTTTAATTAAAATCCGTTTCCCTCCACTTGCATTTTCCCACATCTCCCACTTGCCTCCCTAAACCCTTAAAAGAATATTTTAATCAATTCTAATTTAGCCTAATCCATCTCCTAAATATTGTCACATCCCTAAGCAAAGAGAAGTCACTTCTCAAAGCCTTCAAAGTCTTTGAAAACCATTAAAGGCTTTATGTCCTCAACAAGTTAACCCTCAAAATCTTCCAAACCATTAAAGGCTCTTACATAACCATTAATGGTTAACTCAACCTTCTTGCATGATTAGAGACTTTCTCTCTAACTCAACCCTCATCTAACCTAAGGGTCTCATCAAGCATTCATGGCTTTGACCTTGGTTATCCTATTTAACCCTTGTACAAGAGTTTACCCTTTAGGTAAAGGCTTTATCCAATGGATGACCCTGGTCTAACCTTAACCCTTACCTCCTAAGGTAACCATCATGTCTTCTCAAGCATTTAATGCTTCTTTCATCTCCTCTCAAGCAACCTCTTGTTGACAATTGTCACCATTTCATTTGTGAGAATTGTAAACATGGATTGATAACTTTCAATCCTAGCCCTTGTTAAGATTATCCAATCTTGACCATCAATTTCCCTATTTTTCCTATAAATAGAGCTCTCATTCTCTCATTTTGAGATATCCAAGTTTCATGCATCTAATCTATAGTCATTTTACTAAGCATTTAGCCTCTCTTTGATAAAAATCATCTTAATAGCATTTAGAAGTAATTTTAAATATCATAGCATATCCATGTTAGACTAGTATATATTGTTAGGATATGATTACTACTTTATCATAACATCATATTCATGCTAGTTAAATCATCATAAATTCAATATCATACATATCTAGGAATACATTCATGCTAAATAAATCAAATATCACTCATTCTTGGAGTTGTCATTCCTAAGTCACTTTGCTCAATGATCTAAGAGCAAAGACATTGACTTGAGGGATCTTATGAGATAGAGAACAATGGAATATCCCTTGGGAAGTTGAGCTATTCAATATAGCTCCATAACTTGCACCAAGAGTCCCATTGGTGTGTGGATCTTTTTGGAACCTGACTTTTGAGTTTTTGAACACCATATTTCCTGCACATATTTTTGGCGCCCACCGTGGGGCTCAACCTCATTAATCACATTGTTTTTGATGCAAGAACAAGATTGCAAACACGCAGAAAAGTTGAGTTAGCACGTTGGACCCTTTCTTTAGCGCATAGTAACCTTTTGTTAGTGCTTCCGGTACACTGTTTAGTGCATAGGACTCATTCTCTAGCGCACATAGACACTAGGATAGTGCATAACACTTCAGTTAGTATAGCGCATGCAGTAACCAGCGTAGCCCATATGAGTCATTCTGTAGCGCATCTGTAGCTTTTTGTAGTGCATCTACACAAAAGTCTAGTGTGTGATTCTGGCAGAAGCAAAAACATAATTTGTAACAAAAACAAAAAGTTAGGCTTGTTTAACCTCACATCAGATCTAAATTTTTCACTAACTGGTATTTTTGCTGCAGGTTACTAATCTTTATTTGTAGGTTGGAGGAGTTTCATTTTAGACATTTCAATATTTTTGTTTCTAACTTTTTTAAGTTAGTTTTAAAAATAGTTCATTTTCTTGTTAGTTAAAAAGAACAACAACCTCATTTTCATTTGGTGTTGCTTTAAAAAGAACAACCTCATTTTCAAACTTTTGCAAAGGATTAAAGGGAACCTCATTTTCATTTGGTATCGCTTTAAAAAGAACAACCTCATTTTCTTTGGTGTTGCTTAAAAAACAATTTCACCTTCCTTTGGTGCATAAAAGGATCCATTTTTTATTTTCTTTACAAAGGATAAAAAGAACCTCATCTTTGTTTTTGTGCAAAAGAAAAAGAGAAATTTTTCATTTCGCGATTTTAATTTTGTTGACCAAAATCGCGATTTCTTTTGTTGACCAGGATTTCATTTTCTTGAATAGAAAATCATTGCTATGAAAGGTTAAAAATAACACCACGCTTTTTGGAGCAACATTACCAAATAGAAAGTTAGAAAATCATTGCTTTGAAGGTTGAAAAGAACACTTGGGTGCCTTGTCTCGAAAGTGGAAGGTATATGCTCTCTCCTTAACTGGGTGACCAAAAAGCCAAACCACTCTTTTATGCTTTCTTCATTTCAAGTAATTAACTCCTTTAGCAGGCCTGCCCTCTCAAGTTTCTCTTAGAGCACCATTTAAATGGTCGGTGAGAAGGGAACAACCTAAGTGGGAAATGACTTTATTGCCAAGTGTTCCAACCCACTATAATCAAAAGTGGAGGCTGACGAAAGTCCCCTTCAATGGTTTTGCTCAGCGATTAGCCTTCCCCTAGTATCTTTAAGATATGTAAAGCATTTGTTCTAAAGGTTGGGAAGCCTCCTGAGGGAGTTTATCACTGAAGACTGAACAAAATCCTGATTGAGAACCTTAGAACTAGAAACTTTGAGCCGAGTCAGTACCAAACATCTTCAATATCATAGTGCAAGGGTGGGGAAGAATCTGCCCCTAAGATCTCTCACCATATATCTCCCAAGATAACTACTCAATTGTGAAGCAATTCACTTGAACTCAATTTCTGGCAAAAGACAAAAAAATGGGCGCCCCCTAGGGAGTGACAAGGCTATTTGAGCTGACGGAGTATCGAGACTAGTTGGTTATGATATTGTTGATGACCCTTGAGTAAAGAGTCTATCTGATTTGTATTACTTGTTATCCAATCCAGTGAAACATCGGGGATTTGAACACATCCTCACAGAACATACACTATTTGTCTAACATAGGCAAAATTTGTTATCTCTTTTGTGTGCCATGTTTGCAATTTATTTTTTAGAAAATCATCCATCAAAAACACAATTGTTAAAAATCCCAAAATAGCAGAAAACAAAGAAATCAGGGCAGCTTAGCGCATAGGAGCAACTTCATAGTGCGTATCAACCATTCTATAGCACATCTGCACCAAAACTTAGTGTTCTCAGCCTTCACTTTAGTGCATAACCAATTTCAGACTAAGTAACTTTTAGTGGTGATTTGCGATACCAAATTAACACATTTTAACATCAACTTAGCATGTAAGAGGCATATCTTAGCGCTTTTAGCCCAAACATTAGCACTTTTTAGCGACATTTTAGCGCGTAACATTTCAAGTCAAAAAAATTTCAAACAATCTCAGTCAACACGTAGAAGAGGAAGCTTAGCGCATAGAGAACTTTATGTGGCACATCTAGACCATTTGTTAGTGGATCCCATCTCTGTCTTACTGTATATTCAAAATCAGGAAAAAACAAAGAGCAAACCGGGTATTTCGGGAAAATTTTATCACCAGTTGTGAGTACCCTTTTTGGTCCTTTGTCAAAATCAGTAGTCAAAATCCAAACCAGATTATCAAAGAAAATAATTCCAAAATCAAACAAGCATCCTTAGAACAATTTTTTTGAATCTTAAACTAGCTCGGGATAAGACTTCATCCAACCAAAATCAGGCAGAACCATCACATTGATCAAAATTCCACCATCTAACGGATCCTATCACAAAAAACATACCAAGTTTAATCCTTAATTTGTCAAATCAAGTTTCCATATCGGGAGACTTTATCCATGTCATTTGACACACTTTGTCGTGGAGGCAAATCTAACTATACCTCTACTTGATAAAGTAAGCTTGAGTTTTTCAAACAAAGTATCACAATCCAACATAAAAGGAAACCATTGATCATTCATGGATGACCACTCCTCATATTTTGAGAAGAATCACATCGCACATTCTTGCATCACATGCGATTGTATATTCAAGGCAAATCAAACGAGTTTGACAAAGAACCTTTAAGAAGCAACGCTTATATTCAGAAAGCGACATTCAACCAACGCTTAAATCATGGAGGAAGAATCAACCCCACTTAATTCCCACAATTCTGTATCACTTATAATGAAGCTCGACTTGAACCACCAACCCCTTGAGAGAAAAGAAGAAGAAGAAACTTCCTTTACAATGGAGTTTTATTGAGGAACATATTCTATCCACCAAACACCACTAGGAACTCTGATAGAAATCAATGCCCGTTGTCGCTCGCTCTCAAAGAAGCAAGCAAAGAGAATCACAACCAAAGTCAAGTATGGGTCGTAGATTATCCAATCCTTGTGAGTATACTAATCTGGGAGATACAGAGATCACTGAGGAACTTCTCCAAGAATGTCAAGAAAACCCCTCATTCAAAAGGCTCATGGAAAGACTTATTGAAGCAAACAAGGAAAAATATATACTCATGCTAATTAGCAAAGGGGTTACACTTCCTGAAGATTTCGATACCGAAAACTTAAGGAATGTTGATGAAAGAATTTTTAGAACAAGGTCTAGAAATTACGCCTATCAAGACCAACAAAGAGAAGAAGAAACACATGAACAAAATAACACACCCGAACACAACCATGTCCGAACTTGGGATAATATTAATGAAAGGGAGGAAGCTCTCCCTCGACGTACAAATGTACCCATGGTTGCTCTTACACAACAAATCCAAATGCTGCAAAGGCAAATGCAGGACATGCAACAAGGGACCATAGTGCGATACTCCTTGGACGAAATTTGTCCTTACCCCTTTGACAGGAGATTAAACATGATACCTTTTCCTTCGAATTCAGATATACCGAATTATGATAAATATGATGGTAAAAGTGATCCCCATGATCATGTTCGTGAATTTTGTACCATAAGCCTAGAGTTTACTCATGATGACACTTACTTAATGAGACTATTCCCAAGAAGTTTGGGAGGGCAAACAATGGAGTGGTTTTCTAAACTTACACCTCCCATCAGATCATTTGATGAGTTGGTAAACAAATTTGTCACACAATACTCCTATAATATTCAACACGCAATCGCCATGTTGGATGTATGCAACACCATACAAAAAAACAATGAAATATTCATGGTGTTTCTTTAGCATTGGAGACGTATGGTTTCGAGATATCCTTGAGACATGTCTGAAAAGGAAAAGATGGAGATCTTTATCGACAATCTAAATATTGAGATGAGTTATCAACTCAAGCTCCAATGCATACCATCTTTTACCAAGTTGATAGAAAATAGAATCCAATTAGAGGAAGCCTGCATCAAGAAAGGAACTAACTCATCCAACACTCACTCCTTTAACAATCAAAACAACAACAACACTTTAGACAAATCCAGATTTTGGACAAGAAACAAAAAATGTTATTAATGATGGAGGAGTTGATGTTAATGATATGAAGTCCAAACAACCAGTATTAGCTTTATCAAGCAATCCACAATCTAACAAAAATCAAAAAGGTGTTAATCAAGGCACTAACACTTATCCACAAAATACCAATCAAGGACCTTCAATTTCAAACACCAATAACAATACCCAAGGCAACAACAATAACCAAAGGAAACAATGCTAACTGAGGGAATATTACAAACCAGAGAGGTAGCACCAACACTTTCCCAAATAGACACATCTACACAACATTAGGGAAAACCTTAGAATCGGCATTTTGAGAACTCCTGGCGAACAAATTTATCACATTACTGGCCATAAAAAACTTTGAACCCCAGGTCAAACCACCTTGGTGGAATGAATTGCATTTTTGTGATTTTTATTGAAACAAAGGACATCACAAAAATGATTGCGTGAGGCTTAAGAACATTGTTCAGGATATGATCGATAAAGGTGATTTAACGGATGATGGTCTCAAAACAAATGGTGACCATGACGCTTTTAAAAATCCTCTTCCAAATTACAACAAGGAAGGAGCTTCATCATCAAACGATACAAGGGGAGCTAGTATAAATCACATATCGACAGATGATAACCAAATAAATGTCATAAAAATCAAGGACAAACAAGATCATGCATCAATCAATGTGACAACTAAAGCTCAAAATACATCTTGAAAGGGTATACATCAACATCCACCACTATCCCCAAGACTCAATATGATTTGGTTAATCAACTATGGAGAAATCCCACTCAAATATCTATACTCGAGTTACTCAAACTCTCACTGAAACATAAGTACATTTTAGAACAAGCACTAGTTGAAACAAACGTTCCTCAAGATCTGGACATTGATAAATTCCAAGCCATGGTTGCTCATATGACAGGGCCTCATAACCTCACCTTTTTTGAACACGATAAAGTCTCTTTGAGTCATCCGCACAACACTCCCCTTTATATCAAAGTCTTAGTCTACAAACATCGAGTTAAAAGAGTATTAATAGATGGAGGAGCTAGTCTCAATATCTGTACTTTAAAGCTTATCTGTGCATTAGGCTTCTCTGAGCAGTCTATTGATCCAAACAAAAAGATCACCATCAAGGCCTATGATGATGAAGAAAGGTCATCCAAAGGAACAATGATACTACCTATTTAGGTAGGACCGATACAAAGGGACACTATGTGCCAAGTCTTAGACATAGACTTAACATACAATATTCTATTGGGTCATCCTTGGATACATGAAATGCAAGCAGTGCCTTTAACATACCATTAGTGTGTCAAATTCATGTATAATGCACAAGAAATTTCCATATCTGCCAATAATAATCCTTTTCAACATTGCAATGCTATGGGGGCAGCTCAAGACAGTCTGGTTCCACACAATAAGGAAGCTACAACTTCCTCAACATTAGATCCTCATCAAGAAAAACTCAATTCTCTATCCATGGACTTTAAACAAAAGATGAAAATCAAAGATCAAGGCATGGGAGAATACTCTTTTGAACCCATGTGTCTATCAAAATTGCCAACATCACCAAAATCTCATGGACAACCTTCTGCATTGACACATCAAGCAACAAAGCCCATCACCAAGTTTGATGGCAAATTTATCCAATTGGGCACACTAGAAAATGAATCAGAAGAGAAAGACATCCTTAGTTGGCTATATAATGATGAGGAAGAGGTAAGAGATGCTACTCTAGAGGTAGCCATACAAACACAACAATATGGAAAATGATTCCTGATCATACAATGGATGGGATACAACGACAAAGGATCTATAGGCAAGCATCAAGAAGGCATTACAGAACTGCTAGAACCTCCTTCACAATTTTCACGGGACAAAACTGGACTAGGATATGGACACAACATTCCACCTAGGCACAAACAAAATAAGTATCAGAAACCTCAGTGGAAAGCAAAGAAGAAATACAATGAGACCTCATGGCAAGAGGCACTACACTAAGCAGTAGAAACAACAAGGAAAGAGTGAGAACACCAAGAAAAATAGAAACGACAAGAGGAACTAGTCATTCAAATGGAAGAAGCATCTTATGAGAAAGTGCATCATGTATAGGAACCTATTCAAAACAAAGTAGAGTCACCACCCGAAGAAATCACTGCTCCCCAAGTAGAAATGATGTATGAACAAATGCAAAGGGTACAAGCAGGCTCTGATTCTGAATCAAAAAAAGCTACAAGACTGGTATCAATTATCAGAGATCTTTTCTCACCCTACAACATACCTGTCAGCAACACTGAAAGACTTTGGGACAGTACTTCTGAAACTGATTCTAATGACTATGAAGGGGTAGTTGTGCAAATATTACCAAGGATGATGAGGAAGGTACTATCCATTCACACACACCCCTTTCTCAGGAGGGACAACACACATAGTCTCGATTACTTGAATTAGGATGATGACATATCTACGAGGCTAAGGAAAATGAGCAGCGACATTATGAACAAGTCTACACCAAAGATGATACCATCGAAGACCTTGACAATATGATTAACCTAACCAACATCCCAAACAACTTTAACGATACTTCTATCATGACACTTACCATAGCCGATCTTGACCCACCAAATGACTCTCTACCACTTGTATTTCCAGATCTCATAGATTGGGAAGAACCATAACACCCTGATATACCCATTTTCCCAGATGATGAATCCATTCTCCAGTATCTATGTATGATCAACCCAGAAACATGCTCTACTAGCGAACAAAATAATGATATCTACAATCAAGGGAGTGCCAAGTCTCTTAGCCGCAAAAATGAAAGAAACAGAGGATCTAATGTTGAAAACCAGTCAATGGCACCACTAGATCACAAAAAAGTTAAAATAAAGGATGCATCTAAGGGTGAAAACCTTTTTAAGGCACCTAAGGATGGGAGACTTGACACTCTTCCTAAACACTTTCAAGAGCAATCACCCATACACCTAGCAAAATCAAGCAATAAACATCGGTACAAAAGCAACAACTAAAAACATACACCTAGCAAAATCACTAACAGAAGAGGAACAACCAGAGTTTATCAGATTCTTCAAAGAAAAGCAAATCAATTTTGCTTGGTCCTATGTTGATATGCCTAGAAATCCGAACCTCATCATGCATCATTTATCTACTGCTCCAGGAGCTAAGCCAGTCAAGAAGAAATTAAGAAAGATGAATCCGCATGTGGCATCAATGGTCAAAGCTAAACTAAAGAAGTTATTAGACATCAGATTCATTCAACCTATAGACTATGCATAATGGATTTCAAACATTGTACCAGTTTCAAAACTGGACAGAAGCATCAAAATATGCACAAATTTTAGAGATGTCAACAAAGCCTATCCAAAGGATGACTTTCCTTTGCCCAACATCGACATAATTATGGACCTAACAACAGGCCATGCAATGCTATCATTAATGGACTATTTTTATGGCTATAATCAAATCAAGATAACTCCAGAGGATCAAGATAAAACTGCGTTCACCTCTCCTTGGGGAATGTATTATTGGAACATCATGCCTTTTGGCTTAAAGAATGTTGGGGCAACTTATCAAAGAGCAATGACGATAATCTTTCATGATTTGATGCATAGTTTCATGTAGGACTAGCCCAAATAGCAGATAAAAGTCTACCATTCAATCATCTGCTACACAAGAACATACCTTTCAGATGGGAAGCCAAGTGTGCGGAATCATTCTATCAACTCAAGCAATATCTAATGAATCCACTAGTTCTGGTACCACTAATAGCAGGGAAGCCACTCATTCTCTACATATCAACAACAGAAGTATCATTGGGGGCAATGTTAGCACAAGAAGATCAAGAGGGCAAGCAATGAGCTATATATTACATCAGTAGAATATTAAATGGATATGAGATAAATTATACATTCATTGAGAAGGCTTGTTTAGCTATAGTATTCGCCTCTCAAAAATTATGCCACTACATGCTAGCTCACACAATCAAGCTAGTAGAAAAAATTGATCCTCTCATGTATTTACTTAGCAAAGCAGCTCTTACAGGCCGACTGGCTAAATGGGTCATGACTCTAAGTGAGTTTGATATCCAGTACACAGAGCGTCGGGCTATCAAAGGACAGGTAATTGCAAATCAACTAGCTGAAGCACCACTACTAGATAAACAACCAATGCAGGTAGAATTTCTAGACATGGATGTCCTTACTGTCACACCCAAGCAATGGACCCTGTACTTTGATGATTCCTATACCCAAAATGGATCGGGTGCTGGCATCTTGTTCGTCACTCCCAAAGGGCACACAATTCCAAGATCTTATAGACTGATGTTTCCATGTACCAATAACATCGCTGAGTATGAAGCCCTGGTCACAGGAATCAAAATGGCAGTGGAATGGAGAATCACAGAATTGAGGGTTTATGGGGATTCTCAACTAGTCATCAATCAAATTAAAGATAAATATCAGACAAAGGATGATAAACTAATGCCCTATAAGAGAATGGTGGATGACTTCAAACAGTACTTTGTACACATCACCTTCGAGCAAATACCAAGGTTGGACAATAGAGCGGCCGATGCAATGGCCACTATTGCTTCATTGCTACAAATTCCAGAGCAACATAGTCATTATGAGTTCCTCGTAGAGCAATTGTTTTCCCCAGCCTATGACAATTCTGCATCCCATGTCATCTATGCCTTAACCGGTTCAGAGTCCCCTCTATATGAGACAATCTATTAATATCTTAAGACAAATACCCTACCACTCAACCTATCTTGTAACAAAAAATGCAACTTTATCCGGAAAGCCACTCATTATACCTTAACTGTTGACACACTTTACCGTCAAGGTCTAGATGGTACTCTTCTTCATTGCCTTGATCGTAATGAACCTGACTCTGCTTTACATGAGCTTCATGAGGGTATTTGTGACACCCATTCAAGTGGTCCTACTCTCGCTAAAAAACTTTTGAGAATGGGATATTACTGGCCAACAATGGAGAAAGACTCTTATCAATTTACAAATAAATGTCCTAAGTGCCAAATTCATGGCAATCTTATCCATGCACTAGCACATGAGTTACATCCATTTACAACATCTTGGCCTTTCTGTCAGTGGGGACTTGATTTAGTAGGGAAAATCCATCCTTCCTCTTCAAATGGACACAATTTCATTATCACTACAACAAAGTATTCACAAAATGGATTGAAGCAGTCCCAATGACCACAGTAATTGGAAAATAGATTGCCTCATTTATTCTCAATTATCTAATTTACAGATACAACATTTCAAGTTCCATCATCACAAAAAATGGGTGTCCCTTCAAAAATCAGGATGTGCGAGAACTATGTGAGCGATTCAAAATCCAACATCACTTCTCTACACCTTACTACCCACAGGGGAACGGTCAAGCGGAAGCATCAAATAAATCAATCTTGAAAACCCTAAAGAAAACAGTAAATGATGTGGGTAAGGATTGGCATGTACAACTCAATCCGACACTTTGGGCATATAGGACTAGCATTCAAACACCTACAGAGGCTACACCATATTCATTGGTGTATGGATCAGAAGCAATTCTACCTCTTGAGGTAGAAATTCCATCACTTAGAGTATCTTTGAAAGGCCTCATACCATATGAGGAATATTGGTTAAACAGATTGCATGAACTAGAGCTTTTGGATGAAAAATGACAACATACCTATGATCATCTCAAAGCATACCAACAACGCATGTGTAGAAGCTACAACCACAGAGTCATCCCTATGGTTTTTAAAGTTGGTGATCTTGTACTCAAAGAAAATCCCAGAAATCAACAAGATCGAGAAAAGAAGGGGAAGTTTGAACCTTATTGGTTAGGTCCCTATGTCATCATATCAGCCTATGGATCAGGCGCCTATCAACTAACAACTTTAGAAGGAGATGTTCTCGAAGAACCAGCCAACAACATCCATTTCAATAAATTCTACACTTGAGTCATCTAATGTATGGAAAAAGTGAAAAATACAAAAAAATTAAAAAAATCATAAAAATATAAAAAAATAAAAAACAAAACAAAAAAAGTGCAATAAAAACAAGTGGTGAAAACCTGACAACAGGCACTATTTGTGAGAGAACAACTCCTCTATCTATCACTACTCATATCTTTTACATCCATCCAAAGTCAAAGCTAATGGCCATCACCCAACACTATTCACGCAACATTATCCCAGACATACTTAGCGTAGTCACTGTCCTTGATTATCTGAAGACCAGTTCATCATATCCCACCATGGCTTGGTAATCATCATGTATATCCACATCGATATATATCTATAGCTAGGGGCAGCGTTCCTCTCAAGTTAACCATTCTAAACAATGAACAACAAGGATCACAACACGCTAAGGAAATCCTGTCAACAACTGCTCATCAAGCTAGAAAATAAGACCATTATCCAAATCCAACTTTAACACACACATAATGGATGATTTTCTGAATTATAATTTGTTTACATCTAGCATGAAGTTTTGACTATTTTGTATCTTAAATTTTTGAATCATTGGATCTCCTAAATTTCTCGAAGATGCATCGAGCTAGAGAAAGCAACGAAGGAGTCTGATATTTTTTTGGTTTTTTGTTTGTGAGGCGATGACTTGTACAGTGCAAATTTGTCTTGAGACATGAATGAAAACATATCATTGAAGACATTGTTCCACTTTGCACATACAAATGGTTAACTCTTGTCTTTTTTATGCAAGCAACACTCAAGTCATCTTGGTTCAATTATACCTCGACGCTTGTGCCATCTTGCCATATCAAATTGTATGAAAGTGTTACTGAGGCCATTATGGTTCAATTATACCATTATGCTTGTATAAACTTCCAACATATCAAAAGGTCAATGATGACAAACCAAAACAGAGAAAAACCAAGTGACTAAACAGGAATGACAATGATAGAATGATGGTGATCATTTAGTTGCATATCATTTTAATCTTGCACTTAGTTGCATATCAATTTTAATCTTGCATTTAGTTGCATATCATTTCAAAAACTTGCATACATCATTATCATAAATCTCATTTTCAAAATACAACTCACATCATTATCATTATCATACATCTCATTTTCAAGATACATCTAACATCATTATCATATCATACATTAAAAAAAATCAAAATAGCAATGCATCATCATATTCTCATTTCATCATGGCTCGTACATCATAATCAAAATCAAGAGCATTATTATCTAAGCATTACATCATCATCATAGAAACATCATATCAATACATATCATAAATCATCATCCATAACACATCACATGTGGATCAAAGAAATCAGTGCTATATATATCTCTCAAAAATGGTTGAAATGTACAAGGGGTATCATATCTGTCAAAATACAACAAAATGATCAAAATACAACAAAGACAAGTCTCTCAGGTATGACTATCTCCTAAGGTTGATGGTCTCACAACAGATGTCCCATCTCTTGGATCTCCACCAGGTGGATCATGTCGGGGAGGCCACGTAACACCTATCCTCTCTGTCCCTGTCTAATTACGAGTAGATTGACTAGCTGCATAGCTAGGAGCTCTGTGCTCTCTAGGGACCAGCTCCTCATATAAACGCCTGTAGTACTCAGCCTCCTTGGTCATGTACCATATCTCCCTCAGTGTATCCCGCATCGGGGCACCACCTATCACTCTCTCCAATATCTCAGCAAGCTCCTCTGCTCGGCTTCGACGCTCTCTCTCTGTATCCCGCTCTGCCATAATCTGGCGCTGTTGTGCTTGATGAGCCTAAATAATGGCTCTATTTTGATATGTTTTTTATATAATACTCCTACCTAGGTCTTATGATTAGATGACATTTGGATTATAATATTCTCCTACGTTGATACCTTTTAAGTATTTCTGAAACTGGTTTAACTTATACCTAAGGATGCCATATAATGATTTTAAATGATCTATCTATGCAAATATCTAAAATCAATTATAAATATGGTTTACATTATATCATGTTAGCATTAGTATATACACATGTTTGTTGTGCACATTAATATCATGATGTAGGGTCAACAAAGGTGAAGTAAAGACAAATGGCGGTTCAAAAGAGCATCAAGTATATAACCACAATGCAGACCCAGTCAGAGAAATGCAGTAATGATCGAAACAACTTGACCAATTCTTCAGCAGATTGATTTATGAAACATTTATAACTGTTCCTAGTGGAGCTTAGATCTAGGAGGCTAGTCATGCGATATTTTCTCAGTTGTAGGATAGATGTTGTTCTGTTGTCCTGCACTGACTTCTTCTTCTCTTGTTAATAAATCTTGTTCGCCTATTTTGTAGGAATGTGGTTGATTAGTTAGAAGTTTGTTATAAGTTTTCCTATAAATAAAGGGATCTCTCTCCTCTCAGGGATGGCAGAGAACGACCATAGTATTTTGTAATACACAGTCTTCTGGTATTGTTTATGTATTTTCCAATAAAGATGAAATAAAGAGATCAATGTGATTTTAAATGATTCGATAATTGTAATCTGAAGTTCTGGAGATACTCACTCAAGGGGGGCCACTCGATGAGTAATCCTTTGTATGTTCCAGTTAGTTTTATACTTTTGTAGCAGATGTTTATGCAGTTGTCTATTCCTACAACCATAGGAAATAATTCATGTGCCTGTTCCTGCAGCCACATCATCAAAGTAGTTCCTGCTGCCTGCCAAAACTTTATCATTTAACAATAGTTGTTTAAATTAATTTCCAGTTGTAATTTTATTTGAGATTTTGTGTGTTTACTTTAAGAAGAATTTCCTTTCCTGCAGTAATATAGAATGGTTGCAATATGAACTTGGTGCACATATAGTGCTGGCCCATTTCAAGTTTACGTCCCTAGTTGATAGCTAAATGAGCCTTTGCCACAAGAAAAGTTATCTATTCAAGGATATTCAATCTCTGAATTGTGTTTTATTACCTAGTTGTCATTCCAGTTGTAAGGACAAACATTTTTGGCACCGTTGTCGGGGATGGTGCCAAGCTAAGGACCTATTATAAACCATTAGTTTTTAAGTTTTCTTAATTAGCTCTTTGAATTTTCTTCATTAATATGCATGCATATGAGGAGAAGAGATGCACTAGGAAGATTTATTCCTCGCATTCCACTCAAGATATAAGATCAGATCAAGCACCTGAAGTAAACCCATTTGCAGAAACTTATGTGCTAAATAGAGGTGTCTTTAATTTGTCAGAAGGGGACCTAGAATTCCTGAATGAACCTCCTAAACAAAATTTTTTACCTCTAGTCATTTATCAAAGACCAATGACATCAAATCCTCCACCTCCACCTGTAAATCCAACATTTGAATTTCCCATTCCTGACTAGCATGATAATGAAAATTTGAAAAATATACTAGCCTCTTCTCTTACACAATTTCATGGATTGGTAACAGAAGATCCAGACACCTTTTTGTTTGAATTTGATATCCTTTGTAGAACTTATGATTATACCACTGATGCTCATAAACTTAAGTTATTCCCTGCTACTTTGAAAGAATCTACCTTGAGATGGTTTATGAGTTTAGGAAGAGATGTAATCACTACCTGGGAGGAGATGAAGACAAACTTCTTGGATAAGTATAAAGACTATTGTAGGGGAATGGACCGACATGGTGATGATATCTTCAGGATGACAAAAAAAGAAGATGAAATCCCAGAAGACTATTTGGAAAGGTTCTTATTTAGTGTTAGGAAATCCAAGCATAGTACTCTAAGTGAAGACTCTGCGAAGTTGATTTTTCTAAGGGGCATCAATGATGATTATGTTGAATCCTTAGATCTAATGGGAGGAGGAGATATTACTCAAGTTCAATGGGATGATATCAGACAAATTTGTCAAAAGTAATTTAGAGCTACAACAAAAAGGGGAAGACACTATAGGCCTAGTTCTTCAATTGCAAAGTCATCTTCAACAGTCTCAAGAATGGAAACAACTCATTGGTTGAAGGATTTTAAAGAGGATATAATTAATAATATGGCTACCCGATTGGATACATTACAGGAAAAGAAGAAGCATGAGGAGGCAAAGGCTATGATTACTAAATTTTGTCCTCACTTTCAACAAAAGAAGAAGGATTGTAGATGCAAACTGCTAGCTAAAATTGATAGCAAGTAGAGTTCCCCAGATTTCAAGCCTGTTTATGGAGATGGTGAACAACTCTTTTATGTTACACAATGAAGGCCTTGGCCTCCAAGACATGGTATGCCACAGGATCCATTGTCATTTTCTAATCCTTATATGAACTTCAATGCACAAAACAATCAGTTGCAACCTCCATATTCCCAAAATTTTGGAAATTATACTCCTCAGTCTTGGAATAATTCTTAAAACCCTTGGCCTAATTATCATAATTCCTCATCTCAATGGTAGCAGCCACAAGGGAATTGGTCTCCCCCTCAGGGTAATTGGCAACAATCACCACAATGGAGGGGAGGACAACAATAGGCAAACCAGTCATCAGGTTTGCTGCAGCCACAACAACAGTCCCAACAACTAGCTTTAATGCCACCAGCTCCTAATGCCACTCCATCCAAGCCAACCCAACTGCCAACTCAACCTGTTACAAATCCAAATAACAAACTACAACAACAACAACAACAAGTTTTTCAACTGATCCTAATAATTATCCTGCATACTCTCTCAATATAAGTGATATTCATTTGCAGTCAAGGACAACATTGCCTACTCCATTTCCTCCAGTCATAACAAAATTATCAATAGAGGAGACTACTTAGGAAACCATACCTGATAAATTTGGAAAACCTGAGCAGGTTCAAGAGTCTAAAACTCCAGATACACTAATAAGAACTCCCCCTTTTCCTCAAAGATTGCAGGTAGAAGCGTCTAGGCAACAAGATGATATATCTTTTGATCTTATTGATCAGCTAAAACATATATGTGTTAAAATCCAACTATTTCAAGCTATTAAAGACATTCCCATATATGGAAAAGCTATTAAAGAGGCATGTCTGAAGAAATCTGGGAGGAAGAAAAAAGACCCAAAAATAGTGCATGTAGTAGGAAAATTGGTTGATATTATGCTAGGAAAAATTGTTGTCCCTAAATATTCTAACCCAGGTAGCCCTATTGTCAAGGTATTTATTAGTGGAACTCAAATAAAAAATGCCTTGATAGACTTAGGAGCAGCCATAAATGTGATGACTAAGGATGTCATGCAACAACTCAGCATTACTAGTCTCAGATCAACTCCACCGGTCCTACAACTTGCTGATAGATCTATTGTTCGGCCTGAAGGGATGGTTGAAGATATTGTTGTCACATTAGATTCTTGGGAATATATTGCTGATTTTATAATCCTCTCTCCTAAGGCAACATTAGGTGGATATCCAATTATTTGGGGAAGACCTTGGCTGGCAACAACTTATGCATATATAGGTTGCAGATTAGGAGATATGACAATTTCAGATGGTATTACTACCAAAACACTTGCACTCTATTCTCTAGCACAACCACAACTTGATCAAGAAAAAGTAGTATGGCCAGACATAGGAGAAGAAGCAGAGGAAATTAATTTTGTTCAACAACTAATGATGTTATCAAGGGACCCATTCATAGCACTTCAAGAGGATGATATAGTACTCTCTAACATCATAAGAAATCATTATGGAGAAGCTCAATAGTCATTGGGTATACCAGTAAGTCCTCTACGTACCCTTCTTCCATCTGCAGGCTTTTAAAATTCTATTGCAGCCACAAACATGTTTCACACATTGCTACCATAGGAGATTCAAACCTCTTATCTATCTAGAATATCTAATGTCGAGTCAGTAATTCAAATAGAAGTTGCTACAGGAAGAAAGCTGAAGATCAATAGTCAATTAGCAGCAAATCAAAGATTGTCATTAATAGAATTACTCAAAGCCCAACAACAAGCTTTTGCATGGGATTATCAGGACATGAAAGGATTAAATCCTACATTGTGTACCCATAGAATTTATATTAGGGAAGATTGCAAACCAATTAGACAACCTCAGCGAAGGATTAATCCTGCTTTAAGGGAAATAGTTAAAGAGGAACTACAAAAGTTGCTTCATGCAAGATTTATTTTCCATATTTCAGATAGTCAATGGGTTTCTCCTCTGGTTCTAGTTCCAAAGAAAGAAGGGAAATGGAGAGTTTGTGTCGACTATAGGGAGCTCAACACTGCTACTAATAAGGACCACTTCCCACTTCCATTTATAGATCAAGTGTTAGACTCTGTAGCAGGTAAGCAATACTTTTCATTTTTGGATGGGTTTAGTGGTTATAATCAGATCATAATAGCTCCCCAAGATCAGGAAAATACCACCTTTACTTGCCCTTGGGGCACATATGCCTATTCAATCCTTCCTTTTGGTTTATGTAATGCTCCTGCAACCTTTCAAAGGGTTGTCCTCAGTATATTTTCAGATATATCCCATGATTGTATGGAAATTTACATGGATGACTTTACTACTTATGGGACTACATTTAAGGAGGCATTAAAAAATCTAACCAAAGTATTGCAGTGGTGTGAAGATCACAATTTATCCCTAAACAGTGAAAAATGTTTTATGATGATGCAAGAAGGAATCGTGTTGGGGCATCAAATTTCTCAAACATGTATTGAGGTAGATCCAGCTAAAATTGAAGTAATACTTTCTCTTCTTGCCCCTGTTAAACAAAAGGACGTAAGAAGTTTTCTAGGCCATGCAGGGTACTATAGGAGATTTATTAAGGACTTTAGTAAAAAAGCAGGGCCATTATATTCTTTATTGACAAAGGAAGCTGAGTTTGAATGGACAGTTGCATGTGAAAAAATATTTTCTCAACTAAAAGAAGCATTAACCCAGGCCCCTGTGCTTAAAGGACCCGATTGGTCAATTCCTTTTCACATTCATACAGATGCATCCAATTTTGCAATAGAAGCAATTTTGGGGCAGAAGCAAGGAGTTTTGGAAAATGCAATTTATTACATCAGTAAAAATTTGCAAGGACCAGAACCGAATTACAGTGTTACTAAAAAGGAAATGTTAGCTGTCATCTATGCCCTAAATAAATTCAAACACTATATAACTGGATATCAAATCTTTGTACATATTGATCATGCAGTCATCTGGTACCTCATGAACAAAAGCTCCATTATAGGTAGATTGGCAAGATGGTTGTTATTAATGCAAGAATTTGATATTACTATTATAGATAAACCAGGGAAAGCAAATGTAGTGGTAGATTTTCTATCAAGGATTCAAACACCAGACAATAATGAGGTCATTAATGATTCTTTTCCAAATGAGCATTTTTTTTCCATCATTTTACATAGTCCATGGTATGCTGGCATAGCCAACTACCTAGCAGCTAACAAGACACCCCCATATTTCTCACCCAAAGAGAAAAGACTGCTAGTAGAAAAGAGTTTTAACTTCTCATGGATATCATATAGCTTATTTTATACAGGGTTAGATCAAGTTATGAGGCACTGTGTAAGGGAAGATGAGACATATGATATACTTCATGCCTATCATAATGAACCTTGTGGAGGTCATTTTGTAGTCAAAAGAACAACTCTCAAGATATTAAATATAGGGTACTATTGGACAACCTTGCACAAGGATGCAATTAAATACACCAGGAAATGTGATAGATGTTAAAGAATGGGAAGACCAACTCTGTCTGATGAAATGCCTCTGCACCCTCAGGTGGTTGTTGCATCATTTGACAAATGGGGCCTAGACTTTGTTGTGCCAATCGATCCACCATCAAATGGTTGCTCCTACATTCTTGTTTGTACTAACTATGTTACTAAATGGGTAGAGGTCAAAGCCTTCAAGCATGCCAGAGATAATAAGGTAGCATAATTTTTGTATGAAGAAATCTTCACTCGGTATGGAGTTCCTAGAGAAAAAGTGACAGGTCAAGGGGCACAGTTCACTTCCACACTGATCACAGCACTAGTTAATGAATATAATGTCAGGCATAGGAAATCAACTCCTTATCATCCACAGGCTAATGGCCAAGCAAAGATTACTAACAGGGAGCTTGAATCAATATTGACCAAAACAGTAGCACTCAACAAAAAAGATTGGTCTAGCAAATTATTTGAAGTTGTATGGGCTTATGGAACCACCTAGAAAACTACAACAAGGTTTACACCTTTTGAAATGGTATATGGGACAAAAGCAATGATGCCTATAGAGTTTGAACATAAAACTTTGAGAACAGTTGTTTCCTTAGATATGACTCTTTCTGCAGCACAAGAAAAAAGGCTCCTACAACTTAATGCTTTAGATGAGATAAGGAAGTCTGCCCTGCAGCATACCAAATCTGTTCAAAACCAGCGCATGAAGTGGCATGATCGCTATATCAAGGATAAATCATTCACGCCAAGTGATTGGGCTCTTCTCTATGATTCCAGGTATAAAGATAATTTGGGAAAATTACATACACGATGGTTAGGACCTTATGAGATAGTTGAAACATTTTCTAATGGTGTTGTCAGATTATCTACAATAGATCCTGTTAAGTTTAAATTGTTATTCAATGGTCATCGGTTGTGCCTATACCATAAACCTCTAAGCAAAGATGACTTTCTATGACAGTTTTCCACTGCCAAGCATGCTGAGATTCCTGCAGCCACTGCTAACGGCTTTGCCATCACCACTCCATCTTAATATCTTTGCCGCATGATCATAATAAATACTTCCATATCTGGCAGGAGTACTTTTCTGCATAATAAATATTCCATTTCGTATTCACTCATTTATTTCCTTTGACTCCATCCATTTATGCATTGTTTTCCATGCATGGCAGCTTAATATCTTCAAGCTGCAGTCATTCTCGCATGATGTCAAACACACTCGTGTGTATTTATTTTTGTTACATGCATGTAATTAAACCATATTAACTCTAATTATGATATTTTGCATGCTATCATTTTTTGATCCTCCTCCGTATGTGTGGACACCTGTCAAACCTTAGGTTAGGGGGGAAGTACACTGATAATTACTCTAGCAGATCATTTTGATGTCCTCTCAGATTGCGTTTTATTTTTCAAATTTCTAGTTTGAGGTGATATCTTGTATTCTGCTTGTCTGTCTGCTTAGAGTTATTTTTTAGATTGCAGCTAGGTTCCAACCAAGTAAAGGCACATTGAGTATGCTATAGTGCAGAAACTAAGCATATTTATGCCATTATAGAGTTGAAAGTGTTACCACTGCAATGGGTGGTCCACATGTTTGACATGAGCCAACAGTCCATGAAGTTCTTCTTCAGGACTAGGATTGTGAACCAATATTCTGTAACAGTGGATGGTTGGATTATTTTTTAAAGTTGACAGAGTTTAATGAAGAAATTGAGAGGGAATTTACTCGCACACTTTCAAATGGAGAAGCTCAAGTAAAAAGTTTGAGAGTGGTGGTTATAGAGGAACGGATAGTAGAGGTAACTGGGTTACCAACCAAATGGGGAGAAGTACTCAGAATCCAAGGATGCATGCAGTGCAAGAACATAATTTACATGTCTAGGAGACCCCCCATTAGTAGTAGATAGACAAGGAACTAGGCGAGAATCCCTTCCGCCTGAATGGAAAGCAGTAGCATTGTATGTTTTAAAATATTTAACCTGTGAAGCAAGGTTCTCATGTCTGCATTCTCATCACTTCAAGCTCCTAAGTCATCTACGCCACGAAAAAAGGATGAATGTTCCAAGCCTATTGTACAACCTTCTTTCCATAAGTGCAACAAAGACCCAGAAAGGTAGGCCTCACTTTGTCTCTCGTCATTACCTAATTAAGCTATTAGTTGAAAAATCTTTGAGAGATATTTCTCCAATGCTTTGGAATGAATTTGTTGAGACTAGAATGTTTAGGGTAGATAACATAGTTATAGAGGAGCCACTTCCATCTCAGGAACAAGAAAACCTTGCAAAACCTGGTTCCCCTCTTGAACCCTCATCCTCTTTGATATCATTAGAACAAAATATTCCTACAATAGAGGAACCCTTACAAGAAGAAGCTACAACAGGGGTTCCTTCTCAAAGTCTAAGAAAAACAAGGGCTGCCACATGAAAGGAAAAGGGCAAAGAAAAACAAGTTGACATAGGACATAAGGAGGAGAAAAGTAAAAATGAGAATTTACCCCCTCCTGTGGCCAAGAAGAGAAAAATTGTAAAACCAGTTCCTGCAGTAACTGTTGAAGTGGTTGAAGAATTGGCTACAGGAAGTAGTCTTGCAGCCAAAAAAGGAAAATCTCGAAGTAGTGGTAGGCTTCGTAAAAAGTTTAAAAGCCAAGACCAACCCACAGAGCCAAATCTTACAATCCTAATTGACTCCCCAAAACAAGAACAACACAGTCCACTCCACAATGATATCCTTCCTTCTCCACCAAATGAACCTCAAAGAGAACATAAAGAAGAGGAAGAACTGCAAAATATTGAGGAAGAACAAGAATTACAGCTTCAGGAAGAAGGGGAACTCCAGGATATTGAGCAGCCTCAGAAAGAAGTAGGTTTTGAAAGATTGGACAACTTAGCATCTGTTGTAGAGCAGGTTATTGAAGCAAGGAGCAAAGTAGAAAGGAAGAAACCTAGGGCACCTGTTCATAGGCCGCCTACTTCCCTTACTAGTCATGCAGTGGGACTTGCTGTTTATGAGGATTGGGAACTGGAAAAGATAAAAGTGCAATGATAATTGACTGGCAAAAGAAAGTTATTGAGCAAAAGGATGAGGAAATAGCTCAGCTTAAAGCTAAGGTGGAAACAATAGCCACCATGGTACCACAACTGATGCAATGTCGAGCTCCTCCTCGTATTTACTCTCTATATTTAAGAGAAAAACACATCAGTTTCCAAATGATGAGGATTGTCAGAGATTTAAGTCCCTCATTGCAAACATTAGAAGAATTCTACAGTGCTTATCAGACATCTCCTACATCAATCAAAAATTTACTCTGTGAAATTTATGTACATAATTATGTTGTTCCTAATGATGTTGATTGGAACCCTCTCCTTTACATTGGAGATATCCAATTGAGAGCTCTTATGTCATGGATGCAAAATGAAATATCAAGGGGAGAGCAGTTTCAGGTGCATCAAAAGGAATAAATTAAGCTTTCATTGCCCTTAAGGGATGAATCAAGGGAACCTAGGCGACTTTACTTTGATTGGCAGAAGATTGTATACGAGCCAAATTATGCAAAGGAAATACTACCCTCAAGAGAAGAAGTGTATAAAGAATATGAACAAATGGCTCCAAGGGAAGGAGAAGCAACAATAGGACATATAGTCCAGCGCTGGAATAGCCTAACAGATGAGTTAAAGCAATTTGAACAACACTCTGCGCAAAATTACCATGCAGCATTAAACAAAGCACCCAAGTATATGCACTTGGGAAGAACAAAGGGACGACATTGGCTGCCTCTCAGTTTTCAGCCCCCAATCCTCCTATGGCCACTGATGGGATGCAGGGACAGTGACCCACCGTATAGTGAAGCAAAAAAACATACCAGGTGGAAGAGATTGGAAAAAATAAAAGGATTCTACTGGACCTTATCTAAAGGTGGTTCTGGATAGGTTACCCCAGGCAATTTTTGAATCAATGCCAATCCAAAATTTTCCTATTGCTGAAGGATCAACAAGAAGTTAGGTTAGGGGGAGATGATGATTATGAAACTGGTTTAACTTATACCTAAGGATGTCATAGAATGATTTTAAATGATCTATCTATGCAAATATCTAAAATCAATTATAAATGTGGTTTACATTATATCATGTTAGCATTATTATATACACATGTTTGTTGTGTACATTAATATCATGATGCAGGGTCAACAAAGGTGAAGTAAAGACAAATGGAGGTTCAAAAGAGCATCAAGTATATAACCGCAATGCAAACCTAGTCAGAGAAATTAAGTAATGATCGAAACCACTTGAATGGTTCTTCAGTAGATTGATTTATGAAACATTTATAACTCTTCCTAGTGGAGCTTAGATCTAGGAGGCTAGTCATGCTATATTTTCTCAGCCGTAGGACAGATGTTGTTTTGTTGTCCTGCGCTGACTTCTTCTTCTCTTGTTAATAAATTTTGTTCACCTATTCCATAGGAATGTGTTCGATCAGTTAGAAGTTTGTTATAAGTTTTCCTATAAATAAAGGGATCTCTCTCCTCTCGGGGATGGCAGAGAACAACCATAGTATTTTGTAATACGCAGTCTTCTGGTCTTGTTTATTTATTTTCCAATAAAGATGAAATAAAGAGATTAATGTGATTTTAAATGATTAGATAATTGTAATCTGAAGTTCTGGAGATACTCACTCAAGGGGGCCCACTTGGTGAGTAATCCTTTGTATGTTCCAGTTAGTTTAATACTTTTGTAGTAGTTGTTTCTGCAGTTGTCTGTTCCTACAGCCATAGGAAACAATTCCTGTGTCTATTCCTATAGCCACAACAACAGAGTAGTTCCTGTTGCCTGCCAAAACTTTATCATTTAACACTAGTTGTTTAAAGTAATTTCCAGTTGTAATTTCATTTGAGATTTTGTGTGTTTACTTTAAGAAGAATTTCCTTTCCTGCAGTAATACAGAATGGTTGCAATATGAACTTGGTGCACATACAGTGCTGACCCATTTTAAGTTTACGTCCCTAGTTGATAACTAAATGAGCCCTTGCCATAGGAAAAGTTATCTATTCAAGGATATTCAATCTCTAAATTGTGTTTTATTACCCAGTTATCATTCCAGTTGTAAGGACAATCAATGCTAGCACCTGTGTCTGTAACTCCTGCACTATGACCTATAGGGCTCTAATATGTGAGTCTTGTCGATGGGTGGGTACCTGTGTCGTGGTCCCACCCATACCTATCCTTGTCTGAGGTATTGATGGAGGCAGAACATCAGATCTCCTCCTCTAGGCGGGTTTCTTAACATCCTCTATACCACCCACCACTGCTAACGCTGCACCTACCCTACCAATACCACCAACACTAAGGAGAAGTCCTCCTCCTCTCCCTCTATCATCTCCTCGTCCTCTATATCCTCCTCTATCTCTCCCACCATCACCCCCTTGTCCTCCATATCTCCCTCTGTCTCTCCTTCTATCGCTGACTCCACCTCCTCCATCGTCTCCACCTCTATCTCCTACCTCCTCTCCCTCCTCATATCTCTTTCTAACCCCCCTGCCTCTTTGGCTACTCATCCTCATCATCATCAAAAGTAAGTAACATCTCTGCTGGATCCGATATTCTTGCCACTGCATGTGCCATGAAGTAGGTAGAGAACTCCTCAGTCATCCCAACATCAACAACCCCAGCTTCATAATCCCAGATCTGGCCTGCCAATGTCATATACTCCTCCACTGCCTCTACACTATCCACTGTGGGTCCCTACTCGGGCATATCCTGTCTCCGGCGAGCATACAAACATGCTCCCTGTGGTATCCCCTATTGTCTCCCATACTATCGTTGAACACGACTATGCAAAAACCTCTCAATGATAAAGGGCGACTGCCTGATCAAATATCTCAGCATATACACATAGGGCATCTCTAGCCCATCCTCAGGCCACACCTCACAATCCATATACGGTCTACAAATGACTGTATCAATATCATCCAATGCTCTCCACCAGTGCTCTAGTTTGCCCAGCTTACGTTGGACAACTATACCTGTATACCCATAAGCATATGCTCGACCAACTGGCCTATCCCTATCTGCAAGTGGTCTCGCCACAAGAATGTGCTCCCAGGCCCACACCTGTAGTAATGCCACCCTCACGGACAAACTGTTGTATCTTAAATACACCACCTGGTGAAGCTCTCTGTAAAGATGGGCTAACATACAGGACCCCCATGCAAACCTGTGTCTCTGTGTCATCATATCCTCCAAAACCAATCCCCATCCCACAGCTAGTCCCTTCAACCTACAGTTGGGATACAAGAATCCACCAATAAAACCTGCTAGTATCGAAGGCAATGAAGCATAATCCAGATCCACAAACTCCTGCCATGGGATCTCATATCCACAGATCTGATCATCCTAGAAGATGTGATGAAGAGCCTATGCCCCACCCTCCTTAGTCTGCTCATATGGCAATAAGGCCCCCACAATAGGAATCCATAGAATGCAATAACAGTCCTCAAATGTGAATTGTTATCTTGCCAGTAGCCAAATGGAAGGTGTTCGTGTCACTGTGCCACCTCTTTGCCAAAGCTGTCAACAAACCCTGGTTAATGATATACCGAGGAATGTCTAGTAAGGATGATAAACCGCATCTCTTAATCACATCCCTATCAGCCTGTGACAATCGCAAAATCAATGACCATGGTCGTGAAAATCGTGCTTGTGACTGAAGTACACCAAGTTGTGCCTACAAAATAACAAATGTCCATCATTAGTTCCCACATCTATCTGATATAGCCATTCAAAACAAAATCAACTTGAAACAATGAAACATCTCAAGACAACATCATATCAAAAATCAAAGACCCATAACGCAAGCATCATATCAAGAAACCATATCAAAGATCCATAGCGCAAGCATCACATCAGGAATTATATCAGAAATCAAGAATCGGAACTCATATCGGACATCAAATTCATATTGCAAGGCAAACCATTAAAGATCCACATCAAAAGAAAATCAGGATCCTCATTCAAACAATCAATCAGCTTGGCACTCCATATCGAAAGCAAATTTCAACAGACTCCAAAAATCAAACATCACAATAGGCAAAACATTGGCTCATGACTCATCTTGAACCACTCAACAGACACCTATCCACCCCTAAGCCATCTACCTCATCTATTCCCCCCGTGATGCATTCTTCCAAGTCTTTTTTACCTATTTTTGGCCCCACGTGCCAAAACAGACCTCTTATGCACTAAGTTGCAACCTATGCGCTATCTTTCTTCACCAATGCACTAAAACTTTACTCTATGCGCTAAAACCCTCTATGCGCTAACTAGTTTTTCCATTGCACTACCCTACTAACCCAAAGCGCTAATCTACCTGATGCGCTATCCTTTTCACCCTGAGCGCTAACTTGTCTACCCTATGTGCTAATTTACTAGGCGCGCTACCCTACCTTACCGGAGCATTGTCGAATACAACTTAAACGCTAACCTAGCTAGGTTAACCTTACACTCTACAGTTCCTATCGTATGCGCTAAAACTATACCCCTATGCACTAAAACAACAAATTTTCAACTAAAAAATGGAAAACATGATCAAAAAAAGCAAAATCAATTAAAAACGTGGCAAAATTTAGATCACTTACAGGTGGGTCATACGCGGCGGGCCTCCAGTTGAAATGTGACAACTGATCAGCAAAGTACTATACACTTAGCATGTATCCTCACCGGGGTTCGGGGGCGGGAGCCCCCAAGAAATTTTTTTTTGCCATTTTTCGTTGATGAAAACCGACATTATAATAAAACCCTAAAAAGGCCGACTTTGTTTGTTGCCCTAAAAACGCATGTTATAAGTGGCTGGGATGCTTAAGGCATTGTAAGGTTGATGTACTATTTTTGCTGGATAATAAGAAAGATTGGACGACTGTGTATGGTGGATGTAACCCATTCTGGGTGAACCACGTTAAATCTCTGTGTTATCTGTGTCCTGTTTTATTTCTTTATCTTTTGTATTTAAATCTGCATATAATTGTTAGTTCATATTTGCTTCGGATCTGCTTGAAACCCTAACAATTGGTATCAAAGCGAGGTTTTCTGTAAATTGGTAGGACTCTCAAATTTGAGTGGGATAATGGAGGATTCCAAATTCAAGGTCAAAAAGTTTAATGGCCAGAACTATTAGTTATGAAAAATGCAGATGGAGGATTACCTGTATCAAAAGGATTTGTGGCGGCCATTGGAAGGAAAGGCAAAGAAAGCGACCACAATCTCAAATGAAGAGTGGGACATTTTAGATAGAAAGGCACTAGGATCCATTCAATTGTGCCTTGCATCGTCTATAGCGTTCAATATAACAAAAGCAAAAACGGCTGTAGATTTGATGGCAACATTGGCTAAGTTGTATGAGAAACCCTCAACTTCGAATAAGGTATTTCCTATGAAGCATTTGTTTAATTTGAAAATGAGTGAGGGAGGATCTGTAGCGGAGCACTTAAATGAATTTAATACAATTACCAGTCAATTGTCTTCGGTAAAAATTACCTTTGCAGAAGAGGTTAGGGCTCTCTTGATTTTATGTTCTTTGCCAGAAAGCTGGAATAGCTTGGTTATGGCTGTAAGTAACTCTGTCTCTGGTAAACATACTTTGGTATTTGATGATATTGTTAGTGTTATCCTAAGCGAGGAAATGCGAAGGAAAAGCACGGGTGAGACTCCAACATCATCGGGTAGTGTTTTGAATGTGGAGAACAGAGGAAGGTCAAAGGAAAGAGGAAAAGGCCCTAGGAATGAGAAGTCACAAGGGAAGTCAAAGAAAGGACGCTCTCAATCTAGAGGAAAGAAAGATTGTTGGTACTGCGGAAAGCCTGGTCATCTAAAGAAAGACTGTTGGTCTTGGAAAAAAAAAGAAGGAGACAAAAATGAAAATGACATTAAGGAAGCTAATATTACAAGTAATACTTTACAAGATGCTTTAATCTTATGTTTGGATAATGTTAATGATTCCTGGGTAATAGATTCTGGGGCTTCATTTCATGCTACACCCCATAGAAAATATTTTCTAGATTATGTTCAAGGTGATTTTGGACAGGTATATTTGGGTGATGATGAGCCCTGTCAAATTGTTGGAAAAGGAAAGATAAAGATCAAGTTGCAGAATGGTAATGACTGGTTTCTGCAGGAGGTAAGACATGTTCCTAATTTAAGAAGAAATTTAATTTCTGCAAGGCAACTAGGTAGTGAAGGTTGCATATTTACCTTCTCAGATAGTATGTGGAAGGTCACTAAAGGATCATTAGTAGTAGCTAAAGGTGCGAAGGTAGGCACATTATAATTGTGTACTGGTAACACTTACTCTACCTTAGCTGCTACAAATAAAGTTACTGCAGGGACAACAACAAGAAATGTTGCAAGAACAGATTCAATAATGTGGCACCATAGGCTTGGGCACATGAGTGAGAAAGGGATGAAAATCCTTCACTCCAAAAATCTATTGCCAGGACTAAAGAAGATTGATTTAGAGTTCTGTGAAAACTACGTTTATGGCAAACAGAAAAGAGTCAGATTTCTCAAGGTTGGGAAAGAGAAGAAGAGTGAGAAGTTAGAGCTTGTGCATTCAGAAGTATGGGGACCGGCTCAGGTATCATCTCTTGGTGGCTCTTGTTATTATGTTATTTTTATTCATGACTCAACCAGAAAAACATGGGTATATTTCCTAAAACAAAAATCAGATGTTTTTGAAACTTTTAAGAAATGGAAAGCTTTGGTTGAGAATGAGACAGGAAAAAAATCGTTGAAGTGTCTCAGATCGGATAATGGAGGTGAGTATTGCAGCAAAGCATTTGAATATTACTACTCCTTAAATGGGATTAGAAAGCAGAAGACAGTTCCAGGAACTCCACAGGAAAATGGTGTGTCAGAGAGAATGAATAGGACAATCATGTAACGCACGAGGAGCATGAGATTGCATGCTGGATTGCCCTTACATTTTTGGGCAGATGTTGTACATACTGCTGTCTATTTGATAAATAGAGGAACTTCAACCCCTTTGGATGGTGGTATTCTAGAGGAGGCATGGACCGGTAAAAAGGTAAATTATTCTTTTCTAAAAACTTTTGGTTGCGAAGCTTTTGTCCATGTTGATAAAGAAAATAGAACCAAGCTTGATGCTAAATCTCATAAATGTACTTTCATTGGATATGGGATAGATGAATATGGTTATCGGTTATGGGATTTTGAAAATAAAAAAATAATTATAAGTAGAGATGTTATATTCAATGAGAATGTTATGTATAAAGAACAGATGCAGGAAAAGAAGCATGAATAAGACAAACAAGAATATGTGGTGTTGGATGAGATTCCTGAAAATGAAATGCCACAGGTACCTAATGCTCAGCAACAACAGATTGTCCCACAAACTCCTGCAAGTGTTAGACGTTCTACGAGGACAAGTAGACCCCCTGAAAGATTTTCTCCTTTTTTGTATTCTATTTTATTAACGGATTTTGATGAACCAGAAGAATATGAAGAAGCAATGCAGGTGGATGCCAAACAACAGTGGCAGCTAGGCATGAAAGAGGAGATGGACTCCTTGATGAAAAATAAGACTTGGGACTTAGTCCCTTTACCTGCACAAAAAAGAGGCTTGCCTAACAAATGGGTTTATCGGCTAAAGGAGGAGGAAGGAGGTCAGAAAAGATATAAGGCCAGACTTGTGGTAAAAGGTTTTGCACAAAAAAAGGGTATAGATTATGATGAAATATTTTCTCCAGTTGTAAAAATGACTTCAATTAGAACTGTACTTAGTCTTGTGGCTGCAGATGATTTACATCTTGAACAATTAGATGTCAAAATAGATTTTCTCCATGGAGATTTGGAGGAGGAAATTTACATGTTGCAACCACAGGGATATGAGGTCAAAGGTAAGGAGAACTTGGTGTGCAAGTTGAAGAAAAGTCTATATTGCCTAAAGCAAGCACCCCGACAATGGTATTTAAAATTTGATAGTTTCATGGCTAAACACGGTTATCATAGATGTCATTCTGATCATTGTGTATATTTTAAGAGATTTGATAATGGCAGTTATATTATCCTGTTGCTTTATGTTGATGACATGCTTGTTGTTGGGTCCAACATGCAACATATAAATGACCTTAAACAAAAATTAGCCAGGTCATTTGCTATGAAGGATTTGGGTGCAACTAAGCAAATTCTCAGTATGAGGATTACATAGGACAGGAAAAATAGAACCTTGAATTTGTCCCAAAGTGAGTATATAAAGAAGGTGTTGAAAAGATTTAGCATGCAAGATGCAAAAGCAGTTAGTACACCTTTGGCTAGTCATTTCAAATTGACTAAGGTGATGTGCCCAAAGGCACAGGAAGAGGTTAATAAAATGTCTAACATCCTGTATTCATCAGCTGTTGGTAATCTAATGTATGCAATGGTATGCACAAGGCCAGATATTGCACATGCATTGGGAGTTGTGAGCAGGTTTATGAGTAATCTGGGTATGGAACATTGGAATGCTGTGAAATGGATTCTTCGGTATTTGAAAGGAACTACTATGAAGGCATTATGTTTCAAAGGATCTAATGCTGCTTTGAGTGGATTTGTTGATTCTGATCTGGCGGGTGATATTGATTCACAGAGGAGTACTACAGGGTATGTTTTTACTATAGGGGGAACTGCAGTCAGTTGGATTTCTAGGCTGCAAAAGGTTGTTGCACTTTCAACCACTGAAGCTGAGTATGTTGCTACTACAGAAGCCAGCAAGGAGATGATTTGGTTACAATATTTTATGGAGGAATTGGGTCAGACACAAGAGGATAGACCATTGTATACTAATAGCCAGAGTGCCATTCATCTTGTGAAGAACTCTGCTTTTCATTCAAGGACAAAGCACATTCAGCTCAGGTACCACTTCATCCGGACTATTTTGGAGGAGGGTCAGTTATGGCTTGAGAAGATTCACATAAGTGAGAATCCTGCCGATATGTTCACGAAGGTAGTTCCATAGGAGAAGCTGATTTCTTCATCAGTTTCTATTGGTCTTCTTGATTGATAATTGTGGAATTTATACCAGTCGAGTCCTAGTGTTTTATCCAGCGGATGTTGCATGTACAGTGGTGTCGTGTAGTATCAATCTCCAAGTGGGAGATTGTTTGGTGTGGAGCCTGATCAGTCTCCAAGTGGGAGATTGTTGAAATGTGGCGACTGATCAGCAAAGTACTTTACACTTAGCATGTATCCTCGCTGAGGTCCGGGGCTGGGTCGGGCCCCGGAAAGGGGTTCTGGGGTAGCAGCCCCCGAGAAAAGCGGGGGTTCGGGGGCGGGAGCCCCTGAGAAATTTTTTTTGCCGTTTTTCGTTGATGAAAACCGACATTGTAATAAAACCCTAAAAAGGATGACTTTGTTTGTTGCCCTAAAAATGCATGTTGTAAGCGGCTGGGATGCTTAAGGCATTGTAAGGTTGATGTATTGTTTTTGCTAGATAATAAGAAAGATTGGATGACTGTGTATGGTGGATGTAACCCATTCTGGGTGAACCACGTTAAATATCTATGTTATCTATGTCCTATTTTATTTCTTTATCTTTTGTATTTAAATCTGCAAATAATTGTTAGTTCATATTTGCTTTGGATCTACTTGAAACCCTAACACCTTCGATATCTACGAACGCGCTTGAATCAGTGCGAAGCATAGAGAACCAACATTTTTGTCAAAGCTCAAGTGTCACAATCACAAGGAGACAAATGTGCAAATGATAAGAATAAAATCACTTTTTACCTTTTTATAGGGTAAAAGTCAACCAGGTTAGTAAGTGGGGCATGTATTTTCCTCATCTTTCTCACTTTTAACCTTATCAACATCATTTTTGGAAGATGAATCAATTCAAAAGCATTCAACACAGTCGAAATAATCAAAATGCAATTAATTCACAAATCAACAAATTTTTCAAAATCCTTGATTCATCTCCCGAGGGGGCATCATCAATATTGTTCATCAAATTTGGGGCATCATATCAACATCTTGACACATGATATCATAACGATCAAATTTTGGTAGCATATCCGACAAATTTTCTTTGAATCAACATGTACAAACACGTCACTTCAAAGATGGGAAAAATGTAGACGTATAAATCTGACCACTTTCCTAAGTGAATATTTAATATTCATTTTAACCTCATTCCTCTATTTAATTAAATTCTTTATATTCATCTATTTGATTAAATAAATTACTCAATTTATTTAATTAAGTTCACCTAAGCCTTTTCTAACCTTTAATTAAATAAATCACTTTATTTAATTAAATCCCCTTTCTCCCTTTTTAATTAAATTTACATTTAATTAAATTGATCCTTGCAAATAAATAAATTTACTTTATTTATCAAATCCCCCACTTGTATTTATGGAAGTTACATCTATTTGATTGAAATAAAGCACTTTTATTTTAATTAAAATCCTTTTCCCTCCACTTGCATTTTCCTACATCTCCCACTTGCCTGCCTAAACCCCTTCTAGATTCTTCTAATCAATTATAATTTAGTCTAATCCATCTCCTAAATATTGTCACATCCCTAAGCAAAGAGAAGTCACTTCTCTTTGCCTTCAAAGTCTTTGAAAACCATTAAAGGTTGTATGTCGTCAACAAGTTAACCCTCAAAGTCTTCCAAATCATTAAAGGCTCTTACATAACCATTAATGGTTAACTCAACCTTCTTGCACGATTAGAGACTTTCTCTCTAACTCAACCCTCATCTAACCTAAGGGTCTCATCAAGCATTCATGGCTTTGACCTTGGTTATCCTATTAACCCTTGCACAAGAGTTTACCCTTTGGGTAAAGGCTTTATCCAATGGATGACCCTGGTCTAACCTTAACCCTTACCTCCTAAGGTAACCATCATGTCTTCTCAAGCATTTAATGCTTCTTTCATCTCCTCTCAAGCAACCTCTTGTTGACAATTGTCACCATTTCATTGGTGAGAATTGTAAACATGGATTGATAACTTTCAATCCTGGCCATTGTTAATATTATCCAATCTTGACCATCTGTTGCCCTATTTTTCCTATAAATAGAGCTCTCATTCTCTCATTTTGAGATATCCAAGTTTCATGCATCTAATCTATAGTCATTTTACTAAGCATTTATCCTCTCTTTGATAAAAACCATCCTAATAGCATTTAGAAGTAATTTTAAATATCATAGCATATCCATGTTAGACTAGTATATATTGTTAGGATAGGATTACTAATCTTTATCATAACATCATATTCATGCTAGTTTAAATAATCATAGATTCAATATATACATATCTAGGAATGCATTCATGCTAAATAAATCAAACATCACTCATTTTTGGAGTTGTCATTCCTAAGTCACTTTGCTCAGTGATCTGAGAGCAAAGACATTGACTTGAGGGATCCTGTGAGATAGAGAATGATGGAACATCCCTTGGGAAGTTAAGCTATTCAATATAGCTCCATAACTTGCACCAAGAGTCCCATTGGTGTGTGGATCTTTTTGGAACCTGACTTTTGTGTTTTTGAACACCACATTTCCCGCACACAGTTATTGCTAATGAACATTATTCTACTCAAAAACTTGTCTACCAGATCTTCCAATTTACTCAAACTAAACACTGGAGGCCATAAACCTAGAATAAGATATATTAGACATTCATAATGCTTCTCTGAGATCCACAACACAAAGGATCCAACAACCATAACATTGTACACTATGTCTAATGTCTTGTTCTTCTCACTGGAACTCACTGGGCCTCAATCAATCTTCCAGTATGAATGAATTATGAACTGCAAATGGCATTTTGGAAATTAGTTTCCATCAATGACAACATCTAAACATAAATGCAGTGTCTCTTTCCAACATTTATATTAATGAAAAAGGGGGAGATTGTTAGACTTGTGTGAATATTGTTGATATTGTTGTCAATGATGTCAAACTAGCTATTTGGTTTCGACCGAACAATATATGTAGCCCGGATTGGTCCAGATATTGGTTCGGATGTTGTATGCAATCGATATGTACAATGATTTTGTTATGCATAGATGTTGATGTTATGGACAGACATTATGATGCAGTATGATGGAGGTAATATAATATGATAATCTCTAGAAGATTTTTGTTCTAGAATTTTGAGTTCTCATTGATCCCAGTATTGGTTATGTGTCCCGATATTAGTTGTTTTGATCATATTAGTAGCATCTCTTTGAGTTTCATGTTGTGGTATCCTTGGTACTCGTGGAGTCTGTAGTTTGGAGATATTATGCTTAATTTTGTTATAATGGGTTAATATTCTTGGGCCTAGATGATCATGCCCCACTCCAGCAATCTTAGCATATGCAGTAAAGGGAAGCATGTAGAGATCTTGTGTAGTACCCCTTCCCTAATCAAATTTTTAAAACTAGTTTGACCTTGCTTGACTTTTTAAGTTGCTTTCTTGGATGATTGATTTACTATGTTGTAATGTTATAGTCAGGTAATATGATTATTGTGTGTACCTGTAAATGTTATTTTTGCATCGATTCTTGTGTCGACTTGAATTTCATCGTTACAATACTACCTGCAACATGTTAGTTTCACAAAATACCAATGGAAATGCTACAGGAAATACAAATTCAACCAATGAAACTACATGAAATACATATAAAATAAAAAACCGATATTACCTTCATGGTTTATGTCTCACTGTGTCCTAACTCCACTGTTCCTGGTTGCAGATGGTGTGCTCTCAAACAAGCATTGATAGCTTCCAAGATGGCATATGAAGAATGGACTGATAACTGATAATTAACTGATACTACGATATGCAATGCTAAATGATTATGCTATTTGCTTCAAGATTAAAACTCATGGATGTATAAGTTTTACAAATGATTAGCTTGCAAATTCACATGAAGTCTAACTCTCTCTCAACTGAAACTCTTGATTTTATAGACCTTGAGAGGATAAGATGATGTTGCTTAGATCAACGGTCATGATCAGATCTGTAGATTTGGATGGTTGTGAGCAAAGGTGAAGGTTGAGAGAAAGGGGGAAGGAGAAGACAAGTGTCACTCATCTCACCTTGACTGGGTTGTTGACTGAGGGAATCTAGGGATGGTTGGAGAAAATTTAGGCATGAGAGGACAAGTGGACTCAAGTCCTTCCTAAGATTTAGGGATGTTGGAGAGAATATAGAAGAAGGTTATGAAATATGTGTACGTACACAATATTTCATTAATTTTGGAAGTTGAAGATAAATGATGAATTAATATTTAAGAAATATTAATTTCCTTAGCCACATGATGGATGAGTTAGCAAAGGGAAGATGAAGTGGAGATGGAAGGTGAGTTGGATAAGAGAGATTAAACAATTTAAGAAATTATCTAATATTTGAGACTATAGGATAGGAGAATAATCATTAAATATTAGATATTTAAATGATTGGAGGACATAATTTAATATTAGGTATTTAATTATTTGATCAAAAGAATAATTAAACATTATATATTTAATTAATTAGAGGAATAAGATAGATGAATTAATTAATAAAATATTTCAATTAAATTAGTTAATAGAAAGACACGAAAAATGGAATTAAATGAATTAATCTTTACAAATTAACTATTTAATAGAAGAATAAACATTAAATAAATATAAAATATTTATTTAATTGTTCATAGCCAATTTTATGTGTATACATTTTGCCCCTCTTTAAAATGATGTTGATACAACATTGTTTCAAAGATTAAATCAAGTCTCGATAGTGCACCTGATGGAGATAAAAATCCTGATTGTGTGCCGCCTCAGGAGATTGATCGTGAAATTTTTTGAAAAAATTGTTTTGAACTATTGATCTCATGATAATTGATATAAAGATTCATCAATTAAATTCATTTGTAAAAAAAATTAAATTGCCCCATTGAAAAACATTAATTACCCTTTCAAATAGTAAATATAAAATTAACCAAGGTTAATTTTAATTTCATTGTCATCCTTGTCAGCTTGTGAAGAAAATTGTCTTGGTGAGGTGGTGAAATGATGATTCTTGTGGAGAACCATCAATTTGAGCGCATTCAACAATATCAGTGACCTCTTGAGTATGGGGATCCGGTATATATCTTATCCCGAGCTTTGTTTTCAACTTGTCATACAACTTTTCATGTTTTTTGGCGCATTTTTTTATTTTTTAATTTTTTTTGCAATTTTCGATATTAGGTTAGCGCTTTTGCATTTGGATTTAGCGCATATGCAATTAGGTTTAGCGCTTATGCTCATTTTGTTAGTGCATATGTTAAGGATGTTAACGCATATGCAACGGTTAGCGCTTTTGTTTCGTTTGCTAGCGCATATGCATTATTTGTTAACGCATTTGCAAGTGTCACGCATATGTGCTTAGGGTTAGCGCTTTTGTTGAAAAGGTTAGCGCATATGCTTTGTTTAGTGCTTATGTTCATTAGGATAGTGCATATGCTCTAAATGAATGTTTTTTATAGATGCAAAAGCCAAAAATCACTTTGTTGATTAGATTTAGGCCTGTTTGATGCGCATGTATGATGAATAGGTACTTGATTGATTGATTGATGTTGTTTGATAGATTGATTTGATTTGATTGGATAGATTAGCTCTAAGAAACCAATTTAGTTTCAAATGTAAGAGCATAGCAGAGTTTTGATTTAACTCAGTGATTGATAGAAAACCATGATTGATAGGTTTTAAAATGATTTGATAGCTTTAGTTGCTTCAGTTTGATTTGATTGATTTGATATATTAGTGATCATTTTGATTTGATAGATAGATAAGTGATGATTGATCTAATTATCTTGGTAAATAGGAGAAACTTGAAGTTTTCCAGTGTCGGGAGAAATTCCCGGCAGTATGACATTTAGTGCCAAAGCTGACATAGGCAAAGGTCAAACATATAGATGCCTATGGATTATGTCATTTATTATATATACATGAGATTACCCATAATAGGGGATTATTGACGACGTTAGCTGAGAGATGGCACAGTGAGCATAACACTTTCCACCTACCCATGGGTGAGATTAGTGTGATGCTCGAGGATGTCTATAGGATTCTGCACATCCCAGTTATCAGCGAGTTAGTGCAGTATGATGTTCATGATCATGTAGGGACAGAGGCTTGTAGAGCCATTTTTGCTGATGAGAACATCTCTAGAGGAGAGATCCAATGGGAGGATATGGTTATGTATTACGAGACTCTCCCTGTGATTCTTGCTGGTTTGATTGGAGGATTTATTTATCCTGATAGGCGATCACGAGGTTTTGCTATTGGAAGGGGTGAGATTCTTCAGAGTATGATGCAGCATCGAACTCGATATACTTGGGGTGTTTGTATGCTTGCTCATTTATATCATGATCTTCATCAGGTGGTGTATGATGAGAGTGCTAGTTTATCTACAAGATGCACACTATTGCAGATCTGGTGTTGGGAGCACATTGTTGTCACTCAGCCTATCCATCATAGAGTTCATGGAGAGAGGCAGCCATATGTGTATCTATATGCAGGTATCCTTACTCAGCATAAGCTAGGTAAGATGGAGTATTGGCATTGGGTGCTTGATTCATTCGATAGTATTACTTGGAGACCATATGTTGATTGTGAGCTATGGATGGGTGATGCACAGACATTACCATTTATTATGCAAAGTAGATATCTCATTGGTTGGACTCCTTACATTATTGAGTGATAGTTGATTAGTCACATTCTTAGACAGTTCGGTATCATTCAGCCCATGCTCACTGGTGTCGCGATAAATGCTCGGTGGTATAGAGATAGGCGAGATTGGGGACCTTCTTTGTCTTTTGAGATTGCTCGTGCAGAGTTTCTTGCTACTCTGAGAGTGGCTTATGATATGAGATTACACATTCTTGATCCTGGTGTTACTACAGATTATGCTCAGTATATACTAGCTCATCCATTTCCTCGTATTACTGATCCAATAGATCCTCCTCCCAGCTCAGGAGATGAGTATGATGATTCAGATGATCCAGGTGTCAGGAGACAGAGACTGAGATGAGAGTTTAGAGTTGCTCAAGAGGCTAGGGGAGGTGGAGATGAGGGTGGGGGTGGTAGGAGACCTGGATGAAGAGGAGGGCGATTAAGAGTCTATGGAGGACCGTTTGGACCAGTTGGCAGGATTAGGAGACTGCGTCCTATGGGTGGGAGAGATGTTGGACAGATTGGGAGGGCAGGGATGAGATCACCGAGAGGGTTGCCATTAATAGGAGGAGGCAGGATGAGTGGACTGGATGGGGGTTGCGGGAGAGGCATTGATTTTGGTCAGATTTAGCCAGACCCTAGGGTTATTGTAGCTCATGGTGGAGATGATGAGGATCCAAAGGATCATGTTCCACTTATTAGACGACAGGTTCTGAGAGCTACTCAGATTGAGATTCCAAAAGGTAGACAAGGAGATGGTGAGGAGGGGAGTGGGGCACCAGAGCAGGATACCATTGATAGTCTTAGAGCACAGATTGATTAGCTTCGAGCATAGGTACAAACTTTCATGGCTGAGAGGGATAGAGTTGTTAGGAGACAACTGGATACTCAGGGTCTTCTTGATCATATTCAGTAGGTTGGATCAGGCACTCTCTCAGCTGACACTGTTAGAGCACTAGTCCGGGCCGAGAAGGAGATTTCTTGTTGGCGACGACTATATGAGGATTTAGTCGCACAGAGAAAGTAGTTATCATACCACTGTGTTGATGGATACTAGCAGTGGTGGGGTCATGGGGCCTCATCAGAGGAGTGCTGATCATGGGAGACATGTATCTGGAGGATCTTCTTGCCCACAACCACAGAGACAGACAAATTCAGGTTGTAGTGGTACAGGATAGTCGTGACTTGACTTTGTATTGATGAGGCACTTGTACTTTTGATCTGATATCATTCTATACTTGGACTTTTATTGTTTTATATGCAAACATAGACTATTTTATATGATGATGATTTTGATTATGCATGGATTATATGGATGATGATATGATGATGATTGTCTTTATTTTCCTTATGATAATGATCTATATGATGAAATGATAAATGTTTTTTTATTTTTGTTTTTGATGACCATGGATGCAAATGAAAATGATTACTAACTTAAATAATATGAAAATGCAAATGCTTTATAGTGATGATGATTATGAATGCTATGTTTAATCAAACTTATAATGATAAATGCTTAGAATGATGAATGAATCTAAGTGCAAAGATGCAACTAAATGATCTTTAATGAACTTTTAATGATAATGAAAAATAATAATGATGATACACTACATGGTTAATGAAATGCATTTAATTGAATGCAAACTAATGCAATTTTTGAAAAGCAACTAAATGATTTGAAATGATTCTAAAGATGAATGCACTTACAATGATCAAATGCAAATTGTTTTTGTTTGTCCAAGCATACTCAATCTTTATTTATGACCATTGATCTCTTAATGAAATTATATGCTTATAATGCAACTGACAATGAATTCTTATAATGCAGATGAATAATGAGCTAATCTAAAAATGATCTAAGTAAAAATTATACAGCCATTCTTCATATGTTATCTTGTAACAGTGCTTGATTTCATCATTGAGCTTTAAAATGTTGTAAGAGAATACAAGCATCTTGACATAAAGGTTCAAGATGACCTGAGTATTTATTACATGGGTTTTGATATAGCAAGTTAATACAAGCAACTTGATACAATGAGTCAAGCTGACCTGAGTACTGCTTGCAGAACAGACAAGGATTATCCCCTTTCATGGATGACTTGGAACGTCCTCCTTGATCTTTTACCGATCATATCCTTAGACAAGTACATACCTTAATAAGAGATAAACCACATACAACAATCAAAGAAAATAATCATGCCCCATCATAGCTTCTCTAGTCATGGACATCCTTGAGTCGCATAGACTACATGATTAGCAATAAAATTAAGATATAAACATTGAATCTTGTATGTCATTCACATGTTCTTATGGTCATTAACTGATATAATCATCTTGATGAAAGATCTTTGATAATCCATTATTACTTGTTGGTTAATTCTTTGGTTTCTGAGTTTCATGATTTAGTTATTGTAAGACGCCTTGATCTTCATTGCTTTGTTGCTCGTTATCTGTTTCAAAATCCTAGGTGTTTTTGGTTTTTCTAAGTTTACTGAATGTTTTGGATTTTCAAAGACTGAAAAAGATCACCTTAGCAAAAGGAATAAGGATTTTGCCCCCAGCAGAAACAAAACTTTATTATGGATGTATGAATTGATCAAGATCTAAACCATGGCGGGATACAAATACAGATTGATTAATTCTGATAAGATTTAAGACAATGATTGCGACAAGTATGTCAAAAATTGATAACTATTGGTAAGCTGCATATTTCCTGTGAAATGGTTCAAAGCAATAGATGTGAAAGATGGAATGGATAAGCTAAGATCAATGGAAGCGATAGATACGATATGAAAGAGTGGATAGGTGTGCAAAACAATCTCATAGATGGCGGAACTCACTTTTTAGATAGCACCTGTTTACCAGGTTTTCACTATCTAAATTTATTGCATTTTTCTCTCTTTTTTCTTTTTTTTTTGTTTTATTGTTTTTAGGGATTTTCTACTTTTCTGATTTCTTCAAGACTTTATATGCTTTTTATTGATTTTTTCCAGGACTTTATATGCTTTTTAAAGATTTTTTCCAGGACTTTATATCTCAAGCATAGAATTTCTTGAGATGAATAGAATTGTTAGGTTCATCAAACCAATCACCTTTAGGGGTACATAACTTGTATGCTCCTGATCCATATGCTGCTACTATGACAAAAGGTCTTAGCCAATTTGGTTCAAATTTTCCCTTCTTTTCTTGGTCTTGCTGATTTCTTGGATTCCCCCTTAGAACTATATCTCCAATCTGAAAAAATGTGTGGCTTGACTCTGTGGTTATAGCTTCTTGCCATTCTTTGTTGATATACTTTCAAATGATCTGTTGCATTTTGGCGATGTTCCTGAATCAGTTCAAGTTCTTGGAGTCGAGAGACTCGTTGTTCTTCTTCTGGTATATGACCTTTCAAGGATACACGTAGAGAAGGTATCTCTACTTCTATAGGTAATATGGCTTCTAATCCATAGACCAAACAATATGGAGTTTCCCCTGTTGGAGTGCGGATGCTGGTTCGGTATGCCCACAAAGCAGGATTTAGCTGAATGTGCCACTCTTTTCCAACTTCATTGATTGTTTTCTTTAAAATTTTCAAGATAGTTTTGTTTGATGCCTCAGCTTGACCATTTCCCTCTGGATAATATGGAGTACAAAACCTATGTTGGATATGAAATTGTTCACATAACTCCTTCACATCTTGATTTTTGAATGGTCTTCCATTATCAATGATAATGGTCATAGGAACTCCACAGCGACAAATTATATAATTCAAAATGAATGATGATATTTGTTTTCCTGTCACTGTTGTTAGAGGTACTTCTTGAATCTATTTAGTGAAATATTCAGTAGCAGTCAGAATAAACTTATGTCCATTAGAAGATGAGGGATTTATCTTTCCTACCAAATCAAGGCCCATTGAGAAAATGGCCATGATCCTGTCATAGGATATAACTCTTGTGCTGGTGCATGAATGAGATTCACATGGATCTGATATTGTTTACATTTCCTAGCATATGTGAATGAATCTCTCTCCATAGTAGGCCAATAGTAACCCATACGAAGAAGTTTCTTAGCTAGTGTTAAACCACTTGAGTGTATGCCACAAATACCTACATGAACTTCGTTAATAACTTTCTTAGATTCATCTTGTTCAAGACATCTCAACAAAGTACCATCTAGACCATGCCTATATAGGACATCTACAATAATAGTATAGCGAGAGAACTGATAGATAAAATTCCTTCTCTGATTGCAGGATAGGTCAAGAGGAAGGATATTCTCTTTTAAGTACTGATAAGTTTGACCGTATAAGGATTGACTGGTTCCTGATATATGGCAAATTTGGTAGGTATGTTGGGATTGAATGGTAGGGGTTAAGATATCTTCCATGAGAAATTTGTAACGATGTTGATTCTCCTTATTATGCAAGAGAGATGCTATTGTAGCAATAGCATCTGTTGCTTTATTCTCATTTCTTGGAATCTAGGTGAATGATATTTCTTTAAAGTGTTCTTTAAACTCCTCTACCAGTTGTTTGTATAGCATGAGATTATCATCCTTAGTTTGATTATCACCATTTATTTGGTTGATGATAAGTTGTGAATCACCATAGACATGTAGTTCTTTGACATTCCATTCAATGGCCATTTTGAGCCCAATAGCCAATGCTTCATATTTTGTAGTATTATTGGTGCATGGAAACCGCAGTCTATATGATTTTAGAATTGTGTGTCCCTGAGGTGTGATGAAAAATATTCTCGCGCCTGATCCATATTGTGTATAAGAACCATCAAAGTACAATTCCCAAAAGCTTGTACTTACTATCAAAATGTCTGCATCAAGAAATTCAATGTGCAAAGGCATGTCGTGTTGTAAAGGTGCTTCAACCAATTGATCAATAATGACCTATCCCTTGATAGCTTTTCGGTCAACATACTCTATATCAAATTCACTCAGTATCATAACCCATTTGGCTAGTCTTCCTGTCAAGGTTGACTTGCTCAACATATACTTTAGTGGATCTATCTTTGCTATTAGTTTCATAGAATTAATCAACATATAATGTCATAGCTTCTAAGTTGCAAATACAATTGCTAGACATGTCTTCTCTATTGAGGAATAATTTAATTCATAGCCAAGTGTTCTACTGATATAATACACTACTCTTTCTTTTCCTTCTTCATCATGTTGAGCTAGGAGAACTCCTAATGACACATTTGTTGCTGAGATATAGAGCAACAATGGTTTCCCTTTAGTTGGTGATACCAGTACTGGAGGACTCATAAGATATTCTTTGATTTGCATAAAAGCTTCTTCACATCTTTGATCCCATTTGAATGGAATATTCTTATGTAGAAGATGGGTGAATGGACGACATCTATCTGCTAGCTAAGAGACAAATCTCCTGATCGATTGCAATCTTCCTTGTAAAGATCTCAATTGACTTATGTTCCTTGGTGACTCCATCTCCATGATGGCTTTGACCTTTTCAAGATCTACTTCAATTCCATGAGTTGTTATAATGTACCTAGAAGTTTCCCAGAGGTTACCCCAAATGCAATTTCTTTGGATTTAATCTCAATTGATATCTTTCCAGCCTGTCAAAAATCTTGCTTAAGATCTTCAAATGTTCTTGTCTTGTATGAGATTTTGCAAGTATATCATCTACATAATCTTCCATAAATGTATGCATCATATCATGGAAAATTGTTGTCATAGCCCTTTGATAAGTCGCTCCTGCATTCTTAAGCCCAAATAGCATAACATTCCAGCAATACGTTCCCCATGCACAGGTGAAAGTTGTCTTTTCTTGATCTTCAGGTGCAATTCTTATTTGATTATATCTCGAGAAACCATCCATTAATGAAAAAATCTCATGTCCTGCTGATAAGTCCACAATTATATCAATGTTTGGTAGCAGGAAATCATCTTTTGGACATGCTTTATTCAGATCTCTAAAATTTGTACAAACTCTTATGCTTTTATCTGGCTTTGACACTGGTACAATACTTTGAACCCATTTTGGATAAGCAACAAGTCTTATAAAACCCGCATCTAATAGTTTCTTCAGCTCGGTTTTTACAAGAAGAGCAATGTGTGGATGCATCTTTCTTAGCTTTTGCTTAACTGGGTTTTCTTTTAAATCCATATTAAGATGATGCATGATAAGATTTGGATTAAGTCCTGGCATGTTTGCATAGGACCAAGAAAAATTTATTTGTCTTTTCTTAAAGAATTCCATGTATTCTTTCCTCTCTTCATCTGATAATGAGGCACCATAATGAAGTATTTTAGGATCCTTTTATGTACCAATGTTTACTGCTTTTGTTGGTTCTATTAGGATAGCAGATCTCTCCTAAAAATACGTAGGAAGAATATCAAACTTTCCATCTTCTGGTGCCTCAAAGAGGTTTTCACCATCAGATACGTCCTTTAGTTTCCCTTTTGATTGATCTAGTGTTGCCATGAAATGGTTTTCAACAGTAGGTCTCTTTCCTTGTTTTATTTCAATTTTGCGACTGGAAAGTTTGGCATTCTCCTGAGTACGAGAAATTTTACTTGATTCTGCAATGGAAGATACCTTAGGTGTGATGGGTTCGATAGCATTAAGATACACGACTAAGTCATGATCATTAGAAAAGACATTTAGTTCAGGGTTTTTTAAATTATCCCAATCAATTAGTTCAGGATGAAGAAGGGGTAAGTCATAGTCATTGTCATCATTAGGTGCTTCAAATTTCATGACATAATGATCATAATTTGGCACAGAGTAGGTAGTGTCATAGATTGAATGATTTTGAGAATTGTCTCTCCCAAGTGTCTTCCAATTAGCTATAACAAAATTAGTATTAGTATTTTGTGGTTCACACTCAAGTGGTTCTTCAACTGACGTTTGTCCCTTAAACGAATGGATTATATCAACACACACGTCTTTAATACCGCAAATTCCTTTTTTTTTTACATCATTTGCATTTTGGAGTTGACATACTTGTGTAATGATAAAGAGGATTCTTTTGCTAGATTTTGTCTCCTTTCAAACTCAACTTCTTCTGGACTAATAGTCAATCCTACTTGGCTATTTCTTAATTCCTCTATGGTTCTGCCACATCTTGATACATCTTGTTCCTCATTTGATGAAAATCTTATATTTCTAGATGCTTGATCTATCCCTATTTGTACTTCTTGTGGTGTTACTTCTTTGTCTTTGTCATTCCCTTTCCTTTGTTGTTTTGCATACGCCTCTTTTCTCTGAATTATGAGTTCTTCTCGTCTTCTTTCTAACTCCATCTTTTGTTTTGTATTAAATAAGTCTTCCTCTGTAATAGTTGTTTGTTTTTCATTGTTTTCCTTACTTGATGTATTAGATAAGACATCTGGACCCCATTCATACTCATTTGAATTTGTCTCCGAACCATGATCTAGGACTACTCCACTATACCATACAGGAATGTTGCATGGTGCAAAAAGTTCCCTAATTTCTGCCATCTCTATTTTCACTGCTTCTAGAATATCTTGTTTAGATTTTGCATTTGTTCATATTTCTTGTACTTGTTGACAAGATTCTTCTTTACCTTTGATGGCAATCTCCTCTTCTTTCTTTTCATGTTCTTCTTGGTTATTTTGTTTATTGGTTACTATTTATGCTGCTTGATGTAGCTTTTCTTGCCATTGTTGTTCTTTAGAGACTAATTTGTTTCTCCACTTTTGTTGTTGATTATTATGTTGCTTTTGATTGGATTTAGATATCCAAGCCTTGATTTATCTTCTTTGGATTGCGAGTGGGGACAAATAGGTTCTGAAATACCTTGATGTTGCTTACCAACTGGTCATTTTCCTTCATATCCCATTTTTTGCATGATTTTATAACCATTGCCATATTATTTTATGAGAATATTGACTTCTGCAGCTGTTGCTATAGTTTCATTTTCATCTTTGTACAACCAACCAAGAATGTCTTTGTCTTCATTTTCTTCTTCAAGAGTTCCAACTCTAACAAATGTTCCTTTAAACATATCTTTTGATCTTTCTGAGATCTTTGATTGGATATTTGTAGGCTTTCCATATGACTTAGGGGAAAGTGGAAAATTATGCAAAGAATATTTTCCCATTCCTTCATCATTTAATTTGAGCTTTTCTTCAAAGGTTTCCCATAACTTTTCTTGAATTTATTTGGTAAGATATACTAATTCTCTATTATGTAGAACTCTTGTATCTTGTTTTGGCTTCAAATTATTGCAATATTGACTAGAATCTGCAATTATAGTGATCTCTTGTCCTTCATGAGGAATTTTACACATTGATGATATGTAGAAGGATCTGCTTACATTTTGTGAATCCATGGTCTTCCTAGAAGAATGTTTTAAGAGAGGTTTAAATCTAAAACCTGACACTGTGTATTCCTTTCCACAAGTCCTATTTTGATTGGTAACATAAGAGTTCCTTTAGAAGAACGTTCTGTTCATCATAAGCCTTAATGGTTATTTTCTTCTTCAGATCCACTGCATTTTCTGAATATCCCAAAGCTTTTATCAAACTTAATGCACAAATGTTTAAACCAGCTCCACCATCTATGAGTACGCGTTAGGCATGAGTTTTATTAATGGCGACTTCAACATGTAAGGGAGCATTGTGAAGATGTTGTAAGGATGCGTCATCATTTTTAGAAAATGATAAGAAATGAGGAGCTATAAGGTGTCCTACCATGTTTTGGAACTGATCTATATCCAAATCTTTTGAAACTATTGTTTCCACTAAAGCTTTTTCCAAAATTTCCTTACGCATAGGTGAAACTTTGAGAAGTTCCAAATTTGATATTTGAGTGGGTATTCTTTGTAATTGCTCTACTAAATTGTATTGTTGTGAAGTGGATGTTGGGTCTTTTGTTATACAGAAAAGTAACCTTTTCTTGGCTTCTCGTAATAAGATTGATTGGCTATGAAGATGGATTATCTTTAACAATGATAACATTTACCACATCATCATATGTATAAGTATAATTCACTTTGGCTTTTCCTTTGTCATCTTTTAATTGGGATGGTTGACTTTTGTCATAATTTGGAAGTGGAGTTTTGAAAGCTAGGTGTGATTCATTTGTCTTGTGGCTATCCACTGTGATAGTTCCATTATCGATTAGATCTTGGATAAGGTGTTTCAATCTTTGACAATCATTTGTTTGGTGTCCTTCATTCCGATGGTAATTGCAAAAATGATTATCATTCCACCAATTTGGCTTGACTGGAGGTTCATAACTTCTTGCTTCTGGTACAACAATCAATTTGTTAGTAAGTAAAGTTTTTAAAGTTGATTCCAATGGTTCTCTAATGTTTGGGAATTTCCTCTGAGGATTGGAGAAGAAGGACTTGGTTTTATTGTTTTCTTGATTGTTATTGCTTGGGATTTGAGTTGATAGATTAAAAATTGGTTGTTGTTGTTGTTTTGTAGCACTATTACCATCATTTCCTCTATTGCTGACATTTCTATTCTTTGACCAAAACTTGGGTTTGTCATTGTTGTTGTTGTTGTAGTAATTATTGTAAAGTTTTAACTCTCCTTTTTTTACCATCTTGTTCTCTATTTTCAAACCATTCTCAATCATCTTGGCAAAGGAGGGAGGACATTGTATTCTTAGTCGATAACTCATTTCACTGATAAGATTATCAATGAATATGTCCATTTTTTCTTGATCAGGCACATCTCTTGGATACCTGTTAAACATGCATTTCCATTGTTGTAAGAAGATCATAAAAGATTCACCATTCTTTTGTTTAATATTGCATAGATCCAACATTGTTATCTTATTCCTTATATTGTAGGAGTATTGTGAAATAAATCTATTCACAAGTTCTTCAAAAGATTTGATTCCGGATGGTAATCTTGAAAACCACTCCATTGATTGTCCATTTAAAATCCTGGGAAAAAGATGCATAAGGTAAGTTTCATTGTGGGCAAATTACATGCTCATAGTACAAAACTCCCTAATGTGATCCTGAGGATTGTATTTGTCATATTTAGGGATCTCGCAATGTTGCGGAAATGGTACCATATTCAATTTTTTATCGAAAGGATATGGGCATATATCTTCCAATGAATACTTCTTGGAGCTTGTTCCATTTTGCACATCTTGCATCTGTTTTTGTAGAGTTGCATTTGTTGAGTAAGGTGTAACAACAAATTATCCACATAGTTTCTCCTTGTTTCTTCGTAAGTTCTTTTATCACTATGATCTTTTCTTGTGTCATCGCGTTCTTTTCTCGTCTCTTCATGACCTTCTTTGTTTAGATCTTCATTATTTGGATCATCTATGTTTTGTGTGTTACTTGCCTTAGCATCTTGTTTCAAGCTTTCTATGTTAAAGTCTTGTGGTAGTTTAGCTCCAAATTATGCCAACATCAAGAGATATTTCTCTTTTTGTTTTGCCAACAATATTTCCATTAGCCTATCAAATTTGAAATCTTGCTCAAGGTCTCTAATGGTGCTATTGATTGCTTCTTCATCAACAACGGTATAGCCAAAGGTTTGGAATGCAAGATTGTCTTTTTCCTCCATTTGTTTTTGTTGTTTTCTAAGCTGTTTGTATTGAGCTCTAGTCCAAACTGGCATGTGATTATTTCAGAAAAAATTGAAATTTCCAAAGGAAAAAGCCAATAGGTGATTATTGGTTTAGGAAGATATGCTTTGTTGATTTTACCGCTATTGTTTTTTTTTTGTGATAAAGCATCTCTTTGTTGAAAAGCACATCCTTACAAAATTTCTCCGTCAAACTCTGTACCGCAGCCACTTAAATAGTGACGAAAACGGTGTAGGAATGTCCTATGTTTTAATAAGATCTTGTGATTGATATACAAGAATCTTATTCTTTTTTAAGTAGCTTTTATAACTGGGTTTTCTTTTCTTAAGGTGATACTTAAAATTCATATAAGCATCTGATAGTTTACAAGTTTGTTTGATTCCAATGTTGGTGCAATTCTAATTTTGATATAACCTAGGTTCAAAATAGGAAAGATATATCCAAGATTATGAACATAGGATAAATTGATCAAGCTTCGTGATAGATGATTTGATTATCCTGATGAGAGACTTGACAATGATGTTGGTTTTTTTGCACTTAAGATGTTTGAATCAATAGCTTGTTGAATGTTTATGCTTATGGAAACCTTTTGGGAATAGCCTGTTGGATTAGTGACCTATTTGTTGAGCTAGTTTGAAAATACGTGATGGTTTAGAGACAAATCTACTCTAGAGGTATTTTGATTCTGATGTTTTGACACTTTAGTTTGATCTGGTGTTCAAATGTTGGAAAGCCTTTGTACTACCCTTTTGATCAATTTTTCCAGCAATTTGTTGGATTTTTGCTCACTCGTAGATGATAATTTTCTTCAATTTTTGACCATTTGGAACATGTTACAGACATAGAAGACACAATGTTTAATAAACAAAATGCACAAGCAAGTACAAATCTTATGGCAGGCTGAGACAATAGTTGTTGAATCTCCAATAGGGTTTCCCCCAAGGCTACGCTATTCAAAGCGGATATTTAGATGCTTGACCCCACTGGCTCCACCCTCAACACTCACTTCTCTGGGGCAGTCAAGTGCCAGTTTCCATGAAAACTCCCCATGGAAAACTTTATATCTCTACTAAGAACCGTATGTGTGTGTGCCGCTTTAGAGGTCCGACCTCCTGCACCAACAACTAGAAAGATTTTAGCAACTAGTACAAGTGGTTGTTAGTAAAGGCTTCCAGTCATGTGGCCATACATGCAGCACTTTCAGCTCTGTAAATATAGAAGGTTCCTAGCCTATAGAGGTTACGCTCCATAGGATTTATGGGGAAACATAGTGTCGGTATGAACTTATCAGCACATGTTGTTAGGACTTTCATCACAAACATGATTTATTTAGAGTGGATTGGAAGGACTCGGTATTAGCCCGTTTCCACTTTAGGTCATTCCCCTCTCACTGGCCCCCTCAAGGTAGCTCGGGAAGGCAAGCCATCTAAAGGATTCAATTTGCTTGAAAGTAAAGAAAGCATAAAAGAGTGGGTTTGGCTTTTTCATCACCTAATTAAGGAGAGAGCATATACGTACCACTTTCGAGACATAGAATATAAGTGTTCTTTTTAACTTTCCATAGTAATGTGATCTATCATCTATTTGGAGATGTTGCTCCAACAAGCATGGTGTTTATTTTAGCCTTTTTAAAAGTCTATGTGCAACTATTTTAGAGAAGTTACTCAAAATGTAAGTTGCATGCTGTCAATTTATCCCCTTAGTTACACTAAATGAGCAAGACATGATATATTACTTTCCAAAATAGGGCTTTTAATTAACTAGGTGAGGAAATGCATAAAATTTGCCTTAAACACAATCCTGCACATGCATGTCATCAGTTTGAAAAATTTTAGTTCTCGGACATTCAGACCTGCAAGAAAATTATCTCAGTTGCAAACAAAAGTGCTATTCTAACAAATGCGCTATCTTTTACCTTCAAAATGCTAATCTTCAAGGCAAAAGCGCTAACCTGCACTACAAAAGCGTTGCTTTGTGGACTCAAAAGCGTGACTTCTTTAACAAATGTGCTAACCAAGAGGACAAAAGTGTTAACCTGTAATGCAAATGCGCATATTTTCAGACAAAAGCGCTAACCTACATGACATATGCACTAACCTGCAATGCAAATGCGTTAACCTACGATGCAAATGCGCTAACCTGTGATGCAAATGCACTAACCTATTGAACAAAAGCATTGTTAGAATTCACACATGCGTGAATATACATTACAAATGCATTAATTTTACTTTTGTGAGATTTTTAAAGGTATATGAGAGGTCCATGAGCCCCACAGTAGGCGCCAAAATGTGTCGACTTGAATTTCATCATTAGAATACTACCTACAACATGTTAGTTTCATAAAATACCAATGGAAATGCTATAGGAAATCCAATTTCAACCAATGAAACTACATGAAATACATATGAAATAAAAATACTGATATTACCTTCATGGTTTATGTCTCATTGTGTCCTAACTCCACTATTCCTGGTTGCAGATGGTGTGCTCTCAGACAAGCACTGATAGCTTCCAAGATGGCATATGAAGAATTGACTGATAACTGATAGTTAATTGATACTATGATATGCAATGCTAAATGATTATGCTATTTGCTTCAAGATTAAAACTCACAGATGCATAAGTTTTACAAATGATTAGCTTGCAAATTCACTTGAAGTCTAACTCTCTCTCAACTGAAACTCTTGATTTTATAGACCTTGAGAGGATAAGATGATGTGGCTTAGATCAATGATCATGATCAGATCTATAGATTTGGATGGCTGTGAGCAAAGGTGAAGGTTGAGAGAAAGGGGGAAGGAGAAGACAAGTGTCACTCATCTCACCTTGACTGGGTTGCTGACTGAGGGAATCTAGGGATGGTTGGAGAAAATTTAGGTATGAGAGGACAAGTGAACTCAAGTCCTTCCTAAGATGTAGGGATGTTGGAGAGAATATAGAAGAAGGTTATGAAATATGTGTACGTACACAATATTTCATTAAGTTTGGAAGTTGAAGATAAATGATGAATTAATATTTAAGAAATATTAATTTCCCTAGCCACATGATGGATGAGTTGGCAAAGGGAAGATGAAGTGGAGATGGAAGGTGAGTTGGATAAGAGAGATTAAATAATTTGAAATTATTTAATATTTGAGACTATAGGATAGGAGAATAATCATTAAATATTAGATATTTAAATGATTGGAGGGAATAATTAAATATTAGATATTTAATTAATTAGAGGAATAGGATAGATGAATTAATTAATAAAATATTTCAATTAAATTAATTAATAGAAAGACACGTAAATGAATTAAATAAACTAATCTTTTCAAATTAACTATTTAATAGAAGAATAAACATTAAATAAATATACAATATTTATTTAATTGCTCATGGCCAATTTTATCTGTATACAATTCTTATGCAAGATTAATTGTTCTTCTGATTCGTGTATTATCTTGGGCTAACACTTTCATTTAATATATATGTATGCATGTGTGGTTCATTATTGCAGGCGATTGTAGGTATAGTACCACATAGGTACGAGGTTCATCTCCACCTGGCTTCGTAGGTTTGAGTGTACCTCATTGGTCTTAAGGAATTGGATTAGGTAGTCATAAGACCCTACGTTTTACCCTAGTCATGCTCAAGTGAGCATTGTCAGTCGTCCGTCAGTTTCCCCTTTGGTTGGGTATGCAGGTCCTGTATTTGTTTGGTTTTCTTGGGTTGCGTGTTTAACATTTGGTAAAAATTGATTATTAAATCCCAAGTATTTAAATTAGATTAAATGTGTTTTTTTATGCATTCGTAAATTAAAGGGACTAAATTAAATAGGACCCCTTTGTGTGATTAATCAATAATTAGAGTGCTAAATTCATGTTTGTAGCAAGTTTGGTTAAATAGTCATTTTTAAATGATGAGTTAATTAAGTATATGCATTTTGAAAGAAAAGGTTAAATAGAAATTGGAAAATTAATATCTTACCCTCTTTGGTATTTTGAAATAGAAATGTTAGTTTTAATTTAATTGAGAAAATCAATTTTGGCAAGAAAAATAATTTTTGCATATTAAATTGTTGGGAAATAATTTTCATTTGTGTGGAAAATAATTTCAACCAAAAAATGGGCTTTTGGTAAAAAATTTCCCTTTTAACCTAGGTTTTGAAAAATATTTTGGAGAGAGTTGTTTTTGGAATGGAAAATTTTGGGCATTTGTGGGAGAAGAAATTCTTGAGCTTGCAGATTCGGCTCTTCATCAAATCACTTCTAGGATTGCATATGGAGGTAGGATTATTGTTAATCTCCTTTGTTGTAAAGAAATTACTGATTTGTTTTTTGAAGAAATTTGTGTTTGTTTGTTGAAAAATCTTTCAGATTTGTGGAATAAGGAAGAGTAATAGTTAAATCTCGAATTTGAATCCTCCTTGCTTTCATTTTCAACCTCCAGATCAATTCTTGTTTGTTCAATTGATTTTTATACTGAAAATGGGTGTGGTTGTTCTGAGTAGGTTTTGTTAAGAAATTTCATTTTGAATCTCTTATTTTGGTTCATAAATTGTGAAATTGGTTTGTGTTTGACAAAATTGGTTGGATGAATGTGTGTAAATTGATTCCATTTGCCCAAATATGGAATTTTGTTGGAGAAATTTCCCCAGTTTTAGCTTTCTGCGACTGGTTATTCAAAAAAAATAAAAATTGGAAATCATTGTTATTCTGGAAATTTATTTCTTTTTTTGTCTCAGTCTGAGAGTGTGCAGTAAATTGGGGGTTTTCTAATTTATTTTTTTAAATTAACCCCCCCCCCCTCCCTCACGTGGCTGGGTATACCCCACCACGTGGGACGGTAGCTTTTGCTACCATAGGGTAGTAGTCGCTACCCTTTCGCAACGCTGCTACCATTACCAAAGGGTAGCACCTGCTACCATATGGTAGCAGCGCTGCCAAAGGGTAGCGACTACTACCACTTGGTAGCAACCCTACCAAAGGTAGCAACCACTACCCAAAACCCATCTTTTTCTTCGGTGTAAAATTTGGTTCACCGTTTAGATTGATTTGTTGTTCTATGACAACGTGGTTTTTAAGTTATTTTAATATATATTTTAATTTTAATTTTAAATTTGTATATTTTTAAATATAGCTCATTAAAACTAAAGTAATATATGATTTTGGTAAATCCTAGAAGGTGAAGTTAATATATATGTAATTTAGTAAATTTTAGAGAAGTGAAATAATATATATATTATTTGGAGAATCTTAGGAAATGAAATAATATATGTTATTTGGGAATTTTTAGAAAGGAAATAATATAGTATTTGAAAATTGGAAAATGAAATATTATATTATTTGTTAATTCTTGGAAATTAAAACAATATATTAGTTGGAGATTTCTGAAATTAAATAATATGTTGATTGGGGAATTTGAAGATGGGTAGATATAGTTAGGAATTTGATGACATTTGCTTTTAATGAAATATGGATCTTAGATGAGAAAATACATTTATTAATGTTTGTTTGTATGTATTGGTAAATAGGCAGGATCATATAATTGCAATTTTGGTATTGAAATTATTATGCAATGGTGATTTTGTTCAAATATTGTATTTATAAATTTAGATCAACTAGAAAACTTGATCGATTTATATTTTTAAGCGTTATGGAAAAATGATTGTCATTATAGCTTTATGTCAATGCGTGTTTAATTTTCTATATTTGCATTTGATTAAAAAAAGGCAAGTCCTTGATTGTGAGTGTTGGATATTGTCGTATGGTTAGTTCGTATCTGGTTATGTCCTTGATCTTGAGTATTGACTGTTTTCATGTGATTGTTTTGTATCTGGTCATGTCCTTTATACGAGTGTTGGATGTTTTTATGTGGATGACTGTAGCTGGTCATGTCTCTAGCCAGAGAATTGTCAGCTAGTGCACCTCGTATGAGGACTTGTTTGGCCAAGTGGGTATTCCTACCGTATTGAACTCTGTATGCTAGTCTTTGTGTCTACCTTGGTTTTAGGAGTTTCATTTGATTGTGGTTTAGTGTCATACGGGAGAGTGGCTTTCGAGTGGGGGTCACACCCAAAGTGGTAGTAGGGTAACCCATAGAAAGTGTGTCTAAATAAGTGATAACTTAATAGTATATGTGTCGACTTGAATTTCATCTTCAGAATGTTATGTGCAATAAGTTAGTTTCACAAAATACAAATGGAAATACCACAGGAAATCCAAACTAAACCAATGAAACTACGTGAAGTACATATAAAATAAAATACTAATATTACCTCTATTGCTTATGTCTCATTGTGTCCTAACTCCACTATTCCTGGTTGCAGATGGTGTGCTCTCAGACAATGCACTGATGGCTTTCAAGATGGCATATGAAGAATGGACTGATAACTTGTAGTTAACTGATACTATGATATGCAATACTACATGATTATGCTAAATGATATTATATGATAATTGCTATTTGCTTCAAAACTAAAACTCACGGATGCATATGATTAGCTTGCAAAATGCACTTGAAGTCTCTTGAAGTCTAACTCTCGCTCAACTGAAGCTCTTGATTTTATAGACTTTGAGAGGATGAGATGATGTAGCTTAAATCAACAGTCATGATCAGATCTGCATATTTGAATGGCTGTGAGCAAAGGTGAAGGTTGAGAGAAAGGGGGAAGGAGAAGACAAGTGTCACTCATCTCACCTTGACTGGGTTACTGGCTGAGGAAATCTAGGGATGGTTGGAGGAAATTTAGGCATGATAGGACAAGTGGACTCAAGTCCTTCCTAAGATGTAGGGGGTGTTGGAAAAAATATAGGAAATGGTTATGAAATGTGTGTACGTACACAATTTTCATTAAGTTTTGGTAGTTGAAGATAAATGATGAGTTAATATTTAAAAAATATTAATTTCCTTAGCCACATGTTTAATGAGTTGGCAAAGGGAAGATGAAGTGGAGATGGAGGGTGAGTTGGAAAAGGGATTAAATAATTTTGAGAATTATTTAATATTTGAGACTATAGGATAGGAGAATAACTATTAAATATTAGATATTTAATTTACTTGATTAAAAAGATAATTAAATATTAGATATTTAATTAATTAGAGGAATATGATAGATGAATTAATTAATAAAATATTAATTAATAGAAAGACATGAAAATGAATTAAATAAATTAATCTTTTCAAATTAACTATTTGATAGAAGTAATTATTAAATAAATATAAATTATTTATTTAATTGCTCATAGCCAATTTTTATGTGTATACATTTTGCCCCTCTTTGAAATGATGTGAAGACAACATTGTTTCAAAGATTAAATCAAGTCTTGATAATGCACCTGATAGAGATTGAAAATCCTGATTGTGTGCCCCCTCAGGAGATTGATCGTGAAATTGTCGAAAATTCTGGTTTTGAACGATAATCTCATGATAATTTGATAAACTTATGGTTAATTAAATTCATTTGTTAAAAATAAAATAAAAAAAATTAAATTGCCCCATTGAAATTAATTACTCTTCAAATAGTAAATATAAAATTAACCAAGGCTAATTTTAATTTCATTGTTATCCTTGTCAGCTTGTGGAGAAAATATTCTTGCTGAGGTGGCAAAATGGTGATTCCCATGGAGAACCATTGTTTTGAGCGCATTCGGTGTTGTCAGCGACCTGTCGAGCATGGGTATCCAGCAGGTAACTTATCCCGAGCTTTGTTGTCAAATTTTTGTGCAAATTTTCATGTTTTTCGCGCGTTTTTGAATTTTCAAATTTTTTTGCAATTTTTTCGACGTTAGGTTAGCGCTTTTGCATTTTGTTTTAGCGCATATGCAAATAGCATTAGTGCATTTGCATGTTTTAGCGCAAATGTTCTTTTTGTAAGTGCATATGCATAGGATGTTAGCGCTTATGCATAGTTTTGCGCATATGTTTCGTTTGTTAGCACTTTTGCTCAATAAGGTAGCGCTTTTGCATGGGTTTGCGCAGATGCTTGTAGATTTAGCGCATTTGTTCAAAAGAATAGTGCATATGCTCTAGTTTAGCACAAATTCCTTTAGATTTAGCGCAAATGTTCAATAGGATAGCGCTTTTGCTCAAATTTGATGTTTTTGATAAGTGCAAAGGTTAAAAATCACTTTGATGATTAGATTTAATGTGTTTAATACGCATTGATGATGAAATAGGGACTTGATTGAGCAATTACATGATTGATAGATTGATTGATTGCTTGAGCTTGATTGCTTGATAGATTGCTTGATAGATTGATTGATTAACTTGATAGATTGATTGATTAGCTTTGATTGCTGGATTGATTAATAGGATTGTTGTGATTGTGTGATTGATTGATTGATTGATTGAGCTTGATTGCTTGATAGATTGATTGATTGAGTTTGATTTCTTGATAGATTGATTGATTGAGTAGCTCTAAGAAACTGATTTAGTTTCTGATGTAAGAGCTTAGAAGAGTTTTGAGTGAACTCAACGATTGATAGAAAACCATGATTGATAGGTTTTAAAATGATTTGATAGTGTAAGTTGCTTCAATTTGATTTGATAGATAGATAGCATAGATTGTTTCATTTTGATTTGATAGATAGATGATGATTTGATGATTGATTTATTTCTCTTGATAAATAGGAGAATCTTGATGTTCTCCAGTGTCGGGAGAAATTACCGGCAGTGTGTCATTTAGTGCCAGAGTTGACACGGGCTGAGATTAGACATATAGATGCATGTGGTTTACAACATTTGTTGTATATGCCTAAGATTACACATAATAGAGGATTGTTGACGACGTTAGCCGAGAGATGGCACAATGAGCATAACACTTTCCACTTGCCTACGGGTGAGATTAGTGTGACTCTTGAGGATGTCTATAGGATTCTGCACATCTCAATGACTGGCAAGCTAGTGCAGTATGATTTTTAGGATCGTGTTGGTACAGAGGCTTGTAGAGTCATGTTTGCTGGTGATAGCATTGGTAGAGGAGAGATCTGATGGGTTGATATGGTGATGTATTACGAGGCTCTTCCCGTTATTCTTGTTGGTCTGATTGGAGGATTTATATGTCCTGACAAGCGATCGCGATGTTTTTCGGTTGGATGGGGTGAGATTCTCTTGAGTATGATGTAGCATCGTACTCGATATGCTTGGGGTGTTTGCATGCTGGCACATTTATATCATGATCTTCATCAGGTAGTGTATGATGAGAGTGCGAGTTTGTCTACAAGATGCACTTTATTGCAGATCTAGTGTTGGGAGCACATTGCTATTACGTGGCCTATCCATCATTGAGTTCATGGAGAGAGGCAGCCATATGTATATTTTTATGCAGGTATCCTTACTCAGCATAAGCTAGGTAAGATGGAGTATTGGCATTGGGTGCTTGATTCATTGGATAGCATTACTTGGAGACCATATGTTGATTGTGAGCCATGGATGGATGATGCACATACATTACCATTTATTATGCAAAGTAGGTATCTCATTGGTCAGACACCTCACATTGTTGAGCAACAGTTGATTAGTCACATTCTAAGACAGTTTGGGATGATCCATCCTATGCCTACTAGTGTGACGATATATGCTCGGCGGTATAGAGATAGGCGAGATTGGGGACTTTCTTTATCATTTGAGATTGCTCGTGTAGAGTTTGTTGCTACTCCGAGAGTGGCTTATGATATGAGATTGCACATTCTTGATCCTGGGGTTACTGCAGATTATGCTCAGTACATATTAGCTCTTCCATTTCCTCGCACTACTGATCCAACAGATTCTCCTCCCAGCTCAGGAGATGAGGATGATGATTCAGATGATCTAGTTTTTAGGAGACGGAGATGAAGATTAGAGCTCAGAGCTGCTCGGCAGGCTGGGGGAGGTGGTGATGAGGGTGGGGATGGAGGTGGTGGTGGTAGGAGACCTGAACAGAGGAGAGGTCACTTGAGAGTCCGTGGAGGACCATTTGGACCGATTGGTAGGATTGGGAGACCACATCCTATGGGTGGGAAAGATGTTGGACGGATTGGGAGGGAGCATGGTAGGGCAGGCATGAGATCACCGAGAGGGTTGCCATTGACAGGAGGCAGGGTGATTGGACTGGATGGGGGTTACGGGAGAGGCATTGATTTTGGATAGATTTAGCCAGACCCTAGGGTTATTGCAGCGCATGGTGGAGATGATGAGGATCCTGAGGATCATGTTCCCCTGATTAGATGATGGGTTTGGAGAGTTACTCGGACCGAGATTCCAGCAGTTGGACAGGGTGTTGGTGAGGAGAGGATTGGGGTTCATGCACCATAATAGGATTTACCAGAGTAGGATGCACCAATGCATGATATGCCAAAGTAGGATGCACCAGAGCATGATGTGCCAGAGTAGGAGACCATTGACAGTCTTAGAGTACAAATTGATCAGCTTCGAGCACAGGTGCAGACTCTTATGACTGAGAGGGATAGAGCTATTAGGAGACAACATGATACTCAGGGCCTTCTTGATCACATTCAACAGGTTGGATCAGGTACTCTCTCGACTGACACTGTTAGAGCATTAGTTCGGGCTAGGAAGGAGACTTCCCACTAGCAACAACGATATGAGGAGGTAGTTGCAGAGAGCCAAAGAGCAGGTAGTTATCATACCACTATGTTGATGGACACTAGCAGTGGTGAGGTCATGGGACCTCCTCAGAGGAGTGGTGATCATGGGAGATAGGCATCTAGAGGATCTTCTCACCCACAGCCACAGAGACGGACAGAGTCGGCTGGTAGTAGTACAAGATAACCGTGACTTGATTTGGAGCATTTGTATTATTTATTTGATATCATTGTATACTTGGAATTTTATTGTTTTATGATGATCTATATGCAGACATGGATTCTATATGACGATGATGATTTATATGCATGTTACTCTTAGTTGATGATGATTCTTTTATGTGCTTTGATGATGCTTTATATGATTATATGTTTTTTGTTTTGATTTTCGATTTTGATGATTTTGGATGCAAATGAAAATGATTTCTATCTTAAAGGATGCAAATGTAATGATCTATATGGAATGCAAGTGAATGATTGATGTAGTTTATTTTATGATGATGCAAATGATCTACATGAAATGTTTTTGTATTTTTTATATGTAATGTTTATAATGATTATGAATCTAAGTGCAAAGATGCAACTAAATGATCGTTAATGGAATGATAATACAAACTATAATGATGATACACTATATGATGAAATGCACTTAATTGAATGCAAACTAATGCAATTTTTGAAATGAAACTAAATGAAATGGATAATGATTAAAAATGATTCTAAAATGAATGCACCTACAATGATTAAATGCAAATTATTTTTGTTTGTCCAAGTATACTCAATCTTTATTTATGACCATTGATCTGTTAATGAAATGATATGCTTATAATGCAACTGACAAATGAATTCTTATAATGTAGATGAATAATGAGTTAATCTAAAATGATCTAACTAAAATTTGTACTGCCATTCTTCATATGTTATCTTGTAACAGTGCTTTGATTTCATCACTGAGCTTTAAAATGTTGTAAGAAAATACAAGCAACTTGACATAATGATTCAAGATGACCTGAGTATTCCTTACATGGATTTTTATATAGCAAGTTAATACAAGCAACTTGATATAATGGATCAAGTTAACCTGAGTATTGCTTGCAGAACAGACAAGGAGTATCTCCTTTCATGCATGACTTGGAATGTCCTTGATCTTTTGTCGATCATATCCTGAGACAAGTTCATACCGTAGTAAGAGATAAACCACAGACAACAATCAAAGAAAATAATCATGCCCCATCATAGCTTCTCTAGTCATGGACATCCTTGAGTTGCATAGAGTACATGATTAGCAATAAACACTTAATCTTGTATGTCATTCACATGTTCTTATGGTCATTAACTGATATAATCATCTTGACGAATGATCTTTGATAATCCTTTATTACTTGTTGATTGATTCTTCAGTTTTTTTTTTAAGTTTCATGATTCAGTTTGTTGATGAAATGCCTTGACTTTTGTTGCTTTGTTTGCTTGTTATCTGTTTCAAAATCCTAGGTGTTTTTGGTTTTTCTAAGTTTTTTTGAATGTTTTGGATTTTTTCAAAGATTCAAAAGATCACCTTAGCAAAAGGAATTAGGATTTTGCCCCCAGCGGAAACATAAATTTATTATGGATGTATGAATTGATCAAGATCCAAACCATGGAGGGATACAAATGTAGATTGATTGATTCTGATAAGGTCCAAGACAGTGACTACGACAAGTACGTCAAAGATTGATAATTGTTGGTAAGCTACATATTTCTTGCTAAATGGTTCAGAGCAAATGGATGCTAAATATGGAATAGATAAACTGCGATAGATGGAAGCGATAAATGCAATAGGATGGAGTGGATAGGCGCGCAAAGCGATCTCATAGATGGAGGAACCTACTTCTTAGATAGCCCCTGTTTTACCAGGTTTTCACCATCTAAATGTATTGCATTTTTTTGGATTTTATATGCTTTTTGCTGATTTTTTTTTATTTTTTTTTAGGACTTTATATGCTTTTTATTGATTTTTTTTTGATTTTTTTTTATTTTTTTCAGGACTTTATATCTCAATCATAGAATTTCTTGACATGGATAGAATTGATAGGTTCATCAAACCAATCACCTTTAGGGGTAGATAACTTGTATGCTCCTGATACATATGTTGCTACTATGACAAAAGGTCCTAGCCAATTCGGTTCAAATTTTCCCTTCTTTTCCCGGTCTTGCTGATTTCTTGGATTCTCCCTTAGAACTATATCTCCAATCTGGAAAATACGTGGCTTGATTCTGTGGTTATAACTTCTTGCCATTCTTTGTTGGTATACTTTCAAATGTTCTGTTGCATTTTGGCGACGTTCCTGAATCAGTTCTAGTTCTTCGAGTCGAAAGACTCGTTGTTCTTCTTCTGGTATAAGATCGTGCAAGGATACTCATAGAGAAGGTATCTCTACTTCTATAGGTAATATAGATTCTGATCCATAGACCAAACAATATGGAGTTGCCCCTGTTGAAGTGCAGACGCTAATTTGATATGCCCAAAGAGCAAGATTTAGCTGAATGTGCCAATCTTTTCTAGCTTCATTGACTGTTTTCTTCAAGATTTTCAAGATAGTTTTGTTTGATGCCTCAACTTGACCATTACCTTGTGGATATTATGGAGTAGAGAACCTATGTTTGATATGAAACTGTTCACATAGCTCTTTCACATCTTGATTTTTGAATGGTCTTCCATTATCAGTGATAATGATCATAGGAACTCCATAGCGACAGATTATGTAATTCAAAATGAATGATGATATTTGTTTTCCTGTCACTGTTGTTAAAGGCACTGCTTCAATCCATTTAGTAAAATATTCAGTAGCAATCAGAATAAACTTATGTCCACTAGAAGATGAGGGATTGATCTTTCCTACCAAATCAAGGCCCCATTATGAAAATGGCCATGATCCTATCATAGGATATAACTCTTGTGTTGGCGCATGAATGAGATTTCCATGGATTTGACATTGTTTGCATTTTCTAGCATATGTGAATGAATCTCTTTCCATAGTAGGCCAAAAGTAACCCATATGAATAAGTTTCTTAACCAATGTTAAACCACTTGAGTGTGTACCACAAATACCCACATGAATGTCATTAAGAACTCTCTCAGATTCATCTTTTTCAAGACATCTCAACAACGTACCATCTAGACCATGCCTATATAGGATATCAGCAATAATAGTATAGCGAGAGGACTGACGGATAAATTTTCTTCTCTGATTATGAGATAATTCAAGAGGAAGGATATGATCTTTCAAATATTGGTAGGTTTGACCGTATAAGGATTAACTGGTTCTTGATATATGGCAAATTCGATAGGTATACTGGGATTGGATGGTAGGGGTTAAGATATCTTCCATGAGAAATTTGTAACATTGTTGATTCTCCTTATTTTGCAAGAGAGATGCTATTGTAGCCATTGCATCTGCTACTTTATTTTCGTTTCTTGGAATCTGGGTGAATGTGATTTCTTTAAAGTGTTCTTTAAATTCCTCCACCACTTGTTTGTATGGCATAAGCTTATCATCATTTGTTTGATATTCATCATTTACTTGATTAATGATAAGTTGTGAATCACCATAGACATGGAGTTCTTTGACATTCCACTCAATGGCCATTTTAAGTCCTATAGCTAATGCTTCATACTCTACAATGTTATTGGTGCATGGAAATCGCAGTCTATACGATCTCGGAATTGTGTGTCCTTGAGGTGTGATGAAAAATATTCCTCCGCCTGATCCATATTGGTTCTAAGAACCATCAAAGTACAATTCCCAAAATTTTGTACTTACTGTTAAGATATCTGCATTAGGGAATTCGACGTGCAAAGGCATGTCATTTTGTAAAGGTGCATCAACCAATTGATCAGCAATGACTTGTCCCTTGATAGCTTTCTAGTCAACATATTCTATGTCAAATTTACTCAGTATCATAACCCATTTGGCTAGTCTCCCTGTCAATGTTGACTTGCTCAACAGATATTTGAGAGGATCTATCTTTGTTATTAGTTTGACAGAATGAATCAACATATAATGTCGCAGCTTCTGAGTTGCAAAAACAAGTGCTAGACATATCTTTTCAATTGAGGAATAATTTAATTCATAGCCAACAAGTGTTCTGCTGATATAATAAACTACTCTTTCTTTTCCTTCATCATCATGTTGAGCTAGGAGAGCGCCTAATGATACACTTGTTGCTGAGACATAGAGTAACAATGGTTTCCCTTTGGCTGGTGATATCAGTAGTAGAAGACTCATAAGATATTCTTTTATTTACAAGAAAGCTTCTTCACATTTTAGATCCCATTTGAATGGAACATTTTTAAGTAGAAGATGGGTAAATGGCAGGCATCTATCAGCCAACTGAGAAACAAATCTCCTAATTGATTGTAATCTTCCTTGTAAAGATCGCAATTGGCTTATGTTCTTAGGTGACTCCATCTCCATGATAGATTTGACTTTTTTAGGATCTACTTCAATGCCACGAGCTGATATAATGTACCCAAGGAGCTTTCCAGAGGTTACCCCAAATGCACATTTCTTTGGATTTAATCTCAATTGATATCTTTCCAGCCTATCAAAAATCTTGCTTTAAATGTTCAAATGTTCTTTTCTTGTGTGAGATTTTGCAATTTCTGTCATTGACATAATCTTCCATAAATGTATGCATCATATCATGGAAAATTATCGTCATAGCCCTTTGATAAGTCGCTCCTGCATTCTTAAGCCCAAATGCCATGACATTCCAACAATATGTTCCCCATGCACAGGTGAAAGTTGTCTTCTCTTGATCTTTAGGTGCGATTCTTATTTGATTATATCCTAAGAAGCCATCCATTAATGAAAACATCTCATGTCCTGTCGATAAGTCCACTATGATATCAATGTTTGGTAGTGGGAAATCATCTTTTGGACATGCTTTATTTAGATCTCTGAAATCTGTACAGACCCTTATGCTCTTATCTGGCTTTGATACTGGTACAATACTTGAAACCCATTCTAGATAAGCAAATGGTCTTATGAAACCCACTTCTAATAGTTTCTTTAGCTCAGTTTTTACAAGAAGAGAAATGTGTGGATGCATCTTTCTTAGCTTCTGCTTAACAAGTTTTTCTTTTAAATCCACATTAAGATGATGCATGATAAGATTAGGATTAAGTCCTGGCATATCTGCATAAGACCAAGCAAAATTTATTTGTCTTTGCGTAAAGAACTCCATGTATTCTTTCCTCTCTTTTTCTGACAATGAGGCAGCAAAAGAAGTATTTTAGGATCCTTTGATGTACCAATGTTTACTACTTCTGTTGGTTCTACAGGATAGCAGATCTCTCTTGAAAATATGCAGGAAAAAAGTCAAACTTTCCATCTTCTGGCGCCTCAAGGAGGTTTTCACCATCAGATATGTCCTTTGTTTTCTCTTTTGATTGATCTAGTGTTGCCATGAAATGGTTTTCAACAATAGGTCTCTTTCCTTGTTTTATTTCATTTTTGTGACTAGAAAGTTTGGCATTTTCCTGACTACGAGAAACATCACTTGATTCTGCAATGGAAGATATCTTAGGATGGATGGGTTCAACAACATTAAGGTACACGGCTAAGTCATGATCATTGGAAAAGACATTCAGTTCGGGGTTATCTAAATTATCCCAATCAATTAATTCAAGATGAAGAAGGGGTAAATTGTAATCACTATCATCATTAGGTGTTTCAACATTCATGACATAATGATCATAGCTTGGCATAGAATTTGTACTGTCATAGATTAAATGTTTTTGAGAATTATCTTTCCCAAGCGTCTCTGAATTAGTCTTAACAAAATTAATATTAGCATTGTGTAGTTCACACTCAAGTGGTTCTTCAACTAACGTTTGTCCCTTAAATGAATGGATTATATCCACACGCACATCTTTAATATTGCAAATTCCTTCTTGATTGACCTCATTTGCATTTAGAAGTTGACATATTTGTGCACATGATAAAGAGGATTCTTTTAATAGATTTTGTCTCCTTTCAAACTCAACTTCTTCTAGACTAATAGTCAATCCAACTTGACTATTTCTTAGTTCTTCTAGGGTTCTACCACATCTGGATACATCTTGTTCCTCTTTTGATGAAAATCTTGTATTTTTCAAATGCTTGATCTATCCTTGTTTGTACTTCTTGTGGCATTACTTCTTTGTCTTTGTCATTTCCTTTCCTTTTTGCATACGCCTCTTTTCTCGGAATTCTAAGTTTTTCTTGCCTTCTTTCTAACTTCATCTTTTGTTTTGCAATAGACAAGTCTTGTTTCGTGATAGCTGCTTGGTATTCATTGTGTTCTTTACTTGATGTAGTAGATAAGACATCTGGACCCCATTCATACTCATTGGAATTTGTCTCTAAATCCTGATCTAAGATTACTCCACTATACCATACTGGAATGTCGTATGGTACGAAAAGTTCTTTGATTTCTGCCATCTCTATTTTTACTGTTTCTGGAATATCTTGTTCAGACTTTGCATTTGTTTGTATTTTCAGAACTTGTTGACAAGATTTTTTGTCACCTTGGATGGCAATCTCCTCCTATTTCTTTTCATGTTTTTCTTGCTTCTTTTGTTTATTGGTTACTGTTTCGGCCGCTTGATGTAGCTTCTCTTGCCAATTTTCTTCTTTAGAAACTGATTTATTTTTCCACTTTTGTTATGGATGATTATGTTGCTTTTGATTTAATTTTAGATATCCCATCCCGGATTTGTCTTCTGTGGATTGTGAGTGCAGACAAATAGGTTTTGAAATACCTTGATGTTGCTTAGCAATTGATCCTTTCCCTCCATATCCCATCTTTTGCAAAATTTCATATCTTTTGCGATATTTTTTTATGGGAATATTGACTTTTGTTGCTGTTGCTATAGTTTTTTTTTCATCCTTGTACAACCAACCAAGAATGTCTTTGTCTTCATTTTCTTCTTCAAGAGTTCCAGCACTAACAAATGTTCCTTTAAACATATGTTTTGATCTTTTTGATGGTTTTGATTGAATATTTGTAGTCTTACCATATGACTTAGGGGAAAGTGGAAAATTATGCAAAGAATATTTCCCCATTCCTTCATCATTTAACTTGAGCTTTTCTTCAAAAGTTTCTCATAACTTTTCTTGAATTTCTTTGGTAGGATATACTGATTCTCTGTTATGTGGAACTCTTGTATCTTGTGTGGACTTCAAATTATTGCAATATTCACTGAAATCTAGAATTATAGTGATCTATTTTCCTTCATGAGAAAATTTCACACATTGACGATACGTAGAAGGAATTGCTTGCATCTTGTGAATCCATGGTCTTCCTAGAAGAATGTTGTAAGAGAGGTTCAAATCTAAAACTTGACACAATGTATCCCTTTCCACAGGTCATATCCTTATTGGTAGCACAACAGTTCCTTTAGAAGAACGCTCTGCTTCATCATAAGCCTTGATGGTTATTTTCTTTTTCAGGTCTACTGCATTCTTTGAATATCCCAAAGCTTTTATCAAACTTAATGCACAAATGTTTAAGCCAGCTCCTCCATCTATGAGTACACATTTAACACAAGTTTTATTAATGGAGACATCAACATGTAAGGGAGCATTGTGAGGATGTTGTAAGAATGCATCATCATTTTCAGAAAATGATAAGCAATGAGGAGCTATAAGGTGTCCTACCATGTTTTGGAATTGATCTACATCCAAATCTTTTGAAACTGTTGTTTCCACTAAAGCTTTCTCCAAAATTTCCTTATGCATAGGTGAAACCTTGAGAAGTTCCAGAATTGATATTTGAGCAGGTATTCTTTGTAATTGCTCTACTAAATTGTATTGTTGTGATGTGGATATTGAATCTTTTTCTATACCTAGGAAGGTAACCTTTGCTTTGCTTCTCGTGATAACATTGATTAGTTCTGAAGATGGATTTTTGTTAACAATGATCACATTTACTACATCATCGTATGTATAAGTGTAATTCACTTTGGCTTTTCCTTTGTCATCTTTTGATTTTGATGATTCACCTTTATCATAATTCGGAAGTGGAGTTTTGAAAGCCAAGTGTGATTCATTTGTCTTATGGCTATCCACTGTGATGGTTCCATTATCGATTAGATCTTGGATAAGGTGTTTCAATCTCTAACAATCATTTGTTCTGATTGATTGAAAAATAGGTTTTAAGGACCCGAAACCATTACATCATAGAAAGAAAGAAAGCAGTGAAAGGAATAAAAGTCCACATACAGAGCGACTGGCCAAAAGACCAGCGAACAGAAAGAACAGCTAAACAACAAAAAATAGCTAAGAGACCAAGGAGACACTACATAGCAATTTTCTTTAGCAGATCCTCTACCTTTATCACCAGCTCATCATAGGTCACCCTGACTGCTTTCAGCTCCTCCAGGTCCTTATTCACTTTCTTTTCCTTCCTCTTGCCTCTGGTGCGGGTTCTGGGACCTTGGGCTTCCCCTGTTCCTTTAGCGTCCAGGTCAATTTCCTGGATTTCCTTGTCGTCATCAAGCTTGCTGATGAGGGTATGGGTGTTATTGGCTGAGATTTTCAGAATGCTAAGGCTCTGCTCCGCAATGTTCTTGAGGCACTCCTCAATCTTTTCCACTTTGATGACTGTGTTCGAGAGCATTTTTTCACTAGTTTCCGCCAGAGTTTTTCTATCCTGTATCTCCTTTTCAATCTTCTCAAACCTAGGATTAAAGGCATCTCTAATGTCTTCCACTTTAGCAATAGTGTTCTTCAAATCCTTGATATAATCGGCCATAGTATTCCCCTTTCCAATGTTAATGGTCTCCAGGATCAGGACTGTATTGCAAAGTTTTTTGTACTCATCCGCAGCTTTCTTATACCCATCAATAAGCCATTCAATAGTTTTCATAAAACCATTCAAGGCCTCGGGAGGAGGGCCAGAAGAGGGAGTCACTTTTCCAGGGGTTACCTATTCATTTTTAGGGATATGGAGGGCGAAAATAGTGTCGGCAGCCCTAAGAGTCTCCTCCATTGTCTCCATATCCAAGCTGTGCTCAGCTTCCAGGGTCCTCGTTTGCTTGTCATCTTCCGGTTCCTTTCCAGTCTCCTCCGGTTCCTTGCCAATCTCCTCTGTTTTCTTATGCTTCTTCCGAGTCTGGGCTTGGTTTTTACTTTTCTTTTTCAGCAACCCCTTAGGGTTCTTCTTCTCTTCAGGAAAATCAGAGTACTCTTCTTTCGAAGAGATACTAATCAAGGGTTTGCTTTGAGGTTTTTTGCTCTTAGAAGAAGAGGGTCTTGATTTCCTCTTCTTACTACTCTCATACTATGAGTCATCAGAGCTATCCTCATCATCAGTCGAGGAGTCATTGTCTGATTCCTCCTCCTCCGAAAAATTAGAATCGGACATATCTTCCTCAAAGTCCACAAAGAACTGCATCCGGTTGATTTCACTGGCCTTTAAATGGTCATAAATGAGGACCATAAGACCCTGGTGCATTGCGGTATCGCCCCGAGGATTTTCTTTGTAGGCTTTTAGGGAGGCATTCATAGAGCAGAGCAAGAAGTAAGGGAAATTCACCTCATCATTATGCCTGAAATGGTTTAACAGAACAAAATGATACCCATAGACTTTCATAAACCTACCATCTAGAGTTATATACCGCATTAAAACAAAGAGAATTTCCCGCCAGGGTTTTGCAAAAGCCCTAGGCGGGTAATAGGTTTTACTCAACTTTACCGGTCTTTTCTTCTCTTTTTCTATAACCGGGTACCTTTCAATGGCTTCCCTACTGACCTTCTTGTCTTTGTAGAAGTACCAGCCCTCCCTGTTGAGACCCGTAGCTTTAGCTATTAAATCTTCGTCAATTTCCACCATTTGGTCACCCATTTTAAGCATGCCCTTCTTCCAATTTTTGCAGAAGAAGCTAGTAACCATTCCATCATGATCATGGAGTCTCTCTATGAAGCTTGAAAGACCACCCTTCTGCAAAATTTCCCACACCTCTTCTTTCTATTTCCACTCCTTGCAACTACTTGGCTCATATCATCTCCGATTTCCGCCCATGGTGTAGTTTCTCACAACCAAATTTTGAAATTTACAGAACTGGTAAAACAGAGAGCTTTTCGGAGCTAAAACAAATACCCAGGAAGCGTGTGTGGCCTTAATGATCTGATAGATTATAAAACACGTTTTGCTGGCTTTGATGTTATAATGAGTGATTATCTCATTATAGAAGTAACTCGAAGTGCTTACTTTAGTACTTATCATAATTGCCCTGTCAATCAAGAGTCTTTGGGGTACTTCGATATCTTTCATCAATAATGATTTGTCTGACATCTTCAAGGAGACCGCTCTCACCTATCCACGTGGTAATAGACTCATTCTTAACCGCCACATTTGCAGCCCAATCAACCTAACAGTTGGCCTCCCGATAGATATGGGATATATGGCATTTTTTAAAGGTTCTAATGATGTCAATAGCAGCAAAAATTATATTGTGAATCGACCATGAGGGCTTTGAAGTCCCATTGAGGCATTTTATTATATTATTAGAGTCCCCTTCTATCACAAGATAGGGACAGTTCCATTTTTTGGCTAGGATAATGCCTTGAAGGGCTGCCATTGCTTCCGCTTTATGATTGGTTTGAGTACCAATAGGGACATCAATCATATCTTTGCAAATGCCTCTGTAATCTCTAAGAATAGCTCCACAACCTGAAGGACCTGGGTTTCCTTTGGTTGCACCATCGAAATTGATTTTGAGCCAGCCTTGGGGAGGGGTTTGCCATTTAGCTTCAAGCCTTTTATTGTAGCTGAGATTAGGACCATCAGTGATCTTCATATTCCAAGATCTTAAGATATTTGACTCCAGGGAGTTATTTGAGTAACAAGAAACCTCCATGGTTCCCATATTTTCTTGGATAGCCCCTTGAATTTTCTAAAAAACAATATCTTGTTTTAGGGACACATCCTTGAATATTCAGTTGTTTCTTTCCTTCCAAAGACCCCACAAAATGTGAGGAAGAGAGAGCTGCCACATACATCTCAGAAAAGAGTTAGTAGATTGAATTTGCCAGGAGGAGAACAAATCTCTGATGTTACTAGGAAACACCCAAGCTAGACTAAAGTTCTTGAGGAAGCTTTCCCAAACAGAGGTTGAGAAGGAACAGTGGAGGGCAAGATGGTCCACTGACTCTTCCTCTTGAAAGCACAACACACACCTATTTGGAAAGGCAAAACCTCTGCATTTTAGGTTGTCAACAATAAGGATCTTATTTTGGAGAATAGTCCAGAAGAACAAATTGATTTTGGGAGTGAGACCTTTTAACCAAGCTTTAGACCAGAAGGGATTTATAGGAGGGGGGTGGAAAGGATACAATACATCGAAGACACAGTAAAAATGCCTTTGGGGTCATGTTTCCAAATCAAGGAAACCTCTTCCTTATTCAGCCAAATAGCAGACAATTGGGTTTTGAGCTTAGAGAGGCTAGGATGAATACTATCAATGTTCTACCAATTGTTCCCATTCTAGTAATCTGCCACTAAGGTACCAAAAGAGCCAATACAGGAAGGGGCATGGGAAGCCCACTCATGGGAATCCAAAAGGGGTTTGTCAAAAATCCAGGGATCCTCCCAGAATCTAACTTTTCTGCCATTTCCAAGTTTCCATGTCACTCCTTTAGCAATCACATCTTTACATTTAGAAACATGGTTCCAGATATGGGATCCATTTATGCTGACATCTGAATTAAGAAAAGAAGAAAGAGAAGAAGACAGAAGAGAATACTTACTTCAAATTTTGCACCATTCAGAATCAGAATGAAACCATCTCCAAGCTTGTTTGGACAAGAGAGCTTCATTTAAAGTGTGAATCCTCCTGAGCCCCAGACCACCTTTGCTTTTCAACTTACAGACCTGAACCCATGCCACCAAGGACATTTTTTGCTTTTCCTCAACCCCAGACCATAGGAATCTTCTTTGAATTTTCTCAATAGCTTCAGCATACTTGACTGGAATTCTGAATAGGCTAAGAGCATAAATAGGGATACTTTGAAGAGTAGCCTTAAGGAGAAGGAGCTTACCAGCTTGACTTAAGAGAGCCCCTTTCCAACCTGCAAGTTTTTTGTGAAATTTATCAACTAGAGAACTCCAAAAGGAGTCAGGAGGGGCAATCCCCATGGGGAGTCCAAGGTAGGTAGCAGGAAGGTCAGCAATCTTACACTCCAGAATTCTATTGATCCTCTGTTGTCTTCTCTCAGGGGTGTTAATGAAAAAGACATCACTTTTGGCCCAGTTAATAAGCTACCCCGTTGTAGTTGCAAATTTGCACAAGGTACTCTTCAGTACTTTAGCTTTTGAGATGCTTGATTCCCCCATAATTATTGTATCATCAACAAACTGCTGGTGTGAACAAATAAGGTCAGCAAAAGAGGGTTGGAGGCCCTTAAAGGATCCTTGTTGCACCAAATTTTCCATGGTCCGACCAAAGCATTCTGCCATAATAATGAAAAGGATGGGGGAGATAGGATCTCCTTGCCTAAGACCCCTCGAAGCTTGGAAAAAAGTTGAAGGAGAACCATTGACAAGAACAACAAAGGACACAAAAGTGGTAAGTTGGGAGAAAAGATCCACAACTCTTGGGGCAAACCCAAAGGAAGTGAGAACTTTCTGAAGAAGAGACCAGTCAACCCTATCATAGGCTTTGGAGAGGTCGAGCTTAAGGATGAGACCCTGCTTCTTCACTTTAACAAGAGAGTGAATATTCTCATGAACTATAATAATAGAATCAAGAATTTGTCTTCCAGGAACAAACCCATTCTGCTAGTATTTAATTAAGGCAGGGAGGATAGACAAGAGTCTAGAAGTCAGGACCTTAGATATAATCTTGTAAAAGGAGTTGCAGAGGCTAATAGGTCTGAACTTGTCCAAAGAGTCAGCACCTTGAATCTTGGGGATGAGAGCAATAAACGTACCATTGATTTCTTTCAAGAGTTTTCTTGCCCCAAAGAATTCCTTAACCCCATTAGCTACATCAGTCCCAATAATTTCCCAAAACTCTTGAAAAAAGAGCATTGGGAAACCATCGGGTCCAGGTGCTTTGTTTCCATCAAAGGAGAAAACAACATTTTTAATTTCTAAGATAGATGGAATGGAAGAGAGAAAGGCATTATTTTGGGCATCAATGAGACAAGGGATGTTCTGAAGAAAAGAGGACTGAGCTTCAACATCCAGACTTTGATCCCTCTTAAGGAGGTCTGAGAAATACCTCTTAGCTTCATTCCTTATTTCATCCTCCTTGAGCAACTCCCCACTGTCCACAACTAACTTGTTCATCCCGTTGGCTACTTTATGCTTGATGGTTGACATATGGAAGAATCTTGTATTCCTGTCCCCTTCCTTGAGCCAAATGCATCTCGATCTCTGCTTCCAGAACATTTCCTCTTTAGCAATAATGTTATGGTATTTCTTAAGGATCTTGTTTTCATCAACAATAGAAACAGTACTCAAACCATCCTTCTAGATCTGGTCCTGTATTTCTTTAAGGTTTTCCTGTATTTTACTCTTAGCCTCAAATATGTTCCCAAAGTTGTTCTTATTCCAGATTTGAATGTTGTCCTTCACACTTTTGAGCTTCTTAACAACTTTGAACATAGCCATTCCCTCAACTTGGATACTCCACCATTTTTGAATATATATTTTAATGTCAGGGTGAAGGGTCCACATTTTTTCAAATCTAAAGCGATAGTTTCTCCTTCTATTGATCAGATCAGCATTGAAGGTGATTGGAAAGTGATCAGAACCAACCCGAATATGTGCAAATAAAGAACAGAAGTACTGACTGTACCAGTCATCAGAAATGAGAGTTCAGTCAAGACACACTTGAATAAGGTCATTACCATTTCTCCTATTTGTCCAAGTGAAATTACAACCCTGTATCTCCAAGTCATTAAGAGCTTGGGAATTAATAAAATCCATGAGGGCCATCCTACTTTCTAGCTGAGGAGGACTGCCTCCAAATTTTTCCTCCTCTTTCAAAGGCGTATTGAAATCCCCCATAACCATCCAACTAAGATTTTTGAAGCTTTCCCTAGCCTGTCTAATCTTTTTCCAAAAAGAGTTTCTAGCCTTTAAGGTATTAGGAGCATAAATATTTGTGAGAACCCATGAAGAACCATCTTTAAGATGCTCAAATTTGATACAAGAAAAATTACTTTCTTGAATAATGACCTGGCCTTTAACAATGTTAAGATTCCAAATGGTTGCAATGCCTCCAGAAGCACCCTCAGAACTACCCCCACTAACATTACCCTTTTTGAAGAACTTCAAAGATTCAACTTTTTCTCTACTCATTTTGGTTTCTTGAATAATAAAAATGTTAGGATTGCTATCTTTTATCATATTCCTAATAATATCATGTTTATGGGGATTGTTTACTCCCCTTATGTTCCAAGAAATTATCTTCATAGCTACTTACCAATTCCCAGCTCCTTGAGAGTTTTTTGAGTTCCATCTGCTATGTTCTTGCTGGCCTCCATATCTCTAACTTTGTGGTTAGATGGTCGTCCTGGTGAAGAGGAGAAGTATCCCACATCAACTTGAGCTATTCTGTCAGATTTCCTTATCAAAGATGTCGAGGGAGTTGTTGCTTTCTTGTTCCTATGTTTAGGCTACTTCCATTCCATTTCTGACATAGGAGCCACTTCCAGATTGATGAGGATTTTGGAAATTTCTTCTTCATTACCCCATTTAGGAGCTCTGGAATCAGTTGAAATATTTTTTTCTATTCTTGAATTCTGATCCGAATCCGAAAGATTCATTCCCAAAATTGCACACTTTTGGGCTTCTTGAATTTCAAAACTAGGTATGGCTACAGAAGAGTCAGTCCTTTCAACTTGGGGATCTGGGATCTCTCCTTCCTCAGGTTGATAGTCTCTAGCTTCCACTACCTTATTTTCATATGTGTCATCAACCACTTCAGCTATCGCATTTGGAAGATCGTTCTGATCGTTCAAATCCTTTTTTTGAGTTGTTCTTATGGGACTGGCTTTGGTTGATTGATTTCTCTCTGCTTCCTGTATAGTGGGACTGAAGATAGAGTTTGAGGCTTCCTTCTGTTCCCCCAAAGGAGAAAAGCGATTGGAATATTCTTCCTTATTTTATGTGTTTTTAACTTGCCACACTCGTTTCTCTGGCATATTCTGACTTTCAATCTGAGGTTTGAACTGCTTAGGCTCTGCCTTTTGCTTTTTTGGGCAGGATTTTGCCCAATGACCTACTTTTTTACAGTGGAAGAATGCGAAAGCAATAGTTTCATATTCTATATGTTGCTTCCAGGTTCCCAGTTTTGAAACTAGGTCAATCTGTTCCGGCATATCTGCCTCAGGGGCTACTCCAACACAGAACCTTGCATGGGTTAATCTTCTTTTTGAAGTCGTAACTAGGTCTATAAAGAGAAGCTCACCAAAAGAACTTGCTATTCCAGAGAAGATACTTTCTACCCAATATTCAAGAGGCAATCCTGGAAGCTTTATCCAAACTGGAACTTGGGCCAGAAGAGAATCATTCATGTTTAGTTTTGGATGCCATTTTCTTAGAACCAGGGTTGTCTTTCCCACCATCCAGGGACTCCCGCATAAGAACTTAACCTTATCTTCTTCACATGAAAAGGAAAAAGATAGAAGAACTTTAGGTAATGCCGAGACCTCAACATTTCCTTTAAGGGCCCATTTTTGTTTGACAAAGGCCCTAACAACTTCAATGTTGGGGCACGAACCCATAAATTTCCCTACCAAGGAGTTTGACATACTATTGATATTATGGTCCAGAACCTGGTCAGGGATGGAGATAGCAAACTTACCACCAGAAGGGTCAGAAATGTTCTTAACAGGAGGAAGGGAGGATTTACCAGTTGGTCTAGTTCCAAAAAGGGAAGACCATTTTTTTCCCTCCCTCCCACTATCCATGGGGTCATCTAGTGGCATGGCCCCCCATTGGACCCTTCCCCCAGATGCCTAGAAGAATCTGTTGTCACGGCAAACAGAGTACCATCAGACTGTGAGTCAGCAGTAGCAACTGGGAAGTCTGGGGGCTTGTCCTTATCACCAATAGGACCAGCACCATTGATCTGGCCGCTCTCACCATTGGAACCAGGGTTCCCGCCTTGCTGAGAATTTGAAATTTAAGATCCCGCTCTCGCTCCCGCTCTCGCTCCTGCCATCAGGAACCTCTTACAACATTCCTCTGACAATCATTTGTTAGGTGTCATTCCACCAATTGGGCTTGACTGGTGGTTCATAACTTCTTGCTTCTGGTAAAATAATCAATTTGTTGGCAAGCAGAGTTTTTAGAGCTGATTCCAAAGATTCTCCAATGTTTGTAAATTTCCTTCGACGATTGAAGAAAAAGGATTTGGCTTTATGGTTTTCTGGATTGTTATTGCTTGGGTTTTGACTTGATAGATTAAAAATTGGTTGTTGTTGTTTTGTAGTACTATTATCGTCATTCCCTTCATTGCTGACATTCCTATTCTTTGACTAGAACTTGGGTTTGTCGTCGTCGTCGTCGTCGTCGTCGTTGTTGTTGTTGTTGTTGTTGTAAGAATTATTGTAAAGTTTTAGTTCTCCTTTCTTTACCATTGCGTTTTCTATTTTCAGACCATTCTCGATCATTTTGGCAAAAGAGGGAGGACATTGCATCCTTAGTCGATAACTCATTTCACTGATAAGATTATCAATGAATATGTCCATTTTTTCTTGATCAGGTACATCTCGAGGATACCTATTAAACATGCATTTCCATCATTGTAAGAAAATCATAAAGGATTCACAATTCTTTTGTTTAACATTGCAAAGATCCAGCATTGTTATTTCATTCCTTATATTGTAGGAGTATTGTGAAATAAACCTATTCACAAGTTCTTCAAAGGATTTGATTCCAAATGGTAATCTTGAAAACCACTCCATTGATTGTCCATTTAAAATCCTAGGAAAAAGACGCATAAGGTAAGTTTCATCATGAGCAAATTCCATACTCATAGTACAAAACTCCCTAATGTGATCTTGAGGATCAGATTTTCCATCGTATTTGTCATATTTAGGAATCTCGCAATGTTGTGGAAATGGTATCATATTCAGATTTTTATTGAATGGATATGGGCACATATCTTCTAGTGAATACTTCTTGGACCTTGTCCCATTTTGCATGTCTTGCATCTGTTGTTGTAGAGTTTGTATTTGTTGAGTAAGGTTTGACAATAGATTATCCACATAGTTTCTCCTTGTTTCTTCGTGAGTTCTCTTATCACTACGCTCTTTTCTTGTGTCATCCCTTTCTTTCCTTGTTTCTTCATGACTTTCTTTGTTCACGTCCTCATTATTTGGATCATCTGTGTTTTGGGTGTTACTTACCTCCACATCTTGTTTCAAGCTTTCTATGTTAAAGTTTTGTGGTAGTTTAGCTCCAGATTTTGCCAACATCAAGAGATATTTTTCTTTTTGTTTTGCCAACAATTTTTCCATTAGCCTATCAAATTTGAAATCTTGCTCAAGGTCTCTAATGGTGCTATTGACTGCTTCTTTGTCAACAGTGGTAAATCCAAAAGTGTGGAATACAAGAGTATCTTCTTCCTCCATTTGTTGTTGTTTTCTAAGTTGTTCATGTTGGGCTCTAGTCCAAACTGGCATGTGATTATTTCAAAGTTGTTGAAAGTTCCAAAGGATAAAGTCAATAGGTGATTATTGGTTTAGGAAGATATGCCTTGTTGATTTTACCGCTATTGTTTGTTCGTTGGGATAAAGCGTCTCTTTGTTGAAAAGCACGTCTTTGCAAAATTTTACCATCAAATTATGTACCACAGCCACGTAGGTAGTGACAAAAATGATGTAGGAATGTCCTATGTTTCAATAAGATCTTGCGATTGATATATAAGAATCTTATCCTTTTCTGAGTAGCTTTATAATTGGGTTTTCTTTTCTTAAGGTGATACTTAAAAGTCATATAAGCATCTGACAATTTACAAGTTTGTTTGATTCCAATGTTGGAGCGATTCTGATTTTGATATAACCTAGGTTCAAAATAGGAAAGATATATCCAAGATTATGAACCTAGTATAGATTGATCAAGCTTCGTGATAGAGGATTTGATTATCCTGATGAGAGACTTGACAATGATGTTGATGTTTTTGCACTTAAGATGTTTGAATCAATAGCTTGTTGAATGTTGATGTTTATAGAACCTTTTGGGCATAACCTGTTGGATTAGTGACATAGTTGTTTGAGCTAGTTTGAAAATACGTGATGGTTTAGAGACAAATCTACTTCAAGAATTATTTTGATACTGATGTTTTGACACTTTGATTTTGATATGGTCTTTCAAATGTTGGAATGCTTTTTGTATTACCCTTTTGATCACACTTTTTCAGTAATTTGTTGGATTTTTTCTCTCTTGTAGATGATAATTTTCTTCAATTTTTGACCATTTGGAACATGTTACAGATATAGAAGACACAATGTTTAATAAACAAAATGCACAAGCAAGTACAATCCCTATGGCAGGCTAAGACAATAGTTGTTGAATCTCATGTGGGGTTTCCCTCAAGGCTACGCTATTCAAAGCAGATATTTAGATGCTTGACCCCACTGGCTCCACCCTCAACACTCACTTCTTCAGGGTAGCCAAGCACCAGTTTCCATGAAAACTCCCCATGGCAAACTTTATATCTCTATTAGGAACCGTATGTATGTGAGCCGCTTCAGAGGTCTGACCTCCTACACTAACAACTAGAAGGATTTTGGCAACTAGTACAAGTGGTTTTTAGTAAAGGATTTCGGTCATGTGGCCATACATTCGACACTTTTAGCTCTATAAATATAGAAGGTTCCCAACCTATAGAGGTTACGCTCCATAGGGTTTATGGGGAAACATAGTGTCGGTATGAACTTATCAACACATGTTGTTTGGGACTTTCGTCACAAACACGATTTATTTATAGTGGATTGGAAGGACTCGGTATCGTTCCCCTCTCACTGGCCCCCTCAAGGCAACTCGGGAAGGCAGGCCCTCTAAAGGATTTAATTGCTTGAAAGTAAAGAAAGATTAAAAGAGTGGGTTTGGGTTTTTGGTCACCCAATTAAGGGGAGAGCATATACCTACCACTTTCGAGACATGGAATCTAAGTGTTCTTTTTAACCTTTTGAAAGTAATTGTTGGCTAAGTCCTATTTGGAGATGTTGCTCCAACGAGCATGGTGTTCATTTTAGCCCTTTTAAAAGTCTACGTGCAACTATTTTAGAGAAAATACTAAAAATGTGAGTTGCATGTTGTCAATTCATCCTCTTAGTTAAACTAGATGAACAAGATATGATATATTACTTTCCAAATGAAGACTTTTAATTAACTAGATGAAGAAATGCATAAAATTTGCCTTAAACACCATCCTGCACATGCATGTTAGTAGTTTGAAAAATCCGATTTCTTGGACATTTTGGACCTGCAAGAAATTTTTGTCAATTTGTAAACAGAAGCGCTAATTTAACACTTGCACTATCTTTTTGCTCAAAAGCGCTAACCTGCAGGTCAAAAGCGCTAACCTAGACTACAAAAGCGTTGCTCTGTGGATACAAAAGCGTGATTTCTTTGACAAATGTGCTAACCTAGGACACAAATGTGTGAACCTGTAATGCAAATGTGCAGACTTTAAGACAAAAGTACTAACTGAAAATGCTCATGCGCTAACCTATGGTGTAAATGCGCTAAACTAGAAGGTAAACGCGCTAACCTAGGATGCAAATGCGCTAGCTTGCGGAACAAAAGCACTGTTGGAATTCACACATGCGTTAATCTACATTACAAATATGTTAATTTTATTTTTTGCGAGATTTTTAAAGGTATATGCAAGATCTATGAGCCCCATGGTGGGCACCAAAATGTGTCGACTTGAATTTCATCCTCAAAATGTTACCTACAATAAGTTAGTTTCACAAAATACAAATTGAAATACTACAGGAAATCCAAACTCAACCAATGAAACTGCATGAAGTACATATAAAATAAAATACTAATATTACCTTCATGGCTTATGTCTCATTGTGTCCTAACTCCATTGTTCCTGGTTGCAGATGGTGTGCTCTCAGACAATGCACTGATGGCTTCCAAGATGGCATATGAAGAATGGACTGATAACTTGTAGTTAACTGATACTATGATATGCAATACTACATGATTATGCTAAATGATATTATATGATAATTTCTATTTGCTTCAAAACTAAAACTCACGGATGCATATGATTAGCTTGCAAAATGCACTTGAAGTCTCTTGAAGTCTAACTCTCTCTCAACTGAAGCTCTTGATTTTATAGACTTTGAGAGGATGAGATGATGTGGCTTAGATCAATGGTCAGGATCAGATCTGCATATTTGAATGGCTATGAGCAAAGGTGAAGGTTGAGAGAAAGGGGGAAGGAGAAGACAAGTGTCACTCATCTCACCTTGACTGGGTTGCTAACTGAGGGAATCTAGGGATGGTTGGAGGAAATTTAGGCATGATAGGACAAGTGGACTCAAGTCCTTCCTAAGATGTAGGGGGTGTTGGAGAAAATATAGGAAATGGTTATGAAATGTGTGTATGTACACAATTTTCATTAAGTTTTGGTAGTTGAAGATAAATGATGAATTAATATTTAAGAAATATTAATTTCCTTAGCCACATGTTTGATGAGTTGGCAAAGGGAAGATGAAGTGGAGATGGAGGGTGAGTTGGAAAAGGGATTAAATAATTTTGAGAATTATGTAATATTTGAGACTATAGGATAGGAGAATAACTATTAAATATTAGATATTTAATTAATTAGAGGAATAGGATAGATGAATTAATTAATAGAAAGACATGAAAATGAATTAAATAAATTAATCTTTTCAAATTAACTATTTAATAGATGAATAATTATTAAATAAATATAAAATATTTATTTAATTGCTCATAGCCAATTTTTATGTGTATACAGTATATTAGGGAGTTTAGTAGATGAAAACACTAAGTAAGATAATTGTGCCTCACGCATGGGATGAGTGCTAGTACAGACTCGGATTGTAGTGAGAAGGCCTGAAATGGCAAACCAACAACCTTGTCTTCACGAAAGGATGTGTTGGGTCCACATGAGACTTGGATGGGCCGGAGGTTTGGGAAAGGTTGCCAGGGTAACCCAGTAGATGGGGTCAGGACCTATACCAAGTTATGTGATGACACTCATCCCTTATGTTCACTAGTGTGCAGTTTGTGTTGTCTTTGCTAGGAGTACTATTGTGGAGTTGTATCTGGTCATTTATGCCCTTGTGAGTACCTGATATTCATGTTAGACCATGGGTTGCTTATGATGGGTTGCGAGGACTTAGTTTTGCGGGTGCTTCAGTGGTTCTTTTGTATTTGCTCCTTATCATGTTTCATATGGATCCTTTTTCTTCTTCTTGGATTATTCATGTATCTTTTGGACTGATGTGGTCATATGTATTATTTGTTTATGTACGCCTTATTGACCGGATGTAATTTATGTGAACCTTATGTACTCTTCACCCTATTATTTATTAGAGGGGTCTTGCAGTTGAGTGGACCCGGAGATATAACCCATTAGGGGTGAACTCCGATATCAATTTGTTGTTATGTGGTGTTTGTGTTTATCTGGTTCCTTTTTATTTTGCATGTATGGATGGAATTATGGTTAAAATGGATAATGTGGATTAGATGATATTAATCTTAAATGCATGTATGTAGTTATCTTATTAAATGCAGTAATATGGATCATGAAGAATGTAGGTTAGTATAATGGAAAGTATTCATTAGCTTTTAATGCAATTAAAGTATGTATGGAAATTAAATGTATGGCATATGTTTTAATTTAAGATTGGATATAATGTATGGTTAAATTGCAATGGATGAACTTAATCATGTTATCTATATTTTTAACCTATCGAATAAATTTATCCTTTGTTTAAGTATTATCATGTCATTAAGTTAATCAACTTAATTGGATTAATTAGCGTGAGTTGAGTTAAGTGTTGAATCAAGTAATCACGTTGGGAAACCCTTTAGGTGTTAGTTAAGTCTTCCGTTGTGTAACCTGAACTTAATGATAGCTCAATGTATCATTATTCTGTTTTAACTTTTTTTTAAAAATATTTGCACTCTATTCTTGTGTTTTAGTTTTATCCCTTCAGGGTTTCTTAGCGGGGCATTACATCTTGCAGAGGCCAACATGAGTGTCTTGCTAACATGTTGGGCTTAACCGACACACTATTTTATATATAGTAGCATGAGATATGATATGGTATGGTATGAAGGTGTGTGTGAGAAAGAGATTAAGGAAATTCATGAGATATGCAAAAGAGAGTTGGAAGTGAAGGTAGCAATGTGTGAAGTGTGAGTTGTGGACAACAAAGACAGACAATGTTGTATAGTGCAGTAGTTCTTCATCGGATCTGCTGCAGGACAGTTGTACAGAGATCTCTAACCGGATCTATTATAAGAGTTTGTAAATTGTAATCTGAGCTTAATCTTAGAACCGATCATATGCATTTGGAGATGCAATCCTTTTCAGTTCAACCTTTTCTGTTGCAGTGAGTATTCCAATAGTAATTCATTCCTTTGTATCTTTGCAGTGAGTAGTCTGACGGTGAGTTGCTTTTGTAATCTGGCAATGAGCCACCCGGCAGCGAGCCACCCCTTTTCCAAACACCATATAACTAGTTATATTCTCCCGAGATTTAACACTCTTTGTGGTTTTTCCCATTTGGCTTTTCCACGTATAAAATATGATGTTTGTCTTATGGTTATGTTCTTTATGTTTATTCTTCATTTGTTGTTTTATATTTGATGAGTTTGTTTGATGAAGATTGATATCTCTGTGGAAGATTAAATTTTGAGAAAAAAATTTATATATGTGAGAATACTGATTTACCCCCTTCCCCCTCTCAATATTTCAGTCTTTTCAACCTAATCAACAACCTAAACTCATTTTTGCAATAATCTCCCCCTTTGTCATTGATGACAAAACTTATGCCAATTCAAATAAAACTTACCATCTCATCTCTCTAAAACTTCTCTCCCTCTAACATCAAGTATAAAGGGTGCCTATATAATACAAAATGATTATTCTACACAGCTACCTCTATCTATAGCATCTCCTCAAAACTTGGAACCAAAATTAACTGAACTATATATGCATGGTCAAAATTACCTTATCAAAATTTGTCTAAGCACCTTGCTAGGTAGGAAACATTATATTCTTATGAATTGCTTTTAATTAAGCCCAAGCAATACCCCAACTAACTCCTGTAGAGATCAAAATGTTCAACTGGATCTCCATCATCAGAATGAGATATCTTGCCACTTCACAACTGACCGAAATTGATATTGATTTGCATAATGTTTGATGAGAGTTTTTTAGTATCTTCACCATGTTGGTGAGGTTTAGGTCGATAATATCTCTCAGTCTACAAAATATTTCTTTATTTTCTCCTGCTAATTTACTAGCTGATTCAATTTTGTGTACTCCTCTATATTCATTCTTTTGTTTCCATCTTCATCTTCTTTTAGATCCATAACTTCATTCATCTATAAATTTCCTCAAAAATTTCCATTTGTTTATGTATTTCTATTGTTAGTTGTTCCAAAACTTTGAACATGTTGTTTAATTTGTACTACAATTGGTATATACTCATCCCAAACTACATTATTGGCCCTTGGAAGATCATTTAGAAGCATAAATGTCAAACAAATTATCAAGGATCCAAACTTAAACAAGTGCTTACTCTTCTTTATTTTTTGTAGGTTTTCCAAAAGTTGTTGTCTCAAAAGCTCACATATATCAAATCTATCATTGTTAATCACCATCTAATGTCTTATATAGATCATTGTTGCAGTGGTAGAACCCTCTCGATTATGGAAGTAAACTTTGTATGCTAAACACTTGGTTACATATTTGACTCACGGATCTCTTATATCTTCAACAGTCATAGCTCTTCTATCTAACCTCAAACCAGTTAGCACCATTACAGTATTATTATTCACCAATTTCTTCACTGGAACAATTATGTTCGTATATAAATTGTTTAAAGATGTAGTGGCATCTCTTGTAATCTTATAGGTTTTGTCAAGATACATCACGTCCTTATGGATACGACTCAAAATAATCCTAACCCACTCTACCTGATAGGTAAAAAAAAAAACTTCCAAATATTCAACCCTAAAGGTGGAATATTTTGTATTATTCCTTGAAGGTAATTGAATCTCCTCCAATCAACCTATCCCAAATGTCATGAAATTTTGAGTGACTTACTTCTTTTAGCTTGGCATGAATGTATGCCCTCACATATTCTATGTACACACAGTCAATCGAAACCCTAAAAAATTCTCCATCTTTATCTCACACCATTGCCACATAAGGATATGGCTTGAAAATAGGTTGTGACTTCAACTCAGGGTCGACCCCAATTAGAGTGGCCATCTCACTCACTTCATAGTCTGCCATGAAATTAGGGTTTGCAAAAAACACACTTTGAATACACTAATTCCATAGAACTTCTTCTTCAAATGCAAGAGCTCTCAAAATAGCAAGTTCGCAAGTGATTAAAATGAACTCAAAATCTTGTTTTATCCATTGCATCCACCAATTAGGGTTGCAATGACATTAATGAAATTTACTATTATAGTTCATAAAGATGATACTTTGTTTTATCACTTTTCACAAGTAACACTACATACCAACTAGACAATCAAGAAACCTCCTAAAACGCTTTCAAAAATTGTCATGTTGAAAACAACTCAACATCCAAACTGCAAGGGTGTCATAGGATATTCATTTTACTCTCCCCCTCAAACGGTGCATAGTGTCTAGTTACTAGAAGAGGAATCTACAATAACAGAGGGTGCAAATCCATCATCAGTCTTTTCTTCCACCTTTTCTTGTGTTTTCTTCACCCATTTCATCTTCATCTTCTCTTTCTCTTCATTAACATCAATTTTCTTAACCAAATTAGTAGACTTTTCATTCCTTTATTTGCAAATACTAGCAATATGTCTAATTTTATTGCAATTATAACAAGTTGGGCCTTGTTCCAGACCATTCCCATTCATCCTTGCATTTCCGTTTCCTCTAACACTTCCATTCCTTCTTATATTAGACTTGCACTCAATAGCCTTGTGCCCAAAGTTGTTGCATGCATAGAAATATCCATCAAATGACTAAACATTTCTAGCATAGCATGTATTCACATATCCATTCCATACTATCCTACTTCTGCAATCATTTGCCTTATTTCCAAACCTATTGCAAGTATAGCATTGATCATTGAATGACCAAGATCTTATTTGACTTGTATAGTCACTTGCTCTATGTCCAAATTTTATTTCATGAAAAATAGTTACCATTAAGGTTTGGTGAATACCTAGTTTGAGCAAGGATAGTCCTTCTATCAATCCTCTTATTCTAGACTGGAATAAAACCTTGTTATTCTTTGTTTGAGTCTTTCAATTTATCCATGACCTTTTCCTTTCCTTTGTCTCCTTTACTGAACCTCTTCGAACTTTCATTTTCAAATCAAAGTCCATGTTTATCCATGTTTTTCTTTTGAGAATTGAGCATCACATCAAGTACTTCACTTGCACCTTTAATCTTCAAACCTTTGTCAATATATTCTTTCACCTCATTCCAATTTTTCCTTAGTATATCCACTTATTTCTCAAGTTTGACACATTCTCTGGATTTGTAATGTAAATTTGTTTCAAGATCATCAACAACCTTTCTTCCTTCATGAAGTAGCTTTATCAAATAGGTGATCTTTTATTCCATTTTCTTGCACTTATTTATGCTTTCATCCAAATATGCTAGATCTTGTCTCAATTCTGCATCCATGTCTACCACAACATCAATGTGCCATTCATTTTGTTCCATAGCATTCATTTCTGGTATTATTTAACTTTTCATTTATATTTTAATTGCTTTTATTTTCTTTTCTTTCATTGATTATTTTGTTTGTCTTTTCTCTTTTTGTCATTTGATATTTTAAAATAAAAATTATTTTTGTTTTTCCTTATTTCTCTATATTTGTTTATTTCTTTTCTTTAATTTATTTTATATCTAGTCTCTTGTACTTATTTCATTTATTTATTTTTACCCCTTCTCTTGAGTTGACACTTGTCCTAACCTACTACCCTAATTGTCTTTTTAGTTTGTCTTGGTCGATAACTTTACCCATTATTCTCCTTATGCTCTATATCTTCTAGATGATGGATCACAGAGTGTGATCCAAAACATTAATGAAAATATTCTCACACAATAGAATCCAGAAGCATACACTATTAATCAAACATTGTGTTCTAAAACCCAGTTCTACCTCAACTATTAGACTATAACTTCAAGAATCTTGCTCTGATACCAATCTTGAACACTACCTAATGCTAGGGGGGTGAATCAACATTCACTTAAAATTTGATTAGATAAAACCTTTAACTCAACATACATTCCATTCACAATATGCATGAAAGTAAATAGCAGAACAACAAAAAGCACCCACACAAAAACACGTAGATTTTTTCATGGAAAACCCAAACTAAGAAAAATCATGGTGAAAATAACACTCACAATATATGTATAATTATTTTACAAAGTTTAGGATAGACGCCAAGGAGCTCACTTCCCCTTAGAGGGCTTGCAGACTAAGGCACACTACCTTAGGGAAAGATACAATGATGATTTGCACAAATTGAAGATCACTTGTTCAAGACAAGATACAATGAATTCTAATATTGAAAGATTGAATTGCAAGAATATTGCTTCTACTGGAATGTTGATTACAATTCACAATTTAATACACATCTGAAACAACCTCCAATATAAATGAGGAAGGCAAATGAAATGTGTGAAGGGTCACACCATGTCGACACACCTTCCAGATACACCCAAAATGGCTCCTGTGCAACCGTACACTACTGCATGGACCAAAAACACTAGGAGTCGGTCCCAAATGATAACACAACTAGCTTATACCACCACAATGAACTCAATATTCAATGTAAACCATCGAATATACTTGCGGATGACGAAGTAAGCAGCATAATACATTAGGGGACCCAAAACAACCATCCACAATACTCTATCAACTTATAATAAAGGAATACAATGCATTCCTCCATCTCGTAGCACTATAAAAACACCATTAAAAATGCAAACTTAATTAATTTCAACTATAGATCACCTAATCACTTAAAAACTAAGATATGAAGAAAATTGTCATCCACAAACACTGCTTTAAAACTACATAACCATTTGATACATATCTGTCACAGACTAGACCAAAAAACATGGTACACTCTTCATCGGAACAGTCAGATTAAATTGAAACATTATACCAATACACAGAGAATACCATTAGAGCTCTAGAAATACTATAACATATCATAATCTATCGTTACAAACATCTATAAACAAACTCCATACAACTGCACATCTGTTGAACAAACTCATACCAATTGCACATTACAAAACTACTTCCAAACCCAAATTACAACTAAATACCTCATATGGACAATCAAGTTTGACATTAATGACAACCTAAAATAATTTTTCCAACAAGATCAACATCATAAGCATAGACCACACAAACATGAGAACATTTTGGACATGTATTATGAGAATGTATAATAAACACAATGAACATGGAGATTATAAGAAAGTATTTAATAAGTACTTTCAATAATTCCAAGTAAAAATATAGACTAGAGATAAATTCTTATCTGATATAGTAAAAAAATATCAAAATGACAACATATTTAATAAACACTGACTATGTCAATATGAAAATTGTAGAATCTAGGGTTTGAGGGGTATCTAGGCTACGATATGAAGCATATGATGATGTATTAGAATCCAATGCTAAAGCTTTGCTATAATGCCTTGAGGAACCCATTATAGAATATTTGGTACATATAATGAAGTTGTAGGTAAGAAGAATAAGCATGATGTAAAAGACCAACTTGAGAAAAATAAAGGGAAATTAATGTAGACATCTAATATTGTCTTGCGCCTATGAACACTAATTTTACTAATAATTCCTTTTTATTAATTAAATAATTTTAATTATTTAATTAATTTAACATCACTCCAATTCAAATTCAAAATTTGAATTTCCTATAATATAATATAACTGAAAGCATAAGCAATCATTCCCCAATCAAGGTCTCATAATAATTATGGTTAATAGCATCATATCTCACTGAATCAACATAACATCAACAAAGCATCATTAAATAACCACATTAAAATAATTATAACAAAACATCCTCATAATAGAATCCAGACATCATCATATAACATCATGTCACATCATCATAGAGTCATCATGCATATATGATCATCATTGAAACTACAAGTATAAGCCACTATTTACATCAACAGTGATATTATATGAACAAAATAATATAACTATAAACAGGATGCACCTAATGGGTGTCAATGTAAAACAATGATATACACATAGTAATATAACATATAAAGAGTCAATCTTGAATAAAAATTAGCAAATGACATAATACAAACATAAGAGGCATTACAATACATAAAACCATGTGACTAATACGTGAGAGTACAAAACCATTGACCTTTTATTTAATATTGGGTACTAAGTTTTCACTTTATTAATATTTCTCCAATATTAAATTAAATATATTTTCCCAATGTCTAACCCACCCTTAAATATATTTTCCAATGTTACATACAACACATAAAGTGGCCCCAATAATATTAACTCTTAGCGATTCACCTACTTCTAGGTCCCCCTAGGTGCACCAGATACATAATAATTAGCTAATAGGCTATATTAGGTGGGGAACCCACCAAAATCATTTGATTTCTTGCATCAAGTAGTTTTTTTGGTGTTGAATTCAGCTAGGTAATTTTTTCTATCCTTTATTGTTAGGTAGTGTCACTGAAATTTTTTTGTTTGCGGTATATGTTGTAAGGGTTCCAGATGAAAATGAATAGTCTTTTGAATTTTAGTTTTACCCTTTGTACTATAGCATTTTCTAACATTGACGAAAATGGCAAGCAACACATGGTGTTGTGTCACGTAATATTGGGGAATACAAAGCTTGTGAGACCTAGCTCATAGGAATGTCATCCAAATAATAAAATTTTCAATACTAGCATAGATGATCTTACATCGTTTGGAGAACCCACATGAACACACATGTCTTGCCAGAATATGTTGTAAGCTTTAAGGTTTCTTTGCAGTTACAAGGTAATGTTTTTGTATTTCTTTGTGCCCAAATTTGGAACGTTGTTTTGTTTTTTATTTTCTCTTTACTAAAATGGATGCTTTCTTGAAAGAAATTATTTGTAGAAATCGATAGATATTTGAAAGATCTTTATTGTGAATTATGTTTTGTAGAGTATTAGTCTATGTTGAAAGTAAGACAATATGTAAGATCAATGCTTGAGACTGTAAGTTCTTTTTTTTTTTTTTCTTATTTTGTGCAACCAACCAAGTATTGTTGACCCCTTTCAAGGGATGTTGGGTCACAATTAGGTGGCTTTGTTTTCTTTCAAGAAAACACCTCTACAATTAATAGGATTGTTGTTAGATTAATAATGTCTACTTGGAAGAAGAGAAGAACTAAGTTACCACCATCTCTATTTTTCACCAATTTGCGACTAAGTTAATGACCTTGATAATTGCAAATCTAGCTATAGTATTTTCTACTAAGTCTCTCCCAGAAGAATTGTCCTTTTCAACTGCAAATAAAGAGTGATCTTCTTGAAAGGTTGAGTTTAGGAAAGAAAATTCAACAATAAATTATAGTTTGTTGTACTTGTTTAAGAAGCTTCTTTATAATTCAAGCATGTCCTTTTAATAATACTTTTTGTTGTAAGATTTGATGAAGTCTATTACATATGCTCAAATTCACTACATGAAGATTAGTAATACTATTTCCTTTTGATCACATGTGACACAAGTAATGTTTGTGGTTCTCGTCCTCCTATATCTTGACTTGACTATTACTGCTAATATCTAATGAATGAGTGTCATCCCAAAGATTTATCCTTTTTTGGCTTACATGTGTTTATTATTTAGATTTAGTTTTAATTTACCATTTCTTTTTGGCTAGCATAGATTTATTGATGAGTATACATTTTTTTACTATTGTCCCTGTATGTGTATATCATTATCTATTTATGGTATTTTTTCTACTTACTTTTCTTATGAAGAATCTTTATTGGACTTGTTATATAGTGTGGAGGTGTGCAGTCTTATCCTGCCTCAAATAAGAAACCATATCAACCTTGTCCTACTTTAGTAAAGGAATCACAACATAATATGCAAGAGCATATCCTAATGTCAACTTCTGCTTGGATGTCATTTCCAAGGCTTTTTCATAGGGAGATTTTTTTCTTGCAAAAATTACTATAAATGGTCACTGAAATAAGGCAATGGGGGTTAATCATCCCAAAGGAGGAACAAGATTGTAGCATATGCAGTGCATTAACCCAAATAATTTGCCCAAAAAAAAATCCAAAGCATCTTGCAACAACCATTGTGATAAAATTCAAACATAACTAAACAAAAACAAAAGAGACTGTCACATATATGAAATTGGGTTTTTGACTGGATTAATAGAGAAAATAAAAAAATAGAGCAGAAAGAAATTTTGCTTTATATGAAGTTGGGTATTTCAATGTGTAGTTGTAGGCAGAGAAACCCAAAAACAAAGCACAAAGAAATGTGGTCTATATGAAGTTGGTATTAAACTTTGAAAGTATATATCGTGATTTATGTGACGCCATGTATTTATACTATAATTTACACCTTTATTAAACAAATTTAGAATTTTAACTGAGCATATTCAAAACTTTTAAAGAAAACAAAGAAAAGGCAAGGCAAAACTAATTCATTACTACTATGTTAGCAAAATTATGTCCACCTTAAAAAAGATATTAGTTGATTGAATCTACAATCTAAATTGAAATTAATTGATGCAAAATAAATATTACAAGATTTTAAGGGGAATGAAGAATGAGTAGTCCAAATTGTAATCGAGTATAACAAGAGTGGGAAAAATTTATTGGAAACATAAATGGAGAACTACATAACAAGGCAAAATTGCATGAGGTGGGGCTATATACATTGGAAGGGAATTTAACTACAACTTCAATGCATCATTAGATATCTTAAAGTTTGCAAATATGAAATATGTTATTGGGTTAATTGGGTTTTAAGGATTTGAAAATTTTGTGTAATAGTGTAAGACTAAATAATTTTTTATTTCCACATAAAGAATTCAAAAACAAAATACATAGGGTTTTCATATTCATTGCCTTTTGTCTTTTGACAAGTTTGTTATTTCCACATAAAGATGCATGGTAGCAGCTTGTACTTTTTCGTGAATTTTTCCCATGGGGAAGTTATTCCAAAGACAACAATATTTGTATAATGGAGGTATAATTTGCAACTTTATTCCTCATTTGAATGATTTTTACTTAAATAATATTTTATTTCAAAATCCTCAATTATATACAAATACAAAACATTAAATATCTCAAACTCTAATTTTGTGGAAATCAAAGAGGATCATCTTCAAAAGATTGATATCCAATGAGGAATATATGTAATCAATTCCTAAAGTCAATTGTTTTCATATATTGTGAAAAACATTTAATGCTATAAAAATATTTCATAATATTAGCATACATGAAAAAGTGGTAATAAAATACATATAATAGAGTACTTATCCATAACATTAATTTCATGGTAAATTTATGAGCTTAACATCCTTCTAATATTATTTTTTTCAATTTTATAATCAATTAAAGTTTCAAATGTGAAATTAGAGCTTAAGATCTTTTTATTTTAATTTTTTAGAATTTTGTGTTTTCATTATTTACTTAAAGTATACATTTTCTTTCAAATTTTGCACTTATTTATGTAATGCAAGTGACTAAAATGAAGATTTATAGGTCTTGTTAAAGTCTAATATATCACGTCAAGAGTTAATAGTTTTGGCTTTTACAAATGACTCATATCATTATGGTTGGACAAGTATGTTTGACATATATAATTTCTTAAACAACATGTTTAAAATCCAAATTGATGTGTGGACTTATTGGTGTAATATGAGTGCCAATAACAATACAAAAAAATAAGTGTAAAGTGTAGTGCAAAATTTGATATGACTCTTCGGTCCCACAAGAGTAGTGCAAAGTGTAAATCCTAATGGTTTCTGGTTGGGGGAGCCTTGGCTGAATTTTTTCTGTCTTTTATCTAGTTCTAATTTAGGTTGTGGGAGCCTACGGTTAAAACCCATGTCATTGTTTTTGGGAACTCTTTCCCTGGTTCTCACTGTCTTTGCCCCATCGGTGTTTCATTGTATTTTTCTTCTATGGGGTTGTTTTGTTGTTGTGATCGGTTTGGGCTTAATGTCTTGTTAAGTCAAAACTTATCTACTTTTGTAAAGGGTTTCGAGTCCCTTCAAAACTTGTTTTTGCCTTAATAAAAAACAATACAAAAAAATAATCAATTTAATCCTACTTTTTTGGCCTTATTGTTACATAAATATTGTGCTATGCATTACACATACTTCAAAATTCAGAGTTTTAAATTATTTTGCATTCTTCATGGTTAGTTTTTTACATTTTATAATTAGTCCATTTTATATTATAAATATTAATTACTAATAAAGTCAACTTTTATTTTATCCAATTTTTTGTACCCTTCAATATATTATTCCAACTATATTTTACTATCGACATAATCATTGCACCTTCTTTTGGTGCAAGTGCTAGTAAATTAAACATTTTAACATTATGCAAGGCATACAATTCCCAATTCCTAACAGTATCAACAATTCTCATAGGTGACTTGGCCCAAGTACCTCCTCTTATGGACAAAGTTATCTACACATCATACTCAAATTTTGACTTCTTGTGAGAATAACTCACTATAATTATATTACACATAATTTTCATCAACTGGGTGACACTCCAGCTCAAATTAACTTTCATCAAATATTAGAAAACATATGTAATGTGGAACAATTTTAATATAATTAAGAACAACTAGTGAAACACACAAACAAAATATTGTCAATAAATGAGCATAGATATTTTGACCACTAAATGCACATTTTTTTGTTGCAAATGATTTAGTGAGGCTACACAACAATTTTTTTGAAACTACTAAATATTCCAATTGCATTTTTTCTTATGATAAAAACACACATAAATTCAAACATTCATAATAATGTTTAGCAACTTCCCCAAGAACTCTTTCTATGTAAAGGTATGTGAATCATGTGAATAAAAAACTTGTGGATTCAAGTAAGGCTTGTAAATGAGTCACTTATAGAGGTCACATATATTGTCTACACACTTGGCTCTAGACCACCTAATTTATCTGTGTATGCCTAGAATGGATAACTACAGTGATCCACTATGAAACCAAAATAACCTAAAAATATATACCTATACTACATACATTACTAAGTAAATGGTAGAAAAATACCACTATCCATGACATGGAAAATACTATACATAAAGACCAAAGATTAACACTCAAGAAAGCAATATTTAGGAATGGTAAAATAGAAAGATGAGGCTTACCTTTTATAGTTAAATTAATAATTGAAATTCAAACATAACCAGCATTATCATTTGAATAAAAATTAATCTACACACAAGTATCAAGAAAAAAGAAGAGGCTCACATACATTTACTCTCATTATACTTTGTCCTTTTCATCACCATCTTCACAAATTTATGATTCTAAAAAAATATAAGCTAACACATTCACACAATCATGATGTACATATGGATGGTTGATAATCAAATATCAATGCGTCAAAAGATTTATTTACATTACTAATATTATATTTTCTTGTCTTTGTTTTTATTGGTCAAGACACATTAACGTCATATTGTCTTCAATATATAACTTTAAGATAAGAGAAATCATACCTTTATGATATAAGTATAATCATATTATGTTCAAATGTGTAGGAACCAAAAATGGAAAAAAAAAAAAAAAAAAAAGGCTCAAATAGGGCTCATTTAACTAAATAAAAGGAAATTGGATATTTCTCATGTAAGGAACGCTAGACAAAAGTAGAGGAAATTGGTGATCACAATTTCGATAAAATTGAAGTTAAAAATATTTCTTCAATTAAATATTAACAAATTTGTGTTACAAAAATATTTCAAATGTCATACACAATATTATACACATTTCAAAATAAAGAGTTACATAACACTTTCGATGTTTGTTTGCTATTATTATTAATATAATCTACAATAATATTCTATCTAATTTATTTGATGGAGCTACCCGAGGAAACTCGGGACCTTTGAGGGAAGGGTGTGTTGTGAGAGATTCAGAAGGAAATAACTTGACTTTGGAGCAATGATGTTGGTAGATGGAAAGAATAATCAAACAATGATGTAGGCTATTTGGATAGGCATAATGGAACACAGAAAAATGGGATATAATAAAATTTATTTAGAGAGGGACTCATTGATAATAGTTAATTTTGTGAGGTGTTAAGAAACACCGAATTGGAAGTTGAATAAAATTCTATTACTAATTTTAAATGTTTTGGAGTGTGAAAATTTCAGGGTGTCATACGTTTATGGAGAGGGGAATAGGGTGGCAGAAAGGCTAGAAAAATTGGCAATATATTAGCGAGGAAGGGATGTAAGGATCTCCTTACATGACATTTGGGTTGAACTCAACATATTAATAATGACAAATCTAAATTTTATGAACGGGCACATGGATAATTATAAGAATTTTTTGCGTAGATTATGAAAGGCTACAAGGGGAGGGAATGTTGGTCCATTTCTTATCTTTAGAATGACAAACAATGAGGACCAAAGGAAATCTCAAGCCCTAGCTGGGCTTGAATTTTTATTGGAGAAGGTAGGAATCAACATGACTTTGGAAGGGCAAAAGGAGGAGAAGGTTGGTGGAGCATCCAACTATTACTGTAGGTGTTTATTTTCTCTTATGTTAGTAGGGAATAATTATTTTTCCAACACATTATTAAGCTTGCTTAGATTATATTAGAATGGTTATAATGAGAACGCGTGGCATAATCCTACAATCACATGTGTCATTCACACCCACATTTGGGTAGTTGAATGCCACACCCTCTTTTGGATTTATTAGCCACCTCCCCATAACCATATCTTTGTCTTTACTTGAATTGGCATAACCATGTATTTGGCATTTACCAAGTAGTTAAAACTCTCACCTATTTTGGGGTATTGGGAGTTATTATTCATCTTGGTTTTATTTGCCTATATTTTGCTATATATACAACCCTCGCCTCTCCCTATGCTGAAGGAGAACACTGGCTTAGATTATGAGTCTAGTTCAGTGCTAAGGGAGTGCTAAGTTTTGTTCATCTTTGGGTTCTTGTGTTTCTTTCTTTTAGTCACATTGATGTTGGGTGGCTTCATAGATAAATCCAACACTAACAAGCGGGTGAAGGTCAGGTAAGGAGTAATGTAGACCCTTTTTTTTTGGTATTTTTGACAACAAATGAAGAATAAAGCATCCTATTTTGGAAAAATGGTCGTGTAACACCTCAAAGAAGATGAACTTTGTATAAATTTGTAGATTTTTGCTTAATAAATATTCAGACTACAAGTGAAACTAGGAGTGGCATCCTGTGCCACATTCATGTATAAAAAAAATATTCTACATAAGTTTCAAATAAAATAAAATATTATTTTACATAAAATAAATAGAAATTAAACTAGTATATCTTCTACACACAAATAAAAGTATACTCTCTAGCATGTTAGCATGTAACATATAATTTCTATTGATAAAAGTGTTGCACCTCCTTTGGATACAAGTGATAGTAATACCTAAATCAACACAAACAATTATACATAAAAAAAAAACTCAAATAAAAAAAATTAATTAGAATTTTAAAAGTTAAGAAATTTTTTCCACGTGTAAAATAAAATAAATTTTTTTAATGTCCACAATGCCAAAGATAACCTATGGGACAACATAACCTATCTTTCTAACTTTTAGATTTGTTGACCGATTGTTAAGAAGCTTGATGACGAGTTCCCCTATTTTCCCAATCTTATCCTCTTTAGATAAATCTTTTAGCAAAGTAATCGTTAAAGTGTTTGCATATTTGGGTCAAGTATTGTAGTAAGCTTTGCACTCTAGAATGAAGTACTTATTAGATTCAATTGCCCTTGTTGTGTAAAATATACAAACTCTTTCCTCCCATTCTTCTTTAGGCCCATTCCATCTACCTAATTCACATCAAAGATGGTGTGATGTAATCCTTAATTGAGTTATAAGAATCTTCACTCTCCAAGGTATATTTGCCCTTACATATTCCTTTTGTTGATTATCATACGTGGGGTTAAATTCCTCAAGGTGATGCTTATTTATCCTTAATGGTTTTTCCCAAATAGATACAATATTTATCTATGATAAAGGCCTTTATTTCCTTGTTATTTTATAGACAAATACTTAGGTGAATGCATCTTTTACTCATCTACTTAAAATTTTATTTCATCTCATAACTCACATTATTATAGGTTTTGCAAATGATACTCCCAAAGTTCTTCCACCTATCCACACAACTATAAATAAACAAGTCATAAGTACCGCATGAGGTTAGTAATTCTTCTCCAAAATGATTAATGCCCTTACAACATTTTAAACATAAGACCTAATGATGTTTTTTTCACTTCTTATAGCCATTGAGGATTAATATTCTCCTTGTTGCTCAAAATTTTGGTTTCCTCATTTGTAGTCATAACATTGAATTATCCCATTAGAATGACTTTACCATGTTAAGAGTATGTTGTTGTATCCTTTTGAAGGCTAGAAAAGGATCCTTGCAATCCATTATGCTTATTTTGGTAGGTTACTAAAGTATGTGGAGTAAATAGAAAGCTACAATTCGGATATGCCTTTCATTTTCTATTATTTCAATATGAATGTATTTCCTATTTGTATCTATTTTTTTCAACCAATGCTCTTGTCCCAAATTTCCCTTGCTAACACCATTATTACTTCATAACCTCTAACATTTCCAAACAATAATTTTTGTATAACCTTGAAATGTAAGAGTCTTGTGATGAAGGGTACTCCTCCTCAAACACATCTACACCAAAAAATTTAAAACTTCCATGAAGGTTACTCCCCCACAAATACAAATAGCACAACAAATATCAATTTTATCAGCAACATAGGATGGATGCAAACAAATTGTTTCTCATTTTATTCATGAAATGATTTAGATATAAAATTATAGCCATATAAGGATCTCAAGACCTCTTGTTACAACAACAAGGGCTATAACACATCATACATACAAAAAAATATTTGATTGGGATGAAATATGCACAACTATGCAACTTCTTTGCAATCTAGAGTTATGAAAATTTAAAACAATTGTTTAACTTGATGTAAAATATGATTATCCTCATATTTCTACTTCATACACTTACAAATACAAAGAGCAATCTGAAGAACATGAGTGATCACTTGGGGGGGTGAATCAATGATATTCTAAAAAATTTAAACCAAAGAGTGAAAACATTGATAACACAAATGGATTAAAATCAAACACACACACACACACGAGTAGATCACATAACATAAGGATTTATGAGGAAAATCCAATGTGGGAAAAACCTCGATGAGGATAGCTGTTGGAGTCTACTGCTCCAATCTAGCATCACAATAGATAATCTGACTACAATATGTTTTAGGGCACTGACTCAAGGAGCACCAACTCCTGACAAATTTATAGCACCTAATCAAGGAGCACCTACCCCTGCTCTAAGCACCCACTTAGAGAATTACAATGATTTAATGTTTTTACAATGCAATGGAAATCCTTGTTACAAATGTGTTTTGTAACCCTTAGAATTAGAATGGTGTTTGCTTACTCCTATTCTGAAAATATATATCTCTGATGCTTCATCTCTAACTTCTTGTCTTTGCAAATTAGTCTTCTTCTTGTTGTAGTCTTCAATCACTCTGCTTGAAGTCTTCTTTTTGTCCTTCTCTATCCTCTATTCTTCTTCTTTTTGGTCTACTTAATGCTCTATCTCTATTGAATGCACACACACTCTCTCTCTCTCTCTACTTAATTCTCTCTTCTCTACACTACAACAACTTACTATCTAAATTCCCTTCTCCTCTTTTGATTCAACGGGCACCTCAGTCTTAGCTAACTCTTCTCAACTACACCTATCAAATCTCATCAACTCCTTCTTTATTCGATCAACAAAAGCATTTTCCCTCCAAGTAGAATTTAAATATTTTATTCATTTTTTTTGTCATCTTGGATATCTTCTCTGCAGAAGATTTTTATCCTTTGTATTGAGATTTGTCACCCATATCAATTTCTTCCTTTTTGTCTTCAGATCATTCTCTATGTTCAAATTACTAACTTTTGTAATCTTCATCTCCCTAATGAGATCTGATATCCTTTCTCGAGCCACAAAAAAGTCTGCAACATGGTCGCCATTAATGCATTCTCCATCCTTTCTCAACCTGGTCTGATGAGATAGACAACTACCTCATTTAAGATCCACCATCTCTACAAGTATGTCTTATGCATGTCTAATTCACCTTTCTACCAACCTGGATGCCACATGTATTCAAATCTATCGTCCAAGCCGCCCAGCCAACATCGGTCAACTGCCACATGGACCTCTATGTCTATCGAGCTACCATCATGTCAACAAAAACATCTCAAACAGTCGAAACCCATGAGAAGGATTTTATTAGCAAGAGGTTTAACAATCACAATGACCTTAAACCCTAACACTATAGTTTAGACATATCTGCAAGAAATATTTTGAGTCGTGGTGAAAGGCTTTGTCACACCCAAATAAGAACACTATCAGAAAGGGATGATCAGGGTCACACCAAAGAAGGACCAGGTCGCTATGTCTGCAAGGTTCAGCATGGAGAGGAAATCGTCTTGTCAAAGCGCAATGTTACACCAAAAGCCAAGATTGTGTCAGCAAGACACAACACCAATCACATCGAAGAGAACATATTTTGGTGTAGCACAAAGGGTCTTCACATGGCGAACGAAGTTATACTGAATTGGAGGGTCTCATCGAAAAGAAGATGGGCCCCACAAGAACTACCACGACGGACCAATGAACAATAGCCAATAGGATCCCAATGAACACATGGGCGAAGTGGGCCCGAGAATCCAACAAAGCTCATTGCATTAAGTGACGATCAGATCACATTAGATGAACAGTTGATATTATTGCACAATTGCATGATTAGCTAAACTTTCTTGAGGTAGTTAACTCTGTAGCTCTGCATGTCGCTGAGACCAAGAAGTGTCACATCGAAAAGGGTATTTTGGTGCAGCTGAAAGACACGACCAAAGGAGAAAATAGTCTTGCTGAAGGGCAACCTCTTGTTGATAAGAATTTTGGTGCAACATCGCCACAGGCCCCACATGAGCAGGTCATTGCCCAATTGGACCATTAATCTATTGCTAAGTGGAATCTCGAACAAAGGTGGGTCCATGAGTTTGCTATCAAAGGTTAGAAATCGATTGGAAAATAGAATAAAGAACAAAATGATTTCCACTTTTCTAGTCGGGCGCAATAGGCCGATAAAGAGACTTGGCATTAAAAGGAAACAACTTACATCAATCGGACAACCCAGATTAAAACATGATTGCATGAATAAAAGAATGTGCACTTCCAAGTTAACTCCATAATAGTGCATGTCGATAAGATAGCCACATGTCACACCAAAAAGATAAAGTCACCAAGACCAAAACTCTGCCACATTGAAAGAATGCATATTGGTATAAAAATGAAGCCCGATAAGAGACATAATGGGTCTTAGCAAAAGAACAAGTCTCATCGACAAAGATATATGTTAATGGGACAAAAACTGTCTCAACGAAAACTTGCCAACCATGAGGATTTTCAATGTATTTCAACCTGCAACTTTCATGACTCAAACCTGATGGATCAATAAATAATAAGGAATATTTAAAACATATTTGCAACCCTAGAGCACATTAAATCAAGAAATTGTCACCTCTACAACTTTCTTCTACAACCTGTAAGTGACCTAGTAACATACCAGTTGACATCGATGACAACATTTGCCAACAATCTCCCCCTTTGGCATTGATGTCAACATACACAAGCTTCTTATTCTCCCCGTTTGATAACAACAGCCAAGGGGCCTTATTTCTCTATATCTAAGACTGATATTCTACTAGAAATGTGCATTCTCCACCTGTGACACTATAGAACCGAGCAAGAGGAACTATTATTATAATATAAAAGCAGTGCCAATACTGCTTATAAAATTTTTAGATCTCCCCCTGAGAACAAGCATGAGGTTCAAGGATAAAAAGTCTAAGACAGTATGCTCCCCCTGAACCACATACCTCATAAAATACTGAAGTGTTGAAGGAAGGTGGAACAACCCCCAATTTCAGTCTCAAATATTCAATTGTGTCCTTGGGTAGTGGCTTAGTAAAAATGTCTGTCACTTTTTCACTTGTACTTACATATTCTACTTTGACTTCTCTCTCTGCAACCTTTTCCCTGAGAAAATGATACTTGATTGCTATGTGCTTTGTTCTAGAATGCATGACAGGGTTCTTGGAGATGTTTATGGCAATATAATTGTCACACATAATTGCAATAGGGTTTTAAAATTTAACTTGAGTGTCCTTTAGTGTCTGCTTCATCCATAATACTTGTGAGCAACATATGGCAATTGCAATATACTCTACTTCAACAATTGATAATGAAATGGATTCTTCCTATCATCTACACATCAAGCCCAATCAGCATCAGTATAGGCTTGTAAAGTGAAATCTCCTTTCTTTGGGTACCATAAGCCATAATTAAGTGTTCCCAGCAGACACTTGAATATTCTCCTTACTACATTGACATGTGATTACTTAGGAGTTGCTTGAAATTTGGCCACCATGCATACTGCTTGAACTATGTCTGGTCTTGAGGCATTTAGGTACAAAAGGCTTCCAATCATGGATCTATATAAGGTCTAATCCACATTAGGTGACTCATCATCTTTACTTAATTTGCATCCTGTAACCATGGGTGTACTCACTGACTTGCATTCTTCCATCTTAAACTTCTTTAACATATCTTTAGCATACTTTGTTTGAGAAATGAATATACCTTTGTCGAGTTGTGAAATTTGCAAGCCAAGAAAGTATGATAATTCTCCAAGCATAGACATCTCAAACTCAGACTGCATCTGGTCAGCAAACTCTTTGCATAAGGTATCCTTATTTCCTCCAAAGATGATGTTATCTATATATACCATAACTATGATCATTTGATCACCATCTGCCTTAATGTATAAATTGCTATCAACACTCCCCTTTTTGAATCTGTACCGATGGAGATATTTGTCTAACCTAGAATACCATGCTCCCGGTGCTTGTTTCAATCAATATAGTGCTTTCCTCAGTCTGAAAACATAGTTCTAATCCTCATGAAGTTGAAATCCCTCAGGCTGCTCTATATATACCTCTTCTTCAAGGTTGTCATTCAAGAACACAAATTTAACATCCATTCAGTATACCTTATATCCCTTGTATGTTGAAAATGCTAGAAACATTCTGATTGCTTCAAGTCTTGCAACTGGTGCAAATTTCTCTTCAAATTCTATCCCTTCAACTTGAGCATATCCCTTGCATACAATCCTTGCTTTGTTTCTTATGACCTTACCTTCTTCATTTATTTTGTTTCTATACACCCATTTAGTTCCAATGACATTTTTGTCAGCTGTTCTAGGAACCAATTCCCAAGTCTCGTTCTTCTCAATCTATTGTAGCTCTTCCTCCACGGCTTTCATCCACTTCTCACTTGTGTTGGCTTCAACTTAATTCCTTGGTTCTATTTCAGTCATGAGGCAGAAATTCACTTGTTCATTATTTCTTGCATGCCTTCTCCTAGTTTGTACACCTTCATTTTTGTTGCCAATAATTTGTTCTTCTAGATGGTTCTTTTGTACATATATATTAGTGGCTTTGTTGACAACCTCTTCTTCACTTTCTGATTGTTCTTCCTCTTCAACATAAGGTTCTTCAATCTTATTTACTGTGTTTTGCTTCCCTTTGTGCAAATCCTCATCCACTCTCACATGTAAACTTTCAACCGCTTTCTTTAGCCTCTTGTTGAAACACTTGTAGGCCTTGTTGTGAGTTGAGTACCCCAAGCATATACCTTCATCACATTTTGACTCAAAGCTGCCCAAACCATCCTCATCTCTTTTGATGAAGCATTTACTACCATTTACTTTGAACTATTTTACTGAGGGCTTCTTGTCATACCAAAGTTCATAGGGAATCATCTTGTAGTTTACCCTTAATTGAACCCTGTTTAATGTGTATACAACTATATGAACTACCTCCTTCCAGTAGACATTAGACAACTTTGATTCATTTAGCATGGTTCTTTCCATCTCCTTGACAATTCTATTCTTTCTTTCCACAACACCATTTTGTTGGGGTGTCGTAGGGGTCAAATATTGCATTCTTATTCCATGTCTTTCACAATAGTGCTCAAATTCATTTGATGTGAATTACCCCCTTCGGTCTAATCTCAAACATTTCAATTTATAACCACTTTTCTTTTAAACCATCTTCCTAAAGATCTTAAACCTTTCAAAGGCTTGTGATTTGTCTTGAAGAAAGGTAACCCATGTCATCCTTGAGAAATAATTTGTGAGCAACATGAAGTATTTCTCACCATTTAATGCTCTTGTTCTAGTAGGCCCACAAAAGTCAGTATGTACAAGCTCCAATGGTCTTGTGGTTGAATGCTCCTTTTTCTTGAAGTTGGCCTTAGTTTATTTCCCTCTTTGGCACTCATCACATATGGTGTTAGCTGGTTTAATAATCTAAGGGATGTACCTTACATATCCTTTCTTACTCACTTTAACAAGGTTGTCAAAGTTGATGTGTCCTATCCTTCGATGCCACAACCAACTTTCATCTACTTGACCCATCATGCATTGAGATTCAAAGCATTCTTTCAAGTTGTATACATTACCATCAATCCTTTTCCCTTCTGTAACAAACTGACCATTGCTCTCTTTTCTGATTTCACATCCTTTAGAATCAAAGGTGAATTTGTATCCTCTATCACACATCTAGATCACACTAAGTAGGTTATGTTTTAGGCCTTCAACATAGTATACATTATGTGCTTTTAGTTTTCCATCTATGCTCAAGGTTCCTTTGCCTTTAATCTTAATTGATGAGTTGTCTCCAAAATGGACCGAACCACCATTCTAATCCTCAAATTTAGTGAATTTATTCTTATCTCCAGTCATATGATTTCAAAAACCACTATCAACTACCCATAGGTTCTTTCTTTTGGCATGCAAGGTCGTTTGAACAATTAAGCTTGACTCGTCTTTATCCTTTTTCCTTTCCACCCATACTTGTTTTGTTTCCATTCTCTTGTCTGCTACAATATTCTGATTTGATGTGGCTTTCAGTTCTATTGCAGAAGTTTTCTTATGTTTACCAATCCTTAACTTGTAGTGTTTTACAGTGTGACCAAAATTATGACACCGATAGCACTTTACATTCTTGTTAAAAGATGACATAGGGGGATTGCTATATGACTGAAATCTACTTCTTCTACATTCATGACTTTTGTGACCAAAATCATTATAGTGATAGCACATGACATTGACATCTCTAAGAGCATCAAAAGGATTCTTCTTTACAAAATTAGGAGGAGGTCTACACAAAAGTCTACACTCTACAATTCTATATCCATAAGCATTGCATTTATAACAATAGCCATGAAATTGAGGAACATACCAGTTATTGTTGAAGGTATTTCTCATTGGTCTCCTTGGAGCAGTATGATTCAGTCTTCTTGAGCTCTTCCTTGTGTCCTTGACCTTTGTTAACCTTTCATCATCCACTTTGGCTATTCCTTTTGGATTAGCTTGTTTGTTTGTTTTAGCAGCAACATATATCTTCTTCTCAGTGGGCTTCTTGACCGTAAAAGTTTGTCTATTTCCTTCTTCTTTTGAAGAGACAAAATGTATTTCCTTCTTGAAAGAATCCTCACTAGTAGATCATTGACCAATCTCATAACCAACGCCAAATGAATCCTTCGATTTCTTCAGTTTGTTCAACATTGCATCTAGTGCATTGGTGCTTCCCTCATACTTAATTCTTACCTTGAGATCATCTTTGCACTTCTCAAGTTAATTTCTAAGATTCACAATTTCTTGTTCCAACTTGAGATACCCCTTCTCCTTGGCTTCCAAATCTTATTTTGTCACTTCATATATTCTCTTGGATTCTTCCAACTGAGTAGTTAAGGTAGCAATATTGACATTTGATTCATCTATACTCTTTCTTAGCAAATCATGCTCCTTTAAGACTGGCTTCTTATATTTCTTATATTATCTCCTTACTTTGTCAAGTTCTTCAAGGGCACAAATGAGTTCTCCTTCAAGGTCTACCTCAGAATCAACTTTAGCTTCCTCATCACTATCAAGTGAGCAATGATTTTTCATATTGAGAACTATAATCTTTCCTTGATGCTTGTTCTTTGTCTAATTATCCTTATGCCATGAAAAGATTCACTTCTCTTTCAACCTCACTGCAGCCCATTTTTGATTTACTTTCTTCATCAGTAGCATCACTTTCAATAGTGTAGAGGTTGTTCTTCTTTCTAAAGTTCCTTCTCTTATGTATATAATTTTTTTTTACTTTTGTCTTTAACTCCTTCCACATCATTATCTTCCTTCTTCTTATAAGGACACTTAATAGCAAAATGTCCTATTTTCCCATAGTCAAAGAATTTGAAAGGTTACTTTCCTCTATACTTTCCTGACCCTTTCTTCAATTTTCTAACAAAATTAGCTTCAGCAACATCTGAGTCATCTTCTTCTATATTGATAGCTTCTTTTCCTTTCTTTGTGGTATTGAAATCAGCCTCTCTCTTAGAAGATTTAGCACCACCTGTCCTCATTTCATAGGTTGATAGAGAACCAAATAACTCATCCATAGTAAAGGATTTCAAATCCTTAGCTTCTTCAAATGTAGATACCTTTGTGTCATATTTAGTGGTGAGTGATCTTAGCACCTTCTTGGCAATGACTTCATCTAGTACATCTTCTCCTAGTCCTCTTACTGCATTGACAGTTTCATCTACCCTTTATAGATAATCAACTATCTTCTCCTCTTTTTTCATTTTTAGACTTTCAAATTGAGCTCTTGGATTTTGTAGTTTTGCTTCTTTCACCTTGACATCTCCTTCATATATCCTTTAGAGCTTATCCTAATTCTCTTTAGCTAATGTGTAGTGCATAACTTTAACAAACTTTGTGTTTGATAGACCACTAAGAATAGCATGTTTTGCTTTGGCATTGTATTCATATTCTTTCTTGGCATCAGGGTAAATAGGAGGAGTGGCAGGGACAGTGTAGCAATTCTTCACAAACATCCATACATCATATCCAAGAGAGATAGTAGGTTTCCATCCGCCTACTCCAAAAGGCACAACTGGTACCATCAAACATGGGAATCTTAGCAGAGGATGAATGATTCCTAGTTATTGTGATCACTAATCAGGACCTACCCAAGCTGGAGAAAGCTTTTATATCAGGGCACCTAGGGCTCTGATACCATTTGAAGAACACAAGTGATCACTGAGAGGGGGAGGGGGGTCAATCAATGATATTCTAAAAAATTTAATCCAAAGAGTGAAAACACATATGAAACAAATGGATTAAAACAACACACACACACACAAGAGCATATCATATAACACAAGGATTTACGAGGATAAACCAATGTGGGAAAAACCTCGATGAGAATAGTTGTTGGAGTCTACTGCTCCAATCCAGCCTCAAAATAGATAATCTTATTACAATATTTTTTAGAGCACTAACCCAAGGAGCACCAACCACTGAAAAATTTAGAGCACCTACTCAAGGAGAACCTACCCCTGCTCTAAGCACCCACTCAGAGAATTACAACAATTTAATGTTTTTACAATACAATGGAAATCCTTGTTACAAATGTGTTTTGTAACCCTTAGAATCAGAATGGTGTTTGCTTACTGCTGCTCTGAAAAGATATATCTATGATACTTCATCTCTGCCTTCTTGTCTCTGCAAATTAGTCTTCTTCTTGTTGTAGTCTTCAATCACTCTTCTTGAAGTCTTCTTTCTATTCTTCTCTATCCTCTATTCTTCTTCTTTTTGGTCTGCTTAATGCTCTATCTCTGCTGAATGCTCTCTCTCTCTCTCTACTTAATTATCTCTTCTCTACACTACAACAACATACTATCTGAATGTCCTTCTCCTCTTTTGATTCAATAGGCACCTCGGTCTTTGCCAACTCTTCTCTAATACACCTGTCAAATCTCATCAACTACTTCTCTATTTGATCAGCAAAAGCATTTTCCCTCCAAGTAGAATTCAAATATTTTATTCATTTTTTTTTGTCATCTTGGAGATCCTCACTATAGAAGATTTTTTATCCTCTGTACTGATATTTGTCGCCCATATTAATTTCTTTCTTTCTGTCTTCATATCATTCTCTGTGTTCAGATTACTAACTTTAGTAATCTTCATCTACCTAATGAGATCTGATATCCTTCTTCGAGCCACAAAAATAGTCTACAACATGGTCACCATTAATGCATTCTCCATCCTTTCTCAACCTGATCTGATGAGATAGACAACTACCTCATTTAAGATCCACCATCTCGACAAGTATGCCTTATGCATGTCTGATTCATATTTATATCAATTTGGATGCCACATGTCTTCAAATTTATCATCCAAGTCACCCAATTAACATTGGTTAACTGCCATGTGGACCTCTGTGTCTATTGAGCTACCATCGTGTCAACAAAACATCTCAAATAGTCAAAACCCACGAGAAGGATTTTATCAGCAAGAGGTTTAACGATCACAATGAACTTAAACCCTAACGCTATAGTTTAGACAGGTCTAGACAAGAAACATTTTGAGTCCTAGTGAAATGCTTTGTTACACTGAAAGAAGAACACTATCGACAAGAGATGGTCAGGATCATACCAAAGAAGGACCATGTCACTATGTCTACAAGGTTCTGCATGGGGAGGAAATTGTCTTGTCAAAGTGCCATGTTACACTAAAAGCCAAGACACCGTCGGCAAGATACAACACCAATCAAACTGAAGAGAACATATTTCAGTGTAGCATAGAGGGTCTTCACGGGCTGAACAAAGTCATACCAAAATGGAGGGTCTTATCGAAAAGAAGACGAGCCCCACAAGAACTTCCACGACAGACCAATGAACAATCACCAATAAGATTCCAATGAACACATGGGCGAAGTGGGTCCGGGAATACAACAAAGCTCATCGCATTGTCGATCAAATCACATCAGATGAATAGTCAAGATTAACACGCAATTGCATGGTTAGTGAAACTTGCTTGAGGTAGTTAACTTTGTAGCTCCACGTGTCATTGAGACCAAGAAGTGTCACACCAAATGTAGCTAAAGGACATAGCAAAGGAGAAAATAGTCTTGTCGAAGGGAAAACTCTTGTCGATAAGCATTTTGGCACACCACCACGGGCCCCACATGAACAAGTCATTACCCGATAGGACCATTAGTCTATATCCAAGTGGAATCTCGGACAAAGGTGAGTCCATGAGTCAGCTATCGGAGGTCAGAAATCGACTAAAAAATAGAACGAAAAACAAAATGATTTCCACTTTTCTAGTCGAATGCGATAGGTCGATTAAGACACTTGGCACTAAAAGGAAGCAACTTACATCAATCCGATGACCTAGATTAAAGCATGCTTGTGTAACTAAAAAAATGTGCACTACCGATTTAACTCCATAAGATTGCATGTTGACAAGATAGCCACTTGTCACACCGAAAAGATAAAATTGCCAAGACCAAAACTTTGTCACACCGAAAGAATGCATATCGGTATAACAATGAAGCCCAATAGGAAACAGAAAAATCTGTCTCAATGAAAACCTGCCGACCATGTGGATTTTCAAAGTATTTCAACCTACAGCCTTCATGACTTAAACTCGATGGATCAATAAATAATGAGGCATATTTAGAACATATTTTCAACCCTGGAGCATATAAAATCAACACATTGTCACCTCTGCAACTTTCTTCTGCAACCTGTAAGTGACCTAGTTGGAATCCCAGTTGACATCAATGAAAACATTTGCTAACACAACCTACACAAATGTTGTGGTAGACACCACCTCAGATGTATGCTCCTATTTTATGTTGAACATTCAAGATACTAAGAGGGGGGGTGAATCAGTATACCTTTAAATGAATTAAAACCCTTAAATAACCACACACATAACATAATTATATGTAGTAAAAGAAAAGAAACTATAAAAGAAACACATAACACTTGAAACTAGTATTTTTATGTGGAAACTCGTAAGGGAAAAACCATGGAGAGGGTTAACTCTCAATATCTTATAAATGGTTACAAAATATTACAAAAGATATCACAACACATTTCACTGTTGAAGGGCTCACTGCCCAAATAAGGCTCAATGCCGAAGGGCTTACTGCTCAAAATTACATGCAAAAATGAATTGTTAAAGTTGCATCTTAGACACACATGATGTACAGTTCCAATTGGGTTCAGTACACAAATTTTGCACACTTCATCTGCTTTGTTGTCATATATCACCGCATACCACTATAATTGCTTCTCCCTTATCACTTTTCACCAAAATGTCAAACATACATATATATCAATCCATATTTGATCTATGTTGGCTTCACATCCTTCATACTGCTACACTTTACACGCTACATGATTCATTTACATGAGTCAGCCAAAACATGATGCAAGATTTTTGTCCATTGGATTTTACACGTTATGACCAATCCTTAGTCTTTTCCCAAAAACATGAACTGAAGTGTGATCACTTATCAAGATGCGGATCCTCTAAGATGACTATCTTGTTTTGGAGAAATAGGAGAATTGTCGGACAAGGCTTCTGGACTAATATGTTTCTGATTGCTTCATGCCAACATGAAAAAACTTAAATATAGGTACTTCAAGCATCCTCAAGCTCACTGACAAAACTATATGTTGAAATACTTAACTGCGGAGGAGTGAAAACCAAAATAGATATGTACAAATGTAGTTTGGCTTGTTGGACTTACTCAAAACTACCCAAGAGCATTAAGCTCATGTTGCCCACAAACATCAATTGCAACATTCCAACATTCTCCCCCTTTTTCACTGATGTCAACATGCAAAAAAAGTGTTACCCAAATTAACTACAAAAACAACAAACGCTATCTCATTATGTCTCCTAAAAACTACTCTCCCAAAAACTACCAAAACCTATCTCCTTGTCTCCCAAAAATTGCCAGAACCTAACTCCTTATGTCTCCTTTTTTGACATCAAGGACAAAGGGCATATACAAAAAGACACAAATTTGCATAAACTGCTCCCCCTAAGAAAAATACAAAAAAGAATTTTGTACAGAAAAAATAAATTTACATACTTTTGTAGGCAAGAAGAGTTTCAACCAGATGTGGAGTCTTTGATTTTATATAGATAGGATTTCTAGGTGTCCTTATTTCCATCACAAGCCTGGAAAATGTCATCAAGGAAACCATTGTGAGTATATCCATAATTTTTACCATGTTCTCTCCTTCTTCAATAGATGTAGGGGCTAGATCAAAGTGATCGATTTGTTATGCCTTCAAAAGGGCATGAGAGACTAGAGACATACCTTCATTAATCAAATATCTAAGATGAGCGAGAGGAACAGATTTTTTCCTTTTTCTATTGTAGGTCAAAGAATCTCTTGTACAAATCCTCTATGGCTGGTCTAGTGAAACCAAACAGATTTTTCTCTAGATTAAAACTACGATAGGTCACATTTATTTGAGATTCAATAGAGTTTGTCTCCTACTTTATATTGTTAGTGGCCTCAGGCCATTGTAGACTACAGTGATATAGAAATTTGGCCTCTTTAAGACAATCTTTTCCCTTAGGATAAGTTCTAGAAACTTTTTGTGTGCAACCATACACTTTCCTTTAAGGTCAGTTAGCTTCTTTTCATTTTTTATCACAATTTCCTTTGCTACAACATCTTTAAGACCACAAGAATATGCTTTGAATGAATTCATTATCAATTTAAAAATTTTGGCATTGGAAAGAGATGGATCAACCTTGTTACTAGGTGTAACACCATGAAGAATTTGAATAGCTTCCTCAAGTAATTGCTCTTTCAAGTTTGTTTTTCATCCATCATGTCCTTTCTAGTGGATGTGATAAATGCATCTCCAATCTGGAGCTTGTGCATAGGATCAATTTTACTCAAATCAAACAATACCTTAGAGTGAGTAACTAGTTGAAAGCTTGGCTACGTGTTTAGTAGGTTATCCAGAGGATCTTCATTATTACCGAAGGAAGTATTGTCTTCCATCACTTTGTTTTCTTCTCTTCTTACCTTTTCCTTTTCCTTTTCCTTTTCCTTATCCTTTTCAGTATTCTCACTTTCTATTCCCTGTTTTTCTTTTTTGTCTATCTGCCTTTCTTTATCTCACCTTTCAATCTTGGTTCCTTTCTTGTCAGAGTCTTCTTGTTCCTTGCTATCAGATGTCTCTCCTTTAAGAATATCAAAACTAATGATTCTGTCAATTTTTAATCCTTTGTTGAAGTTTCCTATTATCTCTTGAGGGGAAAGGGATGTCTCATCCATAGTATCATCGATTGCAAGAGTCTCATGTTGCACAGGGGTGTTATCATTCTTGTGAGACAACATTCCAAGCCTATTTGCCATATCCTATAAGGATTCAATAATCTCCTTCTATAACTTCTCAAATAATTCTTTATCTCTCCCCATCAGAGTGTCTTCCCTTATTTTTTATCTAAACTCATTTGAGTAGACATTATTTATTGTTGTTTTGTCTATTTTAGACATACTTCACCTACTATCTATAGAGAACGCTACTTGATCTTGTCCATATCATCAATTGCATCCTGTCTCAATTTTGACAAGACACTCCATAAGTCATCAAGAATGTTATTTTTTAAGTTTTCAATGTATGCCTCTCTAAATCAGTGATATTTTATAAATGCTTTGAAAACTGTTTCTTTGTCCACCTCATTAGCCTTTCCATACATTTCACCAACCTCCTTTAATTTGTCATCAATCACCATGTAGTTGAACAAAGTGTCCAACTTCAAAGTTTTCTTCCTTTTAACCTTCTTCTCTTTTTCTTCTATCTTCCTCTTTTAAAGCACGTGTCTTTTTTTTTTTCTTCCTTAATGTCTTCTTCTTTAGAGGATTCTACAAGATGCATTTTCTTTCCTTAACTGATTCTTCCTTTCCTTCAGTCTCACTCTTTGTTTCTGATTCTTCTTCTTCTGATTTCTCTTCTTCCTCCTTATAGGGCTTCCCTTTAGTGGCTTTTTGCTTTACTCTTCTTGAATTTGAGGAAGGAGCTACTCCTTTCTTCCTTTTTTAAGACTTATCCTTATATGTTGTCGGATTCTTTTCTTCTACCTAATTTGGCTTCTTCTTTTTCTTCTCTAGGGTAGATAGAACTATTCCAGAGGTTGCAGGTTTAGTCAGAGAGGAGGAGATTCTAGTTCTCCTAGATCTCATTGCAGGACTTGCTTCCTGTCTCTTATGATCAATTTCCTCTTATGAGAGACCAACTACTTTGCCCATTTCATCAACCTTCTTCCAAAATTTCTTTTCAATGATAGGCTTCATTTTCTCCTCATGCAACGCTTTGGATTTTTCTTCAAAAGTGTCATGTCTTTCTTGAGATTCATCTTCAAGGCTGCTTAGAAGTACTTCAACAAGATGAGTCACTTCTTCCTCAGATACTTCATAACCAAGAGACTAAAAAATGAAGATAACCATCTACCCCTGCAACCTACAAAAAAAAAACTTTACCATTCTAGGAAATAATGGCATGTGCTCGTGTACTTCTTGGAAAACAAGAAACCTAACTAATATTTACATTGTTACAATAAGAGGAAATTGATGCCTTTTGCCTCTATCAAAGAGGAACTTCTTGAAGGATTTGATCTCCCTATTACCATAGTTGCAATCACCAGCCAACTGCAACAATTCAAAACTCTTATATGCATGCATTAGATTGCACATACTGCTCATGTGGTGAAAGAACACTTCACCATTCACTTTGCTACTACAAGGAATCCATATAAAATAAGCCTCTGAAACACATGGAGGCACATCAAATTCACATTCAAAAACAAAGGGAAAATGTTCAAGGGGGAGGCCAATATCAGAAGTATTAACCCTTACAGAAGAGAAAGAACCCTCTTCACACAAGGGAGAGTCATTGCTATCACAACTATCCTACTCTAGGTATGAGTTGAAACCAAAAGAAGTCGACCTTCTCCGAAGACTCAACTTTACAAGCACAAGGTCCCACACTTTTATTGGCAACAGACACTACACAGATGATGAAATGTTGTCATTGATGGCAACTGATGTCAAATATCTCATCCACGGTTCATGATTTGTTCATACTAGAAGTAAGATTGAGCTTTGGTGAGGTCTGGTGAAATAGAACAGGACATCTGACAGAGTGTACAACAATTTGGTTGGTATTTCATTTTGGTTTAATGTTTTGTGTTGTGGATCTCAGAGAAGCATTCTGGATGTGTAATCTACCTTATTCCTACTTTGTGGCCACTGGTGATGAATCTTGAGTAAGTTGGAAGGTTTGATATACAGGTTTTTGGTTAGAACAATGTTCATCAGCAGTAACATGTGGATATTCATTGTGCGGATCATGCAAAGTAATTTTGGTGGTTGTAATTGTGTTTGAGAATAATTAGCCAACATGAGAGAAGTGTGTGGACAATTTGTTTTGTTCTGCATATGCATTTGTGTTTGGATTGAGCCGACTTGGTATACATGTTTCATTTGTGTGTTATGCATTTTTGGGCCAACATGAAGAAGACATAATTTGGTGTTGTGGATATAAAAGAGTTGTTGATATGATTATTTGTGGTATCGGTGGTTCTGTGGAAAGAAATTGTGAGCGATTTAGCGAAATTTCATGTGCACAAGTAAAGGATTTGTACTCTGGAATATAGCATAACAACATAATAGAGCATTGTAGCATAGCAGAGTACTATGTGCTTAAATGGAACTGTAATTTGGCATTTGCAGATGCTTTTCATCAGTTCAAATATTCCAATTATCCTTTGTAATCACTTTTTAAGGTAGTGAGCCTTCCGAGGTTGTAGCCCTTATTACAAAATTGAGCAGTGATCTCTAGGTAGTTTGCCTGAATGCATGTACATTTCCCTTATGTAATATTTCTATGCTTTTAATAAAGTATTAGTATTGTGGGTCTCAATTCCACCATGGTTTTTCCCTTAACCGGGTTTCCACGTAAAAATCTTGATGTTATGGTGTTGTGGATATTTTCTTTTTGTTCATGCTTCTTATTTTTGTTCATTTGCATTAAGTGGTTGAAGTATCAGATTAATAATATTAAAAATTGTAGAACACTGATTCACCCCCCCTCTCAGTGTTCCTTGATTCCAACAATTAGTATCAGAGCCTAGTTCCCCAGAAGAAGCCTAACAGCTTGAGGAGGATCTAGGAAAGTGAATCAATGGATTCTAGAAGTATTCAACAATAGCTTATTGTGGCACTTGAGGATCTTGATCAAGCCCAAGATGAGGTCCAACAAGTGAAAGAAAATCTTAGAGATGTTGAAAACTTCATGTAGTCATTGATAGATCAATTGAATAAATCAAGGGAGAAGAGAAAGTTGATAAGCTAAAGGAGAAAGAGAGCCAAAGTATTGATGACCAAGCCCTAAAAGAGAAGATAGAGGAATGTGAGAAGCTTGCTAGAGAGAATGTGGTTCAAAAGAATGAGATGGAAGCCATTGTGATGAAATTGACAAAGGAGATTGAAGCAAGAAAGAAGAATGAAGAGAGTTTTAATCAGTCCTTGAAAGACAAATATGAAGAATGTTGCAAACTCGATTGTGAGAATGACCAACTAAAGAAGGAATTGCATCAAACCAAGGAAGATCTTGGAAAACAAATTCTTTTTCTTAAATGTGATCTTGAAGCTACAAATGAGTATAAGGAAAAGTTTAGAATCAATTCAGTCAGACTTGATGAGATGCTTGAAAGATAGAAGAGTGCTAATGACACAAGAAGTTTTGGATTTGAGAAAGGTGAAAGCTATGGATTTGGTCAAGGCAATACCAAATCAGCACATCAGAAGAACAATTCAAGAAGTCCTCTAGTAAGGCAACCTAATGTTCATAAGTTCAATAGTGCATGTTTTGTTTGCAATAAATCTGGTCATATGGCTAGTCAATGCAGAAATAGGATGAATAATAATGGTCTATCTTTCTTTAGTCAATGTTTCAAATGCAACAAGTATGGTCATAATTCAAATGAATGCAAAAGTTTGATGAACAAATTTCAAAATAGGAGAAATATCTAATGTTATGCATGTGGTAGGTTTGAACTATTATTGTGAGGATCTGGTTAACACTGAGAGGGAGGGGGTTGAATCGGTGATACCAATAAACTGCAATCTTTCACCAATCTGAAAACACTTCACCAAAAATAGTTCATAAACAGTACCGGTAGCTGATCAAATAGTCTCCAAAATAGATTTACCAAAACATTACCGGTAGCTACTTAAGTGTTCATCATTAAGCAAATATAGTAAAGACATCAAATAAATAACTCAACAATCCATCCACAACATGAACACAAATATTTTTCACATGGAAACCCAAATGGGAAAAACCACGGTGGGAATTGATACACACAAAATATTTGAACTCTTTTGGAATGGGCCCTGTTCTTTGCCTAGCTCGATTAGGAGCTTTACAATAATGCCTGGTTAAGAGAAAACCCTGTTAGGAGTCACCCGATGAAGGGATTTTAACCTCTGCTCTGTTAGGAGCTCTACCCTATTAGGAGTAACCTCACTAGAGTATTTAAACCCAAATTAATGAGCCACTCGGTGAAGGGATTTACAAGATCATGCCTGTTAGGACCACCTGGTTAAGGGATTTTAATACTACTGCAATTGTTAGGAAACAGTAGATAAATGATCTGATCAATGCACTCTCTACTTGCTAGTACAGATCTACTTCATCTCCAATCTATTTCACTCATGCAAATATCTGAATCTGGTTTGACACACTCTTCTTCTCTGATCACCGACACAATAAACCTTCTCAAACTCAACCTAAATAGACTTTACAATTAGGTTGGTTACAAAACCATAACTTACAATGAATTTACATCATAAATCATAGTAGATCATTATAAATCATTATAATTCATTATACAGATCATTACAAGAAATTTCAAGACAATTATAGTCGTTGAATGATCATAACTCATCACCGCACATCAATCTGATAAGTTGTCAAACCCTTATCACATTTTGCTAAGCACTTCATTGTTTCCCAAGAAATTTGCTCCTTGTACGCGGTAAAACAACATCTTATCTCTTCACACAAATTTTGACACATCATCATAAACTTATGAACATAAAAAGAATCACCGCCAAACCATAAAACATCACCGATAAAAGATCTTGATACCGGTTCTCAAACCCTACACTGAATATACAACAGTCAATAACAAACATGACTTTTAGTTCTCTAATCATGATGCGGTTCATGTCATAGACTCATTATAATATCATAATCATACATTGCAAACCACAACACCTAACTCAACACGGTTCTCTACCGCAATCATCTCCTTCACTGTTCCTGCTTACCGATTCAGTGTCAACTTAGCAAACATACCATTACCAGTTAGGCTAGATAACTTAGATAACTTAGATGATATACCAAATATAAATAAACATGGTTGTCATCAATAACAACACAAATAACTGATCATAATATCATAATTATATCATCACCAATAGTCCATCAATATATCATCACCAACAGTCCTTTACCGATACATCATCATCTCAATCAGTTATGTTGATATGCCAACAATCTCCCCCTTTGGCATTGATGGAAAAACTAAAATAATGCAACTACTAAAACAATCAACTGCTGACAAATATCAGGAACTCATCATGCCATGTTGTACCGATATGTGTTTCACTTGATCTTCTCCTCTGATCTTCTCCCTATCATTGGTCTTGTCCCTGTGACTGTTACATTTCTTCTTCCCCTTTGACAACAATGCCAAAGGTGCAAAGGCATCTTTTGTCTTCATCTCTATTGCTGCCCCTGAGAAGTATCCCACTTCTCATCAATCCACAATGAAAGATATTTAATAAATCCACTAGATTGATGCATCACCAGCATCCTAGTTGATCTTGGGTAGGGGTATAACCTCTAACTTACCTCTGAGATATTCAAAGGTAGCCTTGGGAAATGGCTTAGTGAAAATATCTACCAATTGCTCCTTACTTAACACATGCTCTAGTCACACTTTCTTTTCCTGTACTCTTTCTCTCAAAAAGTGATACTTCAATTCAATATGTTTAGTCCTAGCATGTAGTAACGAGTTCTTAGAAATGTTTATAGCACTAGTGTTATCACAATGTATGGTCACCAGTTCTGTCATATCCTTCTTGAATCCTTCCAATACATGCCTAATCCATATAGCTTGTGTACAATTCATGGATGCAACCACATACTCTTCTTTTGTTGTGGACTGAGATATACAAGTCTATTTCTTACTAGTCCAAGATACCAGTCTACCACCTAGAAAGAATGCACCAGCTATTGTGCTCATCCAGTCATCTACATTTCCTTCCCAATCTAAATCAGTGAATACCTTCAAAGAAAATGACTTTATATGGGTACCACAATCCATAATCAATTGTCTCTCTAAGATATCTGAATATTCTCTTCATTGATGTCATATGTGTCTCCTTTGGGCTCTTCTAAAATCTTGCTACTAAACCAATTGCATGGGCAATATCCGGTCTACTATGAACAACATAATGCAATTTCCCAATCATGGATCTGTATTCCTTCTCATCCACTGAGGGTGAATCATCTTCTTTTGATAATCTGTAACCTGTAACCATAGGTGTTCCAACCGGTTTACAGTCTTCCATTCCAAAGGTCTTTAACACTTCCTTTACATACTTAGACTAACTGATAAAAATACCACCTTTCATCTGTTGTACCTGCAAACCAATGAATTTTTTTATCTCACCTATCAGAGACATCTCAAACTCTTCCTTCATCTCATCTTCAAAAGTCATATTCATATCATCATTTCCTCCAAATATAATATCATCAACAAATACATCTGCAATCAACACCTTGTCTCCTTCAATTTTCAAATAAATATTGTTGTCCTCACTGGTTCTCTAAAATCCTATCTTTATCAGATGTGCGTGAAGTCTTTCAAACCATTCCCTTGGTGCTTGCTTTAATCCAAATAATGCTTTATGTAGTTTGCATACCATACCCTTGTCTTTAGTCAATGCAAACCCATCTGATTGTTCAATATACACCTCTTCTTCAAGAATAACATTCATAAATGCTGACTTTACATCCATTTGGTAAAATTTCAAACCTTAGGCTACAAATGTAAGTAGCATTCTAACACCTTCAAGCCTAGAAACTGGTGCAAAGTTCTCTCCATAATCTTCACTTTCTTCTTGTGCATACCCTTTGCATACTAGTCTTGCCTTGTTTCTAACAACTTCACCATCTTCATTCAGCTTGTTTCTAAATACCCACTTTGTTCCAATCACATTTTTATCACAAGGTCTAGGAACAAGTGACCAAGTGTTGTTTTTCTCAATCTGATCAAGCTCTTCATTCATTGCCTTTATCCAATCATCATCCTTAAGAGCTTCTCTAACTGTCTTCGGTTCAACTGTGGAAATCAGACATGCACTTTCTCTGATTTTTCTTCTTGTTTGAACTCCAACATTCTTGTCACCTATTATCTACTCTTCATAATGATTTAACCTCACATATCTAGGTATAACTGGTTTCGGTATAGAAGTCTCTTCTTGTTCTTCATCTATCGGTTGAGATTCTTCCACATTGTTCTGCTTAGCATCAATCTAAATCTTCGATTAAATAATCACAAGCTTCTATTTCTCAACTCCATTAGACTAGCTGATATCATCAGATCTATCAGAATCCTTATCAACTTCTTTACCACTAGGCTTTCTGGTCTAAATACTCTTCCACAATCTTCACAGTCCATTATCAATCTCACCAAAGTAGCAAACACAAACTCATCAAAGTTCTTGTATCTCTCCATATGTTCTCTCAAAAATGTTAAGTGAAACATGAGACTACAAAACACCTTTTATTTGCCTTTTACTAAACCGGTTGAACATACCCTAATCACTAGTCAACTCTAAAACTTGATGTCCGCACACATATCACATTAAATTTACCGATTTGTAATGTAACTAATTCAAAATCACTACATAACATTATATTGCATCAAAATATGCAGATTTGATTTACCGCACACTATCCAGGGGTTCTGAAAATGGACCTGACAATGCATTCCCCCTAAGCTTCACCATAGCTTAGTTTACTGGTGAAGGAATCTCCACACTAGGTGAAGAATGGGAGTCTTCAAACGGTATCTCCTCACTTTTCTTCTTCCATATCTTTGCTTCTGGTTTCTTCAACATCAACTTTCTTCTTACCTTTTTTATTCAATAAACCTATTAACTGATTTGTTCAGTCTAGCTATGCAAAACTTTGTAAGGTATCTCAGTTGATGACAATGAAAACATTCCATTCCAAATGTGCTCTAGGGTCCTGCATTACCTCTACCTGTTCTTCTTTGGCAATTCATAGCAACATGACCATAGTTGTGACAGATTGAACAAGTCATATTCCATCTATTCTCCATTTCATAAGGACTAGACCAGTTCACATAAGGTCTCTGCCAAGTAGTGTTTCTTTGGTCATTGTAAGATCTCTGCCAAGTAGGGTTTCTTCGGTCATAGTAAGATATCTGCCATTCTCCATTAGACCTCTGACCCATGAAAGATCTCTGATTGTTTACTCCTGACCTGCACTCAACAGCTCTATGCCCATACTTGTTGTGATTGAAGCAACATCTATTAAAAGTTCTAGGCTTATATCCTTCATATGCTTTAGATCTATATCCATCAAAAGTACTGGATCTACTTCTACAAAAATTAGCAGTATGACCTACCTTTTGATAGTTATAACATATTGGTTTGTAGGTTCTCTTACTGGTTTTCTTCTTTTTGGTCTTTGGTGCATATTTTGATTCATGCATGGTGACCTTGGTACTAGATGGCTCTCCTTGTTCAAAGGTTGTGAATCCAAAGCCATGTTTGCCTCTATGATTGAATATGCTCATCAAGCATAGCAATGCTCTTGTTGAATTTAGCCAGTATCTCATTTGCATCAGCCAACTCCTTGGTAAGTACGTCATTCTTCTTTGTAAGACTTTCTCTCAGAGACATAGCCATGTCTAGGTTAGCTTGCATTTCCTCTTTTTCCTTATTTTCCTCATGAAGTTGTGCATGCAAGTTACTAATCTCCCAGTTCAGCTTTAAGATCTCATGCTCCTTATCTTTTATTATGTCTTAAGTTGTCCTTTTGGCTTCCAACTCTTGACTCATCCTTATGATAAGGGCTTTCATCTCTCTCCTTAGATTTATCATCATTCAGCTTTTCCACCTCATTCACCAAGGCATCAATGTTTGCTTCATCAGATGAATTGCTTTCAGTGAATTCCATCAACTGCTCAGCCAACTCTCTTCTCTTAGCTAGTGAAACTTTGTATTTGACCTTTAGTTCATCATAGGCTTCTTCATATTCTATAAGCTTGTTTGAAAGCTCTCATTTACTCATTGAACCTCCCCCCATGTTATCCTTAAGGATCTTTTACCTCAAGTGGTTAAGATTATACACAAAGAGGACCTAATGCTCTGATACCAATTGTTATTGTGAGGATCTGGTTAACACTGAGAGGGGGGTGAATCAGTGATAACAATAAACTACAATCTTTCACCAACCTAAAAACACTTCACCAAAAATAGTTCATAACCAGTACCGGTAGTTGATCAAACAGTCTCCAAAACAAATTTACCAAAACATTATCGGTAGCTACTTAACTGTTCATCATTAAGCAAATATAGTAAAGACATCAAATGAATAACTCAACAATCCATCCACAACATGAACACAAATTTTTTTCATGTAAAAACCCAAATGGGAACAACCACGGTGGGAATTGGTACCCACAAAATATTTGCACTCTTTTGGAATGCGCCCTGCTAAAGGCCTAGCACAGTGAGGAGATTTACAATAATGCCCGGTTAAAAGCAAACCCTGTAAGGAGCACCCAGTGAAGGGATTTTAACCTCAGCTCTATTAGGAGCTCTACCCTGTTAGGAGTAACCTCGCTAGAGGATTTAAACCCAAATTAATGAGCCACCCGGTGAAGGGATTTACAAGATCAAGCCTGTTAGGACCTACCCGATTAAGGGATTTTAATACCGTTGCAACTATTAGGAAACAACAAATAAATGATCTTATCAATGCACTCTCTGCTTGCTAGTGCATATCCACTTTAGCTCCAATCTTCTTCACTCATGCAGACATCTCAATCTGGTTCAACACACTCTCCTTCTCTGATCGCCGACACAATAAACCTTCTCAAACTCGACCTAAATAGACTTTACAATTAGGTCAGTTACAAAACCCTAACTTACAATGAATCTACATCATAGATCATGTCATATCATTACAAATCATTATAATTCATTATATAGATCATTACAAGAAATTTCAAGACAATTATAGTCATTGAATGATCATAACTCATCACCGGACATCGATCTGATAAGTTGTCAAACCCTTATCGCATTCTGCTAAGCACTTTGCTATTTCCCAAGAAATTTGCTCCTTACATGCGCTAAAACAACATCTTATCTCTTCACATGGATTCTGACACGTCATCATAAACTTATGAACATAAAAAGAATCACCGCCAAACCATAAAATATCACCGGTCAAATATCTTGATACCAGTTCTCAAACCCTTTACTAAATATACAAGAGTTGATAACAAACATGACGTCTGGTTCTCCAATAATTATGTGATTCATTTCATAGACTCATTATAATGTCATAATCATACATTGCAAACCACAACACCTAACTCAACATAGATCTCTACCGCAATCATCTCCTTCACTGTTCCTGCTTATCGGTTCACTGTCAACTTAGCAAACATACCATTACCGATTATGCTAGATAACTTAGATGATATACCAAACATAAACAAACATGGTTTCCATCAATGACAACATAAATAACTAATCATATTATCACAATTATATCATCACCAATAGTCCTTTACCAGTACATCATCATCTCAATCAGTTATGCCAATATGACAACATGGACATGTTGCTAATCAATGCAGATCAAGAGGAAATCGTCTGAATTGCAGGCTTAGACAAGGAAATGTTGTATTCTATGCCTGCAACAAATCCGATCACATTGCCAAATACTGTAGAAGTAGAAATATGAATAGGAAGGGTCTGGAAGACAAGAACAAGAGTGTGAAGGCAGATGAGAAAGGCAAAGTGAAAGTTGAAGAGATCAGAGATTAGGTAAAGAAGACATGGGTGAAGAAGAGTGATAATAATGCAAGAAAAGGGTATGCACCTGATTCCGGTACTGCAACTACATACGTTAACTAAGCTAAGGTATCCGACCTTGGGGGAGTTATCATGAAAATCTTATAAACCCCCTGTTTGTGATTTGTGCCTAATTCTGGGGCAGGTTGCAAAAGCTGAATTTGATGATGACTAACCTTTCTGAAGGATTCCAGAAGAGTATGAGTAGATTTGAAGATCCAAAAAGGAATTCTTGAAGATACAGAGTATCCAGAACTATTAGGGTAAAGTGCATTTATAAAAATGAAAAGTTAGGTATGCAGAGGATGAAAAGTGACTTAATCACTTCATTTATCACTTTGCACTTGAGGCGATAGTGTTTGAAGAGCTTTGAAAGAAGATTTACAAGGGAGAGCAAGCATCAAACCAATTTCTGAAGCAAAGACTGAATTCATTGGTAAAGGTATTTATCGGTGCAACTCTTCAATTTGAAATTTAAAATTGCTGAAATGGCTACATCTGGTACTACTACCCCATTGATTGTTGATATCACGAAGAGAGCCCAACCTGATTTCAAAATCCATTCATTCATCTCCATGGAAAATGATCCAAAGAGCGCATTTTCATCGATTCCATATGGTGTATTGCATATTGAGGTTGTTAGGGTTTACACTCATTGCCCTATTAAGGAATTGAGAAGCTCTAACCTATTAAATCTCTACAATAATCAATTGTCTGATGGGAATTCAATGCTTAAACCAGAATTTTAGGTTTTGGAGAATAATGGTTTTGTGCAATATGTAAGATTCTCGATGTTTGATGAACTTGAATAGGTATGGTACGTGTTGAGTCGAATGTATGATGAGTTTATATGGTTGGATAAGCCCTACAAGATCACGATGAATGCTATTAGGGTTGTGATAGGATTATGTTCAATTGGAGAGTTGCCCTCATTGAAGGCGGTAAAGAATGAGATTATTACAAATGCAATCGGATCTAAGTTTATTTGGAGAGAGATGATTATCAATGATATCATGGAGCATGATGCCAAATTTGCCTCAATGGTACTTGGGTACAAGTTCTACTATTTTAGCAGGGAAAATTATGTTTCTAGAACAACAATCTATGTTGCTTATGAAATGATAAGGGAAGATAAGAAGTATGACCTTTATGAACTTCTCCAAAGTGAACGATTGAAATTTTTTGAAAAAGATAAAGGAGAACAAGAAACAGATCCTATGTTTGTTCTTTTACATTATGAATGAAGTTCTAGGAGTTGGTCTAGTGCAATGGGCCTTTGACAGACCCGTAGGAGTTCAAATCAGAGAATACTTATATATCTTCGATGACTCTAAGGTCTGGAATGCAAAAATCTGGGGATTATTTAAGAATTTTCAGAAAAAGATGCATGAGAGGGAAATAATTCAAGTAAATTATGGAGAAATAACAAGACACAATCTATTCAATGGTGGACACTAACCAGTGCTTGATGGAGGCTGTTGAACCAAGGATTTCATGGATCATGCCTATGGGATATGGAGTAGATGAATAGATTTTGGAACTCTATGCCCAACACTTGTTGAGTAAGTTGGTTGATCCCTTAGAGGAAATATCTGGAACCTATGCAGAGAAATGCCTAAAAATGCACCGACAATTCAAAGGCCAGAAATCTGAAAGAAGGTGAGGAAAGAAGTTGAATCCTATGAAAAGAGTATAGGGATTTCCAAGGAAGTAGTCGAGGAGGCAAGAAAAAGAAATATCTTATCAAAAGACCAGACAGTTAAAAAGGCTAAACTAGAAATTGCTGCACCTAAGCCAAGGCAATCAAGAAGTATTACTCCCTCCTCTGGTCCTGTGAAACCATCAGTCAAATCATTCGGCAAGGGAAAGAAGAGAAAGATGGTAAGATTTGTTACCATGGATGATGAACAAACTGAATCAGATGAAGCAGTGAAGGAGGTAAAGGCCAAAGCAGCTAAGGCCACCAAAGTCACAAAGGAGAAGCCATCTGGTGGAACAAAATCCAATAAGAAACCAAAATCATCCGAAATTGATTAGGTAATAAAGAAAGGAAAACTTGAAGTTAAACCTCCTATGACCTTGAATGAAACTATTAATGAAGTAGTAAAGAATGGTAATTTGAAGCCTCTGATGGAGTGGTGTGACAATTTTGATGCAAATTGTAAAAGATCATTAGAGGAAGCTATTGTAGAGCACTTGAATGTATATAGTAAAGCTCTAATTGAGATAATGTCAGAGATACCCAAGAGTTTGTATGAAATTTTGGATGTAAGAAGACTAATGACTAATAAGGAATATGAGAGACTAAGAGAATATATATTAGTTAATTTATGCTCAATGATTTCTAAGAAGGGGATAGCTAGAATTCTTAAATTATCTAAGAATAATTTCTAGAGTAAGACAAGGGTAAATGAGATAATGATTGGAAAGACAAATGAATTTGTATAGGACACTGAGACAATTTTGAGGAAAATTTTACTACAGAATCAATATGAGGTTTTCCCTAAGAAAACTCAAGATGATCCAGAAGAGGAGACGAAGGATGATACTCCTTTTGTTCTGGATGTGCAGGTAGATGATCATGTAGAGGCGAATGTTATGGAAGATACTAGAAATGAGGATGCAGTGAACAAGAAATCAGAAGAAGAGCATGATGGAGATGATGTAGTTGGGGATACTCAGAATACTTTGGCAGCCACTTTTGAGAAGGATAATGAACTGCCTAAAGTCAATGATGAGAAGGAAGTTGAGAAGGAGGAAGTTGAGGTAACAGTTGAAGTTATTTCGGTGGCAAGAGACATTGAAGAGTCAGTGAAGGGTAAGCAGACTGTAGATGATCCAAAATTCATCCAAGGACCTATCAACCTAGCCTCTTTGTCCCCCATCCAGAAGCTCCAATTAGCTACATTTTCTCACACCAAGGCTAGTGAGGACTTGCTAAAATCTCAGACAAAGGATAATGAGTTTCTCACTCAGGCATCTGGTATCCTTGAGAAGATAATGCCATCATTTCAAAAGGAAACATCAGATAGTCCCTCTAGTCTGCTAAGGAGTTTAATCAAATCAGTGGATACTCATTTTGAGTCTTTTGAGAAGTTGGCAAAGGAGAAGGTCCACAGTGAGTTAAATGCCAAGAGGATGAGGACATTTAAAAGGATGATTACTGGTGATAGAGCTATATTGGACACCTGCATTAAGATCATTCAAGATGCATTGACTGAAGGAGGTAATATTTACAAGTCGTGCCTATCTTTGTCCAATTTCACTGATGAAATTGAGAAGAAGGTCAAGGAGCATGAAGAGCAGCTTGCCAGGATCTCTCAGTCACTTGATCCTTTGTCAGTTTCTATGAGCAGTAAGGAAGATCAAGTGATATATCTACTTGACAAGATCATAAGCTTGAGCCATGAAAAGGAGAGGATCATTGGCAAAGTTGGAGAGCTTCAAAGGCTCATCACTCCTAAGTTAGATACATTGCTCAGTGGACTGCAAGATGCTCAAAATGCCATGACTTCCAAGGAGCCTTCAGATCTAAGGTTAGTAGAGATACAAGCCTACTTATTCAATGGCCTCATATCCATTTTAGAATGCCTCAAGAAGGGCTGGGACAACCATTTGGAGTCATTGAAAAACATTTTTGCAGATATTTTCAAGCTTTTATAAGGACTGTATATATATATGCTTTGTATATAGATTTTATGCAAAGTTTTGGTTTTCGGTACCCCATATTTTTTATTGATGTCAAAGGGGGAGTTTAGGTGACTTAAAAATGTTGATCTAAGGGGGAGTCTTTGATTTTTGGAGTCTGGGTGTTAGCTTGCAGTATATAGTATTTTGGTTTTGGTCTGACACTTAGCCATTTTTCACTAAGTGTTGCCATCAATGCCAAAGGGGGAAATGGTTGGCAAGAGACATTGCATAGATGATTAGATGTTGTAATTGATGGCAATTGATGTTAGATATCTCATCTACAATTCATAATTTTTCCATATAGTAAGTAAGATTGAGCTTTGGTGAGGTCCAGTGAAATAGAACAAGACATCCGGCTGAGTGTACAGTAATTTGGTTGGCATTTCATTTTGGTTGAATGTTTTGTGTTGTGGATCTCAGAGAAGCATTGTGGATGTGTAATCTACCTTATTCCTTATTTGGGGCCTTTGGTGATGAATCTTGAGTAATTTGGAAGGTCCGGTATATAGGTTTTTGGTTAGAACAATGTTCATTAGCAGTAAGGTGTGGATATTCGTTGTGTGGATCGTGCAAAGTAATTTTGGTGATTGTAATTATGTTTGAGGATAATTAGCCAACATGTGGGAAACATGTGGACAATTTGTTTGTCCGCATATACATTTGAGTTTGGATTAAGCCGACTTGGTATACACGAACTTCATTTGTGTGTTATGTGTTTTTGGGCCGACATGAAGGAGACATAATTTGATGTTGTAGATATAAAAGAGTGGTTGATATGACCATATTTGGTATCGATGGTTGTATGGAAAGCAATTGTGAGCGATTCTGCATAGTTTCACGTGTGCAAGTAAAGGATTTGTGCTCCGGAATATAGCAAAATAGCATAACAAAGAAAAATACTTTGTGCTTAACCAAAACTATAATTTGGCATTTGCAGATGTTGTTTATTAGCTCAGACATTCCAATTATCCTTTGTAATCATTTTGTAAGGCAGTGAGCCTTCTGGGGTTGTAGCCCTTATTGTAATATTGAGCAGTGAACTCTAGGCAGTGTTCTTGAATGCATGTGCATTCCCCTTATGTAATATTTATATACTTCTAACATAGTATATTAATATTGTGGGTCTCAATCCCACTATGGTTTTTCCCTTAACTAGGTTTCCACGTAAAAATCCTGGTGTTATGGTGTTGTGGATATTTGCTTTGTGTTCACGCTTCTTACTTTTATTCATTTGCATTAAGTGATTGAAGTATCATATTAATAATATTAAAAAATTGTAGAACATTGATTCACCCCCCCTCTAAGTGTTCCTTGATTTCAACAACTTGGAGGTTGTTTCCATGTTTCACAAGGTTTTTGAGCATGAGTGTTCAACAAGGATGCAAACTTTTGTGATAAGATTTGCTAGCACGACTAGTGGGACAAGTCTTTAAAATAATTCAAGAAAAAATCCATTCGCCAAATAGTTCCAACCCAAGCCATCTGTCATATCATAGTTTTCGGCATGCCCGGTGGGACCAATTGAACTATTTTTAGTTCAAGCTCTCTTACTAAATTGTTGATAGTTGGTGTATCTGTCAGTAAGTTCTGCCTTTGGATACAATATTTTACATACCTAGCTCCTTAAAGAAGAAATATACTAGTCAAGTGGTCATAAGCCCAAACCAACTGGAGATTAGATGTGTTCTTTGGTTCATCAAGCCTTTGGAGGCAACATCTTTCAAGCACCTGGCGATTCTACAATCATTTGGCATAATCTATGATATATTATATGTCTCTGATTGAGTAGATCCGTTTGCTATTTTTAAGCATTTTGTTTAACGAGACCCATTTCTTTCAAATGCTTTAAAATGAGTTCATATCATGGGTGTAACTTCTATTCACCCCCATTCTATGAGAATGCAATCCATTCTTTCCATGCTTACCAACAAACTCAAACTAGGACTGCTCCTAGTTTTAACCCCAATAACTTTACTCTAGCAATAGGTGGGTATTTTCCTAATGCTTACCACCCACCCACCCCTACTCAACCTTTTTGGCAGCCTAATCAACCCCAAAGTAATGAAAATACTACTATTGCTGAGATGAGAAGCAGGACACAACACATGATGTTAGGCTTGAGATAGTTGCTAGATAAGGTCAAGGAGGGATGGCCCTTCGGGGCTCAACTTAGTCAACAATAATAGTGGGATTTGCAACAATAAGAGTTAGAGGCCCAGAGTCAACAACATGAGTGGGATTGGTAGCAAGAAGATATGACCTGTCAGTCTTGACTTCAACAGCAAGAGTTGGAGGCTCAAAGACAAAAACATGAAGCCTTCCTTGCAGAGCAGCTTGCTTATGTTAGGAAGGAAGAAATCATGCAGTTGGCGGCTTTGGAGATGCAAATCATGAAAGAGGAATTTTTTGCCCTTAAAGGCCCTAAATTCAAAATCCCAAGCTTCAGGCAGGGGAGATCTTCCAAGCCTATAGAGGAGCCTATTCAAGAGAGCCCCAAATTCAAAATCCCAAGTTTCAAGGGAGCTCCAACTGTTGATATGCAATAACCCACTATCCAGGCCCCTTAGTGCCACTTGCAAATTTCTCCACCACCTAGGCCTTTTTCAGATACTATTTGTCTTTTTAAGGGTGGACCTTTTGTATGGAGGGCAGATGGTAATCATCCTCATCTTAAGTGTAATATGTAGCCCGCTGCTAGTGAGGACAACAAGGAGGAATCAAATAAGCTATAGGAGGAGATTAAGGATGATTAGTTGCAGTAGGCCATCAAGTAGGAAAAATTTAATATTGAGGAGGAGGACTTAGCACTCTCATTCAACTGTCTTCCTCTCTTCATTGATCATGAGCAGAAGGATATGTCTACACCTTCCCCGGTTGTTGCTTTGGAACAACAAGCTAGTGTTGGGGAGGCTGTGAGGGGTAATACTTTTGCAGCAGATACCATGGCGGATGGATCATGACACGATTGTGAGGTTATTATAGTATGTTGCCAAGAGGAAGAAACAAAAACAGAGAGATAATATGAAGATTTTAGATCTTCCTGTGAGGTGTCTCATAAATCTGAGTTTTGTGCTGATAAGTTTTATGTCAGCATGTGTGATTATGATGTATGTTGGTTCTCCATTGTCCCTCAATGTGATGATGTTGAATATGAGGTCTTCATTCAAGGTGAAGATGTTTCTTTTGGCATTAGGGATGATGTGCCTGAGCTTGAATTTTTTACTTGGGACCAACATACCAAGTTTGAGGATGTTGAGCAGCAATAATGTTGGTCATACAACCCGTCTTTTGGTTGCTCAACTTGATAGTATACCCGAGCTTCAAGATTTCAATTTGATGTGCCTGAGGTGCTCCCTTATGCGGATCAAGAAAGAGGTGTGGTATACTTGTCATCCCCATGTGAGTTTGAGGCCTTTTCCTTTGGTTTCAACTCATACCTGGAGAAAGACAGTTGTGATATCAATGACTCTCCCTTATGTGAAGAGGGTTCTTTCTCTTTTGTAAGGGTTAATTCTTCTGATACTGGACTCCTCCTTGAATATTTTCCTTTTGTTGTTGAATGTCTATTTGATGTGCTTTCATGTGTTTCAGAGGGTTTTTTATATGGATTCCTTGTAGTAGCAAAGTGAATGGTGAAGTCTTCTTTCACGACATGAGAAAAAATGTGTGATCTGATGAATGCACATGAGAGTTTTTAATTTTTGGAGTTGGCTAGTGATTGCAACTATGGTATGAGGGAGATCGGCTCCTTAAAGAGGTTCCTCTTTGACAGAGGCAAAAGGCATCAATTGCCTTTTATTGTAATAATGTAAATATTAATTAGGTTTCTTGTTTTCCAAGAAGTACACGAGCACAAGCTATTATTTCCTAGAATGGAAAAGTTTTGATTTTTGTAGGTTGTAGGGGCAGAGGTTTATCTTCATTTTTTAGTCTTGACTCTATGCCCAATGGATCTCCTAGGCTACTGATCATGTACCAAGTAGGCTTTCCACCCCTCTGAGTTGCCAAAAATGTTGACCATTTTGGTGTCAACCTTAGCAATGCAAACAACCAATTTGAGATATCTTCATTGGCTAAAAAACCTATTAAAACCCCCAGGCCTAAAACCCTAAAGGCTTTTGTGTTAACCCTTTTTGGCCTTATTCTTTTCCTTTGTTGACTGGTTGGGGCGGTCATTTCACTTAAAAATTATCGGGTGGAGGGTCCCTTCTTCATGGCGGGACCGACCGTTTTCACCCTCTACCAGCTGGTGGGAGTTCCTTTTATCGCAGTATCACGTTAGTCAGGAACTTCCACTTTTGTTCACTACTGCAACTGTTCTATTTTTTAGCGATACTGGCAAGATTTTTAAGTTGTTATCACTTGGTGGTTATTGCTCTTTCTCCACAATAGGAACAATGCTACATTCAACGACTATTCTACTTCCGTGCGACACAATAATGAGTGATGTGGCCAATGATATGAGGAAAGGGTGATATCGTTGTTTCACAACGATTAGGAATTGGGTCCCACCCTTGGCTGCGATACTGTGGTGGCTTGTTTAGTTGGTGGGGCCAACTGGTTTTTAGGGAAATCTCGGTCATCCAATTTCACTTAAGGGGGAGATCGATGATCTCGTTTTAAACTCTTTTATGAGCCCTTTTGGAGTCCTCTCGGTGCATCTCATTCATCCATTCACAAACGATAAGGAGGATCTAGTGGCCCAAATTTAAACTAGAGTTGATAATTGAAATTCAAATAGGTGCTCGAGGGTGGTTGTCGACTTAATGGGTCGAAAATGAGTTTCTAACTCATGAAGTGGGCCAAATTAGATCAAATCCCTTCCAACCACTTTCAAAGGGCCAAGAGATGATTGTCATTATTCCGTCATGACTCTATAGAGGATTTTCATATGCTGACCTTGTCGATTTATTGCAGAATGAAGACTTTTGGGTCTAACAGAGGACAATCAAACGCTTTTCTTGCAAGGAATTTTCTGATTTTCAAGGATTGTTGCTCTTTCCCAATTCTGGGTGGTATTTTTTAGACATGCAACCATTAGATCAACCGTTTGATCTAATCTTCTCTTTTTTTTGTAACCTAACCCTAGCTGGTTAGGGTTTCTGAACCTAACGTTCCATCTGAGTTATGTCTGATCTATAAAGGCAAATTTTGTAGCTCTTTATAAGGGATCTTCTCCCTTTTTTCTTACAAAATTTTATGATTTGTGCAACTATAAATTTACCTTTCCTTTGCATCAATTAAGTTAACCTTTTACCTCTTTCCAAGTTCATTTACCTTGTGCAAAATTTTCTTGTCTTTTTTATGAATTTGTTTCTTATTGGTTTTGTTTGATTTATGTGTTGTATCAACTCTGCTTATAAGATTTGTTTGTAAACGTTTCAATTCCTCTCAGTTCTTCATTAAATCATGATCGCATATATGTCTTAGGGTTGATTAAGGATATGAATCTGTGTATACTTTGGGTTGCTTCATTGATGCTTTGTGTAGTTATAGGTAGGGAAAAGGATCATTTCAATTCAGGTGCATCACCCCATTTCCCTTTCAACATTACTTCCCTTGTTTTCTCCTCTGAATCATTAGAATAGGTTTTATAAGTGTTGGGTTGGGCCAACACTGCACCTTGATTGAAAAGGAAGTCGACCTTCTTTGGAGACTCAACCTCACATGCGCAAGGTCCCACACTTTGAGGTTGTTTCCATGTTTCACAAGGTTGTTGAGAACTAGTGTTCAACAAGGGTGCAAACTTTTGTGACGACAACTGCTAATAGGTCTGTGCAACATATTCACCAAATATAGTACGACAAATCACCACATTTCAATGTTTCTCACCGCAATCTTTGCCAAAAGATGAGTTCCATCATTATACACATTATATCTTCATGTTGTGATGATAGCATCTCATTCCTTGGTTGGGGATAATGATTTCCATTTCTCCCCCTGAGTCGAAGCTCCTTGACTTAATTTTTAGAGGAACTTTCTACACCAGAGCTGGGTGCAACTACATCTTCCTTCTTCTTTCAAATATTTTTCATCACCCTTTTAACTTCTTCCACATTGACCTTCTTCGTAGATTCATGTCTCTTCATTGGATTATCTTTCTTGTTTCTACAAAACTTTGCAAGATGTCCAAACTTATTGCAATTGTAGTACTTATCATTCCTTTTTCCTGAATTTCCTTTATTTATTCTAGATCTGCACAAGTTAGTCTTATGACCAAAATCATTGCACACATAACAATGACCGCTAAAGGAAGTTATTCTTCCATAGTTGTTCAAGATCTGAGTTTTGCACTGACTAGCTTTGTGGCCAAACTTTTTGCAAGTAAAACATTGTTCTGATAATGATCTTACATTTTGATTCATCCCGTTTCTACATTCTATGACTTTATGTCCTAATCTATTGTATGAAAAACAATAGCCTAAAAGAAAATTACCTTTGATCATTTGGCTGCTCGATTGAAGATTTTTCTTTTTGATTTTGGATTTGCATTCCTTTAGCAAGTTGAACAACTTCTATCTTCTCACTTGAGCTATCTTTAACTTGGTCTTCAGTTTTCTGATGTAAGCAGTCACCAATTTCAAATCCTAATCCACTTTTGTCTTTCAGAGTCTTTTGTATAGCTAACATTTCATCAAGCTTTGATGTACTCATCCTAAAATTTTCTTCCTGATTCTTTGTTTTCTCCATATTTGATTTTAGGGATACTACTTGTTCCAATTTCTTGCATTCTTTTGTCTTTCCTTCAATTATGCCATTTAGACAGTCCTTGGTCTTTAACTCCTTTTCAATCTAGATCTTAAGATTCACATTCATGTCATTTGCTTGTTTCAATTCTTCATTTACCGCCTTATGTCTTTCTTAAAATTTCTTGATCTATTCCCTCAGCTTCTTGATGCATTCATTTGCTTCTTTCAATTTTTCTTTAAGATCTCTGTTCTCATTTTCTATATTTTAAAGATCTTCAACATATGCCTCAAGTTCTCCATTTTTGTCAAGTTGACATTTTCCTAGGAATTCTTTCAAAATGGATTTTGATGCCATATGTTCAACCTCCAAGATCTCCTTCAAGCTATTAGGCTCATTCAGAGGACAAGACTCTGATACCAATTGTTGAACATTAATAGGGTCCCACTTACAACCCAAACTTACATACAAAAATGAACTGTTAAATTTGCATCTCAAACATGCATGAAGTACAATTCCAATTGGGTTTAATACACATATTCTACACACTTCATCTGCTATGTTGTCACACATCACCACATACCACTATTATTGCTTCTCCCTTATCACTTTTCATCAAAACATTAAATATGCATATATATCAATCCATATTTGATCTATGTTGGCTTCATATTGCTACACTTTACATGCTATATGATTCATTTATATGAGTCAGCCAAAACATGATGCAACAGTGTGTCCATTGGATTTTACACATATGACCAATCCTTAGTCTTGTCCCAAAAATGCAAACCAAAGTGTGATCACTTATCAAGATGCAAATCCTCTGAGTTGACTATCCTATTCTGGAGAAATAGGGGAATTGTCGAACAAGGCTTCCTGACCAATATCTTTTTGACCACTTCATGCCAACATGAGAAAACTTAAATATAGGTACTTCAAGCATCTTCAAGCTCACTGACAAAATCACATGCGAAAACACTTAACTACGGAGGAGTGCAGACCAAAATAGAAATAGAATGTATTTTGGCTTGTTGGACTTACTCAAACTGCCCAAAAGCAATAAGCTCATATTGCCCACAAACATCAATGACAACATATCAACATTCTATGCTTCACTTCCACTTCTCTCTGGCTTGTTGATTCTTGAATCTTTTTTTTCTTTCAACTCAATTGGATACTATGTTTCAAACATGTCTTGGGATCGTAACTCCCATTTGGATGCAAATTTTGATGCCTCTAGAATATTCCCCAAAATCCCACACCCAAATTTAAAATAATAATAAAATATTAATTTGTATTAACATCTACAACACCTGTTTGGTGCCTAGGTATTTTTGGGTGATTCCAAAAACTCCCACACCTTAATTTGACCATTTTTTCATTTAATTTTTTTCTTCGTACTTCTTAGCATCTGCACGAAAGAAATGAATTAATTTCCAATCGTTAGTGTAAGAAAAGACAACATGCAAAGCATGTTGATTTAGTGTTATTCCATAACTCCTACTGACACAATCATAAATGATTCTTGAAATCAATTTTGATGCTCCTCCAAATTCCAATGCTCCTTATGTTTGGAAATATTAAATAAAGCAATTTGAAATTAAATTCCCACATAGTAATGTAATTGAACTCTTAGTTACTGATAATAACAATAAAACCAATTACCAAATAGTAAAATTTATTTATTGGACTTGCAATTTACAACTTATTGAAATATAACAAACATAAACATTAGAAAATATTTTTTGGGTGATGTGAGATTTCTCTTTGCACCCCTAGATGCTCTTGCATCATCTTGCAACCATCTACAACATCCCCTAACTACAAATTATGTCCTTTCCATCTACAAAATCCCTTAACCTATGACGCCTCCTCCACGGGCACCCCCTACAATTCTAACACACTAACTCTAAGTACTCCTAGGTGAGCCCTAACTACTATTTATCTTGAGGTTGATAACTCATGGTAATATTATCACTTCATTTTATCTTTTGATTACTATTATTTCATGCCATCTCTTTTTTGTCTTCTTATTGTGTTGTGTTGTTTTAAGGCATGGAATTGCTAATGCTAGTTTTACCATTTTTATTTGCGCCCATTTGCCTTCATTCCTTGCTACTTTTACTTTATCCAATTCTCTCCTTTGAACCTCTTCTTACATTGGTGTTAGGTACTCATGTACAAAGAAATAGGAACTGTGTGAGGTAAATAGTGTGCTAAACTAAATTGATCGAAATAACAATGAAGACAATCAAGCTGGTCATTAACTCAATACACCTCAAGATAGGGATGCTTAGAAAGGAATAAACTGAAACATAAAAGCATAAACAAGTGAATGCAAACCTCCTTTTCAACCTTTGATTTTCTCTAAAATGAGGGGGGATTAAATAGGATTTGAGAGGAAAGGAAAGGGATGGCAGAAGGCAACACTTATCCATAAAGAGGACAAGTGGAAATCCTAGGGTGACATGTGGAATAGGAGGACAAGTGGCTCAACAAGGGAGGACAAGTGTCCCTTAGAGGGCCAAGTGCAAAAAAGGGGCTTGACATGTGTCCTCAAGGACACATGTCCATTTTGGGAGGAGGCCACCCCAAAATAGGATCAATTTCCTAATAATAAAGAAATTAGGGATTTAAGTGTGTGCACACACATGTGAGGGGAGGTTAGGATAGGATACCATAAGGTTAGTTTAGGGTTGGTTAGGAGGGTTAGGTTAGAAGGGTTGGTGAGGAGGAGGGTTAGGTGATTAAAAGTTAGGAGCCATGTGTCCTAAATAGGATATTTGAATTTAAATAATTTAAATAAAAAGGGAAGAGGAGGAATTAATTAATTTATGGAAATGGAAGGGGAGAATTAATTAATCATTAATTAATTCAAGGGATTTGGAAAGGGGAATTAATTAATGAGATTAATTAATTCAAAGGATTGGGAAGGGGGAATTAATTAGTGAGATTAATTAATTCAAAGGATTGGGAAGGGGGATTAATTGATGAGATTAATTAATTCAATTAGCTAATGGAAATAAATTTGATTAAATTGATTAGTCAAATTTAGGTGTCTGCATTTTGCCCCTCTTTGCGGTGGCGCTAGAATAGCGTTGATGCGAAGACAATAAGACACCAGCAACTCGAAGAAAAAGGAGCAAGAAAATGCCCCAAGTGAATGAAGGAGGGAGTGACTAGGGATTCCCCCTTGAGAGGGTGCACGGTGAAGAAAAGGAGGTTGAGCGGCATCTCAAAAGAAATAGTGCCCCAACGGACATGGTGGAAGGCAACGCAAGGTGAAGCCTGAGGGGAGATGAATCAGAGGGGAAAGGGGAAGCAAATGAAAATGCAATGGAGATGGGGATGGACACACCATAAAGAGTGAGCACATACAAAATGAGACGTCATGTAGTGAGCACTTATTTTGATTAAGCAATGTATGTGAGTCACCAAGGTATAGGGAACTAGGGTGGAATTTCACAGCCAATACATGGACTAGCACATATAAACAGAGACACGGGCTAATCTAGCATCACACAGAGTTATAGAGACCTTGCAAGAAATGATGCTAGACTAACCATAAGCAGAAGACATGTCCTAGTGTAACATGAGATAACAGAGACCTCATGAGGGTACAACAAGGAACGCATCCAAAAGAACATGCCAAGCAAAACCAAAAAGCAACAAGATCACATCCTAAGTCTTATTATTCCTAGCACACCATGATATTAAAAGATTGTGGTGAGCAAGAGGAAACATGACCCGAGGAGCTTAAAAAGATAAACAAAGACCAAAAAGAATCAAAGTCGACACAAGTGTCTCAGATATCTTTTGTCAAAAGATGATTGTTTGGATTAGGATTGGATGATGTCTGACTTAAGGAAGGATACATCTTGCACAGACTGATGATGGATGTTGTTGATGTGAGAATGATATATTTCAAAACAACACCAGGGTGAAAGATTGATGATGATCGACAAAAGGGATCTGATAAGATCGTGATGACCAAGATGCCCAAGGATGATTGTTGAAGAGCGAGCTGATAGGATATGATCTTGAAGGACAGGACTGATAGATGCCTATTTACAATGGAAAAAGAAACCAAGTGGGAGGTGACGAGACATACAGGATGAGACAAAACTATGCAGAGAAGACCAAGCACGAGAGGGTATTTACAAGGACTATGTACAAGCAAAGTGGATGGAGGTGAGGGAATGCAGGTACCATGGGATATCGCGCTGAAAAGAGATGGATGCAAGGGAGATGTAGATGGGGGCGGGTAACAATGGATACCATGCCATGGAAAGGCGGATGTAATAATTGAAGTATAATGGGACCGCCCTTTACATGTGGTGCCTGTTGCCAGGTTTTCACCAAATGTTCATGCCCAAGGCGCTACAAGAAGTGGTTTTCACTAGAGGATGAATTTATTTTTCTTTACTATTTTTGCTCTTTTTTGTGTATTTTTTTATTTTTGGAACAAGAGGTACACTACCACAGACTAGGCATAGAATATTTTTAGGTGCAGGATGTTGAGGGGATTGTTGAGATGTTCCCCTTCTAGAGTGGATAATTGATATGCCCTTGAACCATATTTTGCTATGACCACAAATGGACTGAGCCAATTAGCTTCAAACTTTCCTTTCCTTTCTCAGTCTTGCTGATTTCTGGGATTTTCTCTACGGACTAGATCTCTTACTTCAAACCCACAAGGGTGGACCCTCTTCTTATATTGCCTCTTAAGACAAATTTGATATACTTGCAGATGATCATAGATTTTCTAACATTGTTCATCAAGAAGATCTAGCTAGGCTAGTCTTACCACTCTATAGTCTTCATCATAAATAAACTCTTTCAAGGATATGTGTAGCGATGGCAATTCAACCTCAATTGGTAAGCCCTCTTTTGCACCATATACAAGGGAATAGGGTGTAGCTCTAGTGGGATTTTAGATACTGGTACGATAAGCCTAAAGGGCGGGATTGAGATGGAGGTGCCAGTCACGACCAATTTCATTGACAACTTTCTTTAGGATATAGAGCAATGTTTTGTTAGTTGCCTTGACTTGGTCATTCCCTTGGGGGTAATATGGTGTAGACCAACGATGTTGGATATGGAATGTGGAGCATAGATCACACATATGTTGGTTTTTTAAATGGGTTCCATTGTCTATAATAATGGTAGAGGGAATCCCATAGCGACAAATAATGGGGTATAGGATAAACTTGGACACCTGGACACCAGTAGTGAAGTTGACGGGAATGGCTTCCACCCACTTGGTGAAATATTCAGAAGGAGTAATGATAAAATTGTATCCATTTAAAGAAGGCAGAGTAATCTTACTAATGAGGTTGAGGCCCCATGTAGAGAAAGGCCATGATGTTGTAATAGGCTGCAAATCTTATGCTGGAACATGAATCGGGTGTCTGTGCTACAAACAAGGCACATATTTCTTCATAAATTCATAACAATCATGTTCCATGGTGTTCTAGTAGAAACCCACTCTTAAGAGTTAATTTGCAAGAACATATCCACTCGTATGAGCACCACAAGTTCTGGTGTGCACTTCTTTCATCACAAGATTAGATTCGCTCTAATCTAAACATCGACTGAGGATGTTGTGGTAGCCGCGATGATATAGATTATCTCCTAGGAGGGTAAATTAGGCACAATGATGGATGAGTTTATGATGGTCATTACATGATATGTTGGACAGAAGGGTATTGTCTTTGAGGTAGGCATGTATGCCATGGTACCAGGGTGATTGGGGTCCAATAATGTTGCACACCATTTTTGTGTGCGATGTCTCAAATGCAGGTTGTAGAAGTTGCTCAACTAAGAACTCGTACCTTGGACTATCTAATTCAATGTACAGAAGTGACCCAATAGTAGCCATTGCATCGACTGTTTTGTTCTAAGCTTGAGGAATTTGGTCAAATATGATATTTTTGAAATTTGTTCTTAAGGTCAACAACCATTCTTTTGTATGGCATGAGCTTATCATCTTTAGTTTGATACTCATCATTTACTTGCCAGATGATTAGCTGGGAGTCGCCATAGACCAAGAGATCTAAGATATTCTACTGATTAGTTGTCTTGGGCCCAGTGAGGAGGACTTCATATTCAACAACATTATTGGTACATGGGAAAGATAGTCTGAATAATTTAGGGATAAGGTCACCTTGAGGAGTGACAAATAGGAATCCTACCCCTGCTCCCTTTTATGTATAAGAACCATCAAAATAAAGTTTCCAAGGGGGTTGTGTTGTGACTGAGCAGACATACTCATCAGAAAATTTTGTGACTAGTGGATATGTATCGACCAATGGTGTTTCTGCTAACTGATCGGCAATGACTTGCCCTTTGATGGCTTTTATGTCTACATACTGTATATCAAATTCACTGAGCAACATGACCCACTTGGCCATGCAACATGTTAAAGTTTCTTTTGATAGTAGGTACTTTAGTGGATCAATCCTGCAGATGAGATTAAGTGTATGGCTTAACATGTAGTGTTGGAGTTTTTGTGAACAAAAGACAACTGGTAAGCATGCTTTTTCAATGGAAGAGTAATTAAGCTCATATCTGACCAAGGTTCTACCGATATAGTAAATTGCTCTCTCTTTACCCTGATCATCGTGTTGAGCAAGAAGTGCTCCTACAGCGGTTGCAGTGACTAAGATATACAAAAGAAGAGGACGCCCTGGGATGGGTGGCATTAGGAGTGGAGGATTAGCTAGATATTCCTTTATCTTATCAAATGCTTGTTGGCATTGTGTATCCCATTTAAATTATGCACCTTTTCTGACAAGATGTGTAAATGGCTAACATTTATCAACAACTTGGGTAATGAAGCGTTGGACAAACTGTAGCTTTTCTCGTAAACTACATAGATTTCTCAATGTTCTAGGAGGAGGCATCTCTAGAATTTATTTGTTTTTTAGGATCGACTTCAATGCCACACGTGGATACTATGAACCCTAGGAGTTTGCCATAGGTAACTCCAAAGACATACTTTTTAGGACTGGGGCATAATTTGTACTTAGCTAGACACTCAAATATTTGGTCTGGGATAGCCAGATGTTCTTCTCATCTTTGACTTACCAAGTATGTTATCCATGTAGTCTTCTAATATCTTATGCATGAGATCATGAAATATTACTATCATGGCACATTGGTATGTGGCACCAACATTCTTAAGACCAAAAGGCATGACCTGATAACAAAAACTTCCACATGGGGTGGTAAAAGCAATTTTATGTTGATCTTCTTCTGCTATCTTTATCTGATTATATCCCAAGAATCCATCCATGAGAGATAACATTTCATGTCCTGTTGTCAAATCGACAAGGATGTTGATGTTGGGAAGTGGAAAATCATCTTTAGGACATGCTTTATTCAGATCCCTAAAATTCGTACACACTCCGATGAAACCATCAAGCTTGGAAACAAATACCATGTTAAAGATCCACTCTGAGTTATCAATTGGTTGGATGAAATTAACCTCCAGGAGCTTTTCCAATTTTACTTTGACCAATAGTGCTATTCTAGGATGCATCTTACGTAATTTCTGTTTAACTAGTTTAACATTAGGATCAACTGCTAGATGATGAACTACTAGTTTAGGGTCGAGACCAAGCATGTCCGCATAAGACCATAAAAAGTTTATAGGCCACTTATGAAGGATGTCAGAGAACACCTAAAACTCATCTTCAGATAGGGAAGCAACGATATGAGTGATGTGTGGGTTTTTTGTTGTGCCCAAATTTATCTTTGTGGTAAGATCTATGAGGATTAACAATCTTTCAAAATCATGATCATCGATGAGGGGAAGAAGATAATCCTCATCTTATAGCACCTAAGAAAGGTTTTCACTAGAAGATACACCCTTTATTTTTACTATTTCTTGTCTATAGGTGCCTTAGAAAGTTTTTCACCACAAGACTCTTGATCTTTTGATTCTTTTTTTATTTTTGTGGATAAGGATTCCTTCTTCCCCAACATAACCTTGAGGGATTAGCTTGTACATTGTGTCTTGTTCAAGATGATAGTATGGTGCACACTCAGTTGCCCCCATAAATTGTAGGAGCATTGTATCATTTTGGAATGTGTCTAGGTGTGCAACAATTTGACCCCAATCAATGAGTTCAGGGTGGTGAAGGGGAAGGCCAATTAGAAGGACTAATGTGTCAAAGAGGTTAGATGTTCCAAAGGTCAAGGAGCTATCTATATCGTCATACGCTTGTTTGACAACCTCCTCGGGCATGCCTTCAATATCGAGCGAGACATTTTCGTTGTTTCTAGAAGTGCCTGCCAAACTCGAGGCTTCATGGGAGGGACGTCCAAAACTTGACCCTTGATGATTTACATTAGGAGTCAGATCAGTAGGTCTTCTAATTCCTTGTTCTTCTTGGCCTAACCCACCACCTTAATAATTCCATTTTTTAGTAGCCCATTTATGAGCGTCTGGGTATTTCTCTTTGAACTAACTGATACGAGCATCATTATCCATAGAGACATCTTTGAAGAGTCATTGGTTAATATCTCCTTCTATGACCTCATGATTTAGTTCACCCTGAGATTGGAATGGAGCCACATTGGCAAACTATAGGTTCTTTCTTCTTTTTCTCCTTGGTAGGTTTCCCATGAGCATGTGGGTTTAAAGGTAGGGAACCCACTGTGAAAGTGGCTTGGAGGGCATACTTGCCACAAACAGTGTCGTTGATCCTGAGTTGGGAGAAATAAGATGAAATTGAAGTCTTCTTTGGCAACAGCGAGGATGGCATCAGGGTCAACATATGAGGAAGATGATGGGGTTTGAGCAGCTCTGATGTTTATGCCAGGGCAATGATGGGAATATGGCGAAGAAGCCTCAAGGGCGCGACAATACTCGAAAGGTTGAGTGTCGCCACAGATGGTGATTTCACATCCCTGAAATGGAAATTTGAGGCTTTGGTGATATGTGGAAAGGATGGCTTGCATAGCATGGATCCATGGGCGACCAAGGAGGATATTAAATAGAAAATCAAGATCAATAACATGGCATAAGGTGCTTTGTGTTGCTGGGCCCACTTGGATTGGTAGATTGATCATTCCAACTAAACTTCTCTCAACATTATCATAAGCCTTGATGGTGATGCATTGATTATGCATATCCGCGACAATGTAACCCACTTGAGTAATAAATTTCAATGTTCAAAGGTTTAAGGTAGAACCATTGTCAATCAGTACTTGCTTAACCTTATAACGCTTGATAATAGCTTCGATATTTGAGGGGCAGATATGATTAGGATCTGGAACCATAGCATCAGACTGTGTGAAACTAAGGTGGTATGTGGAAGACAAATATGCGACCATGGCTTGGAATTACGTAGGATCAATATTGCTAGGCACACGAACCTCCTACAATATTCGTGTGAGGATCTCCTCATGAGTAGGTGAGGCTTTTAGCAAATCCAGGATGGAAATATGTGCAAGAGCTTTCCCTAAATGCTCAAGGATATTGTATTGTTTGGATACATATGTAGCCAGAGTAGCATTAGGTACAAGAGCTCCAAGAACTAACATATGGGCTCTCCTAGTGGTTACCACACATTGGGTATCGAATCCTTTGACGCAAATCATGTTGACAAGATCATCTACCTGAGAAATGTAACCTATCGTGGGACCATAATCGAAGGGTACATTGTTATAGTGGATATTATTGGCCGTACAATTCTGACTAGTATTGGATGTGCTTGCTTCACCTTGATGTTTTGGAAGAGCATTCTTATACATGCCAAGATTGCCATTTGGGGATTTTCCTATGGGAGGGTTGACAAAATTCTTGCCTTGGTCAACAAGGTCTTAAACCAAGTGTCAAAGCTTCATGCACTTGTTTGTGTCATGACCCTAAACACGATGATATGCATAATATTCATTATCTTTATACTAGTCAAGCTTAGGTTTGGAATCATCAAAAGGTTGGGTGAACTCACAAAGTTGGTTCCCACTTTTTGGTACGTCCTGATTTTTGCTGAAATCGTACATTTTTTAGAAAATATAATGATTTAAGCTCTAAGAGGTCCCATTCGAAGTAATTAATTGAAGAGAGTTAAATCAAAGGCTCTTAGATCAAAATTTCTTGGATAGAACCTCTCTACTTCTAAATCATACTTGCAATGGAGTCTCATTTGCATCTATCAAATGTTGATAAAAATCAATTTTACATTAGCTTTTGGGGGGTCAAATTAATTCATTTAAAATTTGTTTTTTTTATGTATTTAGTCCTTATTATAAGCTTTACAAATAGTATAACTTTTAATATATTTAATTTCATTAATATATTTTTATTTTATTTCTTATGAATGTATGTTTTTCACCGAACATGAACTTCTTTGTTCAATGCATTGGGAAAAATAGTAAACTAATTCAAAAAAAATCTGAAAAATATCTATGCACTAGGTATTGGTGTTTTCTTTCTAAAAAAAAAAGAAAATTGAATTTTGATATATATAGAACAAGTTATGTGTTCAAACGTACACCTATATCTAAATTATAATTACTCAAACTTCAAATCTTAATAAAATAAAAAATATTCAACATATCACTATCAAACCAACTGCATGCCCTGGGTATTGATGTTACAAACCAAAATTCAAAAGAATTCAGTTTTTGTCATTTATAGAAAAAACATTATGCGTTTCGGGATACACATTGTATATGGTGAAAATGGATAACGATAATAACAATATTGAAAGGCTAAATGAATTCAACCACAAAACCCTAGCCTAACAACAACGAAGATCCACCATAACATATGAAGATTACCTAAGACAATGCAAATCAAATGAAATCACAAAGATTATACCATCACATGTCCAATAGGGTTTTGATCTCCATTCTTCCTATCTTCATTGATCTTGCTTGATATATTTGCTCTCAGATTTCATGTGCACAAGAGCTCAACAAAGAACGGAATGTGGTTGCAAGTAGGATCATAGTGTAGTCAATTGCATAAAAGATGATTCATTAGGATGATTGATTAGGGTTTGATAATGAAGGAAGTATCCTCTTATATAGAAGACACTATATGAAATGGAGGGATAAGATTGAGAGGTGTAAAAGGAGGTCGGCTATGATTAGAGGGTAGGTAGAGGAAATAATAAAATAATGAAAGGAGTAGGTAGTGTATGAATTAAGAGATGAATGACATGTGTCGTGGGTAGAAAAGGTTAATGAATTAATTAAATAAATAAAGATTTATTTAATTAATAGAAGAAGTGGGATCAATTAAATAAATAAGATATTTATTTAATTTAGGAAAAGGATAATTTAAATAAATAAATGTATTTATTTAAATGAGAAATAAGGCTAGAAGAGGATAAATGAATTAATTAAATAAATAAAGATTTATTTAATTAATAGAGGAATTAATCTTAAATAATTAAATAAATAAAATATTTATTTAATTAGACTGGACAATTTTGGGTGTCTACATTTTGCCCCTCTTTGAGACAATGCGGCTTGTCGCGTTGTTTCAAAGAAGATAAGATGAACTGATACAGAGTTGCCCCAAGATGGGAATGATATGCCCCCTCGAGAGATTGGATGAAAATGTCTGAAAAGATTGCAGACAATCTCTCGATAAGAAAGAGAGGCTAGAATGGACTGACCGGATAAAGTGACAGAGTCACAGAATAATGAAGACTGACTTGGGAAACGAGAGCTAGGGCAGTCTATAAGATAGACCCCGAGGGAAATACATCCTCATTGTCATCTACACATTCACGAGAGCAGAGTGTAGAGAGAGAAAAGAGCAGCAGCAGTCAGCAGCGATGGCCTTCATTCATAGATTCGACTGTGTTCGCCGATTTTAGAGGCCAGCAGAGGCAAGAGAGCCGATAAGTACCGCCAAACCTCCTCGTACTTTGACGCATTTATTATTGTCATTAATGCATGGTAGATAGGGCAATAAATGCGCTTAGACTAGGGTCCAAAAAATGTCCAAAAATGTCCAGGCGCATCTGCGTTGGTGCCAGGCGCGTCTATGCTCGCGAGGCACATCTGTGTTTGTGCCACGCACGTCTGCCTTTGAAACCGCGTCTGTGTCAAATGCGGTCGCGTTTGTGATGTTCAAGTGCGTCTGTGCCAAGAAGGCATGTTTGTGTCGCCCAGGCGCGTCTGTGCAGAGCATAGGCACGTCTGTGTTGGTCAGGTGCGTCTGTGTTTTTCAGGTGCGTCTGTGCAGTCTTCAAGCGCGTTTATGCTAAAAAGTGTGAATTTTTGTCTTCTAGGTCAAATCGGCAGTTTTGTGATGAACATACGCTGTCGATTGGATAAGTTGCTGAGAGGATACACTCAAGCAGGTCCTCTAGGGAAGACTAGGATAGATCAAGGCACTTTGTGATGAACAATGAGTACCAAGATAGAGTACTTTGTGATGAACAGTGAGTGCAAATGTGAGTAACACTTTGTGATGAACAAGGAGTGCCACACACGTAGTACTTTGTGATCAACAGGGAGTACCACTAGGATAGAAGCAACACTTTGTGATGAACAATGAGTGTCACTAGGATAGATAGCCATAGTCATTTAGATAAAAAGTAGCATTTTGTGATAAACAGGGAATGCCACTATGACTGACATGATTGATTTGCTTGACTGCAGGAGTATTTGCCGATGTTGGAGTCACGAGAGAGATTCCCGTCTACTCAGAGACTGCGACCTGAGCTGACCTTCAAGGACCGAGCGACTATTGAGGCTATGGGTATGAGACACGTTCTATATGTGCCTGAGTTTCGAGTGAACATGGGACTGTTGACTGCGCTGGTGGAGAGATGGCACTCCGAGACATGTACTTTTCATTTGTCGATGCGTGAGATGACAGTCACCCTTGAGGATGTATACAGGATCTTGCGGATACTGATCGATGGGGAGCTGATCCCATATGATCGAGATGGAGATAGGGAGGCCCTGAGATGAGTGTTCTAGGACCCAGGACTAGAGATGAGGGTTGGACATGTGGCGTGGGACACTATGACAGCTACAGGGCTAGCGCTGCCAGCAGTGGTAGGAGGAGCAATCAGTGGGTTCCTATGTCCGGATAGGGCGACATGGGGGTTGGTTGTGGGTTAGGGAGGAGCACTGGAGACACTGGTGACACAACACACCAGATATGCTTGGGGACTGTGTGTGTTGGCACACCTCTACTATGAGCTGCATTAGTTTGTATACCACGGATCAGTGGGATTGGGCTGAGGGGTGACATTGTTGCAGGTGTGGGCTTATGGGCATCTGCCAGTGACGAGGCCGATACACTTCAGAGGTAGGGGTCATGGACGCAGTTTTGTTCACTTGTATGACATGATCACATCGCAACCATGGATTGGTAGGTTAGAGCATTGGCGGCGAGTGATAGATGACATTGACATGGTCATATGGAGACCATACCTAGGATGCGAGCAGTGGGAGGATGATGTAGTTGAGCTTCCCTACACCTTTCGGAGTAGGTACCTGATTGGGCGGATGCCCTATGTGCTGGAGAGGCAGCTAGTGGACAGGGTTGGTAGGCAGTTTGGCAGGATCCAGAGGATGCCATGGGGCTCAGGCATGTATGCACGGACTGTCAGAGATCAGGCACAGTTTGGGCCGCTATTGTCATATGATCAGGCAGTTACGCAGCTGGTAGAGATGATGCCCCTACTCCGGGACATGTGGCCAGAGATTGAGGATGCCGACATGGATGCCGAGTATACAGCATACTGGGCGGAGCATCCATTCCCACGCCTGACGGATCCGGGAGAGCCATTGGATGGAGAGGGGGGTGGGGATGATGATGATGGTGGAGGTGATGGGGGTAGAGGCCGACGGAGGAGAAGGGGAGCAGTTGGAGAGCGGAGGGTTGCACCACGGAGGGAGGGTGGAAAGGAGAGACAGGCTCGGGTGGTGAGGGGTCGCGGTGGATTGCCACTACAGGTGCCAACAGCACAAGGTCCCAGACAGGTACAGGTATAGGGACAGGGACAGATACAGGGATAGGTATCAATATAGGTACAGGAACAGGCACCCGTACAGGGGGAGCCACAGGCAGAGCCAGAGGGAGCTGATGCAAAGGAGGATGAGCTGATAGAGCTGAGGGAGATCTACCAGGGACAGGCAGATGAGATCCAGGAGCTGGAGAGGGAGAGGGATAGGCTCAGAAGGAGGCTCAAAGATACTGAGCGGGAGCAGGATCAGGCTATTCAGCGTTATATAGAGGTTGAGATAGCACTGAGGGCCGGGAGATAGGCAGCAGAGGACACAGGGGCAGGATATGCTTATGTCCTGCGGGCAGGGGAGGAGATTGCCTACTAGCGAGATCTCTATTATGGTGCAGTGCCAGCAGATCAGCGGGCGAGGAGCTTCCATAGACCGTCGCGTACAACGACAGCTGCGGGAGGGAGCCGGAGGAGACAGGCATCGAGTGGTGGGGTTATGGGTCCTCCACCACCACCAGATAGAGGGGACAGGAGGGATGATCCTGGGGCGGGTCCTTCAGGGGCTCAAATTCCATCGAGGCTAGGCGGCTTCGAGGGAGGGAGTTCATCATAGCCGTAGAGGGCTCCCTATGTATCAGTATTGTACCATTTTTGTATGATGATGTAGACACCTGCGGGTGCTTTGTAGGCATATGATTTTTTTGACATCATTGTATCATGACACTTTATGATTATATATATGAGATGATTCACCTTTGCGGCAGCTATATGCATGTGTACCTATATGATGAGATGTTCTTATGTGATGCTTATGATATGGATGCAAATATGTATATGATGCAATGCAATATATATTTTTTTGCTCTTTTATGTTTTATATGTGTATGCATGATGCAAATGTGAATGTATGTAATGCAGATGAATATGATAATGCAAATGTAAATTGTGCTATGTATGTATGAAATGCTAACATGTGGTAATGCAGGTGCAACTACATGAAATGCAAATGTTTTTGGTGTGTCATTATACTCAGTCATGTGATAGCAGGCTATGCGGACTCGAGAAGGATGATGGAAGTCAATCAAGAAAGGGGAATGAAAGACAGAAGATATGAAAGTGAAAGAGCTTCTTGTGCATTATCATCATTGAGCTTTATTATGGCAAAATAGGTTATGACAATCGAGGCATAGGTTCGACCCAGAAAGTCATTGTACCTATTTGCATGGAGATAAGACAGTCACAAACAAGGAATGCCCCAGTTCACACTAGACTCACAGTGTCCTCATATCCTTGGACAAGTCATAGCATTACTAAGAGACAATCCATAGACAGCAAATATAAATAGGTGATGATACCCCATCCTCGCCTTTCTAGTCAAAGACATCCTAGAGATAGAATCTCTAGTCAAAGACATCCTTGAAAAGCTAAAAGACATGTCACTAGAAAGATAAAATCAAAAGAAAACCAAGACTCGACACCAACATTCACTGTAGTCCTCAAGTTTTAGTGTCTCTTGTCACTTCTATAAGTCTTATTTGATTGTGGTCACAATGTTTACTTTCACAAAAAGGATAGATAGCACGGAACCATATGTTGTCTGAGTCTGTTGAAAGATTTGATTTGTTGAAGTTCATTGTTACTGCTGTGTCTCATCTGAAACTGACTGAATCCATGAAACTGATGCTTTATTGCGAAGAAGACAGAACTTTATTGCGGATCTGTGATGCAAATGCTACTTTATTGCAGATTGTGCATGGATAGACTGAAGGAAGCTAGAAGAAACTGTACTCCTCGAAACATGTGATGTTCTTAGTTCCATACCCATCACTAGACATAGGATTTGCCTTAGCCATAGATAGGAGTTGAATTATTATGGATGGAAAGGGTGAAAAGGGGGTTATTATGAATGACTAACCAATCTTAGGTAGATCAATACCAAGCAATGATGGGAATGGGTAAGTTTATTATGGATAGATAGGTTGTGAGTGTGTGCAACGTGAAGTGATGAAAGAGAATCCCGAAGGAGGGAGGAGCAATGTCTCTACACATGGCGCTGGTGACCCAGTTTTCACCATGGTACTTGCCTAAGGCGCCACTGAAGTGGTTTTCACCATTGGACGAAATTATTTCTCTTTATTTTTTTCGATTTTTCAATTTTTTTGTGTCACAAGGCTCCTGTTTGCCAGGTTTTTGCCAAGTAACGATTTTTTTGTTTTATAATTTTTTTTGTATTTTTGAATTTTTTTTTTTTTTTTTGTATTTTTGAATTAGGATATTCCAAAGAGCTATGTGTAGAACCTGCGAAGGTGCATGCTATTGATAGGATCCTCCAAAGGTTCACCTTCTATAGTTGAGAGCTGATATGCACCAGATCCATATGCTACTGTGATGATATAAGGACCGAGCCAATTTGGTTCGAACTTACCCTTCTTCTCTCTGTCTTGCTGATTTTTGGGGTTTTCTCTGAGAACCAAATCACCTACCTCAAATGTGCGAGGCTTGACCTTGTGATTGTAGCTGCAACTCATTCGTTGTTGGTAAGCCTTGAGATGATTAAAAGCAATTTGTCTTCGTTCATCCAGTAGTTCCAGCTCTTGTAAGCGGGAGACCCTATAGTCTTCATCACTGATGATATTTTGCAAAGAGACCTGTAAAGAGGGTAGCTCAACGTCAATAGGCAAGATAGCTTTAGCGCCATAGACAAGTGAATAAGGTGTAGCTCCTGTAGGTGTGCAGACACTTGTGTGGTAAGCCCAAAGTGTAGGATTAAGTTGGATATGCCAGTTACGGCCAGCATCGTCGACTGTCTTCTTTAGGATTTTAAGGATTGTTTTATTAGATGCCTCAACTTGACCATTACCTTAGGGATAATATGGTGTGGAGAAACGATGGAAAATATGGAAGCGGTCACAGAGTTCACAAACATCCTGATTTTTGAAGGGACTCCCCTTATCAGTGATAATGGAAACAGGAATACCGTATCGACAAATGATATAGTTGAGGATGAATGTAGCAATCTGTTTTCCAATGACTTGCGTGAGAGGCATGACTTCAATCCATTTTGTGAAATACTCTGTGGCAGTGATAATGAATTTATGACCATTGGAAGAAGGAGGGTGAATCTTGCCTATGAGATCGAGTCCCCACTGACAAAAGGGCCAAGGATACGCAATTGGTTGAAGTTCTTGTGCTGGTGCATGTATGAGGTCACCATGAATTTGGCATTGCTTACATTTCTTGACAAACTGATATGAGTCTTTTTCCATATTGGGCCAGTAATATCCAGTCCTGATGAGTTTCTTGGCCAAGGTAGGACCACTAGCATGTGGACCACATATCCCTTCGTGTACTTCACGTAACGCAATCTGAGCGTCGCTTTCTAAACATCGAAGAAGAGTGCCATCTAGACCTCGTCGGTATAGGATATCAGCTAAAATGACATATCGAGAGGATTGGCGAATAAAAGTGCGACGTTGGTTATTTGATAGATCAGGAGGTAGGATATTGTTACGTAGGTATGTGAAAATGGAACCATATAACTGGGACTCGGGACTGACGACACATATCATCTCAGTAGGCATGATCTCATATGAAGGAACCAAAAGGTTATCCACCAAGAACTCATAGCGGGTCTCATTTGGAGGTAGATCAATCAGTGAAGCAATTGTAGCCATGGCATCTGCGGCACAATTCTGCTCTCTTGGTATCTGCTCAAAGTCTATCTTGGTGAAGTGTTGTTTCAAGTCATCCACCATTTGTTTATAAGGCATTAATTTTTCATCTTTTGTTTGGTAATCATTAGTTGTTTGATGGATTACAAGTTGAGAGTCCCCAAAAACACGAAGTTCCTGGATCTTCCATTGAACTGCAATTTGTAATCCTGTTGTTAATGCCTCATATTCCACGATATTGTTAGTGCAAGGAAATGATAAGTGGTATGATTTTGGTATAGAATCCCCTTAAGGAGTTATAAAGAGGATGCCAGCTCCTACCCTGTGTTGTGTGTATGAGTCGTCGAAGTACAGTTGCCATGGCTATGCATGTGACATTGTCAAAATAGATTCATCTGGAAATTCGGAACTTAGAGGAACATCATCTATCATGGGGGCATCTGCTAATTGATCTGTGATGGCTTGTCCTTTTATTTCTTTTCTGTCCACATACTCGATGTCGAATTCACTCAGGATCATTACCCATTTGGCTAGTTGCCCAGTAAGTGTTGCTTTATTGAGAAGGTATTTCAATGGATCGATCCTTGCAACTAACTTAGTCTTATGAGTGAGCATGTAATGTCATAATTTCTGCAAAGCAAAGACCACGGCCAGACATGCACACTCAATTGGTGTGTAATTTAACTCATATCCTACCAATGTGCGACTGATATAGTATATTGTTTTTTCTTTGCCCTCAACAATTTGTTGTGCTAAGAGTGCCCCCAGTGCTGTTGGAGTAGCTGATATGTACTGGTGGCATCAAAACTGGCGGATTTAGAAGATAATCTTTGAGTGTCTGGAAAGCCTGTTGATAGTTATCATCCCATTTGAATTTGATGTTTTTATGTAGCAGGTGTTGAAAAGGATTACACTTATTTGCAAGTTGCGCTATGAATCTTCGGATGGACTGGAGTCTGCCTTGTAAGGAGCAAAGTTGACTGATATTTCTTGGTGGTTGCATCTCCAAGATGGCCTTGACTTTTGTTGGATCAGCTCCGATTCCTCTTTTGGATACAATGAATCCTAGGAGCTTCCTGGAGGTTACTCCAAAGACACATTTCTTGGGGTTTAATCTTACTTTGTATTTTTCCAACCGATCAAAGACGACTGAAAGTATGTCCAAATGTGTATTTCTGTCTATTGATTTGCCCAAGAGGTCATCGACATAATCTTCCACGGTTACGTGCATGAGATCATGAAAGATAGTAGTCATGGCTCTTTGATATGTAGCGCATGCATTCTTCAGCCCAAAGGGCATGACGTTCCAACAGAAAGTTCCCCAAGCACAAGTGAATGATGTTTTGTGTTGATCCTCGGGCGCGATCCTTATTTGATTATAACCAAAGAATCCATCCATTAATGATAACATTTCATGACCTGCTGTGAGATCAACAATCAAGTCAATATTTGGTAATGGGAAGTCATCTTTTGGACAAGCTTTGTTGATGTCTCTGAAATCTATACAAATTTTGATGCTGCGATCTGGTTTGCTGACAGGCACTAAGTTAGAGATCCATTCAAGATAGTCAATTGGGCGTATGAATCCGACATCCAATAATTTCTCAAGTTCTGCTTTGACGAGTAATGCCACTTGTGGATGCATCTTTCTTAATTTCTGTTTCACTGGTTTTGCCCCCGGTTTAACTGTCAAATGATGCATTACCAAATCCGGGTCTAATCCAGGCATATCAGCATATGACCAAGCAAAGTTGATTTGTCATTCTTTGAAGAAACTTATGAATTTTGACCTTTCTAACTCTGTCAACGATTGAGCTAGGAATATGTTGTGTGGAACCTCTTCTGTACCAATGTTTGTCTTGATAGTCTCCTCTACCAACATGGATGACTTTTCCTCATATGATGCTGGGAGAATGTCGAGCCTTCCATCTTCGGGTGCCTCAGAGAGGTTTTCGCCCTCAGATATGTCCTTTCTTTTTACTTTTTTGGGGTCAGATAGTGCCACAGTGTGGTTTTCGCCATAAGACCCTTGATTTGTTTTTATTTTCACATTTTTGCGACTGGAAGGTCCGACACCCTCACCAAAATATGCCACGCTGTTGAGTTCTATAGTGTATCCTGCTTTATGGTCCCCAGGAGGAAGATCATCTCGTATGCCCAGATAGTCAATAAAAGCTTCATCATTTTGGAATGTGTCAAACTATGCAGGTCCTTCATGATCCCAGTCAATGAGTTGGTGGTGAACAAGGGGAAGGCCTTTAATGTCTTCGAAGTTAGCGGGGCTAAGAGTGAAGATGCAATTATATTCGGGTATGTCAAGGTAATTATCGAGGTCATCGATGGCACTCTCCTCATCAGTCTCGATCGTGAACGAATCCAAATTATCATCAGTAGTAGCACATTCTGGGATAGGTGTTCTCATCCTATGTGATTTCAACCTAGAACCTTGAGACAAGGACTGCGTGGAATCCTCATGGGTTGTTTCTTGACCAACTCTGAACTTGTTATAAAATTCCTCTTCTTCTGTGGGTTCATCTGGCTCTCTGAATGTCTCAGTGAGCGCGTAGTCACTAGAGGACTTATTTGAACCCCATTCCCATTCGTTGGAGTCCGTGGAATAGCGATCTTCTTGTTGAATTTTGGCAGCTTTGATTTGTAAGGCTTCTTCTGTCCTTTGATTATGGACCTTGGAAGTCAAGAAACCAAGTCCCTTCGAGCGTTCCTTTTTGAATGTCAATTCAGGTTGTAAAGGTTCAATGATGCCTTCCTTTCGTAACCCAAGAGGGCTTTTTCCATCATACCTGAATTTTTGTAGAATTTTGAAGCCTTTGCCATATTTCTCACATGGTAGATTGATGTGATCTTGTGTGTCATCTTCAATGTCTTTGTAAAGCATTTTGTATAAATCTTCCTCTTCTAGTTCACCCCATCTTTGAAAGGTAGTAGGGTCCCATTTGAGTATCATGATGGATACTTGCTTGTTAGGATGTGGTGTTCCATATTCTTTTGGGGAACTCATGACTTGTCGTAAGTACATGGTCTGATTTAAAGTGTATTCCCCCATGCCTTTGTCTTGAAACTTGCCTTTAAGCTCACCTTTTTTGATGTCGAAGGTTTTAATGACTCAGGATCAATATATGCTGAGGCAGGAACAACTTCACGATTACTGGGAATGATGGTCTCAGTCTTTGATCTCAGGTTATTGCAGTATATGAACGGATTAGGATCACCGTTAACTGTTACTTCTATTCCATTGTGAGGAAACTTAATGCATTGGTGATATGTGGATGGGACTACCCTCATTTCGTGAATCCAAGGACGTCCTCGTAATATGTTATAAGTGAGATCTAGGTCTAGGACTTGACAAACCACATCCTTTGTAACTGGCCCAACTCTGAGAGGTAAGGTGACTGTGCCCTTGGACGAACGCTCTTCATCATCATATGCCTTGATGGTGATTTGATTTGTAGAATTCACATCTTTATCAGAATATCCCAATTGTTTAATGGTGCTCAATGTACAAATGTTTAGACCTACTCCTCCATCTATCAGGACTCGTTTTATTCGATGTTTGTGTATGAAGGCTTCAACGTGTAACAGTGCATTATGTGGCTGACTTACGAAGGCGTCATCGGCTTCTGTGAATGTAAGGGAATGTGGAATGGAAAGGTATCCCACCATGGCTTGAAACTGGTCCACGTTCAGATCAGTAGGAATGACAGTATCATTCAAGATTTTGTCAAGAATAGCTTTATGTGCGGGGGATATGCGTAATAACTCAAGGATGGAGATGAGCGCGAGTGTCTTCCCTAACTATTCTACAAGGTCGTACTCAGGTTTGGTTGATGAGGAGGTGGTGTTCTTGGCTAGAGCACCTTGCAGAGTGAATTTACCTCGGCGGGTTGTGACATTACATTCAGAGGTAGGTTCGGAAGAAGATCCAACGCCTTTTAGGACAATCCTGGGTCTCTGGGTAGAATTCTCAGACATTTTGTCCTTGATGATAATAGTAGAGACATAATTGTCCATTGAGATGTGATTGATAGTTGAATCATAGTTGTAGGATGCTCTGGCATAGTTGGTTTGGTCATCTGTGGCTTTAGCTTTTCCATTGTCATGCTTTGGGAATGGTTCCTTAAACATCTCATGTTCTTGATTAGATGACTGTCCTTCAATTTCAATATCACCTCTATCAATGAGATCTTGTATGATGTTCTTCAGTCGATGGCAATTTCCTGTCTTATGACACTTGCTCTTATGAAATTCACAATACTCATCATCATTCCACCAATTTGGCTTGACTTTTGGTTCATATGGAGGAAAATTTGGAACTGTGATTACTTTGTTTGCCACTAGCTTCTTGAAGACTGACTCAAGTGGTTCTCCCAATGGAGTGTACTTCCTTCGTGATCTGTAAGTTGTTTGAGTATTTACTTGATTGCTTGTAGAACTTGATCCCGAAAAGATGAATTTGGGTCGCACTGTGTTGGCGTCAACAACACCATCATTGACTGTGTTCTTGTTTTTATTCCAAAATCTCGGCTTGTCTTTTCCCTTAAAGTCATCTTTGTTTTCCTTGAATATCTTAATGACTCCTTGTTCAATTAGGACCTTCTCTGTCACTAAGCCTTTTTCAATGACGTCCTTGAAGGTGGACAAACAAGCTTTTCTTAAGTCATAACCAATCTCTTTGTTAACATTCTGGGTGAACGTTTCTACCATTTGTTTTTGTGGAATTTCACAAGAGCATCTGCTAGCTAGATTCCTCCATCTTTGTAAAAATGATGCAAAAGACTCTTCCTCTTTTTGCTTGGTGTTGCACAAAGTAGTGACTGATATGTCTGTCTCTATGTTGTAGGAGAAATATTGAATAAATGCCTCTGCTAAGTCACCCCATGACTTAATACCAGGTGGGAGTTGGGAGAACCATTCCATAGTTTGATCACCTAAGCTTTGTGGAAATAATCTCATCAAATATGTCTCTTCTGCTACTACCTCAATGCAGGCTGTGAAAAATTGTCTTATGTGTGCCTTAGGATCCCCTTTTCCTCTATACTTGTCAAATTTAGGCGTCACAAAGTGTGTAGGAAAAGGAGGCATTGGAATGCTCATGTCAAATGGATAAGGACATATGTCTCTCATTGTGTATGTTGGCTTTGGTGTATTTATGTCCTCCATTTTCTTTTGTAAGTCCCTGATTTGTTGCTCCAAATTGCTCTTAGGTGGAGATCGACTTCTTGGACCATACCCCATGCTTGAGGCGCCAATTGGAGGAGGAGCATGTTGCATATATGGATGATATTGATCATACACATGTTCATATGGAGGAGGTCTATAGTGATGTTGCGTATATGGACCACTTGGTATAGATTCATGTTGAGGAACACCATATCTATTTTGTGCATGTATACCATACTCTACAGGCATGTCATGTTCTAATGTGTTGCCCCCAAATTTGACACGGGGTTTCCTTGTGTCCAAATTTTGAGCATGCATTTGAATATCCAATTGCTTTGGTGGTTGATCCTTAGTGTTGATATGTGATTGAGCATATTTCTCTCCATAAGACCTCCATAATGGTCTGCGAAGGCGAGTATCATATGCTTGACCATGTGTGTATGGGACCTCTGGTTTTTGAAACAAAGATGATGGTGATTCAGGTACCATATGTGGTCCTCTATTGCCTCCACTATTAGGCCTCCTTTGATCCATGTTGGAGTGAGGTTGTTGCAAAGGTCTATGTTCCATTATTTGAGACATGTCAAAATCATGAGGTATCTTGGTTCCACTTTGTGCCATCATTTGTAAGAAGTATTGTCTATCCCTTCTCATTATTTCCTCAACAAATCAATTGAAATGGGGATTCATAATGGATTCTTCCACATCTGCTGAATGTACGGAAAAGTTGTCCATATTGTCATTATGTGTAGCATTGTTGTTTGTAGTGTCCATGTTCTCAACATTTAGAATGTTTCTATAGGTATCCATGTCAGGTAATGTAGTATGATCGGAATTGAAAAAGATATCATTATCATACTCATAAGAACTCATGTTTGCGGACTCTTGAGCCTCTTTAGTTTCTCTCCTAGATTTTTGAAGACGGGTTTCAACCATGAACTAGGTATTGACCGAGATGTGTGAGACTAGATGAAAAATGGAAAAAGTATGGAAGACTAAGAGTTGGATGAAATGTAAATGAATCTGAGGTGTACTTGCAATGTCCAAAGTGTAAGACCAAGTATGTATGTAGTAGAGTAGGTGTGACTTCCAAAGAGAGGATAGTTTCTCTTGATGAGGTAAGTTGACCTTGACTCTAAGTAAGACCAAATGAGACCCAAAGGTAATAGACCTTGATGAGGGACCACTTAGCAAAGTGTTGTTGTATGTAGTGTGTTAACAAAGTATGATGAGGACAAGCAAGTGACCTTTTGACTCAAGTTTAGAAAAATGTGAATGTAAAGTGAGATGTGAAGCAATGATGGACTTTGTGAGACCCAAAGACAGGTTGAATGCTAAATGAACCCTAGAGAAATGACCTAGGAAGCTCAAGAATTCTGAAACTGACTGTGTTTGTTTGCTGGACTGTAACAATTTTTTTCAATTCTGAGCACAGACGCGCCTGTACACTTCACAAACGCGGTTTCCTGACACAGACGTGGCTCTGTTCCACACAGACGCGCCTCTGATATTTTATGCAAATTGCAATGTTGATTCTGGGGACACAGACGCGTTTATGTCCTTCACAGACACAGTTATACAACACAGACGCTATTATGTCAGACACAGACGCATTTCTGCAAAATTTGTGCAATTTTTTCCAATCTGTGAAGTCATTTTTGTTGTGACCAAATCTGACTGTTTGACTGTTTTTTGTGACATGAGGACACAGTGTTGATGAAGACCCAATGTTTGCAAGTGTCTAGACTCAAAATGACTCCAAGAAAAGTGTGTTGTTTGATGTAAAAATGTTTTGCATACACTTGAAGACACAAAAGACACAATGTTTTGTTGTTTGGTCTTGAATGTTTTTGAATGTTTAAAATAAGTCAAGCATAATTATTATGGCTAGCCAAGACAATAGTTGTTGATCCCACATGGGGTTTAACCCCCAAGGCTACGCTATTCAGAGCGGATACTTAGATGCTTGACCTCACTAGCTCCACCCTCGGCACTCACTTCTCGGGTCAGCCAAGCATCAGTCCCCACGAAAACTCCTCGTGGTGAACTTTGTATCTCTACTAAGAACCGTATGTGTGTGGGCCGCTACCAGAGGTCCGACCTCCTACCCCAACAACTAGAAGGATTTGGGCTTCTAAAACAAAAAGGTGCGAGTAAGGGCATCCACTCATGTGGCCATATATGCGGCACTTTTAGCTCTGTAAATACAGAAGGCTCCCAGTCGGTAGGGGTTACGCCCTACAACTGATCAAATAAATTTGATCAAATGGGTTTATGGGGAGACATAGTGTCGGTATGAACTAATCAGCACACGTTATCCATAGTTTTCACCATGAATACATTTGTTTATAGTGGTTCGGAAGAGGTGGGTTTTCCTCGCTACCACTTGGGTCGTTCTCTTCTCACTAGTAGTCCTAATGACCACACGGGAAGACAGACCCTCTAAAGATTAAACAAAAAGAGCCTATTGCTCAAGACACAAAAGACAATGATTCAATTTTAATGCACCAATTGAAGTGTTTGCTAGTCTATGAAAACAAGGCACACAATAAAAATCAAAAAACCCTTGCAAAGGACCTGCAACAAAGAGTTGTTAGTAGTTTGGATTGTTTCAAATAATCACCCCTTCCTGCAAGCACACAAGTTAGGTAAATTTTAAACCTAAAAGTCTTTGTGAAAATAAGGGCCTTCAACAAAACGATTTTTTGTTTTCAAGACAAGCTGCACCAATTTCGTTAGCTAGATCTGAAAATGTTAGCTCAAAATAAACTAGATCTGAAACCCTAAATGCAAAATCCGAAAACTGAATCAATAAAACCCAAAATTTGAAACTGGTGAACACAGACGCGATTACCCTCAACACAGACGCGACTTGGTGACAGAGACGCGGTTCTGTGAGACATAGACGCGACTACAGAACGCAGACGCGGCTTCTAGACACAAACGCGACTAAAAACATTGCAGACGCAACTTAATAACACAAACGCGCTTTCCCGAACCTGCAAAATAAAAAAACTGCCAGTAACACAGACGCGATTCGAGATGTCGCAGACGCGCCTAAGAAAAAAAAACACGATCCAAAAGTGCACAGACACGGGAATATCAAAATGCTGCCAAAAACGTCAGATCTGCAACTTCAAAATATAAAATCTGCAACAAGGATGTTAAATGCAAAAGGGGCAAGAGTCCCACCGGGCATGCCAAAATGTATATGGTGAAAATGGATAACAATAATAACAATATCAAAAGGCAAAATAAATTCAACCACAAAACCCTAGCCTAACAACAACAAAGATCCACCATAACATATGAAGATTACCTAAGACAATGCAAATCAAATGAAATCACAAAGATTATACCATCACATGTCCAATAGGGTTTTGATCTCCATTCTTCCTATCTCCATTGATCTTGCTTGATATATTTGCTCTCAGATTTCATGTGCACAAGAGCTCAACAAAGAACGGAATGTGGTTGCAAGTAAGATCATAGTGTAGTCAATTGCATAAAAGATGATTCATTAGGATGATTGATTAGGGTTTGATAATGAAGGAAGTATCCTCTTATATAGAAGACACTATATGAAATGGAGGGATAAGATTGAGAGGTGTAAAAGGAGGTCGGCTATGATTAGAGGGTAGGTAGAGGAAATAATAAAATAATGAAAGGAGTAGGTAGTGTACGAATTAAGAGATGAATGACATGTGTCATGGGTAGAAAAGGTTAATGAATTAATTAAATAAATAAAGATTTATTTAATTAATAGAAGAAGTGGGATCAATTAAATAAATAAGATATTTATTTAATTTAGGAAAAGGATAATTTAAATAAATAAATGTATTTATTTAAATGAGAAATAAGGCTAGAAGAGGACAAGTGAATTAATTAAATAAATAAAGATTTATTTAATTAATAGAGGAATTAAGCTTAGATAATTAAATAAATAAAATATTTATTTAATTAGACTGGACAATTTTGGGTGTCTACACACATCACTCTTAAAAAATGTTGTTTGTTGTAAAAAACTACTTTTTGAGGGAGATGGAAAAATCAATAAAATTTTATTCAAACAAATTTGAAAAAAACATATTTAGAATCTACAAACAAGATGCTAAAAATCACTAGTTTATATCATCTTCAAATTCTTAACGATTTAAAAGTTATAGGTGTTGGAAAGTGAAGGTTTTTTTCAAAATATTCATCTAAGTGTCAAAGTTGGTCAAAAAGTGGGAACCAGTATTGTGAATTCACCCAGTTGCGTTTGCGAATAGACAACCATATTATGTTGTTCCATTCGTTTGAAGATCACATCTAATGGGTCCGCCATAGGCGTAAATTGATGACGTTGGCCATTGTAGCCTACCTAATGGGGAGGAGCTTGAGATACAATGATCATATTGGTTCTATTAGCTTGCACATTTTGTGTTGGGGCTTGGGGTTGTTGATTAACATGCATGGTTGGGGATGAATTAACATATGATTGTTGTGGGGGTGGTAGATTTACAGTCACAATCATTTGCACTATTTTGGAATCAGTGACCCCATTGCCTATAACATTCTTGTTTTTGTTCCAATATATTTTCTTATCCTGACTAGGATTATCAAAATACTCTTTATAGAGTTTGATGATCCCCTCATCGATCAAAGTTTGTTCTACTAATGGTCCCTTAAACACGATGTCTTTGAAAGTGCTTGCACAATTTAATCGAATGTAATATGCAAGCTTTGGGTGAAAATTATTAATGAAGATAGGGACCAATTGAGTGTCTGACATCGTACACGGGAGGTGGCCAATGAGGGCTCTCCATCTTTGGGTGTAATCAAGAAGACTTTCACCACCTTTCTATTTAGCTTGACATAGGTCAAGCATAGAGATATGTTTTCTATATTGTAGAGGTACTGAGCTACAAAGCACTCAGATAAGTCTGCAAAAGTGGTGATCACACCAAATGACAATTTGGAAAACCATTCTAGAGAAGGACCGCTGAGACTTTTTGGGAACAATCGAAGGAGATAGTTGTCGCACCACGACACTTCCTGACAAGCTATAAAGAACTCCTTGACATGATGAAGCAAATCTCCTTCCCTTTATACTTGTCAAATCTATGCGTCTCAAAGTGCTTGGGAAAAGGCATAGTCGTTATGGATTTGTCGAATGGGTAAGGACTGAGTTCTTCAAATTTGAAGACCCGTTCAGAGTTATTTTCTTATAATGCCTTAAACTTGGCTTTCATCTCTTCCCATTTGGTATTGATAGGAAAAGGATCAGGAGATGGCATAGTAGATTGATAGTATGGTCCTTATTGAGCCACTTGATGTGAATTTTGATAGTTTGATTGTTGTGGCAGATTCTGGTAGCCTGTCATGTTTTGGTACAAAGAAAGTTGTCATTGAAATAACGATAATTGTTGATACTGGGGTGGTTGCGAATAAGTTGCAACATTCTGTTGAGAAGTCATGGGTTGTTGCATATAAGGAACATGCTGAATTTGAGCAATTCCACCTTGTAGATAATTTCCCCCAATATAGTTAGGTATAGCATTTTGTGATGGGGGATTCTGATGAGTGTCACCTAGCAACTGATGAACGTTCGTCACAACATAAGATGAAGGAGGTGCTTGTAAGTAACTGAATCACGGTTGCAAAAAAATTGGTTGCAATGTGACTTGAGCTCGGTATTGTGGGGCACTAACCACTTGTGGCCCTGATTGGACATGTGGAGGCACAAATGATAATGGCATTGATTGGACTAGTGGGGGCGCAGATGATAATGGTATTGTGTAAGTCATGCCCCCAATCGTAGCTTGTTTTCTAGATGATGGCAGATAACTTGGCATTCCCGTATTTCAAGTCGGTGCCTACGTCGAAGGTGCATTCATGGGTTGAATGACAAGATTAGTGAAAGGTGTGACTTGCATTATGCTGGACGTCATTGGCATTGGAGCCATCATAGGAAGCAATGTGATAAGTTGTATAGATGGCCCATTGATTGATGCATTATAGATACATCCTCCTGAAAATGGGGGTCCTGATGGCTTTGCATAGAATGGTTGATAATGTCGTGTAAGGATATAAGTAGTAGGAAAATTTCTTGACATGATAGGGCTAAAACCTGAATCAGGATTCGTTTAAGGTTCTGAGAATCCTAGACCAAACTAAGAGGGTTTTTGTTCCATAGCTTGTCGAGATTGGGATCGAATTATAATGGGCATGAACGCGAGATGAGATGATGAGGTGATGAGAATGTGAAACTAAAGTCAAGGATTTTGATAAACGAGTTCGATTTGATCAATATTGATGAGAAAAGGACATGATATGGAAGCAATAATTGAGTCAAAGACAAACCAATTAAGGAACCAAATGCTCAAATCACAATTGGATGACGTCTGATTAAAGTAGTGAGACACTGAATGTTACTTAAGAGGATACACTCAAGCAACACAAAAATAAACCAAAGTGAATCAAACCTTTGGCTCAAGGTGATAAGACCACTATGAAACAAAGATGCAACTCTAGACATGATATAGTCAAAGAGTTAATGATGATTTGTCATCGAAAAGATGCAAATTATTATGATTTGAAAAGATGGGAATGAATTTATCTAACTTGATTAGACTGATTGGACAAATTGAAGGGTTGAATTGTAGTACTAAATGATCAACCAACCAAAAAGGATTGATTTGATAGAAGCGATGTGATACAATTAGTGATGCAATTAATAAAATAAAGGATTTGAACTTGGATGAAAAGATTTAAAACTTGACTTAAGTAAAAATATTGATGATGATCGAGAATGCAGATGTTCATAATGACTACGATGATGATGCAAGCTAGGAATGAGAACCAAGATTTTATTAGCAATGTTTGATTGAAGAGAGGGACTAAAGTTATGACTTCTGATTGAGATGATAAAAGTTTGATTTTGCAAGTCAAAAAACTTAGTAGATGATAGTAATGATGCAATTTTTGAAATGATGACAAAGGAGATGAATTAGAAAATGCAATAATGAAAGTTTGATTTATGCAAGTCAAGGACCTCAATAAGTGATAATGATGACACAATTTTTGAAAACAGATGACAAGGTAATGACTCAACAAATGCGATAATAAAGGTTTGATTTATGCAAGTCAAAAGACCTTATAGGACAATAATAACGATGCAAATTTTGAAATGAGAACCACCAAGATGAACTGACACTTTTTCGACAACGTAACGAGACAACTAACGTGAAATCAATAGATCAAAAAGGACAAGTGTCGAAGGAAGAGACCAAACTAGGACCTAGTGACGTGAGATTGTTTGATGTTTTGAGTTGATATTTGATAAAGATTATTTTGACACCAAACACGAAAAACACACAAGTATTATAATGAAAGTAGATATGCACTTCCTAGGATAGTCAAAGACAATACTTGTTGAATCTCAACCATAAAATAGCACATCCAATAGGATAGATAGAAGATTGACAACATTGGGTCCACCCTCGACACACACTTCTCAGGCATGCCAAGCTTTGAATTTATAGAGATCCAAGGATCTAGAGAAATTTTCTCTTTGATTGGGGGGTACATGAGGGGTGTCTTCGGCATGCACGTATCACAACGCCTAAGCCAACAAGTAGAAGGATTGGAGCTGCTAAAACTTTGGTTCGTAATAATTTTTTGATGGGTCCAGTCCAACAACAATTTCATGAAGCAAGACACTTAAGGCTCTAAATGAGCTTATCAGTGTAGAGAAGGCCTCCACATATGACAAATTCACTCAACACTCTAACCATTTGACCAGGTATTTGTATAGCAGCTTGAAAAACACTGCTCGATGTCGCGTTGGGAGATATGTTATCCCCAACATGCCCTTGTTTTGAAACACTCCCTTGAGGTGATGAGGCCCCCAAGAGGTGATTCAAAAATAAAGATAAAAATGAGTGTCGTTAACCACCTTTTTCATCACCCAAGTTCCACGAAGGTGAGGGGAGAGGATAATAGGTGTAACTATCGGTCCACCCTATGAGTGCACAAGTGTGCCAAACTGATGCAGAAGCACCAGAGTAGTTCAAACCGGCACCTTGGATTTGATCCTGGTGAGACATCGATCCCGGTATTGGCCTGGTATTGGTGTGCTCTTACCGTTTGGTTTTGCAGTGTATGGAATGAAAAGGAATCAGGTTGCGGGTGGTTCCTGTAACTTGTGAATCATTGAGTGATGTTGTTTTGGGCCTTGTTCGATGTTCCCAGAGGACCACGTGAATTTTTATGCATTTGAAGATGTTCTTGGTGATTTGGGCCGACATGTTATCGTTTGCACGTTTCATCATGAACCCATTAGTCTTTGGCCAACTTGATCGAGTTGTTATTGCTTGCAGATGGTATAAAGGGAAATCTTAGAGATTCATTTTGGAAGGACAAAGGTTAGAGAAAGTAGAGACCAAGCGAAGATGTAGTTTCTAGAGAGATTCTGGTCTAGGGGGACTGAAGTTCGAAGGGATTGAAATCCAGATCAGTGCAGACTATTATCGGAGGCCTATTTGTTGAGCAGAAGATCTGCAGATCTTAGATTTGTGTTGCATGGATTGTTCTGTAATCCTGGGCTACGATCCAACCTGTGCAGCCGTTGAAGGCTTATGTAATTTTTTAAACTATTGTAATAATAGATTTATTTGCTACCGGTTATATTGGGTGCTGCTTCTACTGGCTAGGGTTGCTTATCAGTTATATCTTGTTATCTGTTACCGATTATCGGTATCTTGCTTAGTGTTTTGTGTTATACCAGTATCTTGCATGGTGTTTTGTGTTATGAGCTACAAGGAAGGGATGCCCTTCATTGGATCTCCCTACCTTGACTGCGTTACAAACACAAAAGACAAAAGGTTCAATTTTAAGCCCAATTGAAAATGTTGTCTAACTATTAAAGACACTTGGTTTGAAAATATAGTCTTTGACAACATCCTGCACCAAATATGTTAGTAGTTTCAAAGTAAGTCTTCTTCCAATGATCACCAAGGTGATACATAGATTATCAGTAACACAAAAAACCTAAGCTCTGATAATGAAGTGAATTTGACATGATTTAAAACTGAATTTCAAGATTATACCTGCCTTTCTGCTCCTACATAGGTGCAAAATAGAGAAACACGGGCATAGAACAAAGATGACACAAGTACAAGATCAGATTACACAGGCATATAAACTTCAAGCACAAGCGCAATAAATTCAATCACAAGCACAAGAACTTCAAGCGTAGGCGCAAACGTGCATTTCTTGTGCAAAACGATGAAATTTTGCCAAACAAAGACCTGTTTTGCACAATTGAGGCCTAGAATGAGCATGCAAACCCTAATTTTGAGAAATTTTCCCTATGTGAGCCCAAAGTTCATCATGATTGAAATTAATTTACTAAATTTCAATCACCATGTGATGCATCCATAGTTAGGAATATGATTGGAAATCCTAATTTGAGAAAATATAAAATTTCTAAGCCTTTTAGGATGAAATGCAGAACTTAGACCACCTAGAAACCCTAGTGACTCAATGAAAGAAACTCATTGTTCATTTCCATTCTAATTAGAGATATGTGAATTCAATTCAACCAAATTTTTCAGTAAGCCACTATGTTTGTGCCCTAAAAACATAAAAAATTGATCAAATTTGCAAGTTAGAGCAACAAGGTCAAAGTGTCTCAAAACTTTGCACAGGCGCGAGAACTTCTTACACAATTGCAAGAACTTCTCACAAATGTGCAAGAAATTCTCACACATGCACAAATTCTCTCAACACAGGTGCAGGAGTGCAGTGCCTATGCAAAATAGTGAAATTTAGTCAATCAGAGGTCAATTTGGCACACATAAAGCCTAGAATGAGCATATAAATCCTAATTTTGAGAAAATTAGCTTTATTGGAGCTCCAAATTCACCCATGACAACAATATTTCATCCAATTTTCAACTTTCCATGATGGATTCATGCCCAAGGAAGAAAATGCAACTCACAAAACAAGAAATGCAGAAGTTTTAGGTTCTCTTAGGATGAAATGCAGGACTTAGACCACCTAGAAACCCTAATGACCTAAAGAAAACAATTCATTGTTCGTTTCCTTCCTAATTATCCCAAGTGAGTCAAATAATCCTTTCTAAACCCTAATTAGACTAATTTCCATTGAATTTGAAGCGAGATTGCAAGATTTAGTGTTCATTTTATAGCCTCAAATTGACAATTATTGCTATTTTAAAGCCAAATTTGCACTAAAACCAAGCATGAAAGATTGTTATTCATTCCCAAAATCCTAATTAGAGATATATGAGTCCATTTTATCATAATTAATCCATGTACAGTCTCATTTTATCCTTAAAAGCATGAAAAATTGAGTGATTTTGTCAAATTGAGCAACTAGGACCAATGACCCCAAAACCCTGCAAAGGCGCTAGTCTGGGCCACACAGGCACAAGAACTTCAAGCACAGGAACAAGTTATCTCAACACAGGCACAAATTCTCCCAACATAGGCACAACTTCTCCCAGCACAAGCACAAGAGTGTTGAAATTGCCCAGAAAGGCCCCGAAACTGCCCTTAAAAGCCCCAAATTGACAAGATTGAACCTATAACCTCAAAATCACTTGAAACAACAACAAAAATATTAGATTGACCCACGAAGGGGGTCCCACTGGGCATGCCAAAAAATGTGTGAGGTAAATAGCGTGTTAAACTAAATTGATCGAAATAACAATGAAGACAATCAAGCTGGTCATTAACTCAATACACCTAAAGATAGCGATGCTTAGAAAGGAAGAAAATGAAACATACAAGCATAAACAAGTGAATGCAAACCTTTTTTTCAGCATTTGATTCAATTATCCCTTGTTTGGATGTGTTCTCATGACGTAGCTTGTGCTCGATTGCTCCATGATGTGCGATGTGCTAAATGGATTCAAGATGCAAGGATTGGATGAGTGGATATGAGGATGAAATTTGGCATTATGACAATGTGGATGCTAAATGATAGATGAAATTATGCATTATAGCAATGCAATGTAATGAAAGTGGAGATAATTTGGCATTATGAGGACAAAAAAATGAAGTGGAGGATTTTCTCTAAAATGAGGGGAGATTAAATAAGATTTGAGAGGAAAGGAAAGGGATGGGAGAAGGCAACACTTGTCCTCTTTGCAACACTTGTCCTCAAAGAGGACAAGTGGCAATCCTAAGGGTACCATGTGGAATAGGATTCCACACTTGTCCTCAAGTGGCTCAACAAGGGAGGACAAATGTCCCTTAGAGGGCCAAGTGTCAAAAAGGAGCTCGAGGACACATGTCCATTTTGGGAGGAGGCCACCCCAAAATAGGATCAATTTCCTACTAATAAGGAAATTAGGGATTTATGTGTGTGCACACACATGTGAGGGGAGGTTCGGATAGTATAGGATAAGGTTAGTTTAGGTTTGGTTAGGAGGAGGGTGAGACTAGAAGGGTTAGTTGGGAGGAGGGTTAGGTGATTAAAAGTTAGGAGCCATGTGTCCTAAATAGGATATTTGAATTTAAATAATTCAAATAAAAAGGGAAGAGGAGGGAATTAATTAATTTATGAAAATGGAAGGGGATAATTAATTATTAATTAATTCAAGGAATTTGTAAAGGGGAATTAATTGATGAGATTAATTAATTCAAATGATTGGGAGGGGGGAATTAATTAATGAGATTAATTAATTCAAATGATTGGGAAGAGGGATTAATTAATTCAATTAGCTAAGTTAAATAAATTTTATTAAATTGATTAGTCAAATTTAAGTGTCTACAAGAACCTTTTGAAATACCTCTATTTCTAAAAGTTGTTTCTTGTCATCTATTGTCATTATGACAACTTTGATAGGTCTTTTTATTTATTCCTTTATATTTCCCAATCTCATTGCTTAATAATTCTACCTTCCATTGCATCTAGTCTATAAGAGATTCACTCCTTTAATAATTGTATTTTGTCCCTGTCAATGTGATATATGGTGTTTTGTGTATGCTTCCATTATCTTAGCTATTGAAAATTTCAAAACTTGTGCCCCTGATTTTGTTGCTTTTAAGAAGTTACTTGTGATAGTTTCTTTCATCTTCAAGTCATGAGTGTTTTCTTTTTGTGGTTTTGTATTTTAACTCTCGCACCTTTTAAATTTGTCATGTCTATGCCTATATTTGTTGGTTCTTGTGTGAGTTGCCAATATCGTTTCATGGTTTTAGGCTCATCTTTCCTACCCTTAATGCTTCTTGAAGGATTGCTAGCTACTCTAATATTTTTTTATTCTCTTTTAAAGATTGATCTATGATATGATACCTCAAAACTTGCAACTATTTTCTTGCTCGCTAGCTTCCATGCTTTCAAATCTTCCCTTGATATTGAATAGATCCTCCATCTAACCTTTGACATTCAATAGCTTCTGAACATATAATTTTTGTGACCATGTAAGAGGTGTTGACATGGGGCTATAAACTTCTTCCATTTTCCCTTGGCCTTTATTCCCATTTATCTCCAAACTTTGTACCACAATCTTGCTTTTTAAATTTTTTTAAAAAGATTAATTTCTTTGAGCTAATTTTTTTTATTATCTATTCTATTTTTATATTGAAATAGTTCAAACTATATACAATAGAGTATCAGATGTCCTATTTACATCTATTTTGCAGTGTTTATCCTTCCACTTTTATACAATGTCCTTTTTACATATATAACCAAAATAGGTCATAGCCTTGAGTCCACTGAGTGACTACTACAGAAACAACATCATATATAAGAGATTACTACAAAATGCCTCATTGGCTATATAGAAAATAGAAAAATAAACCACCCTGGTCACTATTATCCATCTGAATCTTCAAGCTTGAGCTTTCTCATGTACTGGGTCAAGGCCTCGATCTCCTTTGGCTGCAACATATCCATATGCTTTCTGAAGTAGCGAACAGACTGGATATCCTCTTTATAGATCTATAGGACACCCTCATGAATCAAAATCATAAATATGTCTTTAGATATCTCCATGACAGCAAAAACCTGTGACATGATAAAGAAATGTGTGAGTTTATTGTTAAACTCAGTAAGCCTCCTCTTCTTGTTCTGAAAAACCTCTCCATTTCTTTCCTTCCATAAAAACCATAACACCTCACAAGATAGGACAAACCAGAACCGGTTCATCTTAAAATCAAATGACTCTACAAAGCCAACAAGGACCTCACTCCAAGAAAGACAAGGCTTGTGATTCCAAACAAGAGAAGGACCAAGAAAAATGGACCACACACCCCGAGCATATTCACACTCAAAAAAAAAATGCTCAAAGGACTCCTGCATATCACACGTATCATATTTTATAGACATGAGACCTCAGGAGATAAAAAGGAGCCAACAACAAGTTTTCTTAACAAGAGGAGCCATCTAAAACATGATTTCTTCGATTCAATGAGAGAATGCCAAAAGAAATAAAAAACAAACTGCCATATGGACTTAGGCCATTCACAACCCCAACCTTGATTGACTCTAGAGAAGGTTGAGTCATCCTCTTTTAACATTAGATAAATCTTTTTAGTAGAGATTTCCAAGAATAGAGAACCATCCAACCACTTAAGCTGTTTCAAAAAAGAGTCAGTATCCAGGATCTTACCAGGAAAAAAACACCCTGTAGCCTTACCAATGAGAGAATAAGTTTTCTTTTATGAAGCTGGAATCTCATATTTAGATTTGATCTCTATCCAAGATCCAAACCAGTTATCAATCAGTACATTACTAATCAGGGATATACCTTTCTCATTCCATATCTTAGCAGAACAACTTTGAGTCAAAGCAAGGGGTTTGTTATTGAGATTCACACCCCACCAAATAGATCTATCCACAAGAGCATATGCTGGAGAATTTCCTACTGCATCCTTAGAGGGTAGTAACCTCCTTACCTGTGACCATGCCTTCCAAAGTGATGCAAAAACACTAGATCTAAACACTTTCATGCTATAGTCCCCAAGTACAATATCACATAAAGCGATATTCCTCCATGTTTTGCCTTTCTTAACAACCGATCTTTCAATATTATTTCTTATTAGCACCTTCCAAGGTTCATTACCATATAGGGATTTTACAATCCATTTGGAGGCTAAGGCAATTCCATGAGCCCTAATATCCTTGATACCCAGACCCCCCATATATTTAGGTCTACAACACCAATTCCAATTCACATAGTGTCTCTTCTTGTGCCCCATCCCATCAGACCAAAGGAAATCCCTCGTAATCTTTTCAAGTTTATTAGTTTGATAATTAGCAAACACCCATGCAGAGGCACAATAAATATGATGGGAAGATAGAACCTTTTGAACAATCTGCACTTTGCCAACCAGAGAAAGCATGTGGGTTTGCCATTAAAAGTGTTTCTTTTCAATTTAAGAATACAACCATTGCCACATATCTTGAGTAGACGGATTAATGGAAAAGGGAATACCAAGGTACCTTACAATATGGTTCAGTCCTGCCCATTGCCACCCTTTACTTGTGATCCAATTTGGGGGATTTTCAGACCATCCAAGGATAGTGGATTTGTGAGGGGCTATCTTCGCTCTAGAAGCCAAAAAAAAAGAATTGAAGTCTTTCCATGGTGTTGTCAAAATTATCCTCGGACAGAGCTAGGAATAAGGCAGTGTCATCAGCAAATTGAGCATTAATTAGATCATCATCATTAGGAAGAGTAAGCCCTTTGATAGAGGGTCCAAGTTCTGGGGCCCTTAGAATGTAATAGAGAGCACCTGCAATAATGACAAATAGGGCTAGGGCAATAGGGCACCCCTGTCTTATCGATCTCCTTAATGGGATGGCTTCAGACATATCACCATTAATCTCAACAACTGTGGATGAGTCCTTAAAAAGAATATATATCCATTTACAAAAATATGAGGGGAAACCAAATGCTTGAAGCATTCCCCTAACAAATAGCCATTCTATTCTGTCATATGCTTTTTCAAAGTCCAGTAAGATCATTGCAACTTTCCGATTATCATCTTTTGCCCAGTGCATAGCCTCCCAACTGGTGACCAAATTTTCTAGAATATATCTACCTTTTATAAATCCAATCTGTGTGGCAGAAATGAACTTGTCTAGTAGTCCAACAATTCTTCTTACCAGTATTTTTGCAATGATTTTATATGAGGTATTCAATAGGGTGATAGGTCTCCAATTTTTAACTAGAGTCTTATCACCACCTTTTGGAAGTAGCTTGATAACACCCTTATTTATATTATCTCCAAGGGACCCCTGCGCAAAACACATCCTCGTATAGTATCAATAGTTCCAAACTTATCCATTCTATGTGCTTCTTGTAAAACTCAACAGGTAAACCATCTATTCCTGGAGATTTGTCATTGGCTAGTGAATTGATCAAACTTTTGATTTCCTCCAAAGAGATCTTATGGCTCAGAGCCTTGGCATCTTCGCCAGATATTTTCTTAGGGATTAACCCTACACATTTCTCTAAAGCCTTCTGATTACTATCCCCATGCTTAGATGAGAAGAGACTATTATAAAAAAAGAAGAATGACTCTTTGATGGCTACCGGATCATTAGTGATACCATTGTTGACCTGGATATCTTCAATAAGTTCTCTCTTATTCTTGGCTCTGATAAGATTGAAAAAATAACTGGACCCCTTATCTCCCCCTTTGATCTAGTTCATCCGAGCTCTAACCTTTCGCCCTTTAATCTTGAAATTCTGCAACTTCCTTAAGAGGTTCTTCACCGATGACAACTCTCCTTCCAACCTAAGATCATTTCCCTTATTCTGCAAATCCTGCTCAATTTCATTAAGCCTAGTCTGAAGAAATGATTCCTCCTTAGACCTATCTATAGCATTCTTCTTTCCAATAATTTGAAACATTTTCTTCTAGGATGTAGTAAGTTTCTCCCACTGCTCCCTTGGTCTGAGATGGGGTGAACAATATTTAGTCAGTTGAGAGACCATCAAGATAGCATTTGCATTATCCTCATCGTTCAACAGGGAGACATTCAATTTGAATCCAGTAGCACTTTTAGGTCTAACAACCATTGAGGGATCAAGGTCTAGATCAACAGAGAAGGAGATAAGAGAATGGTCCAAGATACTACTAGGGGAAACACAAATGGGGGCTTGTCCCCTCTAAGGGTGGAAAGAGAAGAAGGAAGTATCTACATAACATCTATCCAATCTACAGTACATTCTCTGTTTACCACTTTGGTTGTTGCACCATGTGAACCAAATACCACAAGAAGATCCTTACGTTCTCTCCATGGGGTCAATCAGATTAAATCTTCTTTTGAACTTGGACCAAAAGAATTGTTCATTCCCCTTCCAACAATGTTTAATACCTCCACTTTTATCCTCACCATGTTCAATCATGTTGTAGCGTCGTAAAATTGTGACACTTGCAATTTCGACGGCATTTGGGTCTTCACGATGGCGGCGCAACGTTGAACCTGAATGGAGACCCCGAAACCTGTTTACGACATCAAAAACTGCATCTTTTTGCACCTTGGCCTGATCCTCCTTGCACCCTGCTGTCCCGGGAGGTGGGACCATGGCGCCCAGTGCCCTGGTCCTCCAGGACCATGGCGCCCAGCGCTCTGGTCCTCCAGGACCATGGCGCCCAGCGCTCTGGTCCCTCAGGACCATGGCGCCCAGCGCCCTGGTCCCTGGCCCTATTTTGGGCCCGGTCTCTTGTTGGGCATCGGGTCTTCAAGTTTGCAATTTGGAAAATAATGTTCCTAGGTCGGCCTAAGGTCGGAAAAATCAGTCTCCTAACCCTAATTGACAAGTATATAAACTACATTTCCCCTCCCAGAAAGGGAGGGTAAAAAAAAGAAAGGAAAAATATATGTGTGCAAGAGGCGGAAGCGATAGGCAAACATTCAAACATTTAAACACTCCAACATTCAAGCATTCCTTCAAGCAATTGAGCATTCTAAGTCTCCATTCAAGGCTAGGTGTTGCATTCAAGAAAAGGATTCAACCATTGAAGAGGAGATCACTTACAACATACAACATACAACATCATTGCACCTTCGCATGTAAGAATACAAACATTCTTACAACAAGGTATCAGTACTTGTTTACATTACAAACATTTACATTTACAGCATTCTCATTTCTTGGTTAATTCCAAAACCGGGGTTTGACATAAAGGCAAACCCCTAATCCCTAACCCCCCAATCGTCCTCTCTTTTCTGTGTGTAGGTTGTAGGTACGCGGCTGTAATTGAAGATCTGGAATCCTTGTGCAGAGACGAACAGATCCCCCTTCGTTTCGCGGATTTTTCGGAGGACCGTGTGCACTCCGGGTGCCATCGTCCCGTCAACTTTCGCTCAAACTTGCAGGACAACATCGTCTCGACATTTTACTGCTAATTTCAGGTCTGTAGCTTCATCCCGTGTCCCAATCTCCGTCTACAAGCTAATCTTTCTTACTTTACATACACTCCTAGTTCAATCCTTCTATCTACATTCTTTACAAAAGAGGGTATCCCTGCTGTCTCAACCCTTGAAACTCATTTAGAATCCAGTCTTGCATTGTGTGGGATTGGATCTGGTGGGTTTCAACCCCTCTTTTGAATGTAAAGTCTCTCCTAAGTGAAAACCGTCAATCCTAGTGACCTCCTTTCTCTCTCCATGGAGTGGGGGAACACCTAGGGTTCGATTTTCCACTTTACATTTTGGTGAACCTGACGTGAACATCCTAATTCTGATTATTCATGGTTAGATCTGAAAAATTTGCTTCCTTAATTACATTTCCATGTTTGATCTTTTGCAAATTTTAGAGGTTAATTGCATAAAAACCCTAAATTTTCTTTTTAGTAATTGAGCTTGTGAAATGTTTAATTGTTAATGCTTGTTTCAGATCTACCCTTCTATTGCAAATTGTCAATTCATATTTGTGCTTTAATTCTGAAAATTAAGTGGTTAAGTGTCAAAACCCTAATTTTTAAAACCCTCTTGATTCAACCTTTGACCGATGATTTCACTGTTCAAAACACCTCCAAATCGGCTGTAACTTTGGATTCCGCAACAAAATCATAATATCTCTCATCCCTAAAAAATTTGAAAAAAGTTGCGAGGATTGTGTGCACCCCGAGCGCCATTGTCCCCGACATTTTTTCTGAAATTTCGGGAGCTAGATCTTACTGTATTTTTCTGCTAGAATCCAGAATCTTGGCTGATTTCATCAATTCTAACACTTTCAAGATTAAAGTCAAAGTTGGTCTAGTGATTGCTTGGATTAAGGCTTTTAATCATTCAAAAATTGTTGAAATTGAAATTCGTGTCAAAATTGTGTTTCTTACTGTCCTAAATCTGAAAAGTGTGTTGGCATTCATTCGAAATTTCAGTGCTTTATTCAAATTTTTTGCAATTTGTGACTTTTGAAATTAAGTGTTTAATTGCAACAACCTTGATTTCCACTTTCAAATTTGAATTTTGCATGAAATTGAGTCAACTTTTAAATTTCAAAGCTTGCATTGCTTTTAGTATTCCTTCTAAAATCTTAAAATTCAAAATTTCAGTTTCCCTCTCCTTTTCAAAATTCAAAATTTGCATTTTTCAACAATCTTGGTAGGGTTCAATTTTGAGATTGCAACTTTAATTTGGCCTATCTACAAATCATAAAATCACTCAATTTTTTCAGATTAGCTTTAAAATCATCATAACTTGCATCCCTGAAAATTTCGAAAAAAGTTGCGAGGACCGTGTGCACTCCGTTCGCCACGGTCCCCGACATTTTTTCTGAAACTTCGGGAGATTGTCATGATTGCATTTAACAACTTAAATCTAGGAGATTGGCTGATTTTATTGAAATTTGCTACCTCTAAATTCGAAAATAAATTCAAAATTCAAGATCTCAATTTTCAAGATAACAATTAAAATTAAGTGCTACCCCCTTGACCCTAATTTTCAATTGTGCCTACCTTTCTTGGAAGTTGTGCATGAGTTTTACAACAATAAGCCCTACTTATACTATTCCCGTTAGACGAAGCCTTAGAATTAAGTCTTTCCAAGGTTTAATTACCGAGGAGATGGAACCTAATTTGAATGGCCTTTTTAACAAGGACATGGGTAATTCCTCTAATCCTCTTAATGATGAAGAAGCTCTCCATGAGGTTTCTGTAGAACAACTTTCAAAATTGGATAACCAATTTGATGATTTTTAGCAATGGATGTCTCAAGAATACCTCGATAGTCAAGCTCTTTCATTAATTGAGGGTCTAAAATGTATGGTTCAAAGTGATAAGAATGGAATTGATATTTTACGTAGTATTGCACACATCGTGGATTCGAATGTGATGCCTATGAAGAGTTGTGCCGAAACTTTAGGTTATACACAACCTCCTACTCAAGTCAATCATTCTATTCCTTTAACAACTTCTATTGCTAGTATACCTACTTTTACATCAAACATAATGACTACTTCAATACAAAACATTCCACCTATGATCACCAGTCATGGGGGAAATCCTTCTTCTTCAATCAACCCTCTGCCTTCATTCAATCTGACTTCTTCATTCATTCCTTCAATGAGTGTCCCTATTACATCTCCACAAATGAACATGACGCAAGGGGGCAATTCATTTAACCATTCCATTCCTCCTTGTAGTGCTCCTTTTTTCCAATCATCTCCTATGACTAACCATCATAGTGTCCCGCCACCTTACTCTCAATCAATACCTTCTTTCAATAACATAATACCTCCATCACAATCTAACATGTCTAATATGAACTCTTCGACTGAAGTGACCATTAACAATCTTGCACAAACTGTCTCTTCTTTACAGCAACAAATTGCCTCTATGAATCAATCTAAGTTTAGTGTGCCCACATTTGATGTTGTGAGCCCACTTTCTCTTGACATTGTTCGAGCTATCCCCCCTAAGCATGTTGAAATCCCGCAGTTGGAACTTTACAATGGTAAAGGTGATCTTCTAACACATGTTAAGACATTTCAAACAATATGTACTGATTTTGCTCATGACCAAAGGTTGCTTGCAAAATTGTTTACTAGAACATTAAGAGATAAGGCTCTACAATGGTATTGCTCGTTGCCTTCCTATTCTATTACTTCTTTCCAACAACTTGCAAATGCTTTTATTCAACAATTTCAAAATAATATAAGTCCTAAAGTTACTTTGTTTGATTTAATGCATTGTAAACAAGGTGTTAAAGAAAAAGTGACTGATTTCATTGGTAGATATAAGCATTTGTGTGCTCAAATTTCTTTTCCAGTACCTGATAATGATATTCAAAGAATCTTTATTTCTAATTTACAAAAAGATATTAGAGAAAAACTTCTGTTTTCTGAGTTTACTTCTTTCCAACAGTTGTGTGCAACTCTTCACAATTATCAATTGACTGTGAGTCAAATGGAACAAGCAAATCCTATGGCTCCGAGTGATAAGGGTGATAGTAGTCAACAACCATTTGGGAAGTTTAAACCGAATAGAGGGTTCATTAAGTTCAATGAAAACATCATCAACAACAATGTGAATGCAGCATCAGGCGTGCCTCCTATTTCTAAGTTTTTCAAGAAAGAAAGAAAGTTTACTCCTTTGAATGAATCATTGCATAGTATTATGAATAAGTTATTGGAACAAAATGTGCTTACTCTCCCTCCTATAAAGCAAATAGATCCTGCAAAGATTAATTCACCCTATTTTGATAACAAATCTTTTTGTCAATTTCATCGTCAACCTGGGCATGATACTGAAAAATGTTTTGCTTTAAAGGGTAAAATTCAAGATTTGATTGATAATAATACTATCTCTATTTCAGGTGTGAATGATAAAGGCAACACATTTGTAGCTCCTCCTAACCAAAATCTTAAGATTTTTACTGATCCATTACCTTCTCATACCTCTAATGTGATTGAGACTAACGATTCCTCTTTCTCACCTGATGATCTTGTGTCTATGACCCCGAATGTGGTTAACTTTGTAGAGCAGCAGAAAATCCCTAAAGAACCTTCCATCACATTTGATTCCAGTGAAACTATCAGGGCACTTGATGGTCCTTTATATATAGTTGCAAAAGTCAAGAATACAACTTGTCGTGGAGTGCTTATTGATCCTTCTTGTATGGTTAATGTCATTACTGAAGAATTTCTTTTTACTTTGCAATTGAATCAAGTGATCTATGACAAAACAAATGTGGTTGTGAAATTATTTGATGCATTCTCTTCTCCTGCAATTGGTTCTATTACATTACCTATTGAGGTCCATAACAAATCCCTTGATGTGAGATTTGCTATTATTCCATCATCCGAACAATTTCGTGTGAAGCTAGGTTATCCTTGGCTATCTTCCATGAAAGCTATTGCTTCTCCCATTCACAAGTGTTTGAAATTTCCCCATAATGGTGAAGTTGTTACTGTCAATCATAGTCTCTTTAAACCAGCTAAAAGAACTTCTAGCATTCCTATTGATTATTTTTGGCCCAAACAATTTCAATCTCTTCCACCGCGAAGTGATCATCTTTTCAAATCTTATCAAAAGTGGAAAAAAGATATGATCCTATCTCTAAGTGAACCTAGAACACCCAAACTTGATATTCCTATCATTCTTGAGAAGGAAGTTCTTCCTTTGAAAGATAAAACTAATGTCTTTCCTCAAGAAGATTCCCAACCCATCCCTATGGATGTGACTATGTCTATGACTAATAAACTTTCTAAAGGTAGACCTATACCTCCTTGTCATGATGGACTTGGTCTCCTTCCTAAACCAAATATTCCTCCTTTATATGGAGCAGTTCCTCCTCCTTCCTCTTATAGAGAGAAGAGACCTTCCTCTTCTCCTATTGTCCAACCTAAGAGACCACAACCTAAACACCCAAGTGATAAGGATGAGAACATTCCTCCTCCTCAATCTTCTCAACTTCCTACTAAGACTAGACGAAATCGTTCTGCGCATGAACGCCGACGAAAGCGTCGTCTTAGAGCTTGTGCAGCTGCTTCTCAAACTTTGCAATCCCCAAAAACACCTTCAGCTAGCATTGTTCCATTTTCTCCTTAGCCAAAAAATTGAGTCAAAATCTCCTAAACATAAGATGCATGATGGTTTTGATCCTGTGCGAGTTAAAGATCCTATTTTTATAAATCTTGGTGATGATATAGATGAAAATGTTATTCATGATGAAAATGTTACTCCTCTTGCTTCTGATAGTGAATATGAATATGTTGATGTTGATAACCATTTATCTAACGAATTTTCTAAAGCACTTATCCTAGCTCCTAGACAAGAACAATGTGGCTTGGAACATGAACATAACCCTTGTTTGGATCTGGTGATAGCTCCATCTGCTGTGTTGGATGTTCCTCCTCTAGCGTGTTTCTTGCCTTCCCGAAATATTGATCAACAAGATCGGGGGGTGGATGACGTGCTAGACTAGTTCATTAGCATAGCAGACTCTCTCCTCCTCTCTTGATCTCTTTTTTTACTTCTTCTATGTGTTATTCTCATTCTTCTATTTGTTGTCCTTAGTGTTGTCTACTTGAGGACGATGCAAAGCATTGAGATCTCTTTTGGTCTCTCTCATGTTGACTCAAAAGACACATGTGTTCCCTTCTTCTAGGTGACCTTCCTTGATTGGGGAATGAAGAAAAATTATGCATACATACATATGATATACAACATACTGACCCCAAGGAAAGCGAAGTCACCTCGTGCTTTGTGTTTTGTGTCTATTATCCTTGGGTTTATCTCACACTTGGGGGCTAAATCTTTGTGATAACATGCTCCTTTCCCTTCTCATTTCTTATGTGTATCACTACCTTAAAGCAATCACCCCCGATGAGGCGTGTGCGATCACTTTAACGTAGGGGGCATACACTCCGTTCATATCTCTTCAAGATACTTGAAAATTTCTTGGCAAACTTAGCTTTGCCTTGAAATTTTTTGGTATTTTTCTTGCATGACTCATAGTGAGGGAACCTTAGTATTGACAGTCATGGTTCTCCCTCGTGATCTTCCCTTTTACTTTGTTAATCGAAGTCGTAAGATCCTTAGTCCACTGGGGGCTTGGTGTATCTTGCCTCCTTGACATGGTGAAAGTCTTTCAATGTTGTTTCCTTGTACTTTACCAGAAGTATGGGCGTACGCTTATACTCCCGCTAAAGTGGGGGCTAAATGTAGCGTCATAAAATTGCGACACTTGCAATTTCGAGTGCATTTAGGTCTTCACGATGGCGGCGCAACGTTGAACCTGAATGGAGACCCCGAAACCTGTTTACGACATCAAAAACTGCATCTTTCTGCACCTTGGCTTGATCCTCCTTGCACCCTGCTGTCTCGGGAGGTGGGACCATGGCGCCTAGCACCCTGGTCCTCCAGGACCATGGCGCCTGACGCTCTGGTCCTCCAGGACCATGGCGCCCAGCGCCCTGGTCCCTGGCCCTATTTTGGGCCCGGTCTCTTGTTGGGCATCGGGTCTTCAAGTTTGCAATTTGGAAAATAATGTTCCTAGGTCGGTCTAAGGTCGGAAAAATCAGTCTCCTAACCCTAATTGACAAGTATATAAACTACATTTCCCCTCCCAGAAAGGGAGGGTAAAAAAAAGAAAGGAAAAATATATGTGTGCAAGAGGCGGAAGCGATAGGCAAACATTCAAACATTTAAACATTCCAACATTCAAGCATTCCTTCAAGCAATTGAGCATTCTAAGTCTCCATTCAAGGCTAGGTGTTGCATTCAAGAAAAGGATTCAACCATTGAAGAGGAGATCACTTACAACATACAACATACAACATCATTGCACCTTCGCATGTAAGAATACAAACATTCTTACAACAAGGTATCAGTACTTGTTTACATTACAAACATTTACATTTACAGCATTCTCATTTCTTGGTTAATTCCAAAACCGGGGTTTGACATAAAGGCAAACCCCTAATCCCTAACCCCCCAATCGTCCTCTCTTTTCTGTGTGTAGGTTGCAGGTACGCGGCTGTAATTGAAGATTTGGAATCATTGTGCAGAGACGAACAGATCCCCCTTCGTTTCGCAGATTTTTCGGAGGACCGTGTGCACTCGGGGTGCCATCGTCCCGTCAACTTTCGCTCAAACTTGTAGGACAACATCGTCTCGACATTTTACTGCTAATTTCAGGTCTGTAGCTTCATCTCGTGTCCCAATCTCCGTCTACAAGCTAATCTTTCTTACTTTACATACACTCCTAGTTCAATCCTTCTATCTACATTCTTTACAAAAGAGGGTATCCCTGCTGTCTCAACCCTTGAAACTCATTTAGAATCCAGTCTTGCATTGTGTGGGATTGGATCTTGTGGGTTTCAACCCCTCTTTTGAATGTAAAGTCTCTCCTAAGTGAAAATCGTCAATCCTAGTGACCTCCTTTCTCTCTCCATGGAGTGGGGGAACACCTAGAGTTCGATTTTCCGCTTTACACATGTTAAAATCCCCCACAAAATTTCAGTGTGCATTAGGTAGTCCGGTTGTTAGCCAATCCCAAAGTCTAGCTCTGTCTCTGTAGTCATTAGTAGCATAGATGTTGCATATACCAAAAACACAATATTTCTCCTTAAAGGTAACCCACAAGGCTCTTTGACAGAGGGAGACTCCATTAGTAATGATCTTGTCAGCCCACTTGGGGCCAACCATAATGGCAGTGCCACCTTTGCTCCTCTCATGATTGGAGCGAAACCCTGTGGCTTGCTCCCATAGAAATCTCAACATAGTATAAGCCTAGAACCCCACCACCTTGATCTCCTGAAGACATATAATGTCTTTTTACTTAATACTATTACACCATTTTCTGATAGCATATTTTCTATCAGACATCTCCAGGCCCCTAACATTCCAGCTATGTATGTGCATCATCATAGAAATTTATTTGGAGGATGGTTTCTGATTCTTGTATAATCTATTAAAGCATTCAGGAACCTCATTAGCTTTCTTGCTATTATCATTGGAAAGAGATTGTCTATCAGATGTTTTTCTTTTCTTCCTCATTTTTTTACTAACCACTTTAATGAACTGTTCATTATTGCTGCCAAAGGGAACAATCTGTTTATCAACCGAGTCGATCAGTGCGAAGTTCATGATGCCAGGTAAGGGATTACTCACCCTCAAGTTGGATGGGACTAGGGTGGCATTTCTAAGATGATCAACCTTCTTCTTAATACTAGCAAGAGCAATATGTTGGGCATTTAACCTGGGTTGGAGAGAAGGATTTACAACCCCTCCTTGGTTAGGGGAAGGAGGATCAAAATGTATTGATTAACACCTGCCAAGATTCTTGGAGGGATCATTTATGCACGAGGCTTGAACAACCTCATACTCATCCTCAAATAGAGGATTTGAGAGGCTAACAAATTTATTGCCATTACTATCACCAATAGGGCATTCTAAGCCAAACTTAATAGTCTCTTGGCCTATATCCATATGAGTATCCACGGGCACAAAGATCCCCTCTTTCAAGGAGGAAGCAACATGCAGCATTCTGCTATTCTCGTTCCTCGACTTATTATTATCATCAATATTAAAGTTAGCATTAGGAGATTTCTTCAAAGAAGGGCAATCTTTTCTTACATGTCCATTATTCTTACAGAAAAACAAGCCCCCAAATTCCCCAATAAGGACACTTCCCAAGCATAATTGTCCCTTTCAATTTTCATAGATATTATGTTGGGAAACACAATTTTGGGGTCAAGAGCAACAAGTGCTTGAGCATTAAAATGGGGGAGGGTAGTTCTCGAACCCTCGACTTGCAGGACGGAGCCCAGTGGCTTCAAAATATGGGAGATAAAGGGCCAAAATTCTGGTTGCAAATTTTCAATTTCAACCTAGTTAGGGGATGAATGAGCAATGACCTGCTTTGCATTCCCTTTGGGGGACCAAGGGAAAGCCCTAAACAAAGAACGCCCGACATTCCAGAAGTTCTTTTTTAAAACTCTATCTTGCATATTATGGGATTTAAAGAAAATTGCAAACAATCCCTTCTGAATCATTCTGCAAAAATTAACATGAATTCCTAGTTTTTTACCCCACACATTAGCAATCCAGTCATCAAAAAACTTCCTCGATGGTAACGACTCTCTATCCATGCATACAAAGAAAATTGCAATATTTCTTAACTGAGCCCGCTCGGCTCTAATAGCTTTAACCATGTCCTCATTAGGCAACAGGGAGAGGGTTTTCAACCTGAGAGGATGAGACTTACCATTTCCTCCTCCGGGATTGTCCGATGCTCTATCATCCTTGGGTTCACGTCTATCTCCATCGACTGCGGATCCTCCTGCGGTGGTCTCTGTGTCCATGCACTCGGGCCTGCAAAAGGATCCATTAAAACAAGCAGAAGGTGGGCAAATGGTGGTCGAGTTCTCTGAAACCACTGCCTTGTACGAGAGTTTTTCATGCTCTTTCTTCTACAGAATGTCAGACTCATCACCCAGACCTCCTTCATTATTAATGATACCATTCTCATCATTCCTTTGAGAGGGATCTTCATTGCATAGACTCCCCATCAAACTCGCATGAGCATCCTTAATGCAAGGGCACGAACGAATCTAAATCCAGAGGCAGTTTGGCACAAGGGAAAACAAACAAGCCAAAGGGAAAAGAAAATAACCAAAAGAACAGAGCACTACAAATGCAAACACGAGGCGAAAAAAGAAAACACGAGGAAGAGGACACGCATCACACGAAAGGACACCACTATGACCTCACAAGCGGGTGCCAGCAGACTGGTTCAAAATCCGAGGAAGGTGACAGGGCATCCTCCCTGGATCCGTATAGGTTGCAGAGCGCTCTCCATTCTAATTTTGATTTTCTTATCTATTCTATTTTTACTTGAGAAATACTATGTTTTATTATTCCTCTATACAACTTTGCATTAACTAAAGCCCACTTTCCATTTTTATCCCATAGTGCAAGCTTTGCTTGTCCTAGATAGTTGTTCCCTTAATGATGTGAACCATGCCAACCCATATACCTATTTGTGTTTATTCCATGAGTTTTTTGATGCTTTATTTTTGATACTATATTTGTCAATGTGCTATCTTCCTTTGTCCAAACTCTTGCATAAAATGATGTAGAAAGAAACAAAATTGAATAGCTAAATATACATATAAGTAGAAGTAAGCTCACCTTTTGTTTGCCCAAAACCCTACACCGAACCCCACTTTCAAGCATATGTGCTTTCTTCTTTCTCAAAATTCAATAGTTCACTACTGAATTTGTATTGTTTTGGTGCTACCAAATGAAACCATTGTCTGTTTGAAACCTTTGTTTGCATCCAAGCACCTCAAAACCATTAGATTTAATTTCTTTTTCTATTTGATGACTCAAGCTTTAATGGAGTTAAAATATGTCGTCTTATGATATTGATGATTTGAAATAAATGATTAGTAATTTGGAGGAAGTGAAATATCATCAAGCTTCAATAGAGTTAAAATATGTCATCTTATGATATTGATGATTCAAAATAAATGATCAGTAAGTTGGAGGAAGTGAAAAATTTGATTTGTTAGAGGAGGAACAAATAGAAAAGATGGCAGATCATTTGATCAAAATTTATAATAGAAGAAACTTGATTAATAAGAATTAATGGTTGCTCGTTGTTTGTTTCTAAGATTTGTTGGTTAATTCTTTTGAAGTCATTGTGTTGTTTTCAACTTTAAATCATCTAGTGAACGCCATTAAATTTTTTTCCTTCATCCATCCATTTCATGATTCCATCCCCTATTATGTGAGAGAACATGATAGAAGAATGCAAATTGCGCTTCTTTGAAAAAGGTAAACAAAATTGAACAAGTACATATCCTTTTTGGTTTATTGGAACTTTGGAACAAAATAGATGCAGAAAAGCGAAACTTTGGGATTGGAAAACTAGGAAAATCCTTTTTGATTTATTGGTCACACCGGTTGTCCTTTATGGGTGTGAAGTGTGGGGAAGTAGCATGTCAAATTGCAGTTGGAGACAACTAGAAAGGATCCAGAAACATCTTACAACGAGCAACCTCAAAGTTAAAACCACAGTTCCATATGGAATTTTGTTAGCTGAAGTAGGTACTTTTCCATTGGAAGCATTGACGTTAATCCGATTGATATGCTATTTAAAGAAGGTTGATAACATGGATACACATCATTGGCCTAAAATGGTTGTAGGAGAGACGCTAGACAGGAGGAAGAAAACTTGGATGAAGCAAAACAATATTTGGATGAACAAGTGAGACATCAAGTTACATAAGTATCCTAGCACCAATAGTGAAATAAAAAGTTATGTTATTGAAAATTTCAAAATGCCATGTGGACAAAACAGATTGGGTCGAAAAAAGATTACTACATCAAAGAGTTTAACTCAACAAAAGACCACAGTGAAAAAACATATTTAGGGGCTATTAAAGGGAAAGCGAGGATGCTAGTTGCACAACTGAGAACTGGATGGCATCAACTTAAATGTGAGACCGGTAGGTGGAAGATACCCAAGGAAACATGGGAAAAAAGAACTCGAAACAGAATGACACTTTATCATGGAGGCACAACGTATGAGGATATCCGCAACCAGTACGAAAATGGATTAAAGGTTGACAACATGCACTAGTTATTTGAGAAAGATAGAATTAACCAAACTGCTAGCCTCCTGATCAAAATTCTTAGCAGAAGATCCGACATCCAAAAGAGTCTAAAATCAAATTAAAGATGCTATCTTCGATCCCATAAACTGCTATTTGAAAAAGATAAAATGCATTAGTTATTTGAGGAAGATAAAATTAACTAAACTGCCAACCTCTTGATCAAAATTAATAGTAGAAAATCTGACATCAAGAGTCTAAAATCAAATTAAAGATACTATCTTCGATCCCATTGAGTGTTGGGTCTAATGAAAGTTATTAAAATCAATCTTTCTTTCATCCATATAAGCATGGATAAAAATAAAAGATTCACTAAACCAAGTGAATCGAAAGAAATGGGAAAAGTGACAGACGAGAATCCGGGGTTCGAGGCTTCCATGGACTGAGAATGATAAGGGTTCCGCAGGGACTTTTCAGCGTTACACAAGAATTAATGAAAAAACAGGGCACAAACTGTCGAATTCGTTGCGGATATGATCAAGTCTGAGCTATTTTATTGTTTTGTTGGATTCTTTGGTACTCAGATGGCAAGTCAGGTGGAGGGAGGTGGCCAAAACTGTCAAGCCCACGTGTCTTGTAAGGAAAGCACTGCTGCCATTGGCATCCCTACCATCCTCTCATGACGTCATCGTTACCTCTAGCGCCTTGCCTTTGCCTTTGGCCAGCTGACTAGATACAGCTATATTTTTGTTTCTGTTTAGCCAAATCAACAATCATGGAGCACCCAGATGAAGCAGTGGAGGCTATCAGGTGAGTTTACACTGTTTCAGCTTGCATTTTATTGCGATTCTCTGTTTTTACTGGGTTGCTTCCAGTTATGTATACAGGATTTGGGTGGACATACTATGCACATATTCCCACATTTTACTCCAGATTTTTTTGTTTCATTATTCAGAATGTATAGTGATTTGTGAGAGATCAACAATTTTTCGCTTAATATGCACATATACATTCAAACCATAGCCTTTCCTTGCCGTTTTCGCAAATCATTACAGCTGACGGAGTACAAATTGTTTGCTTCTGTTTGAATTGGTAGCTTAGGATGGTTCTCTGTTTTTTCTCTAGCACTGATAACCTAACGAGGGAATCTGTTCTCTTCTGATACACTAGTTTAGAGCCTATGCCCGATTTGAATTTCATTTGGAAACTGGAAGACATATCTTAAGGGTTTATATATGTAGTTGGGGAGGGGGATTACCGGGGGTGGGGGGGGGTCCATGAAATGTATTAAGCCCATTTACTACACTCACTCACTGCAAATTTGTATCTAACTTGTGCTTTGTCAAAGGTTTGAAACCCAAAAGTCGCAAATCTGAACAAAATGTATAAGGGTACAGGTACTCCCGTGAAACGTGTTGGTCAGGATATTAAGTAAAATAATATCTTTTTAGATTTCTGAATTGAAGTTCAGATTTTTCAATTTTTTCACAGAGATATGTGGAGAAAGTAGTGGGAAGATGAGTGTCAATCAAGAAATTTGTTGATGTCTCAGTTCAGAGGTGTCAATAATGCCAAGCCGGTTTAGGTTATAGGTTGAAAGTATAGATGGCAAATTGGATTAAATTAATCCGAGGTTTCAGCTTTTGACACCCGACGTAATTTTCAAATAACTGGCTCAAAAGTGTGAGTGGAATCTTCTACTTTTTAAATGCTAATCTTTACAACAATTTTTTCAATGTTAACCTTTACCAAAATTAATTCGGGCTCCCTGCATTTAAGAAAATGTTCACCGAGTAGTTTTAGTCAGATATGAAATGTGATGGATACTTTACAAATACTGCTTCCAAATCTCATTGGCAGTGCCAAAATGCAGTACCTAGACACTTAAACCTTGTGGACTAAAATATGAGGGCAATAAGCATTGCTGACGTTCCAAATTCTTTTTATTTAAAGAGAAAACAAGGGCCGATTATATGCTTCCTCCCTATTTTCTGTTTGTAGTTTTGAATGCAAAGCAAAGTTTACTTCTTTGCTAAAAATATCAAGGAAATTTTTTTTTAAAGGGAAACTTTATTGCTAATGCCCTCCAGAACAAAGAGCTATGAGAATGACAACATAAAATATTGTGGATTCTGCTTTGGACATCCGACAGATTCAAATGAACTTTTAACTCTGGTATTATAGGTTGATAATTTTTCATAAATATGATTTAGTATGGTACAATAGATTAATTTCATTTACCAAATCACTTAATTGACATATGTTACTTGGCTATTATTTTCTTGTCAAAACTTGAATGAAAAAGCTGAGGTATCATTTGCCACGCAACTAACTGGCCAAGACGACTTTGAGTTATAGAAACTTAGTATAGATGAGCATGCTAAAATGGGAATGTGCCTACTAACAACTAAGTGGAGACACATAAATATTACATAAATTTAAAAAATTAAAAGATATTCAAGAGAGAAAACATGTAAATTTATATAACTGGTGAACCATGAGAATTGTGTTAGAAGAGTTAGGGAAATGCTTGAAGTTGCTGTTAGCTTTTCTGGATGCTGCAGTACTAGGGTGAAGGTGGAAATTATGTGACATTACACGTGTGAATTGTTTTTATCTTATTTTTTATTGTGGGAAAAAATACACTGAAAAATGGAAGAAATTTGTATACTGCCAAGTACCAAAAGTGTCCACAATTGTGGGAAGCAGTTATTATAATACGACTTATAAGTTATTATCATTTGAATGTATTTTCAACTCTGTATTGCAAGTATGCTGCCGAGGCCTGCATTTATCTAATTTAGGGTATACTAAAAAATTGCGGCAAACTTATGTAGTTAATGATAGCTCGATGAGTGCATTCTTAATTCAAATGACATGTTTACAGGACTGAAAATTTGGTTTGATTATCACCACCAAGAATAGGATTTGCAGGGATAATTATATTCGAATGATTATATGGTTAATTATTGAAAAGTAAAATAAAGATTTAATACTTAGTCAATTATGACAGCATAAACAAGTCATTGCTTCTGAAATCTTTGTCCACTCGATGCCAGTGCATTCTTAATCCAAATGACATGTTTACAGGATTGAAAATTTGGTTTCATTATCACCACCAAGAATAGGATTTGCAGGGATAATTATATTCTAATGACTACGTGGTTAATTAAGTAAAAGTAAAATAAAGATTCAACACTTGTCAATTATGACAGCATAACTAAGTCTTGGCTTCTGAAATATTTGTCTATAGCAGCAAAGTTGTAAATAGCATGATGCGTTATGGTGTAATGGTTTTGGGTACTTGTAAGAGCGTGGTCAATGTTTGACTTCCCTTCTCTGCAATAAAGAGGTCCATAACTCCAGCAGACATGTTGTGCAAGCCCACTCCATGCCATATGGAAAAGAAGGTGGCTAATAACTTTACCCAAGATTTATTGCTAACAATAACTTTTCCTTTCCATTTTAAAAAAATTCTGAAAAACGATAAATTCTGTTTCAACAATCACTATTTATTTCAATTAAGCATCAATAATCAAGCTCTACCAAGTGTGAAAAAGTGCTTGGTGATATTGCATTTGATTATTCGAATGGCATTTTATATTCCAAATGGAGCAATTAATAATGTTAAATCTATATGGTTCGTTAGTTATACTTTTGTTTATTGGTTTTCCCTTTTGGTATACATATCTTTATTTTTGTGTAATTGCTACTCAATGTCTAAATTTGATAAAATTTACAACACTGGAGTAAGATTGATCTCTCAAATTGTTAGCAGAAAGGCACGTCTTCTGTAAAACATTTGCAAGAAAAGGTTTTGTGATTATGTGCTTTCTGAATTTACTTGGTGAGAATCTTTAGAACATTTAGTAAAAGGTTATTTTGATGGGGAGATGTTTGGAATTATGAGCTGCAGCAATTGGATACTGGCACAATTTGAATCTAGCATGAACTTCTAAGCTGGGTTTACATAACAACAAATCAAGAGATGTACAAAATGACATTTGAAAGTTGGTAATTCAAATCACAACTTTAATGAGCAGGTCCTAATTGGAAATATTTGAAGTGGAGAAATGACAAGGCCTTTCTAAGTATGTGAGAAAGTACTTATATGATCAAGTGTGGCACATTCCACTACCTCTCCATTGTTGAACAAGTGACGGGGGCAAGTGATCTTGAAGTGTGTTGAAGAAGATGCTTTCAGACTATTTGGAAATCAAGAGCTCTTGAAAATATAAAGTCTAAGGGTTGCTAAAGCTTCACCTAGGTTGGGTGGCACAACAAATGCTTATTGCAGTCTACATTGGAGAAAGGAGTCAATTGGTCATGCCTTCTGACAATTCCTTTTGGACATTTGTTACAGGTGGAATTTATTCATTTATTTATCACATTCCTCTGATCTTTCTTTCGGCATACTTAGGTAACCAGGGATTGTAAAACTCTTTGATGTACAATTTGTTTGTTTGATGATAGGTTGATTGAAGTTAGATCTTGCTTTTTTGGCTCTCAAGCTCATAACTTTTAGTCACAATGTCTGAATTTTGTGATTCTTGTAGCGTTGGAAAGGTATTGAGGAGCTCTATCTAGCCATCTATGCACTTTTTCCTATTTTTTGTCCCAGGTATAATGTTGTTTCAGTTCTTGCCCAGTGGGTATCTTGGAGGATTACTTGGATATTTTGGCAGTTAGGAAGGTGTTGCTTTGATCTAATCACTTCATTTTAGCCACATTTCATATATTGATCTTTGATTTTATCATTTGAGAAGTGTATCATTGTTGTAATCATGGGTTATGCAACTCTTCTTTCTGTAATTTTGCTGACTAAGGACAATTATGAGTATTGGGAAAAAGGCATCCTACACATTGTAGGTGGCTTAATCTTTGTCTTATCTTTGTGGACTCATATCTTAGCTAGAGAGGACATTGAAAAAATTCAGTTTGGGCTAATAAGAATGATCATATCGTAGGATTGATTGGTTCTAGTTTCAGTTTAAGCATCTATAGAGAGACCTACAATCAGATTTTAGTTTGGACCAGGATTTGGGAGATTTTTGGAGATCCACATAAACCAAGATTCCTAGATGATCCTGCATTAGATTGGCTTATTCCACTTGATGATGTTGACAATCTTCCCTTTGACGATGATACCTTAGAGGAGTTTGAATATGATGTAGAACTCGAGCATCTTGATGGTCCAGAGACTTATCCAATTGAGATCACACATTCATCTTCTGTTGTTGATTTATTGAGAACTTTAAATGAGTCATCGCAATAGGTATCACATTGTCTTCTTGATTGAGATTTCTATTTATCAAACATTGCATTTTTTGTTTGCGGATCTCACATTTCAGATTTGGAGGATCAATTTGAGGGGTTATCTCTCCTCTTTGATGACAGTCATGGCACAATTGTTGTCACTTCATCTTTGTCTTTGGAGCTAGTTCAAAATCAGTTTCTATTGTTCCTTGTTTGTCAACTTCTATTGTGATTGGGTGTGCACCTCATTGGTTTGTGGCATCATCATCCACCAAGGACTCGACAACACATGAGAAAATTTCAAAGACATCATCCTACATTTGGATTCTTCCTACTAATACCTATCCAAAATGGAGAGCATTCTTGCATTGTACTTAGTTTATTTTCTTCCCAAGGGGAGACATGTTGTTTGTAAGTATTGGACTATGTTTTATCTTCAGACACTCACCATTTATGTAGGATATCATACATTGTGGGGGGATATCTTGTCTCTTTCTTTCCCTCTTATGGGGGGGCTCATTGATTGTATTTTCATGATGGATGTAGTCCTTAGGAGGTATCATTGAGTCCTCCATACATCATCCTTGATTGTATCTTTTCTCTCTTTTGGAGAGGAGTTATGCTTTAAAAGGTTTTCTCCTTTCCTTTGTTTGTGAGAGATTGCATTTTACATGGGTACCTAACATGGCCTAGTACTCGAGACCCATAATAATCTTGCATCTTTGCATAATAATCTACTCTCTAAGTTGCACGTAAATGGGGGGTATTGGTGTGAATAAGGTTTTGTACGTAGTAAAGATGTTGTACCTAGCTAGTTCCTAGTAGGTGACTTATTCACATGATTTAAGTTTGCTTAGGTCCTAGGTGTCCATCTAGAAGTCTTAGTTGTTTAGATAAAATCTTATCATATCTTATATTTATGACCTTATTTAATTCTAGTTAATTAGGTCATTTAATAATTGATTGAGGTAGTTGTCTCATTGTATAGGATTAAGACACATGTCACAATCCTATCTAATCTTATGTCTCAACCTTGTCTTTAAAAGTAAGGCCTCTCATTTTATATTTCATATTTACTCAATCAATCTTGCATTATCGAAGCAAGCTATTCTTGCCATTTTCTCTATTGTGGAAGATATTTTGGTCTAGCAGCTGATCCTAGGGATTTTGAGGAGTCACCATTTACTCTTACAATTCTTGTTGTAATGGCATCTGTAGGAAGGTTGTTATTGCAATTTTGTTTTAGGAAGAATGAGACATAGTCTGATAAATGTATGCCCATCTACAAACTGAGTTTGAATGAAGAATATATATTTCAGGGAGGTAGGAGATGCAATTGCAGCATTCAAGGCTGGGAATTCTTATCAGATTTAATCAAAATATGATGGCAAGGAAGTGCTATAAAGTTGTGCAGGTTATTTTATAAATCATTGGTGTCTAGGTCAAAGAGCACTCGGCCAATGCAATTTGTGGGCATTATCTTATAAAAGCTTTGGCATTTAACCTTAGTGTGAAAATGTATCTTTTAAGGGGGTGTCTTTTAAGTATTTTCTCTTTAACCATGCTTTAGTGTTATTGAATGGTGCTGATAATCATCTTGCATGCTGTTCCCATGCTTATTAGGTTCAAGTTTGCTGCACAAAGGAAAGCCTTGGAGATGTCTTATGTAATCTTGAGAGAGATTAAGAAGTCTCCAAAGAAGAAAGGAAAACCAAGAAAAGAGTTGGAAATGCTGTTTGAATTGAAAGATGGAGAATTTGTATTGGAATCTAAATCAAGAGAAAGTGAACTAGAAGAAGAACCGCATACCCCATTTTCTGGAGATTGGTTTGAGAACGAAAGCAACTACAAAGTTATACTCCACTTGATTGTTGTTCACCTTTTGTTTTATATGTAACTAATGACGATCCTTGAACTGTTGAGGAGGCACCTGATTTAAATGAAGGTATATTTTGGAAGGCCATGGATGAAAATATTATTAGAATAATATCTTCGTTATATTTGTTTCTATTCTGTTTAATGGTCAATATATTCTAAATCTTGTATAATTAGTTTCTTTCTAATTTTGACGATCGTTTCTTATTAGAAACATTGTTCTTTGTAACTCTATTTAATGATCGGTTTGATCATTAGTAAATAAATCAATTTTTTACTAAATACTAGCATATTATGGTATCAGAGCACTAGTTATTTTGAAATAATTTTTCAAAATTCTAACACTTTTTTGAAAAATTTCTTTGCTTATTCAAAATTACTCCTAGTTCGTGTTTGGTGGATTGGTCGAGGTTTTTTTTCCACATCATTCTTTGACGCGTTCGTGCTGTAAATTCCGTTCATTATTGGACGTTGTGGCCTGTCTTCCTCGTTGCGTTTGTTCATTTCACGCGATCTTCTGTATTTGCAGTTTGCGATTTTCAGATCGCGTTTTTTCTTCTCTTTGTGCATCGGTTTTGCTTGCGCATTCTTTGCGACGATTGCATTTTCCGCAGGGTTTTTTTTCTTTGATGCGATTTCTTTTGTTTCGTGTTCTGCATTTCACACGATTTTATTGTCGCGTTTGTTTTTTTGCCCGTGTGACGTTTTTCCCACCCGCGTTTTTTCACGCGATTTGCAGAATTTGTATTTGGTGGCGGCTCGACTTATGCAGTATTTCGTCTGTTTTTTTTTTGTGATTTGGGTATTTTTTCGGCCGAGGCTAGGTCATTCTTCACGATTTTTCTACTGCATATTTTTCTATGCGGTCTGGGTGTGTTTGTAACAAACATTTTTCATGTTTTGTACTTTTCTGCCACCTAGGGTTTTTCACGAACTCTCCATACCTGTTCTGTGGCTAGGGTTTTCTGAAAATTTTGATATTTGGGTTTTTTGAAAATTCATCTGGGTCATTGTCAGAATTTTTGGGTCGTCAACAATCCATACATTGGGATCCGTGTCGAGTTTTTTACAAATCTGCCTCGAAATCAGTGCTTGTTTTCTTGCATGCGTCATGTTTACACATCTTCTACCTCGATATTCATGCCATTATTCGGTCAATCAACTTTGACCTCAGTTTTCAGCAATGGCATTGTTGTCATTTTATGACACCCTTGGTCCATCAGTGAGAACCGATTAGAGATATGTTCCATGGACCAGCACTGCCCCAGTTGATCAAGGAGAAAAACAATCATGGTTTGAAGTGTTGCCTTGTCGGAAGTTCCTAGGCCCCCTTTTTCTTCCCCGAAACTCCGAAACCCCAAGGTTCCGAGGTTCTTTGCCTTAGCCGCTTTCTTTCCTTCTCCGAAACCCCAAGGTTCCAAAGTTCCCTTCCTTCCCTTAGCTTTTCTCTAGTTTCTTTGGAACTCCGAAACCCCGAGATTCCGAAGTTCTTTCCCTAGCTTAGCCCCTCCTCTCCTTAGCCCTTCTCTCTTTTCCCCCAGAACTCTGGAAGCTCGAGGTTTCGAAGTTCCTCGTCCCTTTTCTCTTTCCCTCTTCGGAACTCCATAACCCTGAGGTTTCGAAGTTCCTCGTCCCTTTTCTCTTTCCCTCTTCGGAACTCCAGAACCCTGAGGTTTCGAAGTTCCTCGTCCCTTTTCTCTTTCTCTCTTTGGAACTCCAGAACCCCGAGGTTTTGAAGTTCCTAGCCTTCCTTTCCTTCGCCTCTTCTCTTAAGCTTCTCCTTTGCCCGGAACTTCGGAACCTCCCTTCCTCTCCATAGCCTTTCTTCTATCCTTGCCCGGAACTCCGGAACCCCGAGGTTCCGAAGTTCCTTCCCCTTTTGCCTTCTCTCCCTAGTTTCTCCAGAACTTCGGAACCTCGAGGTTCATCCTGGAACTCCGGAACCTCGAGGTTCCGAAGTTCTTTCCTTAGCCTTTTGAAGTTCTCTGGAACTCTGGAACCCTAAGGTTCTGAAGTTCCTTCCCCCTTCCTTTGTCTTCCTCACTTCGAGAGTCCGAGCTTCCGAAGTCTCTGGGCTTCCTTCGGACTGATGACACTTCCGGATGGCGTGATCGACACTCAAGGCTTTTAATGCTCCGACAGCTTGGTGACTTGTACACTTTCCTTTGTGGAGCCACAAGGGTGCATTAAATGTTTTTGGCAGGATTTCCATCAAAGGAGGTACGGGGCCATGCTTGGTGACTTATGTCATGACTGACTTTGGAAGGTTAGTCAATCCACCTTCCTTAGGATTACCTTTTGGTGGTATGGCTAGGTTGCTTGCATGTACAAGTCAAGTGCATGCACTTCCAGACTGACATGCAGGGGTCATGATCACCATTGCAACCCATTTCTCTATATAAGGTTGTTAAGCCTCATTGTAAAGGGTTCTCTCCCTGTTGGCTTGAGCTATTCCATGCTCTCCCACTTCTCTTGTATTTATCTTGTATTTATGCAACTGTAAGTTTGGCCATTGGCCTTATGATTAATTGAAATCACCATTCTTGCCTACTTTCAACTTATGTATGTTGTGTATGCTTTCTTACCTCGATCATAGGTGTATGTCTTGTGGCTTTTTCTCTCCATATATGACGTGTTAACTAGTTTTCTGAGTGTGACTTGTGGGAATCCTTCTCCCCTCTTGGCATTCAGTGAATTCTAACCTTCATACATGCATTGGGGTCACTCGTACAACTGAAGTTGTGCATCTCCTGGGTGTTTTCAGCTGATTTTCTTTGTGTCATTTCGGTGGGGAGAGAAACAATCTCTTCTTGGTGCATCACCTCCCTTCATTTCAAGCATTTCTCTCTTCACTTTACCTCTGCAAATTGTTAGGATAGGCTGAGTTAGTTTCGAAGTGTTGAGTTGGTTCAACACCTACACCTAGATAGAGAAGGAAGTCGGCCTTCTCCGGAGATTCAACCCCCTTGCGCAAGGTCCCACACTTCGGGGTTGTTTCCATGTTTCACAAGGTTGCTGAGTTGATAGCTCAGCAAGGGTGCAAGCTTTTGTGAGAACATGCATCTTTGACGAATATTTTGCTCGAGGGAAGCCAGAAATTCAATGGCAGAAACTACAATACTTGGAAACAGCGGATGCTCACTATTTTTGAGTATTGCGTCATTGATCAGTTGGTTCTTGGAAAGGCCAGATGAACAAAATTGTGAAGCAGTCATGCTCATCAAGCTCTCAGTGACCGACAATCAGCTTCCTCAGATACCTTCTGGCAAAACAACTGTCGAGATATGGGAGCATCTCAAGATGCTGCTTGAGATGTCTGATAAGAGCAGAGCCTTCTTTCTGAAAAATATGCTCTTCTCTATTGTCATGGATGAGCGCAAATCCCTTCAGGATCATCTCAATCGGATTAAGGAAATCCGTGACTAGTTGGAAGCCATCGGTCGGAAAATGGAGGAGGACATGGTCGTGATAACTCTGAAGAGCTTACTAAAGTTCTATGAGCATTTTGTTGAAACACTCAACATGACCTCAACTGGTGTTGATTTGAAGTTCGCTGATTCAGTCAGTCAACCTTCTCTCAGTCAGTCAAATTCTGAGACATTCTCCTCGGCTCGACGTGACCTTCAGTTCACATAAGTCAAGTATCATTGATCGGGAGACTCAAACAACTGTTGCTGTGGGTCTTGAGGATCATGGTCTTTTTAGACTAGTTGACTCGGGTGATTCTCAGGAGCTTGCCATGGCAGCCAAGCGCTCCTCTATTAGTACACTTTGGCATTAGCGGTATGGGCATTTAAATGTGCACTATCTTTCTCAGCATGTTCGAGAAGATCTTGTCATCGGATTGCCAGAGATCCAGACCCAGAACCTTGGAGTTTGCGGAGCATTTCAGGCTGGCAAGTAGCATTGGACTCCGTTTTCAGATGGCGACTCCTGGAGAGCCTCTAAGGTACTACAACTGGTCCATGCTGATATTTGTGGACCTATGGCTACTCTTTCTGTTACTGGGTCTAGGTATTTTCTACTTTTTGTTGATGATTTTAGTAGAAAAATGTGGGTGTATTTTCTTCATAAAAAATCAGAAGTGTTTGTTGTTTTTCAAAAGTTCAAAGCATTAGTAGAAAAAGAGTCCGGTAATCATATTATTACTCTTCGCTCTGATAATGGGAAAGAATTCTATTCTTCTGCCTTCTCCTATTTTTGTGAACAACATGGCATCAAGCACCAACTCACTACACCTTACCCCCCTCAGCAAAACGGTATCGTTGAGTGAAGAAACCGCACGATTACCGAAATGGCCCGGTCTATGCTTGAACACGAGTGTTCCGAAGAAGTTTTGGGCTGAAGCAGTTAATACTGCAGTCTATCTTCTGAATCAGTCTCCTACAATGGCTGTGAAGAAGAAGACTCCGAAAGAGGCCTGGTCAGGCCGCAAGCCCAAAATCAGTCACTTGAAGGTTTTTGGCTCTATTGCTTTTGTTTGGATCCCTGATGCTAAGCGCACCAAATGGGATGCCAAGAGTCAGAAACTCATGCTCATCGGCTACAGTGATAATCACAAAGCCTATTGACTGGTTGATATTGAGACAGATCGTGTCATCTTTAGTCAGGACGTGGTTTTTGATGAGGGTTGAGGGCCATTTCAGCTATCTCCTCCAGTTATGGATTATGAGGATCAACCTTTGAAGGCTTCAGACTTGGGTGTCCTTCTTCCATTAGGTCCACCTGATGGGAGGGCTCCAACTGTTCTAACTCCTGCTCCTACACCGGTTCCTTCTCCTGCAGGATCATCCAGACACGCAGCTGCTCCACCTGATTTTCCTCAGGGTTCATCTGATCTTCTGTTAGATGAACCTGATCCTGTTGCACCTCCTGCATCTAATGTTGGCACTTCTACCCTCCGGCCTAAATGGTGGGCTAAGACATTTGCTGATCTTCATGATGATGAGCTCATTGAGGGTAGAACTGCTCGGAAGAAGAGCAAGTAGCCTGATTATGTCAATTTTGCTCTCATGGCCGACATTCCCAGTGTGTATGAACCTCAGACATACACAGAGGTGAAAGGGATACCTGAATGGGAACAAGCTATGGCAACTGAGCACCAGAGCTTGTTGAAAAATAATACTTGGGTTCTGTCAGATCTTACTTCAAGGAAGAAACCCATTGGATGCAAATGGGTCTATAAGGTTAAATACAAGACTGATGGTACTTTGGATAAGTACAAGGCTCGTCTCGTTGCCAAAGGCTTCTCTCAGCGTGAAGGAATTGATTACGAAGAAACCTTTGCTCTGACTGCAAAGATGAGCACCATTAGATTAGTCCTAACCATGGAAGCTTAGTGTGGCTGGAAGGTCCATCAAATGGACGTCAAGATTGCCTTCCTAAATGGTGAGTTACAGGAAGAGGTCTACATGACGCAACCTCCTGGATTCAAGGTTGCCGGAAAAGAACACTAGGTGCTCAAACTGGTGAAAGCACTCTATGGCTTGAAACAGGCTCCTCGGGCATGGTACATGAAAATTGATAAGCACCTCACAGATCAGGGTTTCCAGAGGAGGCCTTTTGACTCAAATTTCTATGTCAAGACTACTAGTAGTGATATCATTATTCTGGTTATTTATGTTGATGATCTGATCCTCACTGGCAGTTCAGCATCTTTGGTTCAAGGAATCAAGTAGAATTTATGCCAGTCTTTTGACATGATCGACCTTGGGCTTCTGCACTACTGCCTAGGTGTTGAGGTTTGGTAGCAGTCTCATGGCATCTTCATTTCTTAGTCCAAATATGCTAGGGCTCTGCTAGACAAGTTTCGAATGCAGGACTGCAAACCTGCATCTACACCTATGGAGAGAGGCCTGAAGTTGTAAGCCAAATCCGGTTCTCCAGTTGAAAATGAATCCTATTTCAAGCAACTAGTGGGCAGTTTAATATATCTCACCTCCACTAGACCTGATCTGAGCTATGCAGTGAGTTACATATCCTGCTTCATGACGGCTCCTACATCAGAACATTGGGCTGTAGCGATGCGGATCCTGCGCTATGTCAAGGGCACTTCAGACTTTGGTATCCTTTATGGACGGACCAAAGATCCTAGACTCATCGGTTACACAGATTCGGATTGGGCAGGCTCTGTTGATGACAAAAAGTCTACATCCGGATATGTCTTCAGTTTGGGCACAAGTGCTATCACTTGGACCAGTAAGAAGCAGCAGGTCGTAGCTCTTTCCTTGACTGAAGCTGAATATCGAGGAACAGTCAAAGCAACTTGTGAGGCAGTTTGGCTTTGTCGGATGCTTTCAGACATCCAACTGTCTCAAGCCGGTCCTATACCCCTCTTCTGTGACAATCAAGGGGTGCTGAAACTCGCTAAGAATCCAGTCTTCCATGAGCGGACCAAGCATGTTGAACTTCATTGTCACTTCATCCGCAAGCTGGTTGAAGATGGATCCGTCGATTTGCAGTATGTTCCTACAAAGGACCAGACTACAAATATCCTCACCAAGTCCCTACTTCCAGATAAGTTTACTAAGTTCAGGGGGCTACTTGGTGTCGTAGACAGATTGACCATTAAGGGAGGGTATTAGAATAATATCTCCGTTATATTTGTTTCTATTCTGTTTAATGGTCAATATATTGTAAATCTTGTATAATTTCTTTCTAATTCTGACGATTGTTTCTTATTAGAAACATCGTTCTTTGTAACTCTATTTAATGATCGGTTTGATCATTAGTAAATAAATCAATTTTTTACCAAATACTAGCGTATGAAATATTGTAAGATTTGGTCAAGTTGCTTGCTAGAAAATAATCTATTGTTTGGAAATGGGTGTTCAAGAAGATGTTCAATGCAAAAGGTAAAGGTGAGAAGTACTAAGTTTACATGGTAGCAAAAAAATATACCAAGGTGGAAGGAATTGACTTTAGTGAGATTTTCTCTCATGTTGCAATTGGATTTGATTTTTAAGCATAATAGACGGATGTGAAAACAACATTCTTTCATGGGGATCACGAAAATATATCTGTGACAACTAAAAAATTTCACAAGTAAATGAAAGAGGACTTAGTTTTCAGGTTGAAAAAGTACCTTTATGGCCTAGAACAATTATTAAGGATGTGGTATTACAAGTTTGAAACTTGTGTAATAGGACTTGAATTTGTATGAGGCAAAGTTGATTGGTGTGTATATTTTAAACAAGTTAGTGGCCATTTTGTTATTGTGGTATTAAATGTTGATGATCTGTTACTAATTGAAAACAACAACGAAATGGTGAAGGATATTTAATCTCAAGTCTCATTGTCTTTGATATGAAAGATCTTGATGTTACAAACTTTGTTTTGGGCATGCAAATTAAATGGGATTAAATAAAAAATGAAACTTTGGTAGAATCAAAGGAAATATCTTGAGATGATATTGCATAGGTTTAGATTGTAGACATATAAACTTTTAATATTTTTTCCTATAGAACTGTATTCCAAGACACAAGGATATTGAGGACATGGCTCACGTTCCTTATGCTAATGCTGGTGGAAGTCTAATATCTTATGTTCTTTGTGGTCTGTAGTAGATTAGACATCATTCATGTAGTGGGAGTTTCGAGCAGATATATATCAAGCCCAAGAAAGAGACATTGGACTATTGTAAATAGGATTTTAAGATGTTTTTGTGGTAATTAAGATTATCCAATCTACTACAAGGGAAGACTTGAGCTGAATAGAGTGGTAGATGTACAAGGTTTCATTGATGTTGATTGGTTTGGAGCTATTGATTCACGAAGTTCAACAAGTGGTTATTATGTCAAAAGGCATAATTATGGTGGCAGCAAGGGGTGGAGTGTAACGGTGTGAGTGTGTTAACAAAAACTATTAAAGATACAACATGTATTTAAAAAAAATAAATTGTTAATTAAATAAAATAATTTTTAAAATAAAAACAAAATAAAAAATGTAAAATAAAAAACTTTATAAGTACATAAAATGACTTTGATATCTTTGGGAATTTTAAAGAGAAATGTATTCAAACTATACTTTTCAAATTAAAAACAAAATACAAGAATTACCAAAATAATGAATGTTGGCTTTTTTAAAAGTAAAATTAAAATTTACATACAAAAGGAAAATAACTCTTTAAATAAAACCACAACAAATAATGTAATAAAATAAAATAATTTTAAAGTCATATAAAATAAACCTTAAGTAAAAATAAAATAAGTCTTAAATATTTCTAAAGTAAAATAAAATGACTCGAGTAAATAAAATGTTGTCTCAATTTTTGAAAATTCAAAAATTTGACAACCTTTACCAAATCTCGGTTTAAATGTGTTGTTTTTGTCTCCAAGGTACATTTGACGAGGCGCAAAACTCATATTTGATAGGGTCAAATCATCAGGGGGTGTCTTTGCCATTGTTGTCCAAGTTTTGGTGAGTTTTGGCCCGAGTTTTCCTAATTTTCTGTGCAATTTTGGGTTTCAGAGCAGTCATTGCAAATATGAGATTTTTATACAAAATTTATGATTTTAAGGCTCTAGGGCAACGCTTCCCAAGGTGGAAAGTCTACATTTCTTGATGGTAAATCAATCACAAGCTTATCTTCCATCTCTGTGAAAGTTTTGGTGAGTTTTGGCCTTCATTTTGGCTGTTTTCTATTCAATTTCGGGTTTCAGAGCAGTCATTGCAAGTTGGGGAACTTTTAGATGTCATTGCAAGTAAATGCATTTACCTATAATCGGGCTTCTGTGACCCGATTACAAGTGGGTTCATTGTTTAAAATGTCAAGTTACAAGTCAAGTGGGGGTCTTTTTGAGGTGATTACAAGTAATTGAAATTACAAGTCTTTCAACTTGTATTTGTCTCCAAGAAACCCGAAATTGGCTTTAAGTCGAAAAGTAACTTGTAAAGTGACTTTTGAAGCTTGAAATTGGCTTTAAGTCAAAAAGTAACTTGTAAAGTAACTTTTGAAACCTGAAATTGGCTTTAAGTCATATTGGAAACTTGTAAAGTGATTTTAAAAGCCCTATTACAAGTTATTTGTAAAAAGTAAACTTGTAATGGGTCATGAAAAACCCTAAATGCTTGCAATGAGGAATTACACGTTATTTTAAACTTGTAAAAAGTCTTTCCAAACCCGAAATCAGTTTTGCAACTAATTTTTACTTGCTCTTGCTCATTCAAATCCCTATTGGAGGGATTTTTGGCATGAAGAACACTTGGCAAGGTCTGCAACTTTATTGAATCCCCATTTTTTCTCTACCTTTACCACGTTTTTGCGGATTTGGTTTTGGTTTTCTCTTCTTTCCTTGACCATGTGAAGACTTGGTACTTGTTTCATTGTCATTATTTGATCTTTCAAAGGGTGGGCAGGTATGATGGTTATCTGTATTGCTTTCATTCTTGATTGTTTACTGATTGTTACTTGCTCATTGCATTTAGGGTTCAAGTTTTACTTGTAATCGGGTTTTCTAGACTCGATTGCAAGTCGAAATGCTCTTTTGAAAAGCCTATAAGAAAGCACTTGCTTTCGGGTTTGTGTGGCCTTTCACCATGTCAAAGTTAGCCTCATGTGAATACTTGCACTTGTAGTCAGCCTTCCAAAACCCGAAATTGGTCCAAAATGCACTCAAAAGCACTTAGAGTCTCTAGGACCCAATTACAAGTACAAACTTGTTTTTTCCCATTACACATGAATAAGCATGTTCATTCTCCATAATTGCAAGTCAATGCTTTTGTTTTTCACACATGTAATGCAGTCTTCAAAATCTGAAATTCACTTCTGAGCCCATTTTTGCATCAATTTATCCCTTCCCTTGTCAGTCTTGTTTGCACACACGATCTATCAAACCAACAAATCAAGGCATGGGCATTGTTTCATAATAATTTCATCTTGAATAAGGTGTCATGGGTTCTACATCAGTAAACAAAAGAAGAAGAGGTCTAGGACACTAAAAGAGGGGCTCCAAGGAGGCATTGAACAAAATCCCAAGGTCTGAAATAATGTGGAAGACAATAAGCAATGATAAAATATGTGATAAGAAGCAAATCTTATCATTAATGCTTAGAAGACACAAGATCACAGTAAAAAAAGATAGTCTCAAAGCATATATCAGTCTCAAGAAGCTAATGACCAAATTGCAGGTCTGAAACAAATCGTCATCGGTGACTTGTAGCATGCTGCCAGTCCTAGACAGCCCATGAAGGTTATTGATCAGTTAGAACAGCAGTTCAAAGAAGCCATTGTAGTTGTAGACCAGTAACAAAGCTTCAAGTGCAGCCCTTACAAAAGATTCACAAGGGCCATGCCTTTAAGCTCATAAGACAGTTATGAAAAGATGTTGTGAACAGAAAGAGCTCTTTTCCTATATTATGGCCGTAACTTTCCTCTTCGCCTGATTGTTAGAATCATTGTATATATTATTCCTATTCTGCCTTTTTGAAGATGCTGCTATAAGTCTTATAGGGTGTTCCTTAGGAAATTCCTATTCACTGTTTTATGAAATCTGGGTTTAGACATATAAAGACAGTGATTACAGTCCATTCAAAGAAAGAGTTCATGGGGATAATGAAGAGTAGTTTCTTCTAGAGATGAATGAAAGCAAAGCGAATATCAAAATGGATAGAGACCAAGGGTTTCTAAGGAGCAATGATATAAAAAGCCCCAAAACTTGATCAAAGACAGTCATCAAGCATTTTATTATATTAGCCTAGAAGATCAAACACTATATCTGTAGGCCTACAAGATAAGACTGTTCTTACAGATACATAGCAGAGAATGTAAGCTTCATAAAGCAAAGAATACAGTGAAGCAAAGGTCACTGTCATAAACATTGAAAGGAACCTCTACACAGTGGATGGCAGTCATTAATACATGCAGTACACAGTGATCTTATTCACAGTAGATGAGCAATAATACATCATCCATTTGCAGGGATAAAGACAGTCAAATGTGCAATCAGATTAAAGGCTAAGTTTCAAAAGGACAGTCAATGTCTCGAAAGACAGTGAAAAATCAATACGGTACAGTCCAATAAGGGCAGGTCATAAAGGAAAAAAAAGCAGCCACAATGAAAAACTTCCCCATTCACAGCCATGGTGGAGTCTTGAAAGAATGTGTCAATACAGAGGATCAAAAGACCATTCAGGAGCCTTCATAACAGAAAATCTAAAGACAAAAGCAGAGTAAGTACTCTTTGAAGGCTTAAAGAACCAAAGATCATTGTGTTAAATGACAAGTTGCAGCCTCGAAATGAGAAGGTTACAGTTAAAATCAGCGACTAGGGTTCTGAGTTTTGAGCCATGAAATCATATAATTATAGTCTTGATCAAATCAAGACAACCACCATAAGGATACACATAGTAGATTGCAGCGTACAGAGAGCAGTCTTGAGGCAGTGGAGGAATGCTTTGTAGCAGCACGAAGACCTTCACAGACAAAGGATGATGTAGTTAGAATCGCGTCTTCGGACACATAGAATAGTTTCAATTGTGCATTTGTAATTTCATTTTGACAAATTACATGTAATGTCATAAATTGTAATTGCAAGTGTCACTTTCACTTGCATTTTTGTAAAATGTAATTACATGTAAAGCAACTACAAGTTGAGTTAAATTAGGACTGTAGTTGGAATAAGTCATGGTGGTTGAGAGAATTTCTCTAGTTAGTTAGGATCCTCCCACCTTTTTCTCAAGACTCCTCTCCTATATATACTGGAGAAGGTGTATTGTAATCATTATCTTTTGACAATGCAACAAGACTCTGCCAGTTTGTATGTGCACTCTAAGACTTTGAGCTTAGTTGTAAATCAGATTGTCATCAATTAAAATAGGCAAATTGCTTTCAAACTTTGTGTTGATTCAAGGTGTTATGTGACTACATTTTTTGGAGATTGATTGTGAGTTTTGAGGTGTTATACAAGAGGGATTCAAGCTCAATCTTGCAGACTTTGAGCTGTTTATTGCGTTTGGAGTTTTAGATTGGTTTCCAGATTTGATACTGCAAACTTTGAGCTGCTTGTCACGTTTGAAACTATTGTAGGACGCTCAAGCAAAGGGGGTAACTTGCAGACTTTGTGCTGCTTTATTTTCTATGTTTGTGCATAAGAGGTGTATCATGTAGTTAGACTTTGAGCTGCTACATTGGTTAGCAAAAAATCATCTAAAAAAGTTGATAGGAGAGTAGATAGTTGAAGACTTTGAGCTTTCTTTTTGTTTTCCCGTCCCAAAGAAGCAACAGAGGACTTTGTGCCTTTATGGAAACTTCGTTTTTTTATTTAGTTTACTTCATTAATCATTTGTGCTTTCAACTGTGATTCATTTTTGAAAGAAGAGAAAAGAATAAGCGTGTTTTCTGAAAAAAGAGAACAAGATAGAGTTTCACCCAAATTTAGAGTTAGAGTTTATTTTTGAATTGTTGAAGTAGAAAGCAAAGGGGGAGCCTTCCCTTTGAAATTAGGAGAGTATATCTCACACACTGTGGTTGAAACCACAATTTTGCATGCCTTCCCAGGCGTACAAAATTTTCAATCAACATGATGAAAATAGTTTTTCAAATAAAAGATGAAGTAAACAAAGTAAATTTTTTTTCTTAAATAATTTTTATATAAAAGAACATTTAAGTAAATAAAATCTCTCTTTAAAATATTGTAAGAGACATTGAAATATATTGTTCTCAAGGTGCCTATTCCACAAGTGCACTTAGAAATAGGCATCCCGAGAATGATTTCTTGACATCTTTTAGATATGTGAGTGTATAATTTGTTTGATGGAGTATTCAATTTGATTAGCAAGAGGTAAGAAATTGTTGCACTGTCAATTACAAAAGCTGAGTATATGGCAACTACTCATGTAAGCACAAAAAGTTGTATGGTTAGAAGGTTGGGTTTAGATGTTGGTTTGTTACAAAAAATTATATGATTAGATTAAGATAGTCAAATAATAATCTATTTGGTTGAGGTGCCTATTCCACTTAAATCATAAATCCACTCAGAAATAGGCAACTTTAGAATGATCCCTTGACGCCTTTTTTATAAATTTTTTAAAGATAGGTATGCTATTGTGTATAATTCGTTTGGTGAGGCAGTCAAATTGATTAGTGAAAGGTAAGAAATTGTTGCATTGTCAACTACAAAAGTTGAGTACATGATAGCTACTTATGTAAGTGCAAAAGTTGTATGGTTAGAAGGTTGGTTTGTTACAAAAAAATATATGAATAGATTAAGACACTCAAATTATAATCTGTTTGGCAAAGAACCATTCTTATTATGCTCAAAGTTCAAATGAAGCATATAGATGTATAGTATCATTTTGTTAGACTTGATTGTAGACAAAAATGTGTTGTTATAGAAGCTTTATACCTAGGAGAATGTTATTGACTTATCAATCAAGTCTATTAGCATTGAGAAGTTTTCTTGGTGTAAGAAATCAATGGGCATGGCTGCCCTTAGCAGCTGATTTTATGTATGTGAGGCCCTTTATTTATTTTTTTGGAATTCAACACGTGGGAGTTTGTTGGATATGGGTTTGTATGCTTTGCAAGTTTGACATCCCTTGTAGATTGTAATTCTTTGGGTTCCTAAATGGTGATTTTCTACTTTGGGTTCTTATATTGATGTACCTATATCTACAAGGATTGGGGTTTAGCACAAGTATGAAATACTTTATTGTATTATGAATGGGTGAGTTAATGTAGCGTGTGAAAGACCTTATATAGTTGGGCTTGCCATTATTTATTTTTGCTACATTTAAGGTTCTATTTGTATTGCTTCTTGCTTCTGCTACATAGGTTTATTGGTTTTTTTTGTTTTATCGTTTGATGCATAAGTGCCATGTAGAGAGGAGCATGAGGAGGGATGTGTATGAGTTCCTTGTAGAGAGGAGCACGAGAAGAGATGCACATGATGTAGGGTGGGATGGCAAACCAGTTGTGGAGGTGGTGATGGATCTGCTTTTAGGATGTGCATGAGTTCCTCATAAAAAGGAGTGTGAGAAGGGATGTACATGATTTGAAGTGGGATGGCATGCTACTTGTAGAGGTGTATGTTGGATGACCTTATGCAACAAGGATGAAATGTTTAATTTTTTAAAATTTCTCTTTTTTGGGTCAGGTGGAAACGTTGGCATGGAAACATTGTGATATGATGTACCTTGCATTACTAATAATAATAGGGGTTCATAGGGTAATTAATCTACTAAATTATGAATCATGGTGATGTGCATGTTGGGGATATATATATGTGTGTGTGTGTGTGTGTGTGTATAAATGTTGGCATGGAAACATGTTATGGATATATATATATATATATACAACATATCACAATGTTTCCATGCCAACATTTACACACACACACACACACACACATATATATATATATATATTTACACACACACACACACATATATATATATATATATATTTACACACACACACACACACACATATATCATAGTAGCATTAATCGTTTGGGGAATTAATCGGCAAAACAAAAGTATAAGATTTTTTGAAAAAATTGAGAAAAAATCGGATTTACAAAAAAACGTAAAAAATTGCAGAAAAACAATAAAATCCTACTTTTTTTTTATATTTAAGGGCATTTCCATAGCATAAAGATATTGTAGGCAAATAAAATAGACACTTAAACACATGAATTGTAGAAAATAGATTTTTCGTTGTTTATATTCACATCGTTGATTACATTGCACAAAACATACCACAACATAAATAATATCTAGATGGTGATAGATGTCAAAATGTCGATTACAATATAGTTTGTGACTTTGTACAAAGTCAACCTGTAAACTAAGTACAAAATTCCAAAAAATCAACTATAGACAATGACATGCTAGAGGGTAGTAGGCCCTGATGATGAAGCTCCTAGGTGAGAGCCGGTCCTAGCTCGTTCAACCCTTTCGGAATCCAAGCTGGCTTCCATCATGAGATCAAAATCTTTAGGCCCAAACGAAGTATCATCAAAATCAGCAGCAATCAACTCATTCTCTGGATCTATCTCATCGAGGTCAATTGGCTCGTCTTCCTTTCTAGTTCCGAATTTTTCCCATGTAGAAATTAGTGTTTGTCTTACAAGTGAGAAACACAATGAATAGAGAATACAATTTGAAATTACTGCAACTATATATTAGTATTCTTACCTTGAGCTTTCTTTATCTTCAAGCGGAGGTTGTGGTGAACAAATACCAAGTCTTTCATTCGTTTTTGTGTTGGGTGGTTGCGTTTCTTGGAATGTGTGTTAAAAAACACTCCAATTATGCTCACAAGCTGATGAGCTGCATGGTTGGCTCAAAATGCGCATTGTCATCCACCTTAGATTTGGTAATTTGTCTCCAAAAGAAGCCCACCATTGAGCTGAAAAACATATTATATGGAGATGATATTGTAAGACTAAAAATATCTTAAAATCTTAACAAACTTAACGAGCATGTTGGCAAAATAAAGAGAATGTCAAAAGTTTATAGAGCCTACCTGGTTGGATGGTCTTTTGGCCTTGCATGGCAGACCTAGAAGAGAGAAAACCCTTAGCTTGCTTGTACACTTCCAACTCTAACATAGCTGCATCAAATTTTTCAATGTCTGGAAACATTTTGTCCATGCACTTGTAAAAGTCGTGTTTGATCTCAGCATCGATATCCATGTATGAATCCTTGTAGAATAACAAAGGATTGAGCAAGTATCCTGCAACATAGAGAGGAGAGTGCATCTGTCCATCCCATCTTCTATCAATTATGTCCCACAACGGCATGTACCTCTCCCTGTTATTTCCCAACTTACTCCTTATCACCTCCTTGGGCCTATCCATGGCCTCATACACATATCCCATGGGGAGTTTTTTCCCATCCACTAGTCTCAAGACTTTTACTAGAGGCTTTGAAAATTCTACAATTTGTTCAATAGATTCCCAAAGCTGGTAGAATACATGTACTCTGCCACTGCTATGCCATTTGCTTGATTTGTGAAGCCAGACTCCATCCGCTCAGCCGAAACAAACATTCGCTTCAAATCAGTTTTTTGCTCACGTAGTTTCTGCAATGCAAAGAAGTGTGTTGCAAATCTTGTCACCCCTAGTTGAACTAGCTCCTTGCCTCTTGTGAAAGAGCGCATTATAGTCAAAATCCTCGTATGATTATAAATAAATTTAGTAACTTTGTGAACCTTCTGTAGTGCCTCCTTAACCAATTCAATTTTTCCAATGTCCTCGAGGGTTAGATCAAGGCAATGTGCTGCACATGGCGTAAAAAACATAGAGGGGTATTTATTTGTCAAAAGTCTCCTAGCAACAACGTTGTCTATGATAAATTGAACCACATTTTGTGGCCCTACATTCACAACTACCATGTCATACATCTGAAACAATGCAACTGTGGATTTCATTATATTAGATGTATCCATAGATTCCAAAAAAATAGTGCCAATCTCAGAAGAGACAAGGAAGTTAATGAGAGTTCAGTTCTTTCCATCTGTCTAACCATCTGACATAATGCTGCAACCAGTTTTGGCTCACTGTAACCGATGCTCTTTTACAACATCTTCAACATCACTAACTGCATCTTTGAGCATACCAACCCTCAATGACTCATAAGATGGGGCTTGAAACCCAGGACCTACAGCTGCAATGACATCTACCATAGGTTGCCAATATGGATTTTTGGAAGCATGGAATGCCAAGTTAGAGGAGTACCAAAAATTACCAATTGCCTTCTTGGCTTGTTTAGTGATGGTTTTCCTCCATCCCGTGCTCTCCAAAGTGGTTTGTGATCCTGGTGTAGTACGAGGTTGGAAAAAAGTATTAATATTTCGTCCACTTGTGTTTGGTCCACGTGTTATAGAATTAGGTGTTGACCCACATTCCCTGAAACTCCCATCTTTGCCATCCTCCTCAACCAAATGGTTCTTCCTAGGATCTATAGAACTAGAACCTAGTTCAACCCCAATTCTTGCCTTTATGGCCTTACTCTCAGCAATCTTTTGTCTCGTCAAGAGATTGCTTTGCCTAATACGAGACATTTGCAGGGCATCTTTTGCATATCTCGATGTTATTTCTTTGTACTTTTAACAAATGCCATTTGAAACGATAATTTCCACCACTGATGTCCTCTAGACACCAATTGCACTTAACTTTCGTGCTACCTGGAAGTGCTGTGTAGTGTGTCCACGCAAAGTCTTTTTGATGTGGCATTGTGATTGATAATCAAATCTGCAAAAACATTACATTCAGTCTTTAACTTTTGAGGGATATAGGATTGGGTTTGTGTACATAATTGCATTTGAATTTCATTGACATGGGAAATTGGAAGTGTTAATCTAATTGAATATCAAGTTTACAACATCTGAAGATATGGTAGAAACCTAGAAAAATAGAAATTTCAAAAGTATTTGTAGAACTTTCAAATGTATTATGAATCCTAATCTGATTTAAGACATAATAATGCATACACAAATTACAGAAAATTTAAAATGTATTTAATGTAATAGTAATAATAAATAGAAATACATTTAATACACAAAATACATAGTATAATAATCTGATTTATCACTGTATATTCTGATTTATTTCTGATTATTATCGCTATAATAAATCAGATAATAAACAAAATAATTATACACGAAATAAATCTGTAATAAATCCGATAATAAACAGAAATTATTTATTACTTGTAATGAATACATTTGAAAGTTATTATACTTAAGCCCCAATCCTTGCTTCTTTCCTAATCATCAATCCTAACTGAGGATGGGGAATTACTTGTAATAGGGCACTTGGAAACCAGTCTATAGTAACTGTCAAATGTTTTATGAATCATAATTGTTTCTTAATTTTAATAATCTGATTTAAGACATAATAATGCATAGTGATGTTTGTTTAATCATTGGGAATTCTGTAAATATATAATAATCATTGCCAATTCGCAATGATTAACATACATCACTTTGCATTATTATGTCTTAAAGCAGATTATTAAAATTAAGGAACAATTAGGATTCATAATACATTTGACAGTTAAGATGGGGAATTATTATTACTATATATTTACAAAATTTCAATTCTGTAAATAAATAATAATAATAATAAAGATTACAAAATTTATTTAACAAAAAAAAAACATAAATAAATTCATGTATTTATTTTTGATAAACAGAAATATAATTATCTATTTATTTAACAAAAAAAACAAAACAATTTCATACACCATACATTTATTTTGATTAAAAAAAATTATAAAAAATAACTCAAAATAAGATTATTATAAAAATTACTGAAAATAAATATATGAATTTATTTTTGTTTTTTTTCTTTAAATAAATTCTTCATTTTCTATTTAATAAATTCTGTAATCTGTCTATACAGAGATTACATAATTTTATTTAATAGAAAATGAAAAATTTATTTATCTAGAAAAAAAAACAAAAATAAATTCATATATTTATTTTTGATAAACCTTTTATCTATTTATTTAACAAAAAAATAAAAATTTTGATACACCACATTTATTTTGATAAAAAAAATAAAATAAAAAATCTAGAAATTTTAACCAAAAAAAAATGGCGGTAAATACCTGGCTCTGATCGAATGCTAGCTTGAACAAATCCAAAAGCATGCACTCTCCAGGGAATAACACCTCTCCAACACCTCTCGATCGCTCGCAAGAAGATAGGCAGCAAAGGCTCACAAGCAAGCAGCAAACAAGCTCATTGATGAATCGATGAACAACCTGTAAACTTCTAGTATTTTTCCGTCAACATTTCGCACCATTTTTTTGCCTTTTTAGGGTTTCCACCGCAGGTATCTGTGCGCGCGATTTTATCCGCATTAAACCGGTTTAAATTGCGTTTAAAACGCGCCAAAAATCGTTGACTCCTAGAAAAAACGGTCAACGATTTATTCCGAATTTTTCCCCGAAAAATTTGGAAATTTCCGCGACTCCTGATTAATCAGGTATAATCGCCATTTTTTCCTGATCATTGCTTCTTTGACACACACACACACACACACACACACACACACACATATATATATATTGTTGGTGAAAATTTTGTACACCTGGGGGATGTGCAAAATTGTGGTTTCAGCCACAATGTGTGAGTATGATACTCTCCTAATTTAGGGAATGCTCCCCCTATCTACAAACTAACCTAATCTAATATGGGTGAAACAACAATCTTTCTTCTTCTTTCAAGAAAAATTATACTCTTTTTTCTTCACAAAAAAGTAATAGCAATTGCAAATAAATAACAACAAATACAGAAATGAGACTATTTTGTAGGATTTTTGGGACATAAAGGGAAGCAAAGTATCCATGAAGGCACAAAGACCTTCGTCACTTCCTCGGGACGAGAAAACAGAAATGAAAGCACAAAGTCTTCAGCGATTCTACTGTCCTATCAACCTTCTCATAATAATATCAATGTACAACACACAACAACTCAAAGTCTGTCTATATGATGCACTTCACCTTACCTGCACAAGTCTTAAAAATAAAAGCAACACAAAGTCTACAAGTTTATTTCCTTATTTGAGCTTTCTACACTAGCTTTAAACGTGATAAACAACTCAAAGTTTGCAAGACCAAGTTTGAAACCAAACCTATATCTCCAAATGCAATTAGCAGCTCAAAGTCTGCAAGATCGAATTTAAATCCCTCTTGAACAATAGAACAAAAATCACAATCAACTCCAAAAAATGTCGTCACATAACAACTTGAATTGGCACAAAGTCTCAACACATCTTGCCTCTTTTATTGAAAGCAATCTGATTTACATCCAAGCTCAAAGTCTTAGAGTGCACATACAAATTGGCAGAATTTTGTTGCATTGCCAAAAGATAAAAGTTAGAATAGATCCTCTCAAGTATTTATAGGAGAGGAGCCTTGAGAAAAAGGTGGGAGGATCCTAACTAACTCGAGAAATTCTCTCGACCACCATGACTTATTCCAATTACAGTCCTAATCTAACTCAACTTGTAGTTGCTTTACATGTAATTACATTTTACAAAAATGCAAGTAAAGTGACACTTGCAATTACAAATTTGACATTACATGTAATTTGTCGAAACAAAATTACAAATACACAATTGAAACTATTGTATGTGTCCGAAGACACGACTCTAATTACATCATCCTCTATTTTGAAAATCCTCATGTTGCTTCAGGGTGCTCTGTGATCGAGGTAAATGACATCTTGAACTGGAACAATAACTTGCACCCTTGATAGTCTTTATGTCTTTAACCAACGAACTTCAACCTTTCACATGCTTGGGGTAGTACTGACTTTTCAGGAGGGAAGTTCTTTGCAAGGCTGAAGTAAGAAACCTATCTTTGTCTTGAAAGCATTCTATACTCTCAACCATTCATGTCACTTATCGATCTCCTTGTGTGGCTCTATCATGTTATTGTTCTTTCTTTGTATCATCCTCCAATCTTGGAATTTGCTTGCAGAATAAGGCCAATGCCTTAATTTACTGATTTGGTAGGTCGTGTGTGCAAACAGGACTGACATGGGAAGGGATAAAATGATGCAAAAATGGGCTCACAAGTGAATTGCAGGTTCTGGAAACTGCATTACATGTGTAGGAAAAACAAGAACATTAACTTGCAATTGTGAAGGATAAACATGCAACTTCATATGTATAATGGGTAACCACAAGTTTGCACTTGTAATTGGACCTTTAAGACTCATTTTTCAAGTGTTTTTTGAGTGCATTTTGGACCAATTTCGGGATCTGGAAGGTTGACTACAAGTGAAGACACACGGGTTTTAAAATTCCAACTGCAAGTAGACTTTAAATGGGAAAAATGAATGAAGGAGTGAAATGAATGGATAAAATGGGGTTTTGACATGAGGGGAAAATGGAAAGAATGATACCAATTGGTAATGGCAAACTTGGAAAATGGGAAAAACTCTTGTTTGCAATCAGATTTGTAAAACTTGAAATCAAATGAATGGGAAAAATCTGAAAGAGGGGAAAATCATTCAAATTTACAAATTACATTCAAAGAATTTATCCATTTGGGAATGATGCAAAGATTCTTGGAGTAGATCCTAATCACCTAGTTGTCTTTGTTGCTCTCATCAACCCTCTAACTCCTCAAGCCTATCCAATGGTACTTGGTAAGGGTTTTGCTAGTTAGACCTTCAAGGCCTAATTCACTTTGGCTTGCCTCCAAGGTATAGCCATTGATCTTTAACAACCAACTCTTCCTATTGAGGAATCCACCTCAATCCCTAACACCACTTCCAAGTGCTCCAATAACCTCTACAAGGATCTTAACTCTCAGACTTGTTCCATGAGGGTAACATGAATAGACATAATGTTTTTGGTGTCTGCTAGTGGTTTGGTCACCTTTAAACTCTTCGTCAAGCCTTCCCAAGGTCACCTTGGCTATACCGGCTCCAAACAGGCCTAATGCAATTAGCCCTCCTATTACGGTTTTTCAGGGCTTAGTTTCAAATCTTCCCACACAAGGCCACAAATAAATTACATATTTGAGTACCCTTTTCAGAGTTACAACCAATATTGCAAAATGGCATCTAGGTTTTTCGTACACATGGTGTGTCCAAAACTGTCCTATTTTCAAGGGTTTTAGGCGTACTAGGGTGACTTGCAAAGATGGCTTTGGAAAGCTTCACCAGTCAAAACCACTGCAAAAACCAATCAAGGATTCTTTAAGGGCATTCAAACAGGTCTCTAAACATGTTCCAACTTTGGCTCTACCAATCCATACGTGCTCTGAAAACGCACATCTTCTGCTGTCCTAGTCTCACCAACTCCTAGCTGTGAGCCTAGGGTATCATTGTAAATTCACCACAAAGATCTGCAAAACCAAAACACCTACACTAAACCTATTTACAGACCCTAACCTAGCATTCCACATGATTTCAACTGGTGCCATCAGTGGATGCTCAGGCTAGAGCCATTTCTTGCTTAAACCCTAGCTTATAAGGGTTTTGCACCTAGTCACAGAGAATGGATTGAATCTTTGCAACCAAACACAATCAAAATTGCTAATCTACCTTGTTGGAAGTAGACTCACCAAGCTTTCATGCCCTGCTATTAGATTCTTCTGACAAGTCCGTACTGGACCGTACAACACAACAAAAACAAAGAAAACAATAAAAACCGGTGTCAAACAAAGTTTTCCTCTGCAAACAAAACTTGCTTTGCATTCCAATTCCTCCAACCCGTACAATGATGTTGTTTTTTGGCTTTAAACAACATGATTCAGTTGGTTAGAACCAACTTCTTCACCGCCAATCAACAAAAATGCAACTTTTTGCAAAATTGCAAATGTTGCTTAGCAACTTTTTACATCTTTTCATCCCGAGAATGTAACTTTGCACTCAAGTGTACTACAAGACTCCAAAGGCCCTCTGTGCACTCTAGGAGACCTAAAAACAATACATTGCACCCTATTACATATTGACCCTGTTCTAGAGTAGTGCACCTGTGAACAATATCAACATTACAACTTCCTAGGATAACAACATCCTGAACTCAACAAAAGCTTGGACAACTCAACCATGACTTCATGGAGTCCCAAATGGTTGGTCCACTTATTACAACATAAAAGACAACATAAAAAAACTTAGAACAAACCAAAAATTGCATGGAGTGTTAGGTGCCCTGCACCATACTCCCCTGGGACAAAGAATTGAAGTCCCTTGAGTTAAGAGGTTTGCAATTTCCACACCATGCTGAAGTATATATGATTCTGACATCCACATAGCATTTGATTCAGGTCACCCTGCCCACTTTACAAGATAATGCTTGTATACACCTTTCCTTGTCTTCTTTACTACCTTGGTGTCCAAGATACTTTCCAACTTGACCGGTTGGCATTGTGGCAAATCTCTCACCCAATCTTTAGTACCTTGTGATGAGGTGTCCAACTGATGTGTTTGTGATTCTCCCTTGTATTGACATTAAAGATAGGAGAAATACCCAAGGTGGGAGGGAGTTCAACTTCATATGCATTCTGACCATATTTATGCACCACCTTGAAAGGCCCAATCTTCTTCATCAATAGCTTAGTAGGCTGCCCTTTTGGAAGTCTCTCTTTTCTGAGGTATGCTAGGACCAAATCTCCAATCTTAAATTGCACATTCCTTCTTGTTTTATCTGCATTCATCTTATACTACTCGGACTTTTGTTGTAAGGTCCGCCTTACCTTATCATGCACTTCTTTGATACCTTATGCAAAATTCTCACCTTGTGCACTCTTAGGTGTCATAGAACTGAGATCTCTGAGCTCTAGTATGCCCCTAGGATGAAAACCATACACTATATCAAAGGGACTTTTACTTGTACTTCGGTTAACCGAGTCATTGTATGCATATTCTGCCTGGCCGAGTACCAAATATCAAGTCTGCCAATGTTGTTTGGTGAGGCATCTTAATAGATTACCTAAGGATCTGTTTGCTACCTCTATCTGACCATCTGATTGAGGATGGTAGGCAGATAAAAAAGATAATCTTGTGCCCAACTTTATCCAAAGTGTCCTCCAAAAGTGGCTTAAGAACTTTACATCCCTATCACTGACTATGCTGATTGGAAGGCCACGAATTCTAACTATCTCTTTGAAGAAGAGTCCTGCAATATAGGTGGCATCATTGGTGCTCTTGCAAGGTATAAAATGTGCCCTTTTGCTGAATCTATCAACCACTACATACACACTGTCAAATCCCCTTGGAGTTCTTGGTAAGCCTAACACAAAATCCATGCTTAAACATTCCCAAGGCCTCTGAGGTATGACTAAAGGTTGGTACAGACCTGCATTACTTGATGATCCTTTTGCTCTTTGGCAAATTGCACATTGTTCTACAAACCTTCTCACTTTTGATTGCAACTTGGGCCGATGGTAAAACCTACTAACCTGCTCCATAGTTTTATCTATGCCAAAATGACCTCCTAGACCTCCTTGATGCTTTTCTTGAATAATGTTTTGTCTCATAGAACATTGGGGAATGCAAAGAAGGTGTCCCTTGAACAACAATCCCTCTTGTATCATATACTCTGAATAAGAAACATGTGAGGTGTTAAAAAAATCAAAACAAACAACATATATCTCTTCGAAGTCTTTATCATCCTTGTAGAGGTCTTTTAACTTAGTCAATCCCACACTTTGCAATTGTATCTCCTGCATAGTCATGACTCTCCTACTTAATGCATCAGCTACCTTGTTTGCAGTGCCCTTTTTGTGCTTGATAGTGAAGGTGTTGGATTGTAAGTATTCAACCCACTTCAGGTGTCTTTGATTCAATTTCTCTTGCCCATTAAGGAAAACTAAGGGCATGGTTGTCAGTATACACTACAAACTCTTTGGGTAGCAAGTAATGACGCCACTTCTTCAATGCTTGCACCATGGCATATAATTCCAAATCATATGTGGAGTATCTTTGCTTGGCTTCATTCAATTTCTCTGAGAAGTATGCTATAGGATGACCTTCTTGGTTCAGAACAACCCCTATTGCCTTTTGGCTAGCATCACACTCTACTGTAAACAACTGACTTATTACAACATAAAAAACTTAGAACAAACCAAAAATTGCATGGAGTGTCAGGGGCCCTACACCAGGGAAGATCACTTAGAAACCCGAATCCTTGCTTGGTCAAAGGCCCTAGACCAAAACAAACGAGCTTGGGAAGAACTGAAATGCTCCATAAATAGACATTCTGAAAACCCTTGGTAGCCAAAAAAGAAATTTGATTCAACCTCCTCCTTCATAAATGGCATCCAAGGAGGAGAAAGAACGGGTCAATACGCCTAGCAAACCCACGTATGGAAGCAAAGAGATGAATTGTTTAGGTTAGAAGACCAAAAACACCTCCATACATGCTGCAAAAATGGATTGAAAGGAGGCAAAAAATGTGGCAAAAGGGCCATGACTTGTTGGTTTAAAGCGCCTAAGAAAAGGCAAAAACGTGGCAAGAAAACCATAAAAAATGGAAGCAAGATCTCCCACACCTGTTTCCCTCAACACTTGGCACCATCAAATCCGGATTCAAAGCAAAAGCAATGGATTCAAACTCTTCAAAAACAAACTCCTTGGAGAAAAACTAGGGTCGGGTTCTTGGGAAGAAGAAACAAGTTAAAAATGCTTGCAAAGGACATGTAATTGGGTTTTAAAAACCCTTTTACAAGTTTTAATTGTTTCACTTTTTCAACTCCTAAGGCAAATTCGGGTTTGTGAGAGGAAAAAACGAAAAGACATGTCAAAATAACTTGTAATAGGGAAATAATATCCCCTTTACAAGTTTAAAATGACTTAAAGGACATAAAACATGTAATAGGGAAATAAAATCTCGATTACATCTAAAAATCACTTAAGTAGGAACTTTTAAAGAAATTACAAGTTCTTTTTAAACTTATAATTTGTTCAAAAAGTTCCTACAATGACTTAAAAGACATAAAAAGCAAGGGGGAAATAAAAAGTAAGTTACAAGTGACAAATTTTTTATTTATTTTTTAAATATGCCTGGTAAACTTTTTAACGTGATCGGTGACGCTAGCATGACATGCGCTCCGGGTCCACGTGAACGCTTTTGACTTGGAGCTATGAACTGGTGAGGCCACAAACGGGGGACCTCATCCCCACACTTCACTCGTTCAAACTCGCAAGCACAATGACCCAACGAAGGCACAAGGCCTTGCGAGCACAATGGCCCAGCAGGGATTTGAACCTTGGTGGTCGCTTCACCAACGAAGTGTTTTAACCGCGACACTACATGTCCGAAGACACAAGTGACAAATTTTAAATAAAGTGCACTTGTAATTGTTTTAAAATTTCCCTACAACACTATAAAACAAGAGAAAATTAAAACTTGCAATCAAAGGAAAATTTCCCACATGCAGTTAGGAAGAAAAAACCCGAAATCGAAGAAAAAACATAGCAAACGAACTTGAAATGTGATGAAATTTGAAACGTGGATCAATGATGGACTAAGGATTAATTTAGTCCAGGGGCGAACCAAAATTTCGCCTCGGAAAGCAAGCCTTAGAGTAAAAATGTTCATTTTTTAACAAAAAATTTAAAGGGGTTGTCTATTTTTGTGAATACAAAAATACGGACAACAACTAGCTCTGATTGGGCAATTCATTTCACTTATTGTGAAAGAATAGAAACCAGATCTCTACGTGCCTTCCTCCTTATCCATTGGGCCACAGAGTCAATCAAAGCAAAAACCAAAAACCAAACAAAAAACTCAAAACAAAGAAAAAGACTTGGACATTATTTACAAAAGTTCAACTTGAACCTTAACTTGAAGTAATGCTTCAAGTGCTGGCCACTATAGGGCAGCACAAATGGTGTACCATCATGATAAGCCAAGATAAAGCTATCTTCTCCAGCAATACGGTGAATGGTTAGAGGTCCACGCCATAGAGAATCAAATTTTCCATGCAAGCCTTTAGGTTCTCTGCGCTTATCCCAAAGCAACACACGATCACCAACTCAAAATCCTCTTTGCTTAGCTTTTTTGTCAAAAAGGATTTTGACTTGTTTCTAATGCTGAGCAATTCGGTCTACCACTTGTGTCTTTTGCTCTTCCCAGCTGGGAAAGATACATGATTCTTTTGTCTAAAGCACTTTCAAAAGTCTCATCTTCAATCGCTTTAGCCAATTTAAGAGCAAGAAGTTCCAAAGTGATGGGTATTTTTGCATCCGTCCCATAAAGAAGCTGAAATGGTGACATACCAATAGCTCTTTTGGGTGTAATTCTGTCTACCCATAAAGCATCATAAAGAGTCTTATGCCAAGACCTTTGATTTTCTTCCACAAGCTTGCGTATGATAGTGATCAAGTTCTTATTACTTGATTTTGCTTGACCATTACCTTGAGGATAATATTTAGATGAATGAGCCAATAAGATACCATATTCAAAACAAAATTGTGTTATCTCAGAAGAAGAGAATGTGGCTGCATTATCAGTCACAATCTTGTGTGGAACACGAAACCTGGAGATTATGTTTTCCTTGAGAAATCTACACACTACCTACGAGGTAGCATGTTTCACTGGTACTGCCTCCACCCACTTGGTGAAGTAATCTGTTGCCGTGAGAACATATGAATGACCTGTACTTGAAGAAGGATTGATAATACTAAGGAAATCAATTCCCCATTGCCGGAAAGGTTCTTCAATCACTACAGGCATTTAATGGCAATGCTGCAAGCTGGTGTACACCTGGGGGATGTGCAAAATTGTGGTTTCAACCATAGTGTGTGAGTATGATACTCTCCTAATTTAGGGCAGGCTCCCCCTATCTACAAACTAACCTAATCTAATATGGGTGAAACAACGGTCTTTGTTCTTCTTTCAAGAAAAACTATACTCTTTTCTCTTCACAGAAAAGTAATAGCAATTGAAAATAAATAACAACAAATACATAAATGAGACTTTTTTGTAGGATTTTTGGGACATAAAGGGAAGCAAAGTTTCCAATAAGGCACAAAGACCTTCGTCACTTCCCTGAAACAGGAAAACAGAAATGAAAGCACAAAGTCTTCAGCACTTCTACTGTCCTATCAACCTTCTCAAAATAATATCAATGTACAACACAACAACTCAAAGTCTGTCTATATGATGCACTTCACCTTACATGCACAAGTCTTAAAAATAAAAGCAGCACAAAGTCTACAAGTTATTTCCTTACTTGAGCTTTCTACACTAGCTTCAAACGTGATAAACAACTTAAAGTCTGCAAGACCAAGTTTGAAACCAAACCTATATCTCCAAATGCAATTAGCAGCTCAAAGTCTGCAAGATTGAATTTAAATCCCTCTTGAACAATAGAACAAAAATCACAATCAACTCCAGAAAACATCGTCACATAACAACTTGAATTGGCACAAAGTCTCAACACAGCTTGCCTCTTTTATTGATAGCAATCTGATTTACATCTAAGCTCAAAGTCTTAGAGTGCACATACAACTTGGCATAATTTTGTTGCATTGCCAAAAGATAAAAATTACAATAGTTCGTTCTTGCTTGTGCTAGCCATTTTGACAAAGAGACAAGAACTATCAGGAATGATGATGGGGAAGTGATAATCCATCTTGATGCAGACACTATTGAGAAGGTTTTGAGAATACCACCAGCACCTGTGTACATAGAAATCTCCAGAGATAGTGCAGCTGAGTACTATGTTTCAAGAGAGAAATATTGCGAATGCCATATCAATAGATGGATCAGTGAGACATGGGCTGCTTTTACACGGTGGGATAAGTTGTACCGTTGTGATTTCAAGTGGGAGATTGGAGACACAATCACATTTTTTAGCAGGATGATGGGTTTGGAACATTCTAATGTTTTTGAACCATGGATGTATAAGTTCATCATGCGCATAAGACAGTCTCAACATATCTCTTGGGGCGAAATCATCAGTGATACCCTTTGTGAACAACTTGCAGCAGTTCCTTCCACTATGACGTTCTATATGAACTCATATTTAGTTATATAGCCCCTGGTCTTTTTACCAAGGGTGATCGCTCGCTTATACCTGTGTGGGATTACTATGACCAATTGCCTTTGAGACCCAGCAGATTACACTACAGGAGGGTCCAGGATGCCTTCTTTGGTCATTATATGTGCCTGTTTGACAAGACATTGAAAAACAAAAGAGTGTCAGATGCCGCATGGGAAAAGGTGAATGAATATGGCTGCTTATTCCTTCAATTCCCAACTTTCACTTACATGAGAGTTGGATGTAATAGAGAACAACCATATATGCTTCCTAGGTATCCAACTGATAAGATCATTCTTATGGAGTTGGGGAGACAGATCATGGCTGTTCATGCACATCAATCTGTTAAGTATAAGGTTGGAATGAGAATTTCTACAAATAACCCATTGAAAGTTGGCCATTATTCCCTCATTATATCCACCAAAGCCAAGGCCATGAAGATTGAAATGCAGGAAATAAAGCTCAAAAGATTCAAGCCAAGAGCAGATTTTGATTACCGAGGCATGAAGGAGAGGATCAAAAAGTCTTTCATGCATGTGCATCAGATAGAAGACATCTGGGTTGATCTCCATACAGAAAAGAAGGTTCGTAAGATGGATTATTGCAGATTCACTCTTGAGCAGATTGTTTACTTGAACTTGGTGAACATTTCTGAAGGAATTATTGATGATGGAGAGGTACTTGGTCCTGAATATGTTAAAAAGAGAGTTGATGAAGCACCACTTCCATCAATTCAATGGTCACATAAGGAATGCACTTCCATTCTTGATAGATTTCAACCTATCTTAGCTAACACCAATACTTGGCTCAAGAGCAACGATGTTAGACTCATCAAGATCAAGATTGGAAAGGAAGATGATTCTACAGGACTTGTCGGACTCAAGTCTGAAATCAAAATAGATAATAAGGAAGGTGCATCATCTTCATGCACAAGAATCAAGTTAAAAGTTAGCAGAGCAATGGTACTACCTCCTGAAGAAGTGACAGTTCGAGGGAAAGAAAAGCCTCAGCTTTATATTCATGTGATCGATTCTGAAGATCCAGAAGAATTAGATAATGCTCTCGAGATACCCATTTCAAAGTCACCTCATGAAGTTCCCCCTCAGATTCCTTTAGAATTACCTATGTCTTCTCTTGATGCGAATGTGGATGCTTTCTCCACTGCTCATATTGTTCCTGTTTCAGCGGGTGAATCTCCTCAGACGGTCATTCAATTTCAGCAGCAGAGCCGTCTCTTGATCACCCTCAAGAGAATTTGATGAATATCTTTGAGGATGATCCTGCGTATGGCCCTTTGTCAGAGACTGATATTTCTGCTTCTAGTTTTGATGAGTTCATGATGCAGTTGTCAGGTCCTTTGGTTAATGAGCAGTCTATAATTGCTGTTCAAACAGTAACTTCTCCCAAGATGACGACTATCATTGGAACAAAAATTACTTCTCCCTCACTTTCAGCTGTTGCTCAAGGAGAATTGATGGCTTTACCTCCATGGCTTAGTTCCTTTACTCCTAAAAGAAAGATGCATGAAATCTCTCTTGACACCTTTGATTTCTAGCATCTCAAGCAATCAAAACCCAAGGTTGCCAAAAGAGCTAAGATGATTTCAAGGGTAACAATGGATAGTAACAGAATGCAGGTGGCTGAAATTGTTGAACCAATTGTAGACAAGCCACAGGAAGAGATGCAAGTTGCAGATTACAGAATCACGAAGGTGGAGTTGGGCGAACAAACACATGAAGTAGTCAAGCATGATGCTCAACATTCGGTAGCCTCATTGGTGCAGCGGTATGATAAATTTCTAGTGAAGAAGGATAAGATAGAAGAGGAAAATGTGCAACTTGTTGCAGCAATCCAAAAGATCACCAAGTCTTCTAATGAAGGGAACATCCCTTCAACTTCGTCAAATGCGAAAGAATCAGTCCAAGGAGTTGAAAGAGCTGCTCAAAAGGTACAAGCGTTGGATTCTTGGGTAGATCAGCTTCATGATCTATGTACCCAAGTGTTGAAAGATGTGTTCCAAATAATGGTCAAGTTGGAGACCATTGAAGAAAAATTGAACTAGGCTTCTCAGGTTTTCAAATATTACCTGGAAAGAGTTGAAGGCAATTTGATGGTTTGGCACAAGATGCCTCAAGAAAAGTTGAACGTTCTTCAAGAACATGACATTATTCCTTCCAAAGTCATGTATCTAGAATTTGAAGAACTCTTATAGAATAGAGTCCTTGTTCTCAAGTCACTCATTGAGGATATTGATGATGCCATGAAATTGCGCACTGAAGTGTTACAAGATGTTGTTTCTCATTGTGAGAAAGCTTCTTGTAATATTATGGATCAGAATGGAGAATTGTTGCCAGAAGAAGTTTTCTTAGATCTGCAGATGAAGATCATCATGAATGGAGGAATGAACAATTTTTAGTTGTATCGATTCAAGCTTTGGTGAAATACCAAATCTTCTTGTAGGAAATCCAGTCTTCTCTTGAGAAGAACAACATTACAATCCTTCGTTGCAGTGATGTTATTGTAAAAACCACGATCGTTGCGAAGAATACTCACAAACCGAATCCTAATGAACTGCAAATGATCATCCAAAAGTTCGAAGGATTCATGGCCAAACATGCTGCAACATAAGTGTTTTTCAACACACAGTTGTAATTTCAAATTTGTAATTTCAGTATTGTAGTTTCCCTTTTGACAAGCTTACTTATAAAAGCAATTTTGTAAATTTCAAGTTAAGTCATTACTTGCATTTTTGTAATTACAAGTAGGCTGATTACAAGTCAATTTAGAATAGGACTTGTAATTTTGAATAAGTCTTAGTTAGTAGTTGAATAAGTCATGGTGGTTGAGAGAATTTCTCGAGTTAAGATCCTCCCACCTTTCTCAAGACTCCTCTCCTATAAATACTTGAGGGAGTCTATTGAATCTTTTATCTTTTGGAAAGCAAGCAAGTAAACTCTGCTAAATTTACAACAAGAAAGACTTTGTGCTTTTTATGTGTAAATCGAAGTTGAAAGAAATAGAAGAAGATTGCTCAAGGATAGAGACTTTGTGCTAGATATTTTGAGTTTGTGTTCAATATTATCTTTCTTGCTAGTGTTTCTATAAGAGCTTAATCAAATTTGATTTGCAGACTTTGTGTTGCAAGTATTGGAGATTAATATCCATTAGAGTAGATTTTCTGTTGAGAGAAGCTGCAAGACTTTGTGTCTACACTCATTCTTAAAAAAAAATAGAAGTAGATTTTGTGATAAGGAATAGTTGGGAGACTTTGAGCTCACGCTAATTCTTGCTGTTTTATGTAGAGAAGAATAAGATATTTCAGACTTTGTGTTGCCATACTTTGTTCTTGTTATCATTAATATAGAAAAGGGTAGATAAGATTTTACATATTCAAGACTTTGAGCAAGTGATGGAAGTCTTTGTGCTTTCAGGAAACTTCATTTCGTTTCTCTCACTTTGTTTTATAAGTTGTTGCTATTGTTATTTTCAATTGCTACCACTTTTCTGTGAAAAGAAAAGGATATAGTTTTTCTTGAAAGAAGAGGAAAGAGTGTTGTTAAATCCATTTTTAGTTTAAGAATAGTTTATAGATAGGGGGAGCCTTTCCTTAATTAGGAGAGTATCATACTCACACACTGTGGCTGAAACCACAATTTTGCACATCCCCCAGGTGTACAAAATTTTCAACCAACACATATATATATATATATACACACATACACATATACATGTATATGTGTGTGTGTGTGTGTGCACACACACACACACACACACACATATATATATTACACACACACGCATATATAATTTCTGTGTGAAATCACTCTATGGAATTTTGGGTTTTTGCCCTCCAATCCCAGACCTAGAGGGGTTTGGTCAGGTTAATTGAACTGTAGTTCCATGCTCCACAAAGATTATAAAGAAAACAATAAAATGTCTTCTTAATGATCCCTTCTCCATTGCTTGGTCTGTCTTGAATACCTTTTTCGTTTAATAGACACAACTCTTAGCATGCCCCTTATTATTAAAAATAAACTTTAACTTTAAATATAATTTTCATTTTATAATATTAATTAATCTCTTTTTGGAATCTCATTTGTCCCATAGTGGCAATGTATTTTGACAGCATCTCCTTCTGTTCCTCTTTATAGGTGAAAAAGTTAATCCTTGGTAGCGACTAAGTTACTCCCTTCTGTGACTCTGTATAATTTCATGATTTTCTTAATCTCTTGCAGCGGTTTAAGAAAAGTAGTGATTTGCCTTTCTTCAAACCGACACTTGACATCCACTATTTTCCTTTAGTGGTGGATATAATATGAGCTACTAAAAATAAACCACAATCGCCTTTTCTTGGTGGCGGTTAAACAAAAATGGATGGCTCACTTTGAAAAAAAGGGGCATTATAGTTTGCCCAAGACTTTTCTCCACTTGACTGAGTTTTTCTAGAGTTGCCTAGATCCCAAGCAACCTTGGAGATTTGCAATTCCCAATCCTTAATGCTCCTTGTGATGTAGTTAGCTTCTGTTGTGCTACTTCGATTTATTTAGGAATTGAAACTCTACACTAGGTGATGCTTCTCCATCTGTCTTAGTTATGCTGGAGTCTATACTACGATGATATCCTTGAACAGTTATTGTTACTATGCTTTCCTCAACTTGTCTACTAAGGCAGTTCTTCAATGCCATAATAAGGTTGATGCCATTTGTATACAGTACCATACCGTGCAAACCCTGTTCTGTTGCCTCAAAATACCTTTCAACCACTTGTACTGACTTAGCTAAAATGTTCATCAATGCCCTACCAACATGGAGAGAAGTATGTATGTTCTGCCAATCCAGGCAATTAGAAATTCTACACACTTAGCTAAAATGTTCATCAATGCCCTACCAACATGGAGAGAAGTACGTATGTTCTGCCAATCCAGGCAATTAGAAATTCTACACTTTGTTTGTCCATCCATGAAACGAAAACCCATTGCAATTGTTCCAATGTATCCTCTTGCAAAGAAAGGAGTTGCAACCTTTGCAATTGATGCTCACTTGCTAAAAAGTTGTTCAATACCTGTGGACAAGATGGATGTTTCTTTGCATGTGTCATTTCTTCCAACATTCCTCAATTTCTGATCAGTGAGAACATCCCAATGAGGCCTTTCCCTGAAAGAGTCTTTGAAGAACCACTCTCCTGGGTTACCTTTCTCTGATTGCTGGTCATACACAACTCTATGAGGTTTGGCTGTGCTCCTGTAGGATAGAAATAACTATCTCTTTCCAGCTTTGGTATATCAATGGACTGTTCATTTCCTGTATCAACACAAGCATGATAAGTTGATGGTTGCCTAAAAGAAATTTGTGTTGTTCAAAATCAGCTGTAGGAGCAAGATGAAGTTGTGCCTTTGTTTTATCAAGTATCCTAGAGTCCCAATTTCTCTTGGACGTTTTGGCCTCATGACATTGGCTGGTTGTGATCATATTAGTATGATCTATGAAGTATCACTGCCATTTGATTTTTATAAGCCCAAACTGTGGTGCAAGTGAATTTTGGATCGGTTACTGGTTGACTCTTCGCAAGAACCAATATGACGCTTTTTGCCAATGCTTACCTTCCTGCTCACTTATCTAAAATGTTAGACATAGGAGCTTTATATTTCTGCACTATGTATGAATGATTGGGATGCTTACCTTTTTCTTCCTTGATGATATTAAAGTAGACTAATCTTCCTTGGTCCTTGGTGGATGAAAGGATCAATCAATCCAATTTGCAAACCCAAGACTGATTGCCTTGTCGTCACCTTTGAGGTTGTTGTTCTTGTTTCTGGATTAGAATGTGTATAATTATTTGCATCAATGTTTCGGATCACACTTTGTGATCCATCATCATGGATGATAGAAAGCTCATGGAGAAGAAAGATGGACTGTTAGAGTAGGTTCAAGGAGGGTTTGCACTCCAAATAAGGATAGACACTTGAAGCAAAAATTTAAACAATGGATAAAAATGAGAAAATAGAAAGAGCAAGAAGTAATGAAAAATAAAAGAATAATACTAAAAAACAACACAATAAAATACTAAATTAAAATAACAATAGTAAATACATAAATTAACCCCTCAAATAGCAATAAATGAATAGAAATAAACAAATAACTAGCAAAAGAGGAGCTAAGCAACATTAAAAAAATAAATAAAAAATAGACGAGCCAACCAAAATCGAAAAAAAAAATTTAAAAAAAAAAACTAATAGACAAGCCAACCAAAATCTAAAAAAAATAGAAAAACTTAATTGATAGACAAGCCAAGCAAAATCTAAATAAAAAAAAGAGCTAACCAAAAATGAATAGAAAACCAAAAGAGAATAAAAGAAATAAAAATAACTAAGTTACCGGTTCCGGTTCGGATTCGGCAAATTTTTTTTTTTTTTTTGGTACAGGTGCAGGTTCGTCTATACACATATATATATTTTAATTTTTTTTAATATATATATATATATATATGTTCAAACTTCAAACATCAAAATTATATATGTTCACAGTTCAAACATACAAATATGAAACATACAATGTAACTTTCCCATACAATGATACATAAATGATAACAGATAAATGCAAGTAGAATAGGTTGAATGCATGTTTTGATGCATGAAATGCATCATAGAGGGGCGGATTAGGGTTTAGATGTAAAAATAAGATTAAAAAAATTGTTTTTTAATTGTTTTTAATTGCTTTCTAACCCGTGGGCCCCGTTTTTGGGAACCCACGGGCTTGGGTTCACCCGGGTCCTCTTGGGTTCACCTGGGTCCTCCTGGGTTCGCCCTGGGTCCCACCCGGGTCCTGCCCAGGCGGCTGGGTTCCCTGTGGATCCTGTACGCAGGACCCACAGGGAACCCAGCCGCCTGGGCAGGACTCGGGTGGGACCTAGGGCGAACCAGGCTGGGACCAGAACCGGGCAGGGACCAGGACCAGGACCCAGCCAGTTTAGGCAAGAACTGGTAACTGAGAAAAATAATAAGCTAGATAAACTCTTAAAAAGCTAATAAGACTGAGCAAGAAACAATACACAAGAAATTAATAAAGGGAAAGAAATTAAAAGTAAGAACTAGAACCTAATAATACAAAGAAGCAAGCAATAACAAAAAAAAAGAAAAGAGCAATAGAAAAGAACAAGGAACTAAAAGGAAAAGCAAAGAAAGACAAAAAAGAGAAAGCCAAAATAAACAAAAGTAATAAGTAAAAAGGAAAGGGTGCACATAAAAGAAATAATGAATAATGAAAAATGAAAAAAGAATTCACTAAATTAAAAATAATAAGAAGTAAATTATATAAGGAAATTCGATAAATAAGTAATAAATAAATAGAAAAGAAATTAAAAGAGAAAAAATGAGAAGGAAAAGAAAAGAAATACCAAGATGTCAAAACAAAACTAAAATAAAGAGAACTAAGAAATTAAGAAAAGACATAAAATTTTACACCTAATAATACAAAGGAAGCTCTTAAAACCTTTGAGGTTCCCATGTAGGATGTGGGACTGCATCGAGATGTTGCCTAAACTTTTGCTTTACGTTATTCCTGTGAGCAAACCTTTCGTTAAATTCCTGAAGGTGTCGTTCCGCTTGAGCAGCCATCATCAACCTAGCTTCTGTTGCCCTTCTTTGCCATTCCTCACATAATTTAAATCTTTCTGTTGAATATGGAAGAGGGGAACCTGATTTCCTCAAGATGAATGAAAAAGAAACCGTGTTGTTGATTCACTCCTTGTTACATCTGCACTTGCCTGTAATGAGGTAAGCTTCCCTCTTTTTTCTGATTTGGAAGGATTTGAAATAAATCAAATGATACAACAATCCTCGTGACCTGAATCTGTAGCATGAAGATTAGTGGAGCCAAATTCCACATTCTCCACAATTTCATACTCCTCCATACCCTTGTAAATTAATTTCATCTCTAATTGTATGGTGAATTCCTTTTGTTTTTGCTCACTGATTTGTTCCCTTGTAGTTTTTGATAGCTTTGATCTTAACCATTTTTGTATCAATCTTTTTTTCTTTATCAGCATTCGTCTCCTATTATTAATAATTCCTAATGAGAACAATTGTTAGTTTTTGTTTGCAACCCTTCTCAAACAATTCATATAACCACCGCAGATTGAAAATGATATTGCATCTTGGAAACCTAGGGTTTGATAACAAGTCGTCGGTATTGTTTTGATTGATTACAAACAAACTTTGACACTGCTATTGTAAAATTGATATGATGATTAATAGCTCCAAAATTCCCTTGCCTAGTCAATATGTTTGCTGTTTCACTGCTAATACAGTGAAATTTGATAAAAATTGTTTAACTTTAGATGATGATTATCACCATAGATCACTGAACACTGCTATTGTAAAATTGATATGATGATAATAAGTTCCAAAATTCCCTTGCAAAGTCAAATGTTTGCTGTTTCACTGCTAATACAGTGAAATTTGATAAAAAATGTTGAACTTTAGATGAGGATTTGCACCATAGAATCTAGATCACTGAATTCCAATGAAGACTGCCAGAAAAATGTTGAATTTGATCCCAAAACCCTCATGAAACGGCAAATGTCATTGTAGTTATGATGAAAACTCCTATTGACAATCATTATAGTTACGATGAAAACTCTTATTGACAAATGTAGGTTACTGAAATCCTGCAGTACTGATGTCTTAATCATTGAAGCTAACCTAACCAGCCAAAATTTGCAAGTTTGAAACAATGAAAGGAGAATGCGATGATTGATGTATAGTTAATATTTATGCACACAAATTAAGCGATTTCCAGCCATTCCAATCACCTAAATATAATTTCTGCCTTTTGCTTTCTGATCTGCTATTAAAATTTCAATTTCCTTCTACGGGTGCAACTTTATATATAGACTACTTTTTTGTTTTCAAAATTTATGTCCATCAATAGGAAGGTGTGCCTTATTAATAGCTGTTCTTCTATTTTCACAGAATTGCATCCATCAACGGAAAGCATTCATGAATAGATTTTGATTTAAATCTTTCTCATGAAATGTCTACCAGCCTAATGGTTCCTTTTGTGTAATATTGATTCTATTTGTCGTAACCTTTGGTTTGCTAAATGTAGGACCTTGAGATCTATTGTTCTTGAAATATGTTTGCATCCTCAGCACTATACATCTTATGAAGGGCCTTCATAAACCCCTCCATTATCTCATCATCCTCTGAAGGAGGAACTCAGCCAGCTCTAGCTGCATACCATTTGGGATTAAGAACATAGGTAGCCATTGGAAGAGGGATGATCATTGTGTTTCATGTCTTTGTGACAATAGGCATAATATGCTCCTCATAGAATTATAATTCAAGATCCTTGTCACGAATTGCTTGCTTCATTTGATCAAGCATGGTATCAAAAGTCTCATAAATCTCTCCGAGGGTAGGAGAGTTTGTAACTGCATACTTGATTCCCCCACATGTGATGATAAAACAAATATATTTAAAAGCAACATTTAAAAAAATTAAAAAGTTTAACAATCTTAATGTAAAAAATAAAAATAAAAGCAAAGTACAAATCTATTAAATAAAGATTTCTTACATAATAGTAGACCACCAAGCGTCATCAAGCACCATTTGTCTCACCTTATTCCCTTATTTTGTCTTTGATTCAACCACGTCTCTCACTTACCACAAACCACCATAGATTGTAGAGCATCTTGCACCTACAATATCCTTTCAAGCAAAATAAAATAGCTAGCATATGTAGTCTCAACTAATTCAGATAATTCTTTCTTAAAAAAATTTGAAATGATGTAAGTGATGTCTAGTCTCAACTAATTCAGATAATTCTTTCTTAAAAAAATTTGAAATGATGTAAGTGATGTAAGTGAGCATTTGTATGTTTCTCACTTTGGCCATTTTTCACCGAATCAATTTTTCTAATGCTTTTCAAAGCATTGTTCAAAGGGTGTACATAGCATGGATTGCAAAAATTATGTTTGTAAGCGCTTCCAACCATCAATTAGTTAACTCCCAAACACAAGCTAGATCTATCAGAAGTTGCATAACATTAGAAGGCCCAAATCTTCTCCATGGCCAAACTGTTAATCAACATCCTCAGGTTTCCAACTCTAATAAAGTATGAACTAACAAGAAATATAACAATGATATTAATGAGCGGCAAATGTCAAATATCAAGCCACCCATCCATGACCCATGGATTAACCATTTCTAATCTATATTTGCTTTATCGCCTTCTTCAATATGTGTTCAATTACGAATATTGTTTGTCAAGGAGGGAGATATGCAATTTGTGTTATCTAGGGGCTGCATAAGAGTCTCTATTGCAGTTGTATTTCTCAACCTTTATTTGAAATAATGAGATCTTGCCACATGAAATGGCATATAAAAATTTGGCCATTGAATCATCAGTCTGTTAATGTTGTTGCAAATTCAACAACCCTACCACTGTTTTTTTTCCCACTTGCAATATAAGTGGCCTTTCTCTTCCCTCTATCACGACTCTCTTTAGCTAATATATTAGAATACAGGTGTGGGTACACATTTACTACTCTAGTGGTTTTTGTCACATTCTCCCAAACCAATTTTGCCATTTCAATCCATTGTTTCAATGTTTTATCTCCTCAAACTCTAATTCCATGTCCACTGTCACCTAATTAATGGTGTCCACCTCTACTATAACTCCCATGAAAATTGATTTTGCAAATATGACACAATCGATGCTTGCTGCCCTTTGCATATTTAAATTGATTATTGCTCAAAACGGTGACAAATTATAGCAAGAACTTTTTGGAGTTGATAGGGCATTTTGCAAATTTCTGAAGAGGTTTAAGGGCATGCAAAACAGTTTGTTGGTGTTGCACCAGCACTTGTGTTTGGATTTTCAGAATAATGGGAACCCCCAACACTGTCTTCAACTTCCCTTGGGTTTACTTCTTTACTGTCCATTTCATTGTCATAACTATTGCTCATTTTTACTGTCGAAGATGAAAGATCAAAGAAATGTTTCACATGCTCATAGTGCCATAGAATTGTGGTTTTGTGAGAGCAAACTGAAAAACATAAGTCAGTCCCTAAGTTTATGAATGAAAGGAAAAAAAGAAAAGTAAAATTGTTTGTTATAGTATGACTGTTAGTGTAGAGCCTATCTTAATGGTCGGAAATGTCTTCAAAATTGTAGTCCATCCCTTCCAAAACATTGCTGCTGAAATTGGACTATGTTGAGTGTGAATGTCCTCAAGATATTGATTGGGGAACTCAGAACGAGAAAATTATAAAGCAGAAGGTTCATGAAGCCTCTTAACCGGCAGCAGGCACAAAGGAATATAAATGTTTATATTCTAGGTTGCCGGTTCAGGTTCGAAGAACCGGTACGGCAAAATTTTGAAAAGGGGTTTGGGTTCGTTAGTACAAAAACATGTAAATTATATATATATGCAGCCTATAAGCATGAATTAAGATTAGCATGTCACATAGCATCATATAAACAACAAAACCAACATAAACTTGTAATCATAGCATCATGATCATACCATAACAGCATCATATACATCAAGTTTAATATCAAAATGATAAAATATTCAAGTATCATTGTTTCAACTTTCAACAATTTAAAGTTTGATCATCAAATGGATTCTCTAATTCGTCATCCTCATTCTCCTCCTCCTCATCATTGACATTGACATTGACATTAGATGAATCAATGCCAATGCCAATGACACTTGCATTTGCACTTTAAGTTTGCTCGCTATCTGAGTCATCAATTGCAACAAGCTGAGAAGTGAATTTATCCAAATCAGTATGTTTTGGCTCCATATGCCACATCTTCGTTTCCCCTTGCTTGTAGTCATGTTGCTTGTGTGAAATGAGCCAAGTTAATGTTTTAAAACTCACTTTTAGGGTCATTTTAATTTTTTATGTGGTGGATTTCAAAAAAAATTAAATTTTGCAAAAAAAAATCCATTTTTGGGCTGTCAAACCCCTGGGTTTGACTTGGGTCCTCTTGGGTTCGACCTGGGTCCTCTTGGGTTCGCCCTGGTTTGAACCAAGCTTGTGAACCACGAACCCTATCCGAACCACAAGCGAACCGGACCCGAACCCCGAACCAGGACCGTACCGGACCAGTACCAGGGGTCTAGGGGGCCGAACCCGGTAACTCAGTTTATATTTTACTTTTTAGGCATCTAGGGTTGGAGAAGGGGGCATGGGAGGCCCTGTGAGACCTCTATGTGCTTTTTAAAACTTTTTTTTTCATTAATTTCAATTTTCATTTTTAAAACAACTGAAATTGCCCCTTTTCCAATTTGGAATGCTTGGACATCCCTGGGATGCTCAAGGAATGTATCAGACGTGTTTTGTAGATGTTTCCTATCTATTTCTGCTGTTTTGGGGCATCTTGCAGATATGGAAGAAAATAGGGATGGCCAGGGGACGTTCACAGCTCTCCGGATGTCTTGGAAATGTCGTGGGGGTTGGGGATGTGTCCCCATGGAACACAGGATATAATATATGTTGTTTGTCTAAAATTTGACTGCTTTCCAAATCTGTGTAACTTACTTTATCCAATGAATAAAGTTACTTAAATTATTAGTGTCATCTACCATGATAAGAAGAGCACACTGCTGATTAATCTGTGCATGAATGTTATTCCTTCTTACTGCCTATTCTTCCGTTAAGAACTTAAGATGTACTACTCATATACATATGTTATTAATTATCCTTGATTATCATAGGATTATTGCATTTTGCTCATTTCCTCATTGCTTTTCAGGCATCAGGACAAACCGGTCAATTTCATTTGCAGAGAATTAAGTAAGAAGCGCAAGTTGGAAGAGCAATTAAACTTACCATTACCAAAATACAAGTTCAACACAAAGCTAGGCGATTCTGAGAGAGAATGCCCTTTGCTTGATGCTTGTAGTGTGTGCAATGATTCCTCGAGAAGTTTGGACTTTGTCACACTGCCTGAAACTGATTCTGCTGTGTCGGAAGTCACTTTTGTGAATGAGAGCACTGTGTTGGCATCAAATGAAGGAAAATTAGATACTAATGCAGATATTAAAAGGTCTGGCAGCGTTAGATACAGCATTATCAGAGAAAAAAAGGATGGAAATGGTGCAAAATCTAGTTCTTTACTACAGTTCAATTTGGATCCTGCAGATGAAAGACCAGTATCTTGTTCAACGGGATATTCTTGCATTTCTGAATTACCCAAGCATACAGCCTGTGATGCTTCATGTAGTTACAATCAATTATGTCAACCTACTGTCAATCAATCTTGTAACATTCCTAGTAACGAATCTTGCAGTTCTCCACACGCTTCTACAACCTTTGTTGGACCAGAGCTTTCTGAGCATTCTATGTGTTCATTAGGCAGAAACGCAACTAAAAAGAGAACACCCACAGATTTGGATTGTCTGCATGTGAATTTAAAAGATTGCACAGACAAAGAGGATAAACTATATGCTCAACAATCATATTTGGAACATGATCAGTTTAATAGATGTCTTTCCAAAGATGGTACATTGGGAGCAGAGGAAAATGATGTAAATTTACTGGCAATAGATACAGCTGAAACAAATTCTGTAGGCTCTTTAGACTCTACAATCAAGCCTGCCATCGGTAAAAGGCACAAGTCTGTTAATACAACAAGCGGCACATGGGAATTTGGTTCTGGAAGTACAAAGGGTAGCCACATAAGGGCAGAGTACCAGTTATTAGCATCAACTGACAATAGTTCCCCAGTTGAATATGGAAGTAGTCAAAATTCTCTAGTTTGCCATTCAATGGGCATCTCTTCTCCACGCAGGGACATTGGGGGTTCAATCACATCAAATGAAACATATAAAGAACTAGATGCTAATGATGAAACGTATTCAGAAAGAGAGACCCTAAGCAACGAAATTAGTGCTGACATCACTGAGACATTGCCAGCATATGTTCTTTCTTCTGGACGTGTAAGCCATAAGAAAGGTAAAGCTCTTTTATTCTATTTTTTTTGGGATATTTGTAAATGTATGCAAGTTATTGTATTTTCTAGTCCAATTCAATATTTGGACCATCATTCTGTGTTGCTAGTTATTATATCGACAATTACTTTTTAGATATTAATCTCCAATATTCTTTCCTTGTGCAGAGGAGCATAGGGATTCAAGACCCCTAACAATTGATCAAGACTTCGAACAGTATTTTTCTATGTTAATGCTCTGACCATAGCTTTCAAGTTATTTGTAAATTAGAACTAGATTTGTTCATATGAATATCTCTTTCTAGATTTTTTAACAGAATGTTTCAACTTTCCATGTCCCTTCTATCGTGCAAAGGTTTAATTTCGAGAGAACTAGGGAAATTTCTCACTACTTTTCCCGGCAATAGCGTTTCTGGTGCAGAAGGTAAAAACTTTGAAAAAGGGCATGTACTAAGAGAGCTTTGAGTTTGGTTCTAGAAAGAGTTACATGTACAAAAGCTTCTTTGGTAAATGACTATTAGTGAGTTACGAGAATCGCGCCACCTTTGAGTTTTGTCAAATGCTTTAGTTTTGTTAACCTGCCTTAATGAATGGAGATCTCTTCAGTAATATAATAACCATTGGCTACCAAACAAATCCAGGAATCAAGTACTCATGGAGATGCTGAGTGATGCAGTTTGCTTTATATGTGTTTTATGATTAAATTTAAGCAGTCGGAAGTATTCTCATACAAACTTTTAATTATGGAAAAAGGATGATTTGAAATCTTTTCCTATTTTAATACATGGTTTCACAAATTTCTTTTAAAAAAAATATTTGTCTGTAATGTTTTTTCAAAATTTCACTGCAAAAGTTATTATTAATACCATGAATACATATTTAAAATGACTGCTTAAAGATACGAAAAAAATTAAAGATTCATGAGCACCAATTTCACATATAATTCCTAAATATTTTGAACAGCGGCTGCTAACCAAAAATAAATTAAACAGCCGCACAGAAGCTGCACTAATGATCTCGTAAACTCATCTGAAGTATTCATTAGACAGTTTGAGTCGAAGTAGCTTTATAGCACTTAAAAGCATCTCATCAGTGCAATGTGGGCCGTTTACCTGTACATGTTTGATATGATATTTGATATTGATGATGGGTTTAACAGTTTCAAAACTCACGGACCTTGCAAATCGAAGAGACTCGCGAGTTGCCCAGTTCTCAACAAAAATTTGCCTAGATAGAACTCGCTAAAACTCGCGGAACTCTCAGCGAAAAATTGCAGCTTCCATTTGAAAACTTAGCGGACGAATGTGTAGAAGAGCCGTCGCCCTGATTGAAAGCTTCCCATTTTGTCGAACCAATCAGAGTGCGTTTCTCTTGACCAGGGCGAAGGGCTTGCAGAATCTTGGAAGTTTGCTTCCATGTCTGACCGAAACATTTTTCTCCATTTTCTTCCTTGTGCCATATCGATACATATCACGAGCGCTTCTAGCAAGAATCGTCATAGAATACTGCCTTCTCTCTTGCAACGAATTCGACTAATGCAGTCTGTCTTGGGCTGGAAGCATGATTAACTTTGCCCTGGACCAGGGTGTAAACAAAATAGCAGAAAAGTCTCCATTATACACGCATGGAGGGATAAATGGGAGCATTTTAATTTGGCTCTGCTTGGGAAGGCTAGGCTAGAGGTAGATGATGTTATCTCATGTTTTTTTTTGTGGCTGTTTAAGTGTGTTTTCTGCTTATTTTGAACAGCTAGAATGTTTTCATTTCATTTAAATTTTTAATTATTGGAAAAGGAATTTTTGGAATTGATAAGCTCTGGCCCCCACCCTATCAATTATATATATAAACTGTTATTAATATCATTTTTTCACTTAAAAAATAATAATTATTATATTATAATTAATATTAGATTATGATATTGTAATTAATATTATTATTTTTTTGCTAAATTAATAGTTGAATAGGGCCAGCTTCCTTTTATATTAATCCAAAAATGGTTTTTACATATGAATAGAGAATACCATGCCCGTTGCTATCTAAATACCTTCTATAATCATATCTTTATGATGTTAGTATGTGGAAATAGACATAATTAATTAATAGGTAAACTCATAGGAGTGATAATTGAGAGGAGAAAATAAATAAAATGTTTTGTTTTGTTTATTTTATTTATTTTTTATTTTTTATTTCAAAGTGTCACAAACACATCAAATTTAATGTTTCTAGTTTTTAGTGACACATATTTGTGCATCCATTATGTGAGTGTAATACGCCTTCGATGTGATTATTAATGAAAATTTAATAAAAGTTTAATTGGGTGGACAATTGTTCACGATGTAATGCTCCTCATTTTGTGTTATTAGTTGATTAAATAAATCAAATGTTTGATTATTATATTTATAATCAATTAATTAAATTTAATGTGTATATAGATAATTGACTATCTTTATGGGTTGAATATGATTGTAGTATTAATGTAATGGTGATAAGTTAAATTATGAATATATGATTTAAACATCTATAATGCATGTTATAATTGTAAAAGTTTTAGATATGTGAAATTGCGTGTTATTTTTGACAAACATGTAGATAAATAATTGTTATAATTTTAAAAATATATATTTCACAACTAATGCTATTACAATTTTTAATCTTATGTTTATAATGATTATTAATGCCAATATATTGATAACAACATTATCACTATAAAATTGATGCCTTATTCCTAAAATATAAAATATTTTAAGGGAGTAGTAAATAATACATAAGGAATTGATAAAAAGATTTATATTTAGTAAAAGAAAATAAAGATACATATTTAAAAGGTAAGAACGAAAGGATTTTCTTTGGAGATAAAGGTACAAGGTAAGTTCAAGAAAATTATTAGAAAAAGGAAAAATTTAATGGCTCTCTTATGGTGTTTGTTAGAAAATTATTCTTAAAAAAGGAAGAATTATAATAAGAGCATTCTGAATTTATAAAATTGTAGTGTAATTTTTCTTAATTTTTTTTTGAGTTCTCATCATGGTTAGAGTAATATGTTTTGGATTGTTTTGTTAATTTGTTTGTATGTGATTATGCATTGTCTATATGTTGGTTTGTTGCTGATTGTATTTTGTTTCAAGTATTTTAAATAGGCTTGATTGAAGAAATTAGCTTAATCCTTATTTGATCTACCAAGCCTACTTCTATTTAAGAAATTACACGAATAAAGACATATTTTTGCTACTCTCTTTGTAATGCTTTGTTATTTGTATTTATTTATGCAAGTATTACTTTCATTAGATATGTAAGTAGACATTGACATTGTTGCCTTAAATAAGGTAGGCCCAATTTAAAAATTAATGCCCTTAGATCCAAATGAAGGTGCAAAGAGAGCACAATGTGGTCATGACCAAGATATTAGATGGTCTCTAAAACTTAAGCAAAGAGAATATTGAAGACTAAGTGAACAAAACTCATTAATGCAATCACATCTTTGAAATCTAAACAAAAGTTTGTCATTGAAGTAACATAAAAAGTAGAAGCATGAGTCACAAGGATAGTTGGAAATGAATGAATGCAAACATTTAGTTGATTGTGAATGTTTGAGGTTGCAAGGTAATGAAATCTCTCAAGCATATAATTTGAAATGTCCCCTCCAACATCCTCTATGCCTCAACCTACTCACATGGATTTCATTGTAGGGCTTGTTTTTCCCTCCCTAGCTCCTTCTATATCACATTCACAAAAATATCATTTCAAGGGTTTTTTTTTTGGTTGTTGTTGTTATCTTGTGCTTGTGTTTGGGGTATTGATGTATTGCAATTTAGTTGACATTGTTATTACATGTGGCAGGGTATTGGTTGTTTCTTTGGTTGCTTTCCACACACTCCTCACCTCTTCTACTCGTCATTCAAATATTCCTCTTTCACTCTCATCCCCTATCATTGGTGGTGGAACTTTAGGTGGTGTTGTTTGTCCCTTGTCTTGATATGATAATGAAGGTTGCTAGTGTTTCCCTCATTGAAACATATAATCGTTCTTTTCTTAATCATTGGGTCAATGCGGTTGCCAAGTCTATTGCATTGGGGTTAGGTCAATAATCCTGCATGAATATTGTTGATAAAGGGTCTCATGCTTGTGCTCCATGTGAATTTTTTTGCCTCTTTGTTGCACACTCTCTTCCTTAGTGGTGGTGTGTGGGTAGATTGTGTTGGAGGATGAGGATTTTTATTTGCATAGGAGCTTGGTTTTCATATTTAATTGTTTATGGTGTTCCCTTCTAGATTTGCACGTGCTTGGGTATCAAATTCATTAAAGCTTCTCATTGAGAGCAAGATCAAGCTCTTCTGTTTTGCTAAGGGTTTCTTCATTATGTCTTTTGACTCTTCAAAGGGAAAGGATTTAGTGCTTTACTATGGATTGTGGTTGTGGGGTGAGCACTTTCTCTTAGTCAAAGCTTAGTTTGCCTCCTTTAATCCCCCCTTTTAACTTCTCAATGTCAAACCTATGTGGGATTGCCTTTTGAATCCCCCCTGTAGTTTTGGAAAGATTCTTGCTATAAGGACATATGCATTTCTATTAGGTGCTTCTTGAAGGTTGAATCTACCACTTCTTACATGGACCACTATACTTTTAGTCATATTTTGGTGGACACTGATATCTCCAAGCCTCTTCACATATATGTTGTTAGGATGTTGGTTCTTTTGTGCCTAGTGTGCCTTTGGAAAATCTAGGCCCAACAACTCAAACTCCCATTGAAGAGTCCCAAACATTGCTTGCTTTAGTCTCTCAGTCTGCTATACCTTTAGCCTTGCTCTTGTGGTAGCCTATTTATAGGGTGGTTGTTCAATAATAGTCTTCTTCACCTCATCATTACATGGTTCCTTCTATGCGCATTGAGAATGATAATGTAATGTCGTAAATTGCACCCTGTGCAATTCCATGTTACATAAGCATCTTCACTACAAGACGATTGGGAAGATTCGTTGCTTGTTTGTCCTCTTGTCCACATGGATCACCTTGTCAGCTTGGAACTTGTCTTTTATCAAACATATTGACTAGTTGACCAATGGACACTAGCGCGCCATGGAGACGTTCGTGCGTTGCGCTAGCGTCCCGTGAATTTGTCAGTCCACAGGGGGTCATTTGAAAGTTACGCCTATTCCTGAAAGAGTTTGTAACGCCTCTATTCGTGACCACCGACGTCGGGATTCACTTTGGAGGCTATATCTCTTGCATTTTTGTAATTGGAAAGGATTCTTGATCATTTTGGGAAATAACTTGAGCTCTCGGTGTCCTTTATCCTTATCATAAATAGATTTTCTAGCATTTAAAGACCACCATTGTTGCAGCTTCTTGGAGGATCCTTGGTGCCATCTTCACAAGTGTTGGAGGAGAGTTCATTCTCTTTCTTAGTTCATTTGCATATCTATAATCTCTCATTTCAACTTATCTATTGTCTTAATTGTCCATTTCTTATCTTTATCATTTTATTTCTTATTGTTGCTACTATATGGGTTGCCCATGGAGGTGGAAACACCGAAATGAGGTCTGACTGAGGCAAACCTCTAAATACAACCCCCAACATTTTCTTCTCTTATTTGTGTGTAGGTTCGTAATTGAGAGGGAAAATATCTATCTTGCTGTAGGCTTCAATCATGGACTGGTTGTAAGTTTTCCCCATCCCTCTCTCACTTCGTTTTAGTATCGTGCATTTTGTATTACTTAGTTTAACTTATTATCATATCATTTGCCTAGTAGTATAGTCATCTCTGTCGTTTCCGTACGATCTTTGTACTTTGTCCGTATAGGATAATGTGTCACACTAGTGTCCCAATTTCGCGCATTCATCCCCAAGACAAAGACTTAGCAGGGTTGTCTGGGAGCTTTGTTTGTTGGTCATTTATATTATTCTATACTTAGCATCTCTTGGCTCACCTTTAGCACCAATTTAAGTGAGGTAGAGTGAAGGTAGGTTTGTTCCTTGAGGTTCATCACACCGAGGGTAACAAATCTTGTCTTCTACATTTTGGTGACCCCAACACGAACCAGTTGCATTATAATTTCTATAGTTTTTGTTGCAAAATTTCATTTAAAATTTAAAGTAAAGTAAAAAGCGAAAACAGAGAGACAAGCATAAACACATTTTAACTTTAAATTTAATTTAAACCATCTTCCTTCATCACTAAGCATTGTAGACTTGCGACCTCCTTGTAGTGTGGTCGAAGCGTTGTGGAGCTTGTCTATGAGCTTTACGACCTAGACTACCAGAGGAGTTGTTGTGAGAAGGACTGCTAGGAAGAGTATTACTATGAATTGTTAGAATCCTCCTATGTCAGGTCTGATGTTTAACAATCTAATTCCTGATCCTAATGACTTTATGGCCTCTCACCCTGTCAAAACCATTTTGACAGCGGGACCTTCTCCACTTGATTCACAATCAAATCCTCAGAATAATACTAAGAGAAATTCTCCTTAGTCCTCTCCTCCTGCTGTTGATCATGATTCTGTTGTCACCATTGACTTTGAACAAATTAATATGTTGGAGCAGAATTTGAGAGACTTTGAGGGTTTCTTGGACCAAGATAATGTCCTCCCCCAGGTTGGAAATGTTGCAAGCACTTTGAGATATGTTCATCTTAGATAGAAGAGGCCTGAAGATGTTGAGGGCATTATCTATGATTGTCAAGAGTCACGTGCCTTTGGTTGGTACCTCTCCCCAGGATAACTAGTTCGACACTTGTGATTCTTAGCTTGGTGTTGACATATCTAGTTTGATGATACACATGGTTGATCTTGGACCCACCATCCCCAACATCAATTCTTCTACCGTTCCCTTGGGTTACACTGGTATGGGTGGTAGTTCTACTACCACTTCTGTTGTAGGGCATGCCACTTCTATCGGCATTGGTCTAGGTGTTGGTGTTATCCCTAGTGGTGGTATCGGTCCTCATGTCAATGTTGGTGGAGGTGGTGGTGTACATGGTGCTCCTCCTCCTCCTCCACCACTTGCTAATCTTGTCCTAAACACCATATTGCAGAACATGGGGAAGTTGTAGTTGTAACTCACGAACCTTGCGTCCGCCTCTGGCCAATATTCGATACCTGCCTATTATCGCAAGAGCCTACTTGACATCACCATCCTTTCCTAGGGGGCTGAGTCGTTGAAGTTTGATTGGTTTAATGGTGATAGAGATCCCAATGTGCAGATCAATTCGTTCATGACCATGTGTAGTGACTACCACAGTCTGGATTTTGTCTTGCTTAAATTATTCTCGCACTCTCTTAAGGGGACTGTGTTAGAATGGTATAGCTTATTACCTGATCACTCTATCCAGATGTTTGATCAACTTATGGATCTCTTCCTCAAACGATACCCGTATAACATTGGCAATAGGGTCACCATCGTTGACCTTGTTCATTGTAAGCAAAAGATGAATGAGAGGGTTACAAGTTTTATCTCGTGATACCAATCAATCTTTACTAGGATCCCCTTTTCCCTGCCCGATAGTGATTTGCAAAGGATGTTCATAAAAAAATTGTAGTCGGCATTGAGGGAGAAATTATCCCTTAATTGCTATCAAAACTTTGCCAATCTATGTTTTGCGTTCACTAACTACCAGCATACGATGACTTAGTTAAGAGAACCCTCTTTGAACCCTCGTACTGGTACTTTCGTAGGCATGTCCACAGAAGGGTCCTGAAAGAACAAAGTTGTGGCTAATGTTGTAGTCACTCCTCTGATAGCCGCTAAACAGGAATGACAACGCAATAGGGTCTTCACCAAATTGAATGACTCCTATTTGAGCTTAATGCAAAGGTTATTAAAGACAATCTCATAACCCTTCTAGAGATTAGGCCTCTTCCTGATAACAAACCATACCCTCGTTAGTATGATGGTTCAAAGTTTTTCCAATATCATTGTGTGCTTGGTCATGACACCGAGATGCTATCATCTTAGACACATAGTCCAAGACCATATCGACAGTGGAGCTATCAAGGACAGTGATAAGAAGCATAAATCTAACAATTCTATTGATAAAACTAATAGTGAGTTGCAAATATATACAAATCTATTCCCTCCACATTCGTCTAACTTTATCTCTGCATTAGATTCAATGCCGGATGATGGCCCTTATATTAACATGGTTACTATCACTCCAATCTCGACTCCTATCCAGAAGGTAAGAGTATTTGACATATCATTCACCCTTTTGGATGCCCCATATTGTGGAGAGCCTACTCCTTTGTACATCCCTACGAAGCTCAACGATCAAACTGTCATAGGTGTGATGGTTGACCATTTGTGCATAGATCGAGATATGATGAGTGTCGTGCAACTTTGAGAATGCATAATGGGCTATCTTTCTCCTTTGGGCAATATCACCTCAAGACGGTTCTTGTGGGACCTAAGGTTGTGTCGTCTACGTTTATGATCATTTCTAAATTGGACCTTTTTTGAGTTAAATTAGGTATTCCTTAGTTGATTGTTATGGATGCAGTCCCTTTAGTAATTCACAAGTGCCTGAAGTTTCCTCATGAGGGTTCAGTGCATGTCGTCTAGGATATTGGATATTGACCCTTGGTAGCCGGTGGGGATTTTTTTTTGGATCATTTTTGGCCTGCTCTGGTAGGGCCCAATGCTTCCCCATGGCGACTTGATGTATCAAGCATATTATCAATACAAGACGAGGGAGTTGGCCCCTAAATTTGGTTCATCCTAGCTATTTGTTGCCTCAAACTGCATCGACCTCTACTCCATCTATTCTTGTGTTGGAGCGGGTACTACCTTATGCCCCTTCATCGTTGGGGGATGAGGTTAAGAATATTCCTTCAAATAGACTTCCTAGTTCTCCCAGGACTACGCAACCTCCAATGGTGCCTTTTGTTCTTGTGACTGTACCTAGTGCAGACAAGGGAGAGGCGTCCGCACAATCAAAGTCTACGACCCACCCTCCCTTCGAGCTCCCACTCATGGCCGATATCCCTCAACCTTCTTTATATGTGAAGGGTAAGCGTTCATCTCATGCTCATTCATCACCACTTGATCCTACTTCATATCCCGTGTCGACACCCTCTATTCCTCCAGCTACTCATTGAGCGAAGCAAGGTAGGATGCTCGTTGTTGTGAATGTAGTGCCTATCTTGGATGCATTCCCTTTTCCATTGGTTGGGCCTTCTCTTGTCATTGGAAAGGTTTCAAAGGCCTCTCCTATGGAGCATGATTCTCCTAATTATTCTTGGGCTTTGGATCTTAGTCCCCATCTACTTTGCGATTAGTATGTGCACGAGTGTAAGTGTTATCGACAGGCCATGGCTCGATAACATGATGATGCTTTGCAATTTGGTAGTGAACCTTTGGCACCTATTCCTGTTGTAGTAGATCCTCTCTCTTTGGATGTTCCGATCTTTGCATCATCTTCATTGTTGCTTTCGATTGTTTCAGGGCCTATCAACAAACCTCCCCCTAAATGGGTGCAGGTCTTTGTTGCTCCTTCCCTGGAGCTACCCCTCATGATCACCTTGCTGCTCGATGTACCTTCATTGTCCCGACCTTTGGATATGCTTCACATGTAGGTGGTGTCTCATGCAACTTTGTCTAACCCTCCTATTTCACAACCATTACTTTATTAGATCTTTCCCGGGGTCCTCCAACCTACCATGGTTGACAGGCAGCCTGTGCCTCCTGCGCAACCTAAACTCAAGTTTGAGAAAGGCCTCCTTCTGGAGTTTTGTCAGTGCAAATTGGCTCAAGTATGCTCCTCCCCTATCTCTCCGTTTTCTTTCGTACCTATTTCTGTGCCTATTTTTGTTTGTGTGGTTGAGAAGGCCCCACCTTCTCCTGGGTTTGTCACTACCCCTCTTACTGAGGCCAACAGTCTAACTCTTGCCTCACCTTCTCGGACTGAGTCACCTACTTCCTCTATGAAGGCATGCTTGTTCTACTCTTTAGATGATATCTTGACATTGTCTATGATCTTCATGCAGTCATTGACCCTTTGCCTCTTCCAAGATCATGGATGCGGATGTTACCACAACCTTGTCCCTTGCCCTCATTGCTGGTGAGGCGCCTGGTGCTACCCTTGTGATTGTTCTGCTTTGGTCTCATCCTCCTTCCCCATATGATCAATACTGGGAGGATGATGATCTGATCTTTGAAGGGTTGTAGGAAAATTCCCTCTTTATCTTGTAGCATAGTGTGTGGGCACAATTGTGTTTCCCCATGCTTGCTTTACATGTTTTTCCCTCCTAGATGACCTAAGTTACTCTGCAGGTTCTTGGAAATGGGAGGTTGACTGTCTTTATCTGTTGTGCTCTCCTAGAGAACTCGAGTTACTCCGTAGGTGCTTAGATAAGAGATATTTTTTTGTCATAAAACTTCTTCTATCTGTTATCTACTTCTTCTATCTGTTGTATCTTCCTTTTCAACATTCGAGGACATTGCAAAGTGTTGGGGGCATTTAGGCCTTCTTCCATGTTGACCCGAATTTTTTATTTTCTCTTTGTCTTCCTGTGTTGTTCTTCAGATTCAAGAACTTTGGCATTATGATGAAACACCCATCTACAATTCTATTACACATTTTATCTCCTTGTTATGGGTTCTGACACCAAATAATTAGATCCCCATGTGCTCTTGCATCTTTGTTGATGTTGTGGGTCTTATGTGTCATCCGTTGAAGATGACATTCCATGGAAACATCTCATTATGTTGACGTGCCACAACATTTATTCTCCTTAGAATGACATGCCTTTCATGCATACCATTCTAAAGGGGGTTTATCATATCTGTATTTGGAATTTTAATCTATTTATCTTAGCATTCTTGTTTGCCTTGGTGGGGGCCAAATCACTTGATCTATTTTATTTATCTTGTCGCCTTTTGTGGGGGACAATCCACTACTTATCAAATCAATCTACGATCACCCAATCACATGACTCTCTAGCATTTTTCTATTCATGTTAGCCAAATCTTGCCCAATCGCATGACTATCAAGCATTTTTCTATTCATGTCGATGAAGTGTCGCCCCATCATATGGATATCTAGCATAACACAACTTGCTACCTATACTGGTGAAATCTTGCAAATCGTTGCCCTATTGTATGGCTATTTAACATAACACACTTTTCTATCCATACTGACATTATCTCTTTTATCATGGTAGCTACTATTCCTTATCTTTCGTAATAGGGGTTTTCCCCCATTAAGTGGGGTTTGTTTCTATTACGCTATTTTATCTATCTTATCTATTCCAATTTCTCTTTTTCCTAACATGTTAGTCTGCAAGTAATGTGTTTGTGATGAAACAACTTAGCAAAATTTAACTCAATCTCAAGTTCATCTAGCTGAGGGCAACTTCGTCTGATCAATGAATGTCGATTCCTCTTAACAAATCTTGATATAATTTCTCTACTTTAGCTTCACATTTATCGATAAAAGATATTCTCGCTAAAGTGGGGGCAAAATGTAACATCGTAATTTGCATCTCATGCAATTCCACATCACATAAGCATCTTCACTACAAGCCAATTGGGAACATTCGTCGCTTGTTTGTCCTCTTGTCCACATGGATCGCCTTGTCAGATTGGAACTTTTCTTTTATCAAGCATATTGACCAGCTAATCAATAGAATCTAGCATGTCGTAGAGACATTCGTGTACCGCGCTAGCGTCTTGCGAATTTGTTAGTCCATAGGTGGTCATTTAAATGTTACACCTATGCCCAGAAGAGTTTGTAACGCCTTTGTCCATGGCCATTGACATCGGGATTTGCTTTGGAGGCTATATATCATGCATTTTTGTAATTGGAAAGGATTCTTGATCATTTTGAGAAATAACTTGAGCTCTTGGCATCCATTATCCTTATCATACACAAATTTTCCAGCATTTGAAGACCACCATTGTTGCAACTTCTTAGATAACCCTTAGTGTCGTCTTCAAAAGTGTTGGAGGGGAGTTCAATATCTTTCTTAGTTCATTTGCATATTTATAATACATCATTTCAACTTATCTATTGTCTTAATTGTCCATTTCTTATCTTTATCATTTTATCTCCTAACATTGCTACTATTTGGATTGTCTACGGAGGTGGAAACACCAAAATGAGGGTTTGACTGAGACATACCTGTAAAGATCTGATGCCAATAGTTAATAAGATGAGAGAGGGGGGGGGGGTTGAATCATACAAACTTAATCTTCAATATATTCAACAGATTCAACCTCGGTAGCTTATACTTCAGAATATATAGCCAAAACTGTAAAACATTCAAACTCATGAACAGATAACATCACAACACATATAACACCACATTTAACGTGGAAACCCAAATAGGGAAAAACCACTGTGGGATTTCGGACCCACTAAGAAATATACCCTTCTAGAGTATGCTCGGTTAAAAGCAAATCCTGTTAAATATTACAAACACATTGCTAGATGTGACCTGGTTAAGGGATTTCCCTCAGATCTGTGAGAATCTTGCACTTTGTTAGAAGTGACCTTGTCAAAGGATTTCAAACACTCAATTAGAATGTTACCTTGCTAGAGGATTTAAAAATAAGACTGTTAGGTCCACTCGGTTAAGAGATTTTCTGTCACTTACAAGATAAATAACAGTAATAAAATATATCTGCAACTTCACATCTGAAATGCTAAAGCAGATTCTATTTGCTCAAAACAATCTTGTCATAAGACTTATCTTGTACCTTGTTGGGCTTGTTGGGCTTCTCAATCTGTTCTTCAATCAGATCTTCAAGCTTCTGTGCTTGGTGAACATTATTGTAGCATCGTTGTGCATACATTTGCCCGCATGCATTGTTCATCAACAATTCCTTATTTATAAACAATTTCTAACCACTTAATCTCCTTGATCACATTTCCCATGATCAATCTTAGCCATCAAATCATCAAACTTGACTAGGTTCAATGTATCCTTCGATCAGAAAATTTTTTTATCTCGCCTTGGAACTTGCATTCCTTCCTTGGAACTTGTGCTAGGTTATTGCGGTTCAATCTATGCTGTAGATCTTCCTCTTGATTTTCCATTACCATAGATTCTTAACAAACTTCTTACGCGACATACCAATCATTTATTCATCTCCAGCTCATTAGCATCCTTCATTAAATAATGCTTTTATTCATCCAATGCGTTCTATTATAACTCGGTTGTTACTCGGTTAATACTGAAATTCACTCGGTAGACATTCTGCCTTCTTTAACCGATATCGATAACCTTAGGGTTTACCGACTAGGTTCTTTGCTCGGTGACATAGTACAGTATCAAACTTATAATCAACAACATATGTAGGATATCAAAACAATCAAAACAACATGATCTCATCATTGTCTAACTTGGTAATAGTTGCCCATTGAATAACTTATTTCTCCCCTTCATTATCACATTCTTTCCGTGTCTCTTACCGACATCTTTATACTCATCAAAACATACTCATTAAGATATGACAACATCATACTGAATTAGAAAATCAATTTCTTGACATCAATGACAAAATAATATTATTAAGACAGTAATCATCCTTCTTCAGTTATATCAATAATCTCCAACAACCTTCTCAATATCCTTATTGAAATGCCAACAATCTCCTTTCTATTGAAATACCAACAATCTCCTTTTTATTGAAATACCAACAATCTCCCCCTTTGGCATTGATGGCAATACCAACTTTAAATGGCAATACCAACTTGATTTATTCCAACTGATTCGGATTCAGATTGCTGTTTAGGCTTCTCTTGTTATCCTTGAGCTATTTAAACCATCTCCTGAAGTCTTCTCCCCCTGTCATTAGTCTTCTGTTATCTTCTCCATTTAGTCTATCTTCTCCATTTAGTCTTCTCCCCCTTTGACAACAATGCCAAAAAGAAAAAGACCTAATTCATGGTTTCTTCCCCTGTGAAGTGAGTGCCTTGCTGTGTTGCACATGTATCATCTCAGTCTCGGTCAGAGCAACTTGTCTCTATTCACTATTTCCTGCACACCTTTAGATAACCTCCTAAAGTGCGTAAATCAACATCAATCCACAAATAATATTCTATAGAGTCATCGAATTGATTCTTTCACCGAACTCTGTCAGTGAGTAGAAGATAGGGGTAGGACCCCTAACTTGCTTCTGAGATACTCAAAAGTGTCCCTTGGTAGTGGCTTTGTGAAGATGTCTGCTATTTGCTCCTTTGAGCTGATATATTCCAGCATAACTTTCTTCTCTTGAACTTCTTCTTTGAGATAATGATACTTTATAGAGATACGCTTTGTCTTAGAGTGCATTACCGGATTCTTTGAAATGTTAATGGCACCAGTATTATCACAGAATATAGTTACTGGCTCGGTAACATTTTCATTTATACCTTCCAACAGTTGTTTGATCCATTTTATATTGGTACAATTCAATGCTGTAGCGACATATTCAGCTTCAGCTGTTGACTGTGAAATGCATCCTTGTTTCTTGCTAAGCCAACTTACTAGTCTTTCTCCCAAGAAGAAAGCTCCACCACTTGTGCTTTTCCTGTCATCAATGTTTCCTGCAAAATCAGCATCAGTATAAACTTTTAAATCAAAATCATTCCTCTTTTCATATACTAAGCCATAATCTTCACTACCTCTCAGGTATCTGAAAATTCTCTTGATTGCTGTCATATGGGTTTCTTTGGGATCTGTAGAAAATCTTGCAACTATTCATACTGCATGTGCTATATCCGGCCTGCTGTGAACAACATATTGTAACTTTCCAATCATGGATCGGTAAAGTGTCTCATCAACAGATGTAGATTCATCATTCTTTGATAGTTTACAGTTAGTAGTCATAGGAGTACTTACAGGTTTAGAATCCTCCATTCCAAATTTCTTCAAGATTTCCTTTATGTACTTGGATTGAGTAATGAAAATCTCATCTTTCATTTGCAGTATTTCTAAACCTATAAAATACTTTATCTCACCGATTAATGACATCTCAAATTCTTTGCACATTTCATTTCCAAAGTTCTTGCATAGAGAATCATTTCCACAAAAAATAATATCATCAACAAATATGGCTGAAAGTAGTATACCATTGTTTTCATCATTTTTCATATACATGTTGTTTTCAATTGTCCTTATAAATCCAATCTTTATCAAATAAGACCGCAGTCTCTCATACCATGCTCTAGGTGCTTGATTTAAACCATATAATGCCTTGTTTCAGCTTACATACCTGATCTTTATTCTTGTCTTCAATAAATCCTTCAGGCTGTTCAATATAAACTTCTTCTTCTAGTATACCATTCAAAAGTGCAGATTTAACATCCATTTGATATACCTTGAAATTTTTGTAAGCAGCATATGCCAACAATGTTCTCACTCCCTCAAGTCTAGACACAGGTGCAAAAGTCTCACCATAATTTATTCCTTCTTCTTAAGCATATCCTTTGCAAACTAGTCTTGCTTTATTCCGAATGACCTCTCCTTTTTCATTTAGCTTGTTTCTGAAAATCCACTTTGTACCGATTACATTTTTGTCCTTCGGTCTTGAGACCAATGTCCATGTTTCATTCTTCTTGATTTGATCAATCTCTTATGTCATAGCATTTACCCAATTTTCATTGGTAAATGCCTCTTTTACTATTCTCGGGTCAAATTTAGATATCAGACATGTGTTCTGTCTCAGTTTGTTCCTTGTCATCACTGGATCATCCTTATCTCCTATAATCTGACTTGATGCATGATTTCTTCTGACATATTTGGCTAATATGGGCTCGATATACTCTGTTTGATCTTCTTCATCACTCGGTAACTGAGTATTTTCTTCATTTTCTTCAGCAACTTTCTCGATAGGACTTCTCGGTTGAACATAAACAAACTCTTCATAATTTTCTGGTTCTTTGGAATTTCCTTCATCATTTCTTTCTGCAAATTCATTAATTTTCACATTTGTACTTTCTACTATTTTGTTAGATGATTTGATTAGACATATAAATGCTTTACTTCCTGAAGAATAGCCAAGGAATATTCCTTCCTCGCTTTTCTGATCAAACTTTCCATTTCTGTCATCTTTGTGAACATAGCATCTACTTCCAAAGATTTTAAAATAACTTACATTAGGTTTCTTGTCATACAGATTTCATATGGTGTCTTCATAGTTCCTTTCTTCAGTTGTACTCGGTTCAGGGTGTAAACTGCAGTGCTTATTGCTTCTCTCCAAAATGTTTGAGGTACCCTCTTTTCAATCATCAGGGTTCTGACACAATCTACAATAGATCTATTTCTTCTCTCAGCTATCCCATTTTGCTATGGAGTTCTCGGTGCAGATACTTGCCTTTTTATACCATGATCATTGCAGAATAAGTTAAATTCATCAGAAGTGAACTCTCCTCCTCTATCAGATCTAAGACATTTCAGCTGTCTTCCTGTTTCATTTTCAACTCTTGCCTTGTACCATTTAAACATTTGAAAAGCTTCTGATTTTTCTTTAAAAAACATAACTGACATCATCCACAAATAATATGAAATATTTATCACCATAATAACTTTGAACTTTCATGGGACCACAAAGATCAGTGTGTACAAGATCTAAAATTCCTTTAGAAGTGTAAGGCTTACTTGTAAAGATTGATCTTGTCATCTTACCCATCTGGCATCCTCGACACATAGCATTCTCAGGTTTTTCCAAGCTCGGTAGACCTCTTACTCAGTGCTTCTTACTTGTTTTGATCAGATTATCAAAACTTACATGACAAAACCTTTTATGCCATAACTAGGTATCTTCTATTTTTGCATATAGACATTTCTTCTGAGTTGAGTCAAGATGAAATGTATTACCTCTTGTTTGAGTCCTGGTAGCAGCTAGCTTTCCATGCTTGTCATGAACTTTGACAATTCCCTTCTAAAATTCTATCCGATATCTTGTATTGTTTAGTTGTGCTACACTCAACAAATTGTATTTCAAACCTTCAACCCAGTATACATCATTACATTTAGCATTGTCAAGAAGTGTGATAGAACCTTTACCTTTCACCGGACATGGTGCATCATTACCAAATCTTACATAACCTCCATCATAATCTTCTAATTTAACAAACTTGTGTTTATCACCTATCATGTGATGAGAGCATCCACTGTCTATGATCCAAGAATCATTATTATTTATGTGAGATATTAGGGCTTTTTCTTCATACCTTTTTTCTTTTGATCCATCTTTAATAGCCACGTAAACAACTTCCTCTATTTCAGTTTCATTAGATTTATCATCGTTGGATTCCTCATCAGCTACTAGGCATGTCTTTCTATCTCTCTTTCTGAAGTCTCGGTGTCCTCTGTAGTGATTGTCTTTCTGTCTGTCTTCTCAGTATTCTCTCTTTTCACTAGATTCTTTGTCAGGGAAGTTAGAAGCCATATGTCCTATTTTATGACAATTGAAACATTTCAAAGGTAGCTTTCCTTTATACTTACCTTTGCCTCTCGGTAACCTTCTGGCCAATAGTGCTTCAAACTCTTCTTGCTTTCTGATTTCCTCGTACAGTTTGTGTACTTCTTCCATGTTTTTACGAAATCTCTCACTTGCTCCACTGTGATTTCCTTCAGAATACTTATTCATTCTATCATTATAGTCATTAGATTCACCAAGATGAAAAGAACTGAATGCAGATTCAACTTTATTTACCGAAGACCCACTGTTATCAAAATTACTTAACTCAAATGCATGTAGCTTACCGATAGTGGCATCCAAAGAGACTGGCATGTTTGGTACAGACCTTAATTCATTGATTGCATAGACTCGAATGGCATAAGAAGGTAGAAGGCTTCTCAACAACTTACTTGTTACATCCTTTTCTTCAATACTTCCTCCTGCTCCTTTAATTTGATTGACAATTTCCTTTAACCTTGTACTGTATTGTGTTATGTTCTCACCTTCATTCATTCTCATGGATTCAAGTTGTCCTCTTAGACTATCTACTTTTTCTCTTTGAACATGTTCATCACCACCATACACAGATATGAGCTTAGACCACATCGCCTTTGCATCATTACAGCCTTCTAGATCATTAAACTCTGAGTCGGTCAATGCTGATGTTATTTCAATCATAGCTTAAATATGTTCTTGCTTTGACTTTATCTCTTCCATTGTCATCGGGTTGGTGCTAGGTGCTATGTAATCATTCTCCAGATAATATGTTGCATATTCTCCAATTCCTAATAAATGCAGCTTCATCCTTTTCTTCCATGTGGAGAAACTTGACTTGTTCAACTTTGGTGCATCCCTTTTATACATCTTCAGATCTTTGCCTCAAGTACCTTTAAACTTTTCTTCCGGAGTCCAAAGCTCTGATACCAATTGTAAAGCTCTGATGCCAATAGTTAATAAGCTGAGAGAGGGGGGAGGGGTGAATCATACAAACTTAATCTTCAATATATTCAACAGATTCAACCTCGATAGCTTATACTTCAGAATATATAGCCAAAACTGTAAAACATTCAAACTCATGAACAGATAACATCACAACTCATATAACACCAGATTTAACGTGGAAACCCAAATAGGGAAAAACCACTATGGGATTTCGGACCCACTAAGATATATACCCTTCTAGAGTATGCTCGGTTAAAAGCAAATCCTATTAAATATTACAAACACATTGCTAGATGTGACCCGGTTAAGGGATTTCCCTCAAATCTGTTAGAATCTTGCACTTTGTTAGAAGTGACCTTGTCAAAGGATTTCAAACACTCAACTAGAATGTTACCTTGCTAGAGGATTTACAAATAAGACTGTTAGGTTCACTCGGTTAAGAGATTTTCTGTCACTTACAAGATAAATAACAGTAATAAAATATATCTGCAACTTCCTATCTGAAATGCTAAAACAGATTCTATTTTCTTAAAACAATCTTGTCATAAGACTTATCTTGTCCCTTGTTGGGCTTGCTGGGCTTCTCAATCTATTCTTCAATCAGATCTTCAAGCTTCTGTGCTCGGTGAACATTACTATAGCATCATTGTGCATACATTTGCCCGCATGCATTGTTCATCAACAATTCCTTATTTATAAACAATTTCTAACTACTTAATCTCCTTGATCACATTTCCCATGATCAATCGTAGCCATCAGATCATGAAACTTGACTAGGTTCAATGTATCCTTCGATCAGAAAAATGTTTTACCTCGCCTTGGAACTTGCATTCCTTCCTTGGAACTTGTGCTAGGCTATTGTGGTTCAATCTGTGCTGTAGATCTTCCTCTTGATTTTCCATTGCTGTAGATTCTTAACAAACTTCTTGCGCGACATACCAATCATTTATTCATCTCCAGCTCATCAACATCCTTCATTAAATAATGCTTTTATTCATCCAATGTGTTCTATTATAACTCAGTTGTTACTCGGTTAATACTGAAATTCACTCGGTAGACATTCTGCCTTCTTTAACCGATATCGATAACCTTAGGGTCTATCGACTAGGTACCTTAGTGTTTACCGACTAGGTTCTTTGCTCGGTGACATAGTACAATATTAAACTTATAATCAACAACATATGTAGGATATCAAAACAATCAAAACAACATGATCTCATCATTGTCTAGCTCGATAATAGTTGCCCATTGAATAACTTATTTCTCCCCTTCATTATCACATTCTTTCTGTGTCTCGTACCGACATCTTTATACTTATCAAAACATACTCATTAAGATATTGCAACATCATACTGAATCAGAAAATCAATGACACAATAATATTGTTAAGACAGTAATCATCCTTCTTCAGTTATATCAATAATCTCCAACAACCTTCTCAATATCCTTATTGAAATGCCAACAATCTCCTTTCTATTGAAATACCAACAATCTCCTTTTTATTGAAATACCAACAAGATCTCTTAACACAACCTCCAACATTTTCTTCTCTTATTTGTGTGCAGGTTTGTAATCTAGAGGGAAAATATCTATCTTGTTGGAGGTTTCAATCGTGGACTGGTTGTAAGTTTTCCCCATCCTTCTCTCACTTTGTTTTAGTATCGTGCATTTTGTATTACTTAGTTTAGCTTATTATCACATCATTTGCTTAGTAGTATAGTCATATCTATTATTTTTGTATGGTCTATGTACTCTGTTTATACAAGACAATAGCGTGCCACACTGGTGTCCTAGTTCTACACACTTGTCCCTAAGACAAAGACAACACGGTTGTCTTGTAATGCCTACCAAAATACCCTAGAGAAATAATCCATAATCTACTAACAAATGCAGATAATTTTTTTAAAAACATCCATTACTTTTATGTTATCACTAACATACATTAACGCAACAGGGTGAACCCACAATAATGGTTCCCACTTTTTTGCCAACTTTGACACTAAGATGAACATTTTTAAAATAATCTTCACTTTCCGACACCTATAACTTTTAAACCATTGAGAATTTGAAGATGATGTAAATTAGTGATTTGTAACATCTTGTCTACAGATTCTAAATATATTTTTTTTTCAATTTTTTTTGAAGAAAATAGTTTTTATTTTTTCATCTCCCTCGAAAAGTAGTTTTTTATAGCAAACAACATTTTTTAAGAGTGATGTGCCTCCCGAAATGCATAATTTTTTTTCTATAAATGATTAAAACTCAATTCTTTCAAGTTTTAGTTTGTAACTTCAATATCAATGGCATGGAGTTGGTTTGATAGTGATATGTTGAATATTTTTTATTTTATTAAGTTTTGAAGTCCGACTATTTATAATTTAGACATAGGTGTACGTTTGAACACATAACTTGTTCTATATATATATAAATTTATTTATTTATTTTTTTGTTAGAAAGAAGACATCAATATGTAGGGCATTAGTTTACTATTTTTCCCAATGCGTTGAATACATAAGTTCATGTTCACTGAAAAATAATATTTCGTAAAATTTAAGAAACAAGATCATAATAAACTCATAATGTACTAATATTATAGTTGTTGGAAAGCTTGCTTCGAGCACTACAATCCTATATTTTTGGGTTGTCAAAATTCTTTGATTTGAACCTTGAAGTAGAGGTTTCAAGGCTAGAATTTTGAAGAAATTTGAAGAATTTGGGAGAGAGATGTCTAGGAAGTAGGTTCGTGTGAACAACCCGGGTTTGTACGAAGGGGGTTCGCTCGAACCCCTGTTCGCCCAAACACCGACTGCACAAAAAATGACGTAACTAATTGGTTCATACGAACATGGTTTTTTAACGATCAATGTTCGTACGAACCTAGGCCAACACAAAATTATAGTTTTTTTACAATTATGAATCTCATATAAATAGAAATGATTTATTTCACTTTTTCAAACATAAAGTATCAAAGTATTCAACATTTTTTAGTGGAAGAAGACATTTAAAGGTTATTTTAAGGGTGACAATTTGAAGGTCATTTTGTGGGCGAAAAATTTAAGTCATTTGAAGATATTTGAAGGTTATTTTAAACGCATGGGGAACAAGAAGACAAGGAAAAATAAGACTTCAAGGATGTATTCAACAAAGACAAAACAAAGATATCGAGAATTGAGAATGCAAAGATATCATCCACGTATGTATCTTTACTTAATTTCTAATTAATTTTACATTTATTACGTATCAAAAATTGTGTTTATTTGATTCTAAAGTTTTAAAATATTTTTTATGTAATAATTTTATGAAAATTATTTTAAATAAATTTAATTTAATTAAATTAATAATTTTAAAAATAATTCTATCTTAATTATTTCTAAATTATGTTATTTTTATTAAATGTTGTTAAGTATGTTTTGTGCTTTTTTAAATTATGAGACATTTTGAATAAATGAATTAAAATAATCAAATGTGAAATTAGTTTATGATGCTCTACTTAAATTAGTCTATGATGCTCTACTGAAATTGGAAATAGTTGGATTAAAAATAATCTCGTTTTAATTAAAAATAATGTATGTTTTTGCATTTCAAATTCCTAGTCTAATTAGGTTCACACGATTTCATTGACATTTTCTTTGTTTATTGAGGGTGATTAACTTGCTTGGTGTGTCTTGTGCCTTTGGCACATTGTGTTTATTTTAGAACCCAAGGTGATAACAAAAGTATCCTCTCCCCTCACGTTCCATTGGATCTTGGGTGTAAGAGAAATTGTTATTATCTTTAGAGGGCCTGCCTCCCGTTCGCTATACAAAAGATTGTGGTTATGGATGAAAGTCCCTTATTACCTAGTTCTGATGTGTTATACTGACATCTGTCTCCTCTAGTGCCATTTGGTGCGATAAAACCTATAGAGCGTAACCTCTGTAGACTAGAAGGCCTCATTTAACATGAGAAAAGTGCCGCATGTATAGCCACCAGGTGCCCCGAAACATGACTAGACACCTTTAGATTAGTGGCCCACCCTTTTTTGACCAAACATCACAATAGCTTCATTGCAAGGGGATAACTGGTTTCCCCCTCAAGATACTCACCATAAGGCTCCCGTGGGATGAGACATAAATCCTCGTCTTAGAATAAGCTACTTGAAGCTTTCCAGGGAGAGGGTGATAGGGTCATCCTTCCAATTCTGGAGGCCCCTAGCTGTCCGCTTGCGAAAAAGGAAAAATTAGTGAATACACCCCTCAAGGTGTCCCTACAGTTGAGCCGACGAAGATTCCATGTTGTGGGATAAGGTTACCACCATGAGAACAATGTCCTTAGGTTAAGTAAGTGTTTGATGTGTTTTCGATTGTGCTAGACTCGTGGAAATTTGGACTGATTCAACCTATAGAACATACACATTATGATCATTTTGACAAAAACACCTTTAGACATTATGTCTTTGTTGTTTGTTATGTCTTCTTGCCACAAAAACATTCAAACAAACATTGTCAGTATCAACACAAACCATGTCCGTGTTCAATAAAATCAGTCTTGGTCCCACATAGTCAATTTATCATTTTCCTTCATTCACAATCCCTCCTACATAAAAGGTTGCTTTGTTGTCCTTATCACACATCTTGCAAACACACTAGATTAAGTAATTTATTAGATCTTGTATGGGTTAGAAACATCAAACTCCCAACAATACTTTTGTTTAAGTTGTCTCATCAAATATTTTAGCACCATTATCTCTACACAACACAATCCCATGAGCACTTGGAGATGATGCCCGTCACAATCAATCATATTGAACTTATTCAAAGTATCCTTTGCATATTCGTTTGACAAATAAAAATTTCATCCTTACTTTGATAAACCTCCATTCCTAGAAATATTTTATAATACCTAGATCTTTCATTTCAAATTCATCCACCATAGAAATTTTGAACTCATTCTTCATCTTAGAGGTACTGCCCATACACAAAAAAGTATTAACATACTTGAACCAATAATAAGTTAGTACTACAACATATCACTAAGTGGTTCCCTTATCAGATCCATCATCTTAGGGTCCCATTTGGTTTTCTTACAAACCAAGCTCTCTCTCTTATTTCTTTTTAGTATCCCTCTCTCTCCCCTTAAGCCCATTTCTAGGATCTCTCTTTTTAGGATCTCTTATTAGGACCCCTCTCTACATTAGCAATTTATATATTTTAAATTTTGGTGTATTAAAAATAATAGATAGTTTTAATTTAAATTAGATCTTTAGGTCTCCTCTCTCTCCCCTTAAGTCTTCTTACGACTAGATCTCAGATTCTCTCTCCTTTTAAAAAGTCTTGAGTCTACCTCTGCCTCTGTCTCTGTCTCCGTCTCTCTCTCTCTAGACATGCAAGTATTTTTTAGATCTCTTTTTATAGGTTCTCTTTTTAAGACCTTTATCTTACTATATATACACACATTGCCATCTTTTGTGTGCAGAATGAGCTCAACAAGAAGGAATTTCTCAAGCACCTGTTGAGGCAAACGAAGCTAAAGAACACATTATAGTTGAAGAACATAGGGAGGAGGCCCAAGTTGAATCAATGGAGGTCAAAGGAGAGGGGTCAGGCTCCTTACCTCCTACCCGTATGGATGAGAATATTGTGGATCTAGCCAAAAAGGTGAAGATAAATACTTATAAAAATTTATATCATTTACTTGAAATGGATGTTAATGAGTTGAAATGTCTCAGTGAAGAACCTAGACATATCGATAGGAGGTCAATGAATAAAAGTGCAAAAGAAATAATATCTCATTTCAATAATCTTGATACTAAATTAGAGAAAGCTCAATTGTTATCAATTGTACTTACTCATAATGAGTTAATAGATCCATTAAAATTGTTGGGTATAGATACAACAAGTAAAAAGAGGAAAACTTCTCAGCTACAAAAATCTACTGTTGAAAATGTAAAAAAAGGTTTGGTGAACATTGGTAAAAAATCTTGAACAATAGATAAGACCATTTCAAGAAGAATGATGTTGATATCTCTTCACTGTCATCTGAGTTTGGTTTTAGTAGAAGGACAATATCAAAATATGTGAAAAGGAGAAAGACTTTGGATGATACTACCTCATAAGGGAATTGGGCAATTATGTGTAGAGATCCTCATTCTGATAGGATTGAAGATGTTGTTAGGAACTTGGTGACAAGTTTTTGAAATGATAATACTCATCCTTCATCAAACAATAGAGATGTTATCAAGCACAAGATTGGTCCCGATCGTTATGATCTCCATGTAAAACATTGGTGAGACACAACAAAACATGAATTGTATGTGTCGTTTACTAAATAAAATCCTCATATAAAGATTGGACAAACAATATTTGAAAGGTTAAGGCCATATTATGTGAAGGTAAACAAAGTCTTTGAAACTTGTTGTTGTCGTTATCACATTGAATTTGATCTGTATTATTAGGTGTTTCAAAAGATTAGAGAATATAGTGATGGTTATGAAAATGCTCCTCCTAAACGAACAAGTCAATTCATAACATCCATCTTATGTGATAAATCAGATGATAATGCAATCGGTCAAATAAATTGCATAAAAGCAATTTGTGGAACATGTGGGGAGTGGGCTAAATTGCCTTTGAGAGATGGAGATACTGACATGATGAAGATGGTAAATTGAAAGAGTTACAAGTACAAAAAGTTTGAAACAAAATTTGGAAAGGAATCTACAAGGCTAGATTATGTAGAAGAGGAGATACCTATTGGAACATTTATGGAAATTTTTTCGTAAGATAAAACCATACATATGCCATGGTTTTTTTGCCAAGTGGCAAACATAATAATTTCAAATATTAAGAGACACTTTCCCACTTGGAACAATTCTATCAGTAGTGGACTATGCAAAAAAATACTCTTTTGCACATCAAAAAGAGATTCAATTAGAGTATCTTTTTAAAGCAAATCACTTTTATGGTGCATGTGTGTTATCGACATGCACAAATGGATTTGGATGGTGTCAACAGTACATTTGAAAATCATGTCATTAAGAAAGAGTACCACTTCTATATTAGTGATGATAAGGAGCATGGCACACTTTTTGTACAACATTGCTTTAAGATTTTTTTTGAATATTTGAAAGAGAGAGGCTTAATAATAGTCAAACATTTTGTTTGGTCTGATGGATGTGTGGCACAATTCAAATATTTAAGGCCATTTTATGCACTATGTATATATCATCGAAATGACAAAATACCACATATTTGGAGTTTTTTTTAGAGTGGGCATGGAAAAGGTGAACATGATGGTCCAGGAGCTTGTATCAAATGTGCTCTAAGAAAGCATGAAATAAATTATACAGGAGATCATATAGATAATGCACATGATGTTGTTGAATGGTGTAAGAAAACATTTGTGCAACCAAATTATCCTAGTTCATCATCAAGAACATACATGCCCATTCCATATAGAGTGTTTTGGGAGATATTAGGTATGTGATCTCTTTTCAAAAAAAAAAAAAGTTCAAAATATAAGTAAAAAAGGAATTGTCTTAGAAGTAAATTAAATTAAATTTAAATGTTTAATTCATTAAAGATGATATGTGTGCACGTACACATGTACATTTTGCAGATGTGGATAGAAGATAAATGCATAAATGCAAGAGCATGGAGAAGAAAAGATCTTTGCATTGTGTCATGAGTACATATAATCGCCCATGTACATTGTACACTAGGGATTATTCATGTTTTTGTTTTGATTGCATTTTAGAAAACTATGTTGATTGCAAGAACCAAGATCTTGGATATGTCAGTGAATGGAATTTGGTGCTACTAGCTGTTACTGACACATACGATGGAAATGAGGACGAAATCTTTGAAGCCATTCCTTTGATTTCTACTGATTATGACCATATTTCAGGATTGATTAAAAAAGGTATGTATGCATGTACGTGTATATAACTTTAAACAATATATATCTTTTAAAAATGTTGCAATTTTTTTATCAAGTACATTTTATTTATAAGTTTTAATTTTGCATGTAAATTTGAATTGTAGGAGATATTTTTGCAGTCATAGTAGAAGTTGAAAATATAGAAGGTGTTAGTTATTATTTATTGTGTTGCATAGAAGAGAGAAATAAGTTAACACAATTTGAAATGACCGATGGAATGTCCTTTCCCACAGGTTTGAATTGATTCATGTGTTTTAATTAATTAATTTTATGCACATGCATTTTTAATTGTTATACATGTTGGCATAATGGATGAATTGATCATGTGTTGCATTGATGTTTTGTCATTGATGTCAACACTAGCTATTATGGTTGGTTACCGACAGACAAGTTTTGGTTACCGGTAAGAGATCTAGTGTTACCGACATAAGAGACTATCTGTTGGACACTTTCGGCATGTTTGGATTAGTGAAGTATATTTGATTTCATGTGTTATATGCTCCATGAGCATGTTTTGGTTAGTTGGTATTGGCTTGGTAATTAGATGCTATCACACACTCTGGTAAACCCTTACCAACACTGGTTTAAGGCTTTACCGACAGAGCTTTCATTGAGGAATCATGATAGGATGCATAATTGGTGTTGGTGCAGCGTCTTCATGGATTTTAGGATGCTGAAGATGTTCTTTGATCATGCTTCAACTGCTTGAAGAAATTGCTTTGGCATGATGGACCCATAATAGGTCCGGTACCTATCTAGTTTATGGACCGGTATCATGCTAATGTGTACTCTACACGTTATCGAGATGATTTATGGATTTGTTATTATTGTTTTGGTCTTAAGCCGACATGGCATATCATTGTAATATGGAATCATGTAATGATCTTATTGTAATATCTTTTAGGTGGCCAACCTAATTGGTTTAGGCCTTAGGGTTTGTATAAATAAGTGGTAGAAACTTTTTGTAGAGTATCATGGTTATTGGAAAGGTCATGGTCAAGGAATGTAATGTGCGAATATTGTAATATCATTCAGGCAGAGGAGTTGGTTGATCATTGGTGATCGAATTGGATTCAAAAGAGGATTTAGTCCTCCGACATTGAGCTTAACCGAGACTGTGATCAGGCGTGGTAGATGTTATTTCTGGAAGTTCACTCTATTGGATTGTTATCCATTTATCTTGAGATGGTTGTAGCCTCTCTGTAGTCAGTGATACTCTTTTGTAATGAGTAGTATGCTCTAGGCAATGTGCCTTCCTGCAAGTGCAGGCCCCTCATTGTAGCACATACTTTTTGCAGACATATCATCTGACTGTGGGTAGGCTTCCCACCATGGTTTTTCCCTTTCTGGGTTTTCCACGTACAAATCATGGTGTTATGTGGTATGGTTGCTTTGCATTGATTATCTGGTTAATTGTTAAGTTGTATTGTTTACCACTATCTGTTCTTACCGACATTTGTATGTGTTTTACCAATACTTGATTTGTTTAAGGTTGTACTGTGGATTAAAAGTATAATCTATTAACAACTTATTCACCACCCCCCCCCCCTTAGTTGTTCACTGGTTATCCTAACAATACACTTTCACAAATTTTTGAACCTAGAGGAATTTGTTGTTTCTTATGTACATGCAGGCTTAGTTGTACTGCAAGGGACATATTTTAAACAAGTTAAAATTGTTCAACATGGGATTCATTTCACTGAATATCAAATTGACAACAAGGTATATCAGTATAGCCACTTGGTCATTCCCGTTGGCCTAATTCTTCATACAGATCCATGTCGCAGACGGTTTCAAAAGTGGAGACTAGATAGTGAAGATCATGAGAAAATATTAAGTGTTACTGAAGAGCAGTCTGAACCAGTTGATGTGGTATGAAATATTTAGTACACCAAAGTACACATGTTTGAAACCATGAATTGAATTAATAACTTTAGAATTTAACTTGTTTTGAAACTTGGATAAATTATTAAATACAAGTGTTTGAATTTAATATGTGATATATATATATATATATATATATATATATATATATATATATATATATATATATATATATATATATATATATGCCTTGTGTTGACCATAAGTTAAATATGAAAATTTTCATTATATTAAATGAGGATGTACGACTAATGTGCATGTTAAATAATAGTACGCGTGTATGTAAAGTAAATTGGGATGTGGATGAGTTGAAAATGTCTTAAGGGGACATGCACAATTAGGATGTATATATATCTAATTCTAAATGCACATGCATAATTTGTAAGTTGTTAAAATAATTTAGCATGTATGTAAAGTAAATTAGGACATGTATTCATTTAATTAAAAATGCATTTGTATGAAATTTGATATTAAATTAGGACATGTGTGTAAATTTGAATAGGTCTTAAGGGGGTCACATGTACAATTGGTATGCATATAATCTAATTCTAAATGCACATGCATAATTCGTAAGTTGTTCAAATAATTTAGCATGTATGTAAAGTAAATTAGGACATGTATTCATTTAATTAAAAATATATTTGTATGAAATTTGATATTAAATTAGGCCATGTTGTAATTTTGAATAGGTCTTAAGGGGGTCACATGTACAATTAGGATGTATATATCTAGTTTTAAATGCACATGCATAATTTGTAAGTTATTGAAAATAATTTAGTATGTACATGTATTTAAGTAAATTAGGATGTATCCATTTAATTAAATGCATTTGTATGAAATTTGATATTAAATTAAGATATGTATAGTGTAAATTTGAATACATGTCTTAAGGGGACAAGTACAATTAAGAAGTATATAACTAATTTGTAATTTAAATATACATAATTTGTAATTTATTTAAATAATTTAATATGTATCTAAAGTAAATTAGGATACATATTCATTTCATTCAATGCATTTGTATGAAATTAGATATAAAATTAGGACATGTATGTGTAAATTTGAATACATGTATTAAGGGGACATGTGTATAATTAAGATATATATATATATATAATTTTAAATTTATATGCATATATTAAATGTACATCTAATATATATATATATATATATATATATATATATATATATATATATATATATATAATTTTAAATTTATATGCATATATTAAATGTACATCTAATATATATATATATATATATATATATATATATATATATATATATATATATATTTGAATTAAAAGTAAACGTACATCTAATCTATAGGACATAAGTTCATGATATATGTTCAAAGCAAACATCTAATCTATATACACACACATGGGCATGATATATTAAAAATAAACATCTAATCTATCTACACTTAAATGCCAAACATATAAAGTATATAAAATGTCTGAATATATGATATGATGTCTCGTCAAACACACATGTATTATAAATGCCAAACATATATAAAGTATATCAAATGTATATATAAAGGTAAACAATCAACACATGTCTAGGAAAGTCTATATAAAGTAAGTTTGAATGTAATAATATGTAGAATGAAAGTCCATGTATATATAAAGACAAACACGTGTACTACAACCCAACACATGTTAGAAGTGGCAGATGGGTCTGAATCATGTTGGCCATGAATGGAGTGACCCTCTGAGTGAGAGTCCTGGTCTAATGGATGTCCAATCGACCCTTGAAAAAGTAGAATTTAAATTAAATATCTCTACATGTATGGATACTAAATCAAATAGACTATTAAAATATATTGTAATGTACATGTACAAAATCCATAACCAACCTATCCACTGGCAGGTGTAGCATTGAAAGAATCTTGCCATCGCACACACTCTGAGCTCAAGCTAGGAGTGACATGAGGTAACTGTTATACATATACACATTTTAGGATTAGTTTGAACAATAAATGATACTTAGAGTTAAATTATAAAAAATATTTCCATAAAAATATACATGCATATATCGACATGTTTTTATTTATCAAAAATTACGTGCACATGTACTTGTGTATTAGGAGGTATAGTCTGATCATCTCTTGCGATAATATTAGCCATATCACCTACATCTGCACATCTCTCTTTGGCAGTATGAATGAGTGAGGAGTGTAAGGGGCTATGTAGATGACTTGGCATCAATGAAGTGTCTGATGCTAGTAGCATATCCATATAACCAGTCTGGCCCAAATCCCAAAGCTACTACTCAAATGAATCCAATCCCTCATCTGTGATATGGACCTAATAAGCCCATATCTCCTCCTTTGCAGCAATAGACTGATTTGTAGGTGGGTCGCCTAGAGCATATGTAGAGTGATGAGAATTTTGAGAATGTCTCGGCATATGAGTCGATGCAGTAGCCTGCGTGTCTCTAAGAATCTCATCTCTGACATCAGCCAACGAAATCTGAAGTCAGGATGAAATGTAACAGTATGCATGTAAGAGGTCCTCAGATAAATACCGAGACATCTGTATATGTCGAGTGTAGTACCCTTCCCCGATCAAGCTCTGGTTAACCTAGTTTGACCATGGTTGACCTTATTAACATTTTGCATGGATGGGTGGAACACTATGTAAAGATGATTTGATTCATATGACGGGCTATGTTAGCCAAGTAAATTAGTGAATGTGGACCTCCTTGTGGATAATTAGATAAATTGTCTTATGCATCTTATATCTGTTAGGGATTTGGGGTCCTATCCCAAACCCATCATAAGAATATCTTTTATTTCTGTTATGGACTTATATTTCAAGATAGAACCTTGATAAGTCATGGTCATGAGACCTCTTAACACACAATCTTCATGAAAACTAGTGGATATGATGTATTCCACATTATGCTTGATTTTAGTACTTATTCTTAGTGATGTTCTAATCTTTTGATGCATGCTTGTTTGGTGATAGTTTTATATGATTTCATTGGTGTTGCAATGGGTGTATGGTCACATGTGAATTATTGGGAAAAGTACTTGAACTATGCTATGAAATCGTCTTACCTTGTAGTGCATATTTTGATGCTATGTGTTTGACGTGTATTTCCTTGCGTGTATATATATGCATATTGTGTTGGACCTACTGATGTGTGAATTGAGATGGGCAGGATACTAATCCATGTGACCATGGAATTACACGGGAGAACTAGGACCAAACATATGTGTAATAGTGAAGCCAAGGTTTGTTTATTTGGAGAGACAATACCTCGTTTGTAATGTGTTTATTTCGTGTAAGTAAATTCTCATGTGTATGTTCAATTGTCAATTGTTAATTTATTCTTCCTAAAAGGACATGTCCAAGTGTAAAATTGTGATGTATTATATTTTATAGTGTCACTTGACACTTGTGATGTGTTGTGAGTTGGCATATGACATGTCCTTGGGAGGGAATTGTGAAAACCTATGCATTTTCAAATCTCATGTAGTTTTCCCAAAAGACCCCTTGGTTAGAAAGCCTTTGGATTGGTCAAATCAAGGTTGACCCGTAGGTAAACTTTAGGTGGATTTTTGGGGGATCAAACTAACTCCTATAGTTGTGGTTAAGTTACTTTTCAAGGCCCACTTGATATACCTATGGGTAAGGGACATTTTTTGCCATAAAACCACCCATATGTGATTGTCAAGTCACTTCAAAAGAGAGATTTTCTAGATGGACGAAAATCAGCTTTTAGAAGACTGTCTTGGTTAGACAATCTTCCATTCTTGTGATTGGATGCTCTTCCCCACCTTACACTTACCTTTTCAGTTTCCACTTTTAGAAACCTTGTAAGAAGGTTGGGAAGATCAACCTATGAGATCTCACATCCTTTCCAAGGAAATTAGGAAATGTGAGGAGAGTCTACTTAGGTGAAGAAATTGAAACTTATTTTTTTCATCACCCACTCTCTAGTTTTGGAAACCAAGAATTGTTGAAGGAATTTGCATTGTGAGAAGAAAATTTTAGCTAAGTAAGGAGGCTTGTTGCTTGTTTCATTTTGGGCTAGGTTGGGATTGGAAGCTCCTCATAAAAACACAATCCATTGCACCAGTTGAGGTTGGTGCTTTGTCACCCATGTGATTAGGATGCATAATCTTGTATTTTATGTGAAAATCTGAATGTAAATATATGTGTTTAAGTATGTCTTAGAGTTTTTATGTTATTATGAATCAAGTTAATTTGGTGTTTATTTTTGTATGGCTTTCATTCAAATTGTTGTTTATGGGAGTCAAGACCAAACTCACCCTTGAGTAGTCTTGGGGTGAAGGGAGTATGACAGTCATAGGGTGTAGAGTCTCTCTTCCAAGAAGAGATGCAAAACAAGGATCTGAGGTCCTTGATGTAATTAATTTTTTTAAATTTTAGGGGTCATAAAGGGAGAATTTGGCATGTTTCCTTCGGGGGTCATAAGGGTTTTGTGTTGGGTCATGTGAGACCAAGTGAGAGAGAAATAAAAAAAAGAAAAGAGAGAAAGAAAATTGTTATTTATGATGAAATTTGTTGGATAATGTTATAAGAACATATGTTAGCTCATTTCTATGGCAGATCTCCCCTTGATATTTGGTCCACCTTCACCCCTAATGTAAATGTCACTTTGATGACTATGTGTTAAGCTTGGGTTGAGAATTTTGTGTTGAATGCTTTCCCCACAAAATCTGGAAAATGAATGTGTGTTTGCATGCGTGTGTAAACTGTTTGGTATCTAGTTCTCCCAAGCTCGGGGGTGGCCTCTTGTAGGCCTAGGCTAGCAGGTGAGCCTCCATGGTCACAACCAAGCATTTCATCTACTTGCAGGTCTGCAAATTATTCCAGAAGATGAAGAAAACACAAGTTTCCAAAGTGGCTATTAAGGAGTGTTTTCAAGAGATCCTACATGTATATTTTCAGAATTTGGTTCTTCTTATGAGAAAATCTGGAAGGGATTGTAATGAAGAAAGATTCTATGAATTTGAGTGTTCATAATGCTATGATTTAATTTTGAATCTCCTGTTATCATTATTAGTAAATGCATGTAAAGAAAATATAGTGTTCTATTAAGGCCCTGTATTTAGAAGCAAAGGAAAAGAGACAAGGAAAGAATAGTATTATTCTTGTATGCCTTTATTGTTGTATTCCTTAATTGAATAATACAAAATAAGAGAGAATCATGTTTAATTTTATCAGCAAAAGGATGTCAAGTTTTAGATTTAAGTACTACCAAAATAAAGAAAGATTTGCAAACCTCTAAACTTGTATTTCATTTACTTACATTCTATTTGCACTCATATATTCTCCTAAAAACATTTCTTCATGCATATATGTGCTTGTAGTAAATCTATAGTAATAAGTAATATTTAATTGAATGTAATTACAAAAAATAAATTTCCTATCTTAGCTTGTGTTTATTCATTTATTTGCATTAAATATATTGCTGGATAGTAAATAAATCAATGTTGTTATAATACACCAATCTGGGAAAATAAGAAAAGAAATAAGTCACCGTGTCTACACAGTGAGTGTATATTTCCATGAAAATATACACACCCACATGTTTACAAATGAATAAGCAAATACATATATGTTTTATTGTGCAACTAAGGAAGTGAAAGTGCCGTTAATAAACTAATTGTGGTAAATTAACAGTGAGTATATTTTGAGAGTTTAAATTTGTTATTTATAACATCTAAATAAATATTAATGCTGCTGCTAAAGCTAAATAAACCTAGTCAAAAACACATAGAGAGCTTATCTCTGAGTATATATATATATATACACACATTTTGACAATTTAAATGTTGATGTATTTAACTGGAATATATATATATATGTATGTATATATATATATATGTATATATATATAGATATGTATATATATATGTATATATGTATATATATATGTATATGTATATGTATATGTATATGTGTATGTGTATGTGTATGTGTATATGTATATGTATATGTGTATGTGTATATGTATATGTATATGTATATGTCTATGTCTATATGTATATGTCTATGTCTATATGTCTATGTATATGTATATGTATATATATGTATATATGTATATGTATATATATATGTATATGTATATGTATATATATATATATAAAATAATCAAATCGCATTTAACAGTTAATATAAAACTGTTTAAAAAATAAAAAATAAAAAATAAAAAATGTAGGCGCGGTGGTGTGGGGAGCCACGACCCCCTCACCTGCAACCAAGGGTATTTATATCCTATGGGCGTTGCGAGGAGCAGGCAACCGCTCATTGTGAGCCGTCCGCAGTGGGCAGGGTAAAACCCGCCACTGTGGGTGACCCACAGTGGGCGGAGGCCGCTACTATGGGTAGCAGCGGTGGGGCTCGACCCTTCCCTTCGCCGCAACCGCCACGAGGAGCGACCGTCCCTTCTCCCTGCTACGCCTTCCCTTTTCCGCCACCACCACGGGGCGTGACCATCCCTTCTCCTCGCCGCGCCTTTCCTCACACCCTCCTCTCCTTCATCGACAACATACACACCGTAGTGGGTGGGGGCTCGACTTCCCTCCACCGCCGACTATTTACAACCGCCACCTCTCTCACTCGATCAGCCCTACATTCACCCAAAAATAAAAAAAATAATGATAAGACAAAAGGGTAACTTTTAGCAAGTAAACCCTACCTGAATTAGGGTTAGGGATAGCTAAAAAAAATAGATAGATATATTTTAAAAGTTAAGAAAACCCTAAATAGGGTTAAAGGAATAAAACAATATTAAAGGGGTTTGAAATTTAAATATAGATGATGGGGGGGGGGGAACTCCCATTTTCAATAAAGTAATTTGATAATGTTTTAGTGTGCTCATATTTTAATTTAAGGGGTATTTAAATTGTAAGTGTTATAAATGAATGTTTTCATTTTCAAAAGGGGATATTTTAAATAACGGATGACAAATTGAAGTGTTTATATTTAACATGGGAATTTAATCGATACATTTATAAATTATAGGTTTAATGATTTATAAATGAATAAATGGGTAATTTGAAATGTAAGATTAATTTTAGCCTAGGTGAAACTTTATTAATTTAAAATAATGATCTTCCGGTCAATTATGAGGTTAGACATTCGAATTAATATTATTATAAATAAATTATATTAATGTTAATATGGTTAATTAAGGAATTATATTAATAATAAGGTTATTGTTACCCTTACTATTAGTTTAGTGATATTGACATATTTCAATCATCCCTAATCGAGATTGAGAAAATTAATTGGGATAACAATTAGATAAGACTTAAGTGTATTAGAGTTTATTAAATCAAACGTTTAAATGTTAGTCAAAGATTTAACTTAATCTCGTTTAATAAAACGTAATTATCCAAATTAAAATAATAAAACCCATTTAGGGGTGGTCTCGCTAGTTAATCCTAAAATACTACCCCCTATCGAGGGGTGTTGGCGAATTAACCTAGGGGTGGGTTTTACCCCGCTTGGTTAAGTACGCTCATGATACCCCTCACTTTCTAATTAACTTAATCCGGTTACCATTTACGATTAGTTCAATCTAGTTAATGTTTGTGTTTCACCTAGTGAAACTTAGCGAACAAGTTCATCTCAACTTTACATAATCACTTGATATTGTGCCTTCTAGAAAAAAAATTGTTGTTGCATTTTTGCCCAAAAAGTTTGGGCATCACATCAAGCACCTCTTGATATAGCTGTTACATCATCTGGTGAGGGGATTCCAACAATAACATACTAATCTAAATCAACCACTCCATGATTGGAAGATGCATCTATGGATGATCTCGAACGTGGTCGAGTCATCATGTATCTACCCAGCCTATCTGAAGAAATCGTGGTTGCTGCTGATGCAATATCTCCAATGGTATCAATTGCTTCTCTCTGCGAAGCAATCACAACGTGATCAACTGTGGGGAGAGTGTTGGGGCTATTGCGGGAAATCTCTATCCAACAACCTGCCTGTGTGTGGGCGCCTATCTATCACCCTTACGATATAAATCTCTATTCGGCAACTCTACCCCTCTCTTGTCCGTAATATCCTGGAAGGTGAAGGTAGTTGGGTTTCATACCTAAGTGAATCTCAACATACACCTGCTGAGCAAAGTATAATGGTATCTGGTCATTGTTAGGATAACAACCATGAGCAACTAAGAAATGTGGGTATATCTGCGTTGCCGCTAGTGGATCAATGCATCGTGTCACCTAGTATGCTCTCACCTTACTCTTCTCCTGATATTACAGAAAACATTGTTCTTTAATGATTTCCTTGGGGACTGCCTTCTCCATGTCCTCCAAGGCATATCTACCCCTCACCTTAGCCCTCAACTATCTATAAATAAAATCAATAACCTATGGGGAAAATGATTTGTGACTCCCCAAACTATCCCTCAATCTCTGCAAACTATCATAAATGGATTGGCATGTACGCTTATACACGCCATCAATTTGTGGATCATCTAATATAAATCTCAATTTCTGCATCTGGTGCTCACTGTGACGAAATATGGTAGCCATATTTGGCACATGTTCTTGTTGTGCAAGCTGTGCTTGAGGTGCCTAATCTTCCATCTATCTTGGTGGACCATAAAGTTAAGAATTTACGTAAGTGTACATGAGCGCACACACACATGAAGAGCATTCAAATTAAAACATTAAAATAAAATTGTTAAATTTTTATTATTTCTTAATTAAAGATGATACTAAATTAAAACATTAAAGATGATATTAAATTATAGATGATACTAAATTAAAACATTTTAAATATGGTCCTAAATTAAAACACATGAAGAGAATTTTAGATCATTAAAGATGATACCAAATTAAAACATTTTAAATTAAAACACAACTTGAGCATTCAAATTAAGGGAATAGAGAGAAAGACTAGATCATATACTAATTCAAACAATATATTTATAGTACAAACATGTACTAAGGGGTCATATGGTGTCGTTAGGGGTCATATGGGGTCATAAGGGGTCACACATGGTGTTAGAACACCGTATGACCCCTTAGGAAACCATATGGACCATTAGGACATCATATGGTCCTAATAGTTCCTATAGTGTCCTAAGGGGTCATATGGGGTCTTAAGGGGTCAAACATGGTGTTAGAACACCGTATGACCCCTTAGGACACCATATGAACCATTAGGACATCATATGGTCCTAATGATTCATATGGTGTCCTAAGGGGTCATATGGGGTTGTTAAGGGTCATATGGGGTCATAAAGGGTCACACGTGCTATTAGAATATCGTATGACCCCTTAGGACACCATATGAACCATTAGGACATCATATGGTCCTCATGGTTCATATAGTGTCCTAAGGGGTCATATGGGGTCGTAAGGGGTCACACGTGGTGTTAGAACACTGTATGACCCCTTAGGACACCATATGAACCATTAGGACATCATATGGTCCTAATGGTTCATATGGTGTCCTAAGGGGTCATAGGGGGTCGTTAAGGGTCATATGGGGTCACACGTGGTGTTAGAACATCATATGACTCCTTAGGACACCATATGAACCATTAGGACATCATATGGTCCTAATGGTTCATATAGTGTCCTAAGGGTTCATATGGTGTCGTTAGGGGTCATATGGGGTCGTAAGGGGTCACACGTGGTGTTAGAATACCGTATGACCCCTTAGGAAACCATATGAACCATTAGGACATCATATGGTCCTAATGGTTCATATAGTGTCCTGATCCTAATGGTTCATATGGTGTCGTTAGGGGTCATATGGGGTCACACATGGTGTTAGAACAACATATGACCCCTTAAGACACCATATGAACCATTAAGACATCATATGGTCCTAATGGTTCATATAGTGTCCTGATCCTAATGGTTCATATGGTGTCGTTAGGGGTCATATGGGGTCACACATGGTGTTAGAACAACGTATGACCCCTTAGGACACCATATAAACCATGAAGACATCATATGGTCCTAATGGTTCATATAGTGTCCTAAGGGGTCATGTGGGGTCGTAAGGGGTCACACATGGTGTTAGAAAACCATATGACCCCTTAGGACACCATATGAACCATTAGGACATCATATAGTCCTAATGGTTCATATAGTGTCCTAAGGGGTTATATGGGGTCGTTAGGGGTCACACAATGTGGTATTAGAACACCGTATGATCCCTTGGGACACTGTATGAACCATTAGGACATCATATGGTCCTAAAAATTCATATATTTTCCTAAGGGGTCATATGGGGTCATAAGGGGTCACACATGGTGTTAGAACACCATATGACCCCTTAGGACCATATGGTCCTAATGATTCATATGGTGTCCTAAGGGGTCACATGGGGTGATTAGGGGTCATATGGGGTCACACGTGGTGTTAGAACATCATATGACCGCTTAGGACACCATATGAACCATTAGGACATCATATGGTTCTAATGGTTCATATAGTCTCCTAAGGGATCATATGGTGTCGTTAGGGGTCATATGGGGTCATAAGGGGTCACACATGGTGTTGGAACACCGTATGACCCCTTAGGACACCATATGAACCATTAGGACATTATATCCCTTTCCTATAGTTTCCCACCCACCCCCCTACTATTTTCTGGGCGGCAATAGATCAAAGGGGCACTTCGTTCAGATGAGTTCATTTATGCGCTCTCCCGTACTACTATCCCCGAACCATTACGACATCATATGGTCCTAATGGTTCATATAGTGTCCTAAGGGGTCATATGGGGTCATAAGGGGTCACACATGGTGTTAGAACACCGTATGACCCCTTAGGACACCATATGAACAATTAGAACATCATTATACTAAAATCTTATACCAAAACCCGACGAATGCTAAGTGGTGCTGACGAGACTCGCTCATGAAATCTCCACATAGGGTTCGCTCTAACCATCTCAGTGGAGCCCATATGAGAAGTTGAAAATGATAGTTCAACTGCCATTTTCGATTTAAGTAGATAGTTAAAAAAAATGGCATATACGGGTTCGCTCAAAGGGGGGGTTCGAGTGAACCTTTTAAAAAAATATTTTTTTGGGTTCGAGCGAACATCTTTTGGCAATGGTGTTTGCTCAAACTACCCCTACGTCAATTGGTTCGCTCAAACACTAAGGGATAGTTCGTGAGAACACTATGAGTTCATACGAACCATACAATTTTTTTTTTCCCCACACCCACGAATTTTCTTCGTGGGTAAAAGTACGAACCATTAATATGGTTTCACCCAACAATAACTATTTATAAGATCACATAACTCAACATGAACATAATCATAGTACCATATTACACAAGCGAAATAAATCATTTAATCATTAATATATTACCAAGTAAACTCTTACAAATATATCCATTCCCTAGAGTATCTCAACGTCACTACTTGACATAATTCTAACACATCACATATCCATCTAGAGCATCCTATACTATCATCCCACTAATCATTTACTTTCCATACAACTAGGATAAATCATTTACACATATGCATAACTCTATCACATTACATATTCTTACGTTCATTTTAAAAAACACCAACCAAATGTCCCTAATACCCATAGTTTCATTTAATGTAAATGCATCATAGTTCTATTTAACCACTACATCTAGATAAATCCTAATTTACTTATATAAAAATTATAACAGCAATTACTATCCTTTTCAACTTAAATTCTATAAGATTACATATAACAATTCTATCTTACAAATTCAAATGCAATACAGATACATAAATACTTGCTCTTTCTTTTTCCACACAGAACTCATAAATTATTATTACATCATGAATATCCAATAGATCAAGGAATGGTCAATGAATACTTCTCCTGAACCAATACATCATATCCCATTTCAATTTTCATCTACAAATACATCAAGATACATAACACAAGGATCCATGATCTCTTTTACATATATAAGTCATCATGATACAATGTTTTCTATCCCAAGTACATATAAATCAGATCCAAAGAATATCCACATAATGGATAATCCAAGAATCCAATCCAATCATGTTTGCATCTGAGAAGAACATCCCAATGGAAGAAGGCATCAAACCACCCGACCATGTGGAACCAAATAGGAACCATGAGCGCTGTGCTAGGAGATGACATGGGGTTCTAACTCACACTCAAGACCTAGGCTGACACCTAACAACAAAGGGACTCAACATGGAAAGACAACATCAATAATCAAAGATCAAATCACAACACATGGCTAAATCACAAATCATTAAACTTCCAGAGGCATAGATAACAACAAAGGCATATGGATAATGGACACATGTAGGGAAGAGTGTTATCACATTCTACCCTGGCAACAGAAGGGGCCAAGCCTCACCCTAATAGACATGTGGAACCTTCTCCACCTTGGAGCCATTCAAAGGAGATAGGTCTACTACTCCAATGGTCTTCCCAAGGTCATCCCGAGCAATGCTATAGGGATATGAGGTGGGGCACCAATATAAATTATTATCTTGTTTAGTGAATTCCTAAATACTCTAACCCACTAATTAATTATTAAGATTATCACTTACAATTACAAGAAAAATCTTCATGTGGTTCCATAGGTCTAGACCCCCTCCTAAAGATCTAATGCTCATGACCTTGGTCCCGCACATGCAATAGCTCACTCTCCCTACCATGGACCATAACCATAGGGTAAAACATACAACCAAAGAACATAATATGAAATCATGAAGGCTCACAAATGATATAAAAACAATCATAACATACTAAGAACAAACTGATCACAATAGAGTACATATATCCATACACATGGTAAGAGCCTTCACCGAATCAATACAAAATAAGAGCCAAGCATGAATACAATCCAAAGATGAAACCAAATCCATATAAAAACCTCTACAGTGAGGCATAACACATCCCACTGGAGCCATATAATCAATCCTCAACATCGAGGAATTCTCCCTCTCGCTGAAGCAATACATTGCATATGAGACACCTCAATGGTAAGGCATGAATCCTTTTACTAGAGCACAAAAAACATCATGAAAGATCAAAAGACATCAAAGTCAACTCAAATAATATCATCACATCCCGCACATGCCTCTGTAGAAAGCACAAATTCCAAAAAGACATTAAACAAGCTCAAAACTGACTTTCTGGCACCTTCAGAGCAGTTCAACGCTCTTGGTTTGCAAATCAATGCCCCTGGTATGTAGGGTGGCACTTCTAGTATGCAACCCAACATTCTGGGTCCTTTCCCCAACATTATGGGTGCATTAAACAATGTTATAAGTGCATAACTCAGCATTCTGGGTGTATGACTCAACTCTCTGGGCACATTCCCCAGTTCCATGGGTGCATTCCCCAACACCTTGGGTACATTCCCCAATGCTCTTGGTTCATTCCCCAATGCTCCAGGGTGATTTTGTATTGTTTTGGGTGAATGAGATAGAAAACAAGAAAATTGAACACATGAGGTTATGACACTTCCCCAGATCTGCTTAGGAATAAAAAACGTCTCACAAACTCAACCCAGTAGGTTTGGAAGATTCCAAAATCGAAGAGGGAACTCACAAACACACGTTTTAGACTCTCAGACTGAAAATTGCATAGGAAAACTTTCTCCCACAGTGCTCAGAATGACACCTAGATAACATAGTATAAAGGGGATATGGAATAACACTACAATAACCACAAAGAGACAATACAAAAGCCTTACAAGGTTCAAATGCAACCTCAAAAACTCTCCTAAAAGGGACTGCACTCCAAAATGTGCAATCACAGAGAGTTGCAAGAACTCCCGACAACATCAAGAAAACCAAAATCACAAATTCTAGATAAAGATCGCAACCTAAGGAGATGAATAATTCTATGACCACATCAATATCTTTTCAAAACACAGGGAAGAGAAATCATTATCATTCATAAAGAAGACATAAAAGATACTTCTTGCAAGTAATCTTCTAGAAATTTGAAAAACAATAAATTGAAATCCCCCATTCCAAATTTACTTTCCAAATCAAATTAATTTCTTCAATTATCAAATCCAAATTTCCCCCCCAAAAATTCAACATCATTCAACAAGCAATCTTGCACAATCACATAGAAGACATTGCATTTCCGGAAATCAAAATTCGAAGGAAAAGTAGAACCAACCTGCAAACACAAATCTAATAATGGTTGAAATCGAAGAAGAGAAAAATCCACAAGCAATCCTAAACTCCAACAATCTTCAATCCAAATCCGAAATCAATTCCAGAATTCTACTGGATGATCAACCCGACAACATTCACATAAAACCAATTAAATAAAAATTCAAACTCAAACTTTAGAAATATTCGACCAATCAGAAAATTCCAAGAAACAATATATTTTACCTGACATGTATAGTTTTGAGCAATATATGATTTGTTAATATAATTTACTTACCCATTCAAAAATAGCCAATCACATGAAAGGGTAGGTAACTTTATATTATATTCGATTACTAGTAAAATAATAGTTGTATAAACACAATAAGCAATAAATCATACCCAATAGAAATCAAATAAATGAATTAAATAGGTGAATCCATATAAATAGGAATTCTCAATAAAATATAAAATCAAATCAATAATAAACAATAAATAAATAATACAACTAAATACAATCAATAAATCAACTCAATAATAAATTAATAATTAAATAATTCAAGCAATAATAAACAAATAAACCATTCAACAATAAATCAAAATAAATTAATAATAAATCAATTAAATTAATCTCAATTAATTAAATACAACTCTCAACAATAAATAATTGTCAATTAATAAAATAACCAAATAAATAACCAATAATCATATTATAGGATATTTTAATTCCAACCTTAATAAATTACATTCTCATAATTTAAATTAAATAGTAACCATACACTTGCATACTCAAGCAACTTGACAAAAGGGAAACATTGACACAAAACTCTACCACTGACTTGTGTTGTGGCGTAATTTGACAAGGTGAACAACTAAGATTAGAGTGAGTGAAAGAAACCCATGCCATATGCAACAACATAACATTGGGATAGGACACACTCAGACCTGTGAAGCCAGGTGGAGTCGATGTTCGGTACCTACAATCCCGCAACCACAATACGACACATGAAACATATAACCATAATGATAAACATGCAAGTGAAAAGAGAATCACAACACCTTATCATGCTCGCAATGAGTGATAAGGCATCATCCCTTTCATGAAGGCAGTCAGACGTTAATCACATCAATACATCAAATGAAATCATAATTACCAAATAGGGGTTAGAACCATCATAACATCATAACTCATATGGTCCACATAGAAATGCCAAATGCATACAATCCATCAATGCAATTCCATCCATCAAACAATCTAGAATGTATTTCCAATCATATGAATCATCAAATAGCATATGTCCATATAAAGCATTTAGCAATATTAGTATCATAGAAATAGAGTCATGAGTAATCATCAAAACATCATCCATATGTTTGAATAGGTCTATCAAAGCATAAATCAAAATGTGAGTCTAGGAGGGACACTACATGTCTGGGAGCTTTGTTTGTTGGTCATTTATCTCATTTTATACTTAGCATCCCTTGGTGATAGGCCAACACTGGTGTACAAAATAAACTATGTTCAACTTGGTCTAAATGTCAATCTGGGAATCGTAAACTTGTGAAAGGTGTCAGACTATATGCCACAAAGGGATGAAAGTCGTGAGATGAGTGGGGATGAAATGCAACATGCATAAATAAACCCACAACAAAGAAAAATAACTCCAGTGACATGATCTATCACTTCCTGGTGATGGGAACAATAACAACTTATAACAATTTCAGAATTTAAATAAATCACAAACCACACTTGCAAATAATGAGAAAGAACAGAAATAAACATACTGCTAAACTACAGAGTCACCAAATGTTCCAAGAAGTGGGCCATGCCTCCTTAGTACATCCGATGATGGAGCACAAATTCCTTTCTAGGTTGTTGCTTCGATCATGAAAGATACTATTTTATTTATTACAGAATAATGAACTTCAATACGTAAGTGTGTTTACAAAAATATGTCCACACGAAAATTTGCCTATATTGATATTACAAACCATATTTATAGAGGTTGAATACATAACAAACAATATCTAAAATAGAATAGTTTGTTTTGGCATACAACCAACAAATTATATTATAGCAGTTCACTTAAAACCTCTATTGCTAGCCATGAATTAGAAATGATTTTGTTACATCAACAATTGAAAATAGGAAACAAGCAAATTTGCAGGTTTCCTTCGCCGCGTGTTTCCCCATCACAATAATGACACACGTAGATTATTGGTCTATGATGTTATAACAGTGAACATAAATAGGCAATATTATGGTTGTTGATTTTCTTAAAAAAAAACTAGCAATCTACATTCACACATCCATGTAAAATTATTTAGCTCTAGTTTACAACCAACAAGTAACTAATGCCACCTTGGAAGTTGATGTCATCTTTTGAAAAGATGATAGAAATACATTGCTGGTCGAAAATTGATATGCAACAATTCCTGCCCAGAAAGTGACAAGTTTAGTATGCTGCAAGCTATATTTTTCAAGGCTTGAAATCATGATGCTTGTTAGTAAAGAAAATCAATAATTAATTTCCTTATATTTATCCAAAACTATATTAAATATCACTTATATATATTTAATCATATGCAACGTAAAATGGTAAGTTTATATAAAAACAAAACAAAAGTTGAATGTAGGAATGGTTATGAAGGCATGTGAAAATAGACCAAAATATAGAATAGAATGGAACACAATTGGCTCTCATCACCTTGCTCACCTTTAGCACCAGTTTAAGTGAGGTAGAGTGAAGGTAGGTTTGTTCCTCGAGGTTCATCACCTTGAGGGTAACAAATCCCGTTCTCTACAGATAAAAGAGTTGAAGGACACACAAAAAAAGTAATAAACTATTGATTGTAAAATAGGTCACACCAAGATGTGTAAGAAAAATAGCAAAAAAGTCCCCATTATTAATTTGACATGCAAACAAGCATAGAGGGCGAATTGGGAGCATTTAATTTGGGCTTGTATTTGGGAAGGTCAAAATTAGATGACATTAGATTTGGTAAGCAATTCAACATGGTGAAGTACCCTTCACTTTCGTGTTATTAAATGACTAGATAAATCAAGATAATGTTCGATTTTTTTTTTAGATTGCAAGAATCAGGTATAGCACCCCCCTCGTGATGCTGGCACAACACGTCCTCCAGTACCATGTGGGTTGGGGGGAGACTAGACCTCGTGACCAATCAAGCTAGGCCCCCAACCCAAGATATTATTTGATGATTAAGCTTATAATCAATTAATTAAATCTAATGTGTATAAAGATGGTTGACGAGAGACTATTTTAATTGGTTGAATTTAATTGTTGTATTAATATTATGACGATATGTTAAATTATAAACATATGATTTAAACATCTATAATTTATATCATAGTTGTTAATAAGAGATTTGGATAAGGGAAATTATGATTATTATGTGCAAAGACAAAGATATATGATTATGTTGTAACTTCAATAAATTATATGAAATAATTAATAATGTTATAATTTTTAATCTTACATTTTAGAATACAATATTTTAATATATTTTTTTATCGATAATCGCTTTTGACTGAAGCTTTGAACCAGTGAGATTACTTTAGGAAGCCCCATCCTCATGGTGATCTTTGTTGAGGTATTAACGCCTCCTAGATTTGACTCATGTTGATGTCTTCTCCTAGTCTCTCCATGCTTATCCTCTACTACCACGACCCTCCCTTCTCTCTCCATCCCTGTACCTCCCTTTCTCTGTCATCCTTCTCTACTCCTTATCACTCCTCCTCATGCCTTCTCTCCTCCCTCCACCCTTTCTTCTGATCTGCCCACCATCTCTACCTCCGTCAATCTCCCCCTCTGCCGTGCCACCTATCTCCTACCTCCGTGACGCACTTCCGCTCCTTCTATCTCTGCACTCCTTTCCCTTATCTCTCCATACTCCACCACCCGCCTTCTTCTTCCATGTTCTCATCTGTGCATCTTACCCCATCGCCTTCTCCTCTCTACTGTCTTCTGTATCGTTTGTCGTCACACTTCACACTTCTACGGTATTCAGGTGCCTGCACATCACGTGTCACCGCTCCGTCAACATTCACCATCAACATCAATGCATGGGCGCCTTCCTCACCTCCAACAACTACCCCTTCCGAATGACCTGCAAGGGATTCGAAACCACTGGCCTATCAACAGGGCTTTGCAACTAACATTGCGCTACAGGGACATCCCCCAATATTTTAATATTATTAAAAATATTTGGGAATGTCTATATTTTGATAACAACATTATGATATAAAATTTCTACCATAAATAACAATGGTGTTAAGTGGATATTAAAGAATAAACATCTGATACTAGAAAAATATTCAACAAACAAAATAGTAAATAATAAGCTAAATAATAAGCTAGAAATTGATAAATAGATACACATATATTTGGTTAAAGAAAATAAAGAAACACATTTAAAAACTAAGAAAGAGAGGATTTTGTTTGGAGTAAAATAAAGATATTATGTGTGTGAATTTGCAAAGAATTGTTTTAAGAGATGAGAAGAAATGAAATTATTGCACTATTCAATTGATTACTAGACAAGAGGAAAAATATAGTGGTTCTATTATAGAGTTTGCTGAGAATTTTTCTTAAAAAAGGAGTAATTGTAAGAAGAGCATCACACTAAAGAGGTGAAAGAGAAGATGGAGGAGAAACAAAGAAATAGTTAGAAAGTGAATAATTCCATGAGTCTTTCTATTAGAAGTTCATTTTTTCTAGTTATTGCTCAACTCATGTTGTTTGAGGTTGCTTAAAATTATTTCATCTTTGAAAATTTATTAAACTTATGTAGGAATTTCTAATAATATGTAATCTTTGTTTGCATTTTGATTATGCATTATTTATTATTTGGTTTTTTTTGGGTGGTTGTTAGGAGTTAGTGGTTATTAATGATTGTGTTTTGCTTGGCAACTATCAGGTACTTCAATAGGTGCCTCGTAATCAAAGTAACTAGTTTAATCCTTTGTTGGTCATCCCTACTCTACTTTTATGTAAGAACTTTACATTAATAAAGACATACTCTTGTTACTCTATTTGTAATGCATTGTTATATGTATTCATTTATGCAAGTATTAGTTTGATTAGATATATCAGTAGACATTGGCATTGTTTTTTATTAATAAAGCAAAAAAATTAGGGTGTTGACCCTATACAAAGACAAGCTAGAAGGGCTACATATAACAATTGGTCAAGAATATACCTTTCACAATAAAGGCCAAAATAGCCTATTTATAGAACACTAGCATAGCAACTAGTAACCCACATCAAGGGTGGGTAGAAGTTTCACCCACAACTCATTGAAGAGTTTGGGAAGAAGAGGAAGCAGTTGATAGAGTCGCCAATGACCTCAAAATACGAATTCTCCCAAAAATGAAGGGGAAGGTTGGGAAGACAAACTCATAATGGATGCACACTGAGTGGTTTAGTAAGAGGGTTGAAAGAGGTTGTCCATCTTTTGACCTAGACAGAATGAACACCCCAAGCACACAACTTGCTTAGAACCAAATCATGGTCATCGGAAGAAACAAAAGAAGCAACAAAAATAAAAGCAAAAGGGAAAAGTTCAATGTTACCAGCAACTAAAGGCTTCCAAAATCAGTCACCCATTGATGAAGATCTTGGAAAGAAGGCAAAAGCCCAAAAAATCTACACACCAACCCACAACAATGGTAGAAATCCACATTTTCCACCACGTATTAGCCACAAACCACAACAAGGGAGGTCTTGGAACAAGCAAGAGGATGAGATTTCCCCTTGGGAGAAAGGGCAGTAGCAGATCTACAACACGAGCAAAGCTTCATCCACCACCAACAACAGAAGGCCTGGAGGAGGACCCCAACACCAAAGGGCAAAAAACCCTCAGAAGTAGCAACATCACCCACCACCAAATATGTAGGAGCAATAGGGGGACTAGGTAGAAACCCAACAATAACACTAGAGGGCACAAAAACCCCAACATGAGAGGCAGAGAGCACAGGGGGCACCAAACCAAACATCTCTAGGGCAACAAACACTGTTGCAGGTGAAGTATCCATTGCAAAGGTTGCTATTTTAAAATCCAATGCATGAGTGAGAGCAGGGTTCAAAACAGTCTTGTGAGTGTGAGTTCCTTTTCATTGTAGAAGATATAAATTAGACATTGGCATTGTTGTCTTAAATAAGTTAGGTCTAATTTAAGAATTAATGACTTAAACACCATTGAGGCTCCTAATTCCAATTAAGATTCAATGCTGGTCTAAAATGTTTCCTAACTTAGGGATCTTTATCCAATTTGAGCATCCCTTCATGGAATAGAAGCTACATTTTAATTGTCAATCCGGTTACATGTACCTGAAATGAGTCGATATTGTATGTGCACTATGAGATTATTCAAGTTTTACTATTGATATGTATAAGAAATTAACTAAAATAAATAAATAAAATTGAAAATAAAACAATGCTAAAAATAAATCTAACTGTACAATAGTGGCTATAGAAAACTATGTAATAACACAATCGTTTGTTGTGGGTTTCACTACTATAACTATCAAATGTGTAAAATTTCTTAAGTGGCCCTTGCTTAGATAATTTACACTCTTGGCCAAGTGCTCAAAAATTCATACACAAGTAAGTTTCTTCCTTGAAAATACAATTTGTTGCTTCTATCAAACTTTTTGCTACTATAGAATGATGACTCTCCAATCCTAATTATCATATACCACTCTTTGCTTGATTATAAATTTGAACATATAAGCTAGTTGACTCTCTAACAACCATCCAATATGTGTCCCTTCATTCCTTTAAATAAGGAAGAGGATTATTCTTCTGAGTGACAACAAAACAATGACTAAGAAGTAGAATCCTATTACAACTTCTCTTCTAATTGATTGAAAAAAATGCTTGTTTGGACTCTTTTATGAGAAAGATACATTTTTGGATAATTTTTGGTGTACATAAATAGAATAAAATTTATTTCCAACTTCTTTCAAGTTGTAAAATAAATTACAATAAATGGAAGAAGTTTGACTAACTCTGCTACCTTTCTTCTCACCACTTTTGTCTTAGTCAAATTCTAATGAATGATGTTCCTTCCTTATTTAAAATAAATTTAAATGGTTTAATGGGTTTTTAGATCTCCTTTCAATATTTCCAAATAATTTTGAAAATCTAGATTTCATTAAGATATGAGGGAGATATGCCTATTTTACCGAAACCTAGGTTTTAACTTTTTCTGCACTTCTAGTTAACTTCTCATGATGAGATTTATTAACTTGTTTCTTCTTCTTCCCAACTGCATGAACAACTCAAACCTCTCACAAAAGCCATGTTAATCCTTCCAAAATACATTATAAATATTATTTATATAAAAATTTATCATTATTAAGTCATCAACCAACTAAACATACAAATGTTTATTAATCATCATTTGTCATGGTCAATGCTTAATGGAAATAAGGTAATGTATGGAAATGCAAAGGAATGACATTATAAATATGGATTAAAGTCACATGAGAAATGAAATAATTAGGACAATTTATAGGCTCATCAGACCCCAAAAAGGGTGGGAAGAGACCATGATGTGGTCATTACTAAGTGATAAATAGTCTCTAAGACTTAAGTAAAGAGAGTGAAGAAGACTATGTGAACAAAATCCATTAATACAATTACAAAATTAAAAATTAAACAAAATTTGGCGCTGAAGACATAAAATAAGTATAAGCATGAGTTGTAGGCATAGTTGAAAGTAAATATATATAAACATTTAATTGATCACAAATGCTTAAGAGTGTACACAAAAAAAGCCCACAAAGATTGTAAGGCAACTCTCCCTTCATAAAGAAGCATGTGTTAATCTTGCAAATCAAATTCAATTAGAGGGAATAACAAAATCTCTTGAGAGTGGAAATTATTGGAAAATTAAGAGTGGGAAGCATATGGAAATAATCTTTGAGGTAGCGAAATAGTATAGGTTGAAGACAAATTTGAGCCTTAGACACCTATATTGAGGGTTTTAGTGGGAATAAGAGAGCTTGAAAGTGGAATTAGTGGTGTCATTTATTGTTGTCTCTGGAAGGGTCAATTATTTAGACATGTTTAAAAGTATCGAATAAGAAAAGATTGTAAGGCAACCCTCCCTTCATAAAGATGCATGTGTTAATCCTGCAAATCAAATTTAATTAGAGGGAATAACAAAATATCTTGAGAGTGGAATAAATTCTAAGCAATTATTGGAAAATTAAGAGTGGGAAGCATATGGAAATAATCTTTGAGCTAGTGAAATAGTATAGGTAGGGTTGTAGTGGGAATAAGAGAGCTTGAAAGTGGAATTAGTGGTGTCATTTATTGTTGTCTCTAGAAGGGTCAATTATTTAGACATGTTTAGAAGTGTCCAATAAGAAAAGGAACATCTTGACTAGAAATTTCTAAGGATTTTTTTTTAGACACTATAATCACATTGAATGATGGTGACCCCTCTAGAAAATCCAAATGTTAAGAGGAAAGATTTGCCAAAGTTAAAAAGAGATAGATATCAAGACTTGGTATGTCATTGCAAACTTGTATCACCATATGCGTGAAAAATGGGAAAAGATGCTAAAGATATTAGTTGAGATGTTTTCTAGTCACATTATGGAAAGTGGCAATAGATTGATATATAAATATTCATGATATTGAGAAACTAACATACATGGGAGAGACAAAAGAAGGCATTTGAACAAGAGTTAACATTATTGAGGGATGATAATGAGATCTTTACAAAATTTATAATTGTTGACACACCCAAGAGCTTGACTTGCAACCCAAATGAAACCTCCAGAAAAGCAAAGAGAAGTGATATAAAAGAAGCTATTTCACCAATCAATGAACTATTGCATTAATGAGAATGAGATATATTATAGTGTACAAATCTTGTGCTTATAAAAAAAAGAAGAAGAGATGCATGAACATTTGATAAGGACATGTGTCCCAATCACAAAGGAGAGTAGGTAGATTATTAAATCATTGGCTAATGTACAACTGTATACAACTAAATAATTTTACCTAACTAAACTAAGTAAACGTGCATGAAATAAATGCATACACCATCAATAATATTTGGTAAGGGAAGCATGATAATGTTTGAGCTTATGATATGAGGCTCAAGAATTTAGTAGTTTGGAAAAAAGAACCAATAGATGAGTTAGAGAAGATATGGCTTATTGAAGGGTTAATACCCTAACTTTGAAGAAAAGGAAGATGGTACTTTCCTCCTATGAGGATGCATAAAATCGGTCTATGGACTTAGAGAGTGAAAACAAAAAATATGTTTTTTCAAATAAAAACAATTGTCTTTGGGTTGACTGATAATGAATTAATATTAGTACATGCTCTTCATAGAGATATGTTGATAATGATGAAAGAGTTGAAGGACACAAAAGAATGTTAAAAATGTTGGTGTATTAATTGTAAAATAGGTCACTTAAAAACTAATTGTTGGGTTAGTGTAGGATCAAGGGGGGCCAAAAAGTGGCGATGTGAAAAAAATAGCCTTCCTCACTCGCCTAAAAACGCGAAAATCCGTGTTGACTTTTTGCTTGGCCTGGGTGTCAGTACACCTTGGCCTAGTAATTACCTATGCAAATCAGATATCCGATAAAATCGGATATCCGATTTTTATTTGTAATTTTAATTTAAAATATATATTATATGTTACGTATTATATAATATGTATTATATTATATATAATATAATATAATAATTTTTATATTATATATAATATAATATAATAATTTTTATATTATATATAATATAATATAATATTTTTTATATTATATTATGTTATATATAATATAATATAATATAATATATAATATAATATAATATAATATAATATAATATAATATAATATTATATTATATTATAATATATATAATATAATACAATATGTATTATATAATATAATAATATATTATATAATATATTATTATATTCTATAATATATTATTATATTATATATGCTATTTAAAAATAATTTAAGTGTTGAAATCGGATATCCGATAAAATCGGATATCCGATTTTCTGAGACTTTTATATTTAGACAACGACAGTCCCGTGAGTCATTTTTAACTCATGGGTCGCACGAATTTGTCAAAATCCGATATCCGCTCCATCCGATATCCAATTTTTTGACAAAAAATTGCTAAAAAATTGATTTAGAGGTAAGAATTTTGTCGTTTTGAATCATTTTCATTCATTTTTTGTATTTTTTGTGAATGTTTATTTGATTTTTCATTGAAAATATGGTTTTTTTTCATGAAAACTAGGTTTTTTTAAATCAAATACCTAATTGTTTAAATTTGTTAACTAAATTTAATTGTTTACATTCAATTAGGTTAAAAATGGGAGATAACAATGAAAACACTGACCAACCACAACTACAACAACCAAACCCTCATTTGCCAAACCCCCCCTCAATTCAAGATTTGATTGCACAAAATTTGAATGAATTGAGGGGGATTGCAGAAGTATATCGTAGGATCCCTCGTCTAAACCGATTGTTTGATCCTCTCATGTCGATCGTAAAAAGTATGGAAACCATGACTGAGGAGCACGATGCCGCCCTTTTGTGGCGAGATTCTATGAAGGAAAAATATGCAGATGGCTTGTCGTATAAGGATATCAAGGATCTTGAGATATCCAAAGCCGAAATCGCCTCATTGTTTGTCAATCCCCGTACTGGTCAGCCTGTAGATCCCCAAAAAACAAAACTTTCTATCAAATGGTGCACAAATGATGGGATTGTGAAAATTTTTTGGGATCGTTGGTGGATGGTTTTCGACAAACTACCCAACAACAATCTTGATATCCCCTTCTATTTCATAAAAAAATTGTATGCTGAGTTTGTTTTACAGAAACATGTGAACTACTTTGACATCCAACCTTTCCAGGGTGTAGGTTTAGGTATGCCCCAATATAGACCTAGGGCAGTCAGAGTAGTCCAGGGCCCATATGTCCCCCCTCCTCCTGTTGATCCCCCACCTGCAGTTCAGCATCTTGATATCATTTGTGAGGCGGCTTCACAGACCATATCGGCTATTCACTCTTTGAGTAGCCTTTTGGTTTCTCAGGCTGCGTCAGTAGCTCAGCCTACTTTTGATGGTAGCGGTGCATCGGGTGGTGCTGACACGTCATCCTTGGCTCCACACATATGCATGCCACATAGTTGTGTCATGTGTGGGCACGTATGCTTGGGTCCAGTTGGACAACCCATTGATCCTGCTGTGGACAGTGCAGATTACGAGGTGCATGAGATGCATGATGCACCAAAGGTTATTACACAGACTGGAGGATACCCTGGGGAGTCCTCACATGCTAGAGGCCAGGAGGCACCATCATCATACATTGATGATGTATTGGTAAGATTTGTGTTTTCACAGTTCATGTAATACTTTAATTAAATATTTATAAATTAGATAATATTAAGTACTAATTTTTATTTACATGGTCTATTTAACAGTTGATGACCGAGGATGAGTTGAGACAGATTCAGGAGGGCACCTTGTCGGCCATTTCATTTGGCCTCGATAGCTTGACGGTACATATATTATTGCACCTAGTCGTTTGTATTTTATTGTACATACATGCTCATCATTTATATTTGTATTAATTAGATTATGTAGTAACTTGCATGTATATCTTATTTTACTCTTGTAGGGCACAAGCAACACGAGTGCTGTGCAATGTGATCTAGGATCTGGTAGTGCAATTGGAGACAAGGGAAAGGTAATTGAATGCAAGTATGATTGAATGAATAGTTTAAATAACTTATAGTGATTATACATGTCTAGACATAGATTGATAGTTTCATATACTTGTTGTGTATATATACAGAGAATCCTTGGCTTCACATCCTTGATGACTACACCTAGTATACCTGAAGACGAAGAAGAGATGCCTCAAGTAGATGTGTGTTTATTTTATTTTTTGATTAGTAGATATAATTTGTTATTATCAGTGACAATTATATGCTAACTTGTATCAATGTCATGTTTCTAAACATATGTAGGTTGTTTATGAAAATATTCAAAACATACCTCCTCTACCGAAGACATACATCAAGAGTCCTGCAAAGATGAAGAGAAAATGTGGAGATGAGGTAAACATGAATAGTTCAATTAAATAGTTCATTTTTATGTTAAATTTTTGAATGTGAATTATATAATATAACTAATATTAATCGTGGTTTGTTTTTCTTGTGCAGGATCCTTCAGAGCTGAGCAGTGCGGCGACGAGGATCGATTTTGATGATCCATCGGCAGCTTAGGATGTTATAGATAGTTTTGGGATTCTTACATGTCTAGTTGGCATGTATATTTTGTATATGGACATACATTCACGTATTTAGACATACATTTTGTTTCAGTTGGTGTTTATGCCATATTTGTGTATGGACATACATTTGTAATCATTCGACATTTTTATATATACAGAAGTTGATATTCGATCATATAAATTGTTGCTCATCTGTGTGTGGTGTTATCATGGAAATCTTTAATCTTCATTCCAATAATTAACAATGGTTAATAATGGCTATTTAATAAACAATACAATTCATTTCATTTCATCGTAAGTGTTGTTTTTATAATGAACAATATAATTCATTTAATGAATAATACAATACAATTTATTTAATGAACAATACAATTCATTTAATCAACAATACAATAAAATTCATTCAATGAACAATACAATTCATTTAATGAAAAATACCCTATGCATGCTCCTGTTTTGCCCCCCCACTCGATCGAACGCTCGAGGTCATACCCTACTGGCGTCGTCCCTTGAGCGCCCTAAGTGTTCAAAATTGTCAAACTTTGACGGGCCCTAACTCGGAATCTATGGCACCTGCGAACGATCCATTTGAACCTACGGGGCCACGAGAGGGGTCCCTACAAAAGCCTATCTCGGTATTTCAAGTTGCCCTACGATTTTATTAGGGCAGCAATTTTTCGGTTGGCGAAAAAATCGTCAGTCTCACTCAATGGAATGTTGTCGCCTGGTCGATTTCTCGTTCAGCTCGTCGCGATGATGAACCGTCGGCTCCAACATGTCCATTTAGGCATAATTACCCTATGCATGCTCCTATTTCCCCCCCCCACTCGATTGAACGCTCGGGGTCATACACTACTGGCATCGTCCCTTGAGCGCCCTAAGTGCTCAAAATTGTCAAACTTTGACAGGCCCTAACTCGAAATCTGTGGCACCTGTGAATGATCCGTTTGAACCTATGGGGCCATGAGAGGGGTCCCTACAAAATCCTATCTCGGTATTTCAAGTTGCCCTACGGTTTTATTAGGGCAGCAATTTTTCAGTTGGCGAAAAAATCGTCAGTCTCACTCAATGGAATGTTGTCGCCTGGTCGATTTCTCGTTCAGCTCGTCGCGATGATGAACCGTTGGCTCCGACATGTCCAGTTAGGCATAATTACCCTACGCATGCTCCTGCTTTGCCCCCCCCCACTCGATCCGACGCTCGGGGTCATACCCTACGCATGTGACATCCATGAAGGGATATTTTGTAAACAATCATAAACCTTTAATGATAATCAAGTTGAAGCCTTGAGATTTATGCAATATGGTTCAAGTCCAAAACTGTACCCTGAGAGCATTTTGATTTTACTTATGTCTTGTGTATTATAATAAAGACCAATTTGCCAATGTGACATCTTCATATGAGAGAAAAGCTTCATTTTATCTCAATACAGTTGTACCTGTTTCATTATTAGAAAAAATAAATATACAAAGATCTGTTAGTAGTATCCTCTAGATTATGGATTTGAATTGATGTTCTCAATTAGTTATTATCTGTTCAGCTTTTCTTCATAAGGCACAACCATTTGGTGGTTATCATATGAGGACAACCATCCATGACTTTCAAAGTAATTGATATTTATTCCTACACCTCACACTCACAAGATTAATAATAAAATGACATTTATGATTCATCAAATGCTGACAAAGTCTAATCAAAGTTCAACTTCAAGATGTATACAACATATGATATTCAACTTCAAGATGCATACAACTTACCATATTCAAGCTCATGCCAACCACCACTTGGATATTGTTATATGTCGATTAAAGTACAATATATGTAATAAAACCATATAGTCTTACAAAAAAGCCATCATAGACCATCTATGTCGATTAAAGTACAATTCATTTGTAATAGGGGCACACTCACAATCTGAAGTTGCAAAGCCCTGTGGGAAGCATCAAATTAGAAATTTATTAATCTAACTCATACTACTGTCAAAAGCATCAAAGATGCTACTGCTAGAGAACACCATGCTCCATTGTGGAGAGAATATTAGGTGCATCTGATGTCAGCATCTGAAAATGAAACAATGTTATTCAATTGCCAAAATCTAACTGATTTTATTTTATAAACCATTAATGAATAAAAATAGACAAGGTTACCTGAGTGAAATTTTGATGACCACTTTGACTAGTAGATGTTGATGTTGAAGGCCCAACATTAACCTATTTACCTGACTATCAATGTCAAATGTTTGATTCAATAGATCATCTATCATGACAATTTGATCCACTGCAGATGTGTCATGGCCACATGCATTTGAATCATCTTCATGATAATAAATACAACAAGACCCACAATTTAATCTCATTAATGCACAAAGGAATATGTACCATCACCAAGAGAGGGTCTCGTCAACAACGAATGATCTAGCATGAACCTGTATTTTTAAGAATTGTTAGTCTACACATAAAATGCATGGATGAACATAACGGATTTATGATAATCACTTCAACTGAAATGCATGATAATAAATGAAAAGGTGGGATCATATACCATAAAAATACGTCCCTTCAAATTATATCAACAGAACCCACTATGTTGATGCAAAAATCGTAATGTGATACTGTTGTATATCATCAAAAAATACGTTCATGAGCATAAAGGTTATGCGATAATTATATCATAAAAAATTATCAAATAGTGTTCTCTAATAACAAAAATTGTAAAGCTCATCAAATGCATGATAATAAGTCGTGTTGCAAAAATATGTCCCTTCCGATTATATCGAGTGTACTCGCTATGTGCATGCAAAAACCGTGTTGCCAAAAAAAAACGTTCATCAATAGACCTGCATTTTGAACACATCCTTAATATACACGTAACAAACTTGAACATTAAGGTTTAATGATCATTGTTTGAAATGAAATGCATGATAAAAAAATAAGGCACCATTAAAGACCTACTACTCAAGTGTGCCTGAAGGGTCATCTCTTTGTTTAAGAGTATCCAGTATTGCTTCATGATCAGCAGTAGTCACTGTCCATAGCTCTTTGGTCTTCGGTTTCACTTGATGCTTCAACAACTTGACATTTGTAGCTATAATAAGGTGTGAATACATTATAATGGTTTTGTGTCTCTCATGGTCTTCAAATGCAGGTATGCCATTCTTTCTAATCATGTATGTTCGCAACCAAGTTCCCACAACAACAACTGAACCTGTAGGATATGTGAACCCATCATCATTTGTCACTGGTTGTGTTAGCTTTTGTTTTCCCTGTACACATCGTGCTAACCAATATTCTGATCTCTCTTCATTCCCTTGCAGTGCAACAACTACAAAAACATGTCCTGGTTGTACAAGATCTGATAGACGATCATACTCAAGTGAACTTTCCATGTCATCGTTTGACAAGGATATTGTTTGAGATAAAGGAGTTAGATAGTTGAAGTAACATTAGCAATATTTAACATACCTTGTCTTCTCCTCCTATGACATTCTCTATCTCTTTCTCTATACACTTCAACTTGTTCATTTGAAAGTTTTCTTTTGCGTTTAGACTTTCGATGACTACTACTCCCCATTTCCCTCCACACATATGCTCCTTCGTGATTGGCAATGTAAGTTTTCACTTTAAGAATCTCCCAAAAGCACTAATTTGTCTCTAGCTGTCTGCAACCCTGTGATCGTTGACAGAAAACATAGGACCCAGACTGTCGGCCCTTGGGATCAATAGAATGGCCCACAAACCCTTTTTTTTTTGGTTTTTAGTACCAAAATTGGATATCCGATAAAATTCGATATCTGATTTTATTGGATATCCGATTTTAGTACAAAAATATGTGGTCCCCCCAAAAAATTCCCGTTGCCGCCATTTACGAACTAAATTGCCACATGGTAGAAATCCGATATCCGATTAAATCGGATATCGGATTTTATTGGTCATATTTTAGAGAGAGAGAGAGGAGGAGGAGAGGAGAGAGAGAGAGAGAGAGAGAGAGAGAGAGAGAGAGAGAGAGAGAGAGAGAGAGAGAGAGAGAGAGAGAGAGAGAGAGAGAGAGAGAGAGAGAGAGAGAGAGAGAGAGAGAGAGAGAGAGAGAGAATATGACCCCTAATGACATGATTTGGTGTCTTAAGGGGTTCGATGGTGTCGTTAGGGGTCATATGGTGTCCATAGGGGTCATAGAGTGACCAGTATAGTCCTTTGGCCCTAAGGGTGAACATATTTAAAGAGAAAGGCTCCTCAGTGTTAGGTCCTACAACTGTTAATCCATCTATCTTCACAAAGAATTCTTTAAGAGGCCCATTTCTAAGGTGGTTCCTCTACACACTGTAAACTTGAGCTACTGATTTAAAATTAATAGGCTCTAAAAAATTGGTAAACTCACTAAGCCCAAAAGCATTTCTGAACTCCTCATTATTTATTTCAATGAGGGTTTTCCCACTTATATCCTTGACACACCTTGTGATTGGGTCATAGTTGTGTGCAATCTGAGTTAGGAGATCCACATCCATGAATACTCTAGGGACCACCAATTTGCCTACGTCCAACTCCCAGATACTGTTCATTGGGGCTGGGGAGTTTCTCATACCAAATCCAACCTTAAATAATCCCAACCCAGACAACCCAATTTGAGGGTTTCTTAGCCAGTTGCCCTTGTCATACAATCCTTCTCCTCTTTTTAGGCGAGGAGCTCTTGGCACTAGTTCTTTTATCTTTGCTGCCACATTAGTTGACATTGTCAACTATTCTAGGAAATCATCACAGATAGCCCTCTCCTGGTAATTAACCTTTCCTGAGAATTCTCTTTTAGGTGCCATCTTAAACAACTGTGCAAGCAATTTAATTACTACCCCCAACTGTTCTGTAACAAATAAAAACCCCAATTAAAACACACTGTTAAGTAATTGCCAAGCAAGAGTACAAGAGAACCTGTTTTTGGCTTGAAGAAATCCGCTCTGCAACTGAAGAAATCTGCTCTGTAAGTGAAGAAATTTGCTCTGCAACTGCTTCTCTGCAACAATTTTTCAAAATGATGCCTTCATTCAATTGATGCGAGATCATATACGGTAGTCAGCCTCTTAACTGCGACATTGATACCGCATGCTTCTGCCGTCCTTTCAGAATTGAATTCATAGAAGAATTCAAAAATTTCGCTCCAACGAGTCATAACATGCCTGTATATTTTCTTTTCGCTCTTTCGCCATTTCGCAGAGAATAACGTCCTAGCAATTTCACCAAACGAAATCACGCCAGCCGTCTGATCAGATGAGACTTGATCGGTCTTTACACTGTTTTAACCTCTTTGCCTTTGCATCAGGCCCTACCTCTTTTTCGCAATTTTGCGAGCTTTATCCCCTGAGCATTTTCCTTTCGTGAAGCTACGCCAAGTGTTAGATGAAACTCTAACCACCTGACCTTTAACTCCTACCGGGACCGTCAACTTTTTCACTAACCGTGCCTCATCTTGACGGCTAACATTTTTTCGCTATTTCGCAGGGCTTAATCTGCTTAGATCTTTGGGCCATGAAACAATGAGAAGCGTTGGATCAATCTTGAGATGACCATCTTTTAAGTGAGACCTTTATCCGGACATTGCATACCCCACTTATTCACCGGTTAACAAATGCCACATGGCACTCGACCATTAGCCCTGGAAAACTCTTTGGGTTTAGTTCAGAGTCAACCATGTGTCTTATTTCCTGCATAACAGCCGGTTACACCTTGGCAGGCCCTTAATCACCTTTTGAAACTACGTGTCAATCGACACATCACCATCAAGCTTTACAAGAAGTAACAACTGTCATTCCACGTCATGCTAGGAAGAAACTCTCTTTCTCTTTCACCATTTCGCAGGCCTTAATCCTCGGTTGATTTGCAGCCACGAAACAACGAGAACCCTTGGATCAAAACAGAGTTGATCATCTTTTACCTTTATGCCTTGTCTGTTCTTCGGGCCCACTAGCTCTTTCGCTATTTCACAGACCTTAAAACACTAGCATCTTACCTTCACGAACTCACGTGAACCGTTAGATTATATCAAACTTGCTTGATTCTTAACAACCTATTTAAATCCGGCAGACGTGGGTTTTCTGACTCAGCTTTATCCACTTGGTGTCTAGTCATTCCCGAACTGACATGTCAACTTTTTATTCGCTGAGAGAAAACATCAGGATCCACCTCATCCTTGCCACTTGTATCTGCCAGGTCACTTCTTATCCCACAGCATGACTCATCTTCTTGGACCCACCCATTAGTCCTTAAATCCAATTTGCTGACCACTTTGATTTTCGGCCACGTGTCATTATCTTAGTTGCCATCTCAACCAGCTGGATTGCTTGCCTGGAACGCCATGTCATTTCGCTATTTCATGAAAGCTATCTTTTGAGCATCTTTCTCCTGAGAAACTGCGCTAGCAGTTAGATCTTGAGGACCTACGCACCTGTTATGCTTCTTATGAACCTCTTTTTCCCAGGGCAGAAAACCTTTCTCTGTTTCGCAGAGCATAACATGTGAGCATCTATCAGCCACGAAACAACGCGAGCCATTGATTTCTTTCAAACTTGATCGCCTTTTAGCCGTGGGAAAGTCTTCACCGCTGGGTCCCGCCAAACCTTTTCGCCATTTCGCGAAAGGTAATTTACTCACTCATTTTGGACGTGAATCAACGCCAGTCGTTAGATTCAAAATGTGATGGAGTCTCGTTAAACTAGATCCAATGCACACAGTCGAACATGCTTTTTCCTTTCGCTATTTCGCATAGCTTAACACACCTGCAACTTCACCTAACGAAATAGCAAAAGTTGTAGATTTATCTGAAAGTTGCACGACACTTACTGGACCCGACAACATTAGAAGGAAAAAGGCATAAGGCATAAATTTTTACAATTATTTAACGATCGCCCAGGAAAACAACAAGGGGGGACACTTCACACGACCCCAAGACCCATTACTTAAGTGAATAAAGTAACGTAGGAATAGAAACCAGAGGGGTTTGATCAGGCATTTGAGTGATTAAATCCAAAAACCCTTAACCCTTAAAGACCTAAAATAGATATGAAGCAATTAATAGCATACCTGACTCAAAATTTTTAAAAACCTAGCCAATCATGGGAAAAGAAAACCCATTTCTTAAACATTTATAACAACAGCTCTGACTGGGGATGGTTGATCACAAGGTCAACACAAGAAACTCAGGAAACTCTGGAGAAACAGACCAAAACACAGACCCAAACAAAAACAACAGGAAGCATACAAAATATATACAAACAAAGGACCTACTGTGCATGGACTTCAAGAGAAATAATGTTTCAGGAATTGTCCATGCACTGGAAATTGCTGCAATTCATCATTCATATTTTTCATAAAATAAGAATCGTTTCCATTTAAATCACAGACCACAAAAGGACCAATCCATAATGATTCAAATTTCTTATGTTTTCCCTTGTCCTATCCTTTTGCATTCCACTGAAGAACAATATCATCAATTTGAAACTTCCTTAATGATGTCCTTTTATCAAAAAGGTACTTGGACTGTAGTTGGATCTTCAAATTTCTTTTATGAGCTAGAGTTTTGATCTCTTCCACTTCCACTATCTAAATCATTCAGTTTTCCATAGCTTCAGATAGCTCCATGTCTTCAGCTTGCAAGAATTTATAAACTGGAAGAAGATTGTTTACTGGCAGTCTAGCTTGTGTACCATAAACCAGTTCAAAAGGTGACATTCCAATGGCCTTCTTGACTGTTACTCTGTCAGCCCACAAGGCTAATTTCAACTTTTGATCCCAAGACCTCTTATTCTCTTCTAGGATTTTCTTGATGATGTTCAAGAGGCTTTTATTAATAGATTCAACTTGTCCATTTCCCTGAGGATGATAGGCTGAAGAGTAAGACATTATTATTCCATGACTGGTACAAAATCCAACAAACTCTTCTGACCTTAAACTCATGACATTATCCATTACTAATTTTGCAGGTATTCCAAATCTAGTTATAACATTATCCATTAGGAAGTCAATGACAACTTTACTTGTAGCTCTTCTTGTGGGAATAACTTCAATCCATTTAGTAAAATAGTCGGTGGCTACTATGATCCATCTATGACCTCTTCCCGATCTCTCAACAATCTCTCCAATAAAATCAATGCCCTATTGGACAAAAGGGGCTTCCACTGTGACTGAATTTAGGGGTAAAGCTCCTTCATACTTCAATTTGGATGAAATTTTTTGACATGGGTCACATTTCTTAACATGTTCATGAGAATCCTTGAATAAGGTAGGCCAATAGTACCCAGCCCGGATTATCTTACTAGCAGTTGTCTTAGCAAAGTAATGGCCTCCACATACTCCATTATGCATTTCAATCAACACCCTTTTAGCTTGGAATTCATCCAAACACATTAGCAGTTCTCCATCTCTTTTTCTCCAAAATAGATCACCTTGAATGAGAACATACTTTTGTGACTTGAGTTTTAGAGTTGTTCTCTGATTATGTGTCATTCCTTCTGAAAATGCATCTCTTAAAAATTGGACTATCTCTGAATACCAAGGTTGCCTTTCAATACTAGTGATTGAAGTACTTTTGATTTCAACATTATGTATCTCAACATTCAAAAGATTAGATTCAGTCATGAGCTTGGCCAGATCTAAGCCTCTTACCAATTTGGTGATCTTTATTTCCAAGTCAAATTCTTGGATTCCATTGATCCGTCTGCACGTTTTTCCTATAACCTCAGTTTGGGATAAAATATATTTGACTGCAGCATGTGGGACATAAGCAGTGATTTTTGCATTCACAAGGTATGGCCTGAAAGCCTTAACAACTTTAACTAAATCATAAGGTTGTTTCTCCATGGTTTCATACTTTAATTCTGCTACTTGCAAAGACTTTCTATAAAAGGCTATGGGATGTTCATATCCCTTATTATCTTCTTGTAACAACACTGCAGCTACTGTATGGTATGAAGCAAAAGAGAACAGAGAAAAGGGCTTACTGTAATCAGGAGATTTCAGCACTGGTGTTTCCTGAATGGCCTTTTTAATTTCCGCAAAAGCCTTTGAGGCTTCTTGATCCCAACAAAACTTGGTATCCTTCTTGAGCAGCTTGACAATGGGTTTCACTATCTCTACAAAGTTCGCAATGAATCTTCTAACAAAATTTACTTTGCCTAAAAAGGATTGAATACCTTTAACATTCTTCAGTTCAGGCACTTTTTTTATTGCTTCAATTCTTTCAGGGTCTATTCTTACCCCTTCCTTGGAAACAATATGCCCCAATAATTTTGCTTCGGTGACCCCAAAATGACACTTCTTGGGATTTAATGACACACCAAATTCCAAAGCCTTATTGAACACCTTTTCCAAATGTCCACAGTGGTCATCGATCCTTTTAGAGAAGCAAGTTAGATCATCTTGATAAACCACCATGATGATGTTGATGAATTCTTTGAAGGCTACATCCATAGCTCTCTGAAATGTAGCTCCAACATTTTTTAATCCAAATGGCATTCTTACATAGACATATGTTCCCCATGGAGTAGTGAAAGCAGTTTTGAACTGTTCAGATTCTCTCACTAACACTTGATTGTATCCTGAAAAACCATCCATCATGGACAAAAGATCACAACCTGTTACTCTCTGCAGCATAGCTTCCATATTTGGGGAAGAGTTATTGTCTTTTAAAGAAGCAACATTCAAATTTCTAAAATCCACACACAATCTAATGTCCCCATTTTTCTTTCTTACTGGGACCAAATTGGAGACCCATGAAGAATGTCTTATAGGTTTAATAATTCCCCCTTCTCTTAACTTAGTCAATTCTTGCTGCATCTTAGTTTCTAACAGGGGATTAATAGGTCTTTGCTTCTATCTGAAAGGCTTAGCATCTGGAAGTAAAGGAACTTCATGTTGAAAAAGGTCTTGTCTATACGCCTTTAGCTCTTCATAAGACCAAGCAAAAACATGTTTATATCTTTTCAATAAATTAATAAGATTAGTTCTAACATGAGGGGGTAATTTCTTCCCAATGTATACTAACTTAGGGGATGATTTAGTCCCCAGGTTTACCTCCTCCAATTCTTCTAACTTGGTGGTAGACTCTTGATGTAAGTGACTGCCATTGTAACTGAACATGCTCTCTAGCTCTACCAACCCCTTAGGTATCTCATTTGTTTCCAACTGGACCAAGTCATTTCCAAACACTATTTCCTTATTGTCAACCACCTCCACCAATGCATTGCAATCAATATTCTGTCCATCATAATAATCTACACATTGAATGAACCTAAGAATATCTTCATCATCAGCAAAAACTTGCCAATTATACACATTATCAGGGATGGCAGGCCTAGATTTTATCTCCACAGTGGAGATGCCGGTTAGTGTTGCATCATCATTTTTTAATGCAACATTAGCTAGAAAGTCTGCCATAATATTCTTTGATCGCTCTATCCAATTAATAGAAAATGCACTAAAATGCTCAATGACATCCCAAACTGCATGTTTATATCTCTTTAATCTATCAGTTTTGGATGCATATTTGGATCTTACCTGAGAGACAACCAATTCTGAATCCCCTAAAACTTTCAGCAGCTGGATTCCATGCCTTTTTGCAACCTCAAGCCCCAATAATAGGGCTTCATACTCTGTAGTATTATTGGTGCACCGGAAAGCCAATAATAAAGAATACTTAAAAGTTATACCTGATGGGGATACAAAAAGAACCCCTACTCCAGATCCTTCTTTGGAGCAAGCTCCATCAAAGTACATCTGCCATAAACCATGCTGTTGTGATTCTAATTCTACCACAATGGGGTTAGTATTCTTCAACTGAGGTAAAATTGGTTGTAGTATGAAATTATCAAGATCCACATGAATCATACAATTGAGGATACTAGGATCTACATTTTCAATTACTCTAGGAGCACGTTGTTCTCTGTACAAGTTGACCTGATTCCCATTGATTGGGATGGTAGCATAAGATAAATCCAATTGGACATTTCCTCCTACTGCTGCTGCCCACTGCCTGGACAACAACATACCATAATGGGGTTTAGTGTCAGTAATAATAACTTCCATTTTGTAAGTTGCTTTAGGGAATGCTTCTATTTTTACTTCAACATATCCTGAAGGAGGAAGTTCCAATATATCCTCTTGTAGGAAAAGGCTCTACGATTTGGAGTACTCTCAAGAAAGGGATTGCATTGATAAAAGGACTTTTTTGGATCTGTAAGAGGGGGGAAGAGGTGCTTTTTTGGTTTGATTCTTGGGATGGATATCCCCCCATTATTTATCAATTTCCCAATTTAGTGAATCTTTTTCAGGTGTTCCTGGAGGCAGGGTGGTCTAGAGTGAGCGAATTTAAGTCTTTTTATAGGTGTGGGCAATTGGAGATGGTGTGGTGGAAGGTTCCTAATGAATGACTAGTTTTTGGTATGGAGGAAAACTGCGCGGAGCTTCATGGCATTTTGGCTAGTAGACATTGTAGCTCCCTTAAGAATAGGGATAGACTTGCTTGGTCCCATAATCCTAAGGGGGTTTTTACTGTTGCTAGTGGGTACAAGGAGTTTTTGTCCCATAGATTGGAGGGGAGGGAGGTGCACTGGTGGAAATATGTTTGGAACAATTTCTCTTGGCTGAAGTGTAACTGTTTTGCTTGGACTTTGGCTTTGAATAGATGTCTAACATGGGACAATATTTGTAAGTGTTGGTTCCATGGTCCTTCCATCTGTGTTTTGTGTGGTAATGGGGAGGAGGATTCTTCACACATGCTCTTCAGATTCCCTTTCTCATTGTTGATTTGACATTACTGGTGGGGGGTGTGGAAGCACCCTTGTGTTCACGCAGATTCTTTGGTGGATTTTTGGAACAGTTTGGGTAGACCTCCTACTTCATCCTCTTTTCTCTAGACTGTTTGGCACATTGGGTCCATTTTCATACTTTGGCAGATCTGGCTAGAGAGGAATAGGAGGATCTTTAGGGAAGTTAGATTGCTAGTTCAACAAGTGTGGAATAGAATCATGGGAATGATCCAGGAGATGGTGGAAGCTAAATGTGAGGTGAATTTTCTTTTGGACAAAGGAGAGGTTGATATAGTGAGTAGGTTGGGTTTGCAGGAGATGTCGCCTGTCTCATCTTGTGTCAGGAGAGGTAGACGTGCTATGAAGAAGGTTCATAGGGTGGGAATATGGTTGCCCCCGTAGGATGAATCCATTAAGATTAACATCGATGGCTCCTCTAGGGGTAATCTGGGTCTTGTTGGGATTGGTGGAGTTGATAGGGGTTGTATGAGGGAGGTGGTTTTCTTCTTTTCTATGCATAAAGGACAACAGTCTAATAATTTTATGGAGGGATTAGCAATTTTCTATGCCTTGGAGCATTCTTTTGAGTTGGGGTGGCGTAAGGTTATCTGCGAATCAGATTCGTAGATTATGGTTAATTTGTTGATTGAGCAAAAGGTTAGTGGAATTAATTGGCAGTTGGTAGGGATTGTTCACTAGATTTTGCAAATTAGTGCTATGATGGAGAAGGTGTCTTTCATCCACATTCCTCGTGAATGGAATAGAGTAGGTAATTGTTTGGCTAAGTGGGCCTCAGAACATGGTGATGATTGGAAAGTTGAGGGTTGGGAGCATCTTTCCCCGGATTATTGTCAGGACTTGCATAAGATCTTTGTTGAGGATATGGATAGTCATGAAGCTGGTTGATAAGTGGTTGGGTTTGTTGTTCTCTTCTAGAGATTTGAGGCTCTGGTTTTCTGATGTAATGCTTGGGTCTGATTATTAATAAAGTTTTTACATCTTTATTCAAAAAAAAATAATTGAAGATTTTATAGTCTAGTTGGATTCATGCATCCTTATTTATGTAAGGATTTCTTAGAGTTACATAGAAATATCCGACTGTGCAATTTCTTCATGTTCCTTCTCTTGATTAGAATCTACCAAATAGAGATGGAGGTGAGTCTATGTTTAGGTGATTTTCAATTAGCTCTTTACTTATAATTGGTGCATTGCACCCCAAACTAATAGGCATTGTTTGAGTATATAGGTGACTCCACAACACCCCCAGGATCCTTGCAAGGCCAAAATAACATCCACAAGAGAGAATGACAAGAATAAATTGCTTCAAGAATGCAAGATTTATTAATATAATAATTGACATGAAAGTGTACACAAGAGGCCTTTCTTATAAAGGAAAGGTGAGAAGAAGGATTAGACAAGATGTTGGCATGTGTCATAATCTTATGCAATGAGACAACTAAAGTGTTGACTTAGGTAACTAGAAGCAATTTTCATGAGATAAGATAAGATCATGTGACAACTAACCAACCTTCTATAATGCCACCTAGGACCTAAGTAAACTTAAGTTATGTGAATTATAAGTCCCCTTCTAGAAACTAGTGATAACACTAGGTACAATACCTTACTAAGTCCAAAACCAAGGTTCCCAAGAAAAATAATTTGCTCAACCCAAAAACATAATCCTTAGCATATCTCCTCAATGTTTCCTAAAAGTGATATCAATTAGTCCCCAACTAAAGGCCATCATAAAAGATGACAACAATGTCGACCCTAAAATTAGTTATCCAAAAAAGCTTGTACGATCTTTAACTGATAACTCTTCAACAACACTTATATCCAAGTGTCAAAAGACTGATCCCGATCACACCAAATCACCCAACTAACTACAATAATCAAAGAATCGTCTAAAGACAAATATACCAACTCCATCTAGAATGACTACAATAATCGTCACCCACCCCACTAGAAGCTTAAAATAACTATACTAAATATGAAAATGCTTCTACAAGCTATAACCAATAAACTTGTAAGTATCAAAAATCTATCTACCCATAAACGAATGTTGCCAAAATCAATGTTGCAATTCTAGGGAAACAAGTATCATAATGAATTACTTCTAAAATAATAGGATATGTGAGTGTCAAAATTTATAGAGAGACTTCTCTAATTATTATATTACCCTTACCAACCAACGACAAGTGATAATTACTGCAATGTTGGGTTGGAGACATTGGCCAACCCATCTGTGTGCAAGAATTCAAAGTCCTATATAGGTTGATAAGAAAGTGGATAGTGGTACCAACTCTATAATTTTTATCCACAACTTCAATCCTAAGGCAACAAATCACCATTCAAGACTACTCCTATATCCCAAATCCTATGATTATCACCAACCTCATCACTAAAATCGAAAAAAGCTCTATCATCTGAAAAGAAGAATGGATTATAAAATTATATATTAGTACTCATCTCAAACAATAGGTCATCAAAAAAAAAAATATTATCCTCATCTCCAATCTCAAACCAATCCTCCTACTAATCCAAACTAATTTTATAATTTTTCAGAACAATGGACTAGATCATAAACTTGTTGAATGCAATCAAGTTCCTTGATCACCTTGGCCCTTTCTTTGTTCTCCTTGTCCTTGAATTATTTGGTCTCATAAAGCTGATATTCTACTACAAGAAGTTCCTTTTAGACACCATCCAAAGCAATCTTCATGGAATTAATCTCAATGGTGAGCTCACTGATTTCTCCTTTTGTCTCCGTAGACATAGATAGAGCCACGCTTGCAGACTTGGTTGCCACATATCTATCATGGATCATGTGTGAAATTATTCTCATTTATCCTCCTCCATTGTTCTCTTAATCATTTTCTAATTAGTAAGGAAAACAACTTGTTCAAAATGGTTTCTTTTGTCTTTTGGATGCAACTCTTCACAAGACTCTCAGTGCCATCAAATTTAGATCAAATTCTTACTTCAACCTCTATTGACACCAACAATTTATTCTTCCATCTTACTTGTAAATGTTAAGACCATGTAAGCTTATAGGACCATTATTATAATGAATATAAATATCAAAACTCTCTTCATACCTTTTAGTTATGTCTCCATGACTATCCCAAGACTTGTGTGTGTCTCCTTCACCATTTTCAATAGTAAATTGTTGATCCAAATCAACAAAGTCACTAGGCCTTTGCTTAGAATCATCTCCATGCAATGATAATTTAAATTTGTTTTCAAGATCATCATCAAACTATTGGAGTACAATACCACTGAGAGGGGGTCGGGTAAATTAGTGGTACATTAATTTCAAATGACCTTGAAATAACCTTTCAAAAACCTTGAAACATAACAACTATGAGGACAAGCATACTTAGAATCAAAAAAATTGGTGAAAATTGATAACTCAAGAAATCAACCCAGACCTTAAACAACACTAACCAAAATGATAGACAACCTCTATTGAACATAGATGTTGCATCATATTAACTATGAACATCATGACAACTTATGACATATATCATGACAACAAAGCAATATCGACAGATCAATGTCAAGAATATATCAACACAATGTTATGAAAAAAAACATGAACTCATAAGTATAAGACTTAAGAGTAAATATATTCACTCAACCTTTAGATACCATAACTCAGAGATTAGCTATGAAGTTTGACTGACTATAATAAAGATGAGTAGAGGACATGATTACAAACAATACTATTTGTTCGTATAGATCAATGAAACTTAGGACAACTTAAAATTAAATGACACATGATAAGTAAATGAATCATGAGGATAAAGCATATCAAAATAACAACACAAAACACAAAAATTGTCCTGAGTGGAAAACCCTCATGGGGAATAAAAACCACTCAAAAATGCCTCACTGGCTTATTTGATAAATTACTTTTTACAATGCCTCACTAACTATTTTGTAATGTGCCTAACTAGCAAATAATGTGCTTCACTAGCAAATAATGTGCTTCACTGGCAATCACAACAACTTTTTGAATCATTTTTGAATTTCATACACAAAGTCTTATCTTTGTTTCTTTTCTACAAAATCCTTTGATCTCACATGACTTAATATTCAGAGGCAGAATTCCAAGTACAACATACTGATATGTATATATTTGTATACACAACAATATGAGATACTTATAAAATTGATCAATTTCACAGAGCACTGAATGTACTATCAATAGAAATTTCAAGTACAAGGATATGAATCAATGAAATACTTTTTACAATCTGAGAATAATATTTGTTTTTTCTGCTCAACCCTCTAAAGAATGAATTCAATGTAGCATATATAATGTTTTACAATTTTGAACTGAGTCAAAAAACTGTTATCACAACTGATCTGTAACATATAATGACAATCAAATTATGTTATATTCACCAAACCCAAACTAGGGTGGATGATCAACTTAATCAAATAACTGAATGAGTGATTATGCCTTTGTAAGAGAAAGTGCCATCATTCAACAAATTCAAATGTAGATCTAAACAGAGAAACCCATGACAAAAAACTCCCTTACAACAAACAATTAACCTAGACTAGGGTTACTTATAATAGATTCTTAACTCGTAGTACCCACATGCAAAAAGTTATAGCCAAAACAACTGAGGGCATAATAGACTTCAATGATAAGAATAAACAAGGTTACCCTTGCCCAACAAAAATGAATCTGTATTTGTGAATAGGGCTAGTAACACAAACCCCCACAAAAAATATAAATGTATGAGCAATAGTAAACCAACACGAGACAAGAATTACAAAAGCCTTGAGCATTATTAACCAGGTAAACTAAAACTAAACTAGAAAGGAATTTTTTTTCCAAAACTAATGAAAATAAGACACAAATATAAGCATGTAGTTACAAACCCCAAACTAATAAAACAAAAAAACCAAACTGATCTGTGGTAACCGTCATACTTGAACACTGTTCCAGCTCAAAAAATCACGAGAATTTCCTTGGTTCTTAGCATAGATCAATCTTCATGGAAGCTAGAGTTTGTGAAGTTCATTTTGCTTGGAACCCTACTCAAACATATGTCCCAACAAAATATCTTTGATGGGAATTATTTCCCATTATCACTTCATTTCTTAGGTCCGCGGGATACCCAAGTACAAAAGCAATAATCAAAACTTGTGATAATTACCGACCATCACAATGAGTGTGTCGAGAACAATGATGTTGACACTTTTACATAACTTACATAATGAGGTATATCCCATATAAGATATTGACCAAAGATACTAACCATTTGAAATTTTGCAAAGTCAGCCAAGTCTTTTACATTTTCATCTTTTATGTCTCATGCATCATGTCACTTTTACTTTTGTATTAAGTGCCTGAGATAAGGTTTATAAACCTTATATTATTAATGCCTTCCACTGAACATGCCTTAGGATATGGCAATGTCCTATGTCTTAAACTTTATTTGATTGAGTTCATATTGTAGCATCCTAAAATTGCACCCTTTGCGATTTTGACCACATTTGGGGCCCTCACCTTAGTGTTCTCATCCCTATGCTTAACCAAGACTCATTTATGCTCGTACCATGCAATAATGGAATCAAAATCACATCTTACCTTGTCTGGACCCCTTGTCTTGGCCCTAAATTGGGGTACGACCAGGGTGTGGCACCTTGGTCGTCACCAGGACCATGGCACCACACCATGGTCCTCCTCAATTGGGCCCTAATTTAAACCCTTGGCCCTATCTCAAATTTGAGTGGGAATCACTTCTTCATGTCGGCCTATGTTGGAAAATTAATATGTTTGACGATATACAAGTATATAAGGAGGTATTCTCCTCTCATTTGGACATAAGGCGATAAGGAAAGGAGAACTATAGTCAAGCAATCAAGCATTCAAGAATTGGAGCATCCATCATCAAGCATTTCTAGAGGTCTTTAGGGCTGCATATTCTTCATCTATCCATTGTGGAGCAATATTACATAATTCATTTGCAAGCATATGTGTGTGATTAGGGTTTTGTCATGTTCATGTCATTTTATATAACATATGTGATTACATTCAAGAAGAAAATCATCATTATCATTCATTGCAGATCTAAGGTATACCTTTCCATCATTTATTTCAAGTATTTTCAATATTTCATTCAAGGTTAATTCCAAAAATGGGGTTTGTTCAAACCCATTTCCCTTTCCTTCTATGTGTAGGAAACAAGTGCGTAGCTATACTTTTGGAAATACGCTTCAAACATACAGATAGAAAAACCCTTTTCAACGCGTAGAAAATTCGAAGGACCAAGAGGCAACACCATGGTTCTTGCTTTTTCAAGGCATTTTCCCAGGACAGATCGGAATCATCTCATATTGCTTAGATCCAAGTGCATGTAATGCCCCGCTAGGAACCCCAAAGCAATAACCACAACTACGGGTGAAATAATTAAAAAAAAAAGAAGTATAAATCACATTAAGTGCATTAATTACTACATTGCACAATAATAACACAAGCGAAAAACGTACACCAAAATTCCTAAAGGGTTACCAACGAAGAATCAAACTAAAAGTTAAATTCCACAATTATGATTAATCCAATTAACCATCAATAACTCATAGAACATATTAAGCCATATGCAATAACAGTTACACCATTGAAAGATTGAAAGGATATAATACAATTTTTGTTCAACAAAGCATTTACTCTAATCATATAGAAAGTTGATAAATAACATCCAAAACTTAGGATTACATTGATCTTCCAATACATGGCTCTCAATACATTCAGAGTTTACAACTTAATGAAATACAATGTTACATAAGTTCATTGATATAATTGACCATATCGATCTCCAAAGAATAATAATCTCCAACATGAGATAAAACATGAGTCATGAACACCTACGAAGCCAATCCTCGCATGAAGGTACGAACAAGAACATCCGATGGGAAGTGGCACTACCACTCGACCATGTGATCCCAAACTGGAATCACCCCACCATAATAGGAGATAGCAGAGGACCCTCAAGCAAGAAAAAGCATGACATGGTTGACAAAATAATATGACTCCATGACAGTACAATACGACTCCACAATATGCTAGGTGACTCAACATCACAATATACTAGTGACTCGACATCACAACACACAAGTGAGTCAACATCATAATACACAAGTGACCCTAAAGAGAGAGTGTCATCGCATAGCTTATGATGGTTACCATGGTAGGCCTCCATAGGTCCCGACGCCCATCCTGGGTTATCCTGGTAACCTTTCCTGAAGCTCCAATTCCATCTAAGTCTCATGCGGACCCTACCAACCCTTCGTGAAGACAAGGTGGTCGGTTTGCCGTTCTAGGCCTTCCCACTACATCTTGAGCCTACATGAGCACTCAACCATGCGCGAGGTACAATATATTTTATAATGTTATAAACTACCCATCTCCTAATCAAATTATTAGATTATCACTTATTAACTGACTTTCAAGGGGTTATCCTGCCATCCACTTCGGGTGCGACCCCCACTTGAAAACCACTCTCTCAAAGCACACTAAACAAACATGGTCCCTCCACGAGGACCCTATGGCGAAGTAGACAACCATAACACCACTATCCAAATACAAGTGGTCAAAACAAAGACATACTAACTCTTGGTTAACCATAAGGAACAAACACTACATGGTTAAGGCAATGAGGTGATCATACGTCACTTGGTCAAAAGGTACCAAATACGCCACAATAGGACGACTGAACCACATATGAGAAATAACCATCAATAATACTCTTTGCAAGAAAGGCTAATTTCACTAAGTCCACACTCAGACAATTTTTGAGAAAACAACATCATAAGCATTTGCAAATTCATTGATCAAAAAATAAATAAAACACCCTTCATTTAATGCGTCATTCAAAAACGTCATTCATTTCTATATAATTTCCAATTCAATATTCTAACATAGAATAAAATCCATATTAATTATTCAACCAAATAAAAATATGAATTACAATAAATATATGATCTATTTCTAAAAATACATCCAAATTTATCAGTTTGAATTAAAATCCAAAGCCTTGGTTTTCAATAATTAAATCTATTAAATAAATATTAAAAACCAACTTATAAAATTCACTGATAAATTACCATTTAACATAACATTTAAACTAACCTTTACAAATTTCATCACATTTAATAAAGATAATTAACGGCATATTAAAATGCACCGTAAGGGGTAAAAGGGCACGTGGTGGGACCAATGCCCTACCTACGGGTAGTGCCGTTGCTGGTAGTGCTGCTACTGCTGCCGGTAGTAGGCATTGTCGAATGGTAGTGACTGCTACGTGGGTAGAAGCACTACCGGTCGATAGTGCTGCTACCCGCGTAGCAGTCACTACCGCTCGGTAGTGTTGCTACTCGTGTAGCATTCACTACCGCTCAGTAGTGCTGCTACCCATGTAGCAAGCCACTACCATCCCATGTGGTGGGACTAGCCCACCACGTGGGCAAGGGTCAATTAATTTAATAAAAACTTCTTTTAAAAATAATTTAATCATAAAATTAAAACATCCCTTGTTCATCGTTTTCACAAGAGCACATACACAGTGCCAAAATACCAAAATATGAGATGATAATCTTCAATAAGGTAAATGGTAAATTAATAACACACAAGAGACCCAATTATATAAAGATTTTGGGAAACATAGAAGAATCTAAAAGATAGGAGAAGGTTTCTGATAAATTTCTTCACTTCCTTTACACAAGAAGAATTCCTTGCATCTTACAAGAGGCAATAACCAATTTTTGCCAACGTAAGCCCAAATCTTGGGCAAATAGAAACTAGAAAACACACAACAAACTAATTCTATTCCTTTCTATACCAAATAGAAGAGATAATTCAAGAACTTGATTTTGCAAGAACAAATAACAAACAACAAATGGAAAGATGAATCATTTCTTTTCAACATGCACCCATTTGATATGAATTCAACAAATTCATCAATAAGAGACACTCTTTCTTTCATTCCAATCATTCATCAAGAATTTACAAAGAGATTTACATTTTTGCAACACACATGAAGCAACTAAAACATTCAAAATTAAATTGCAAAACAAGAAGATATTATCCAACCTTGAAGAAAACCAGGAAGCAAATGGATGGAAGAATCCCAATCTTGCAAACCAAAACCAACTCTAGCTCCTCTTCCAAAATGGTTTTCCAAATTTCTCATTCAAAATTCTACCTCTCCTCTTCCCATGAACTCCCAAGAATATATGGGAAAAATATATTTCAACCTAAACTTTCTAGGTTAAAATTTTTCCAACCAATAAGATTAAACTATTTAAAAAGTAAAAACAATCAGATTTACCTTTTTCCATAAACCATTCTTTGCAACAAAATAAAATACAAAAGTCAAATGAAAAGGTAAAAGGAAAAGCTTTTATTTTTATTTTATTTCATTTCTATTTCCCATGATAATTTATTTTAACATAATCATTCCACATTTAAATGGCAAGGCAAATACTTATTTCTTTTCACAAAATAATAATACAACTAACACAATAAAATAAGCCAATCTAACCATTTAATTTTAGCAACTCCTTTATTTAATTAAATCAATAATCTTAAGAGCATAATAATTAACTAATTACGCCAACACAAAAATAGCATCATTCACTCAATTAAATAACTATTCAAATAAATGGAAATACGCAAAATGAGGAATGATCAAACGATGACTCACAAGATGACAATACTAAAGCACTCTGACTCGCATACCGGTCAAATGGAAAAGATGATCGACAAACAACACTCACATGAGTGTAACTGCAGGTCAAGTTAGGGTCCAACAACTATCTCCTCCACTCTCATCGGATAAATAAGGCATGCTCAGACCTATGAAACCAGGTGGAGTCGATACCCCATACCTACCCTGTACTTGTACCTGTAATGTCCTGCACCAAAGAACCACGTGTGCATATAGATAAATATATATAAATAGACACGACACATACACCGATGAAGGAGAATCATGGCGTTCCTTGTCTCACCGGCTTGAGTGAAGGAAAATCATCCCCTTGCATCCCATACACTTGCAAACACACAACATATAAATAACACATCGCACATATAAGGTAAAAGTGTCAGTCCATGATAATGATTCATAAAAAATAACATTAATCATAAGCACCAAGATACTGCATGAAAGCATACACCACAAATCCAGATAAAGCATGAAATAACATCACATAAAGTCTGAATCATATATAACAATATCCTTCCACTGAACAGTCAACTGAAGTCAAACATAAATACAAAAAGAGTCTGATCGAGGAGGGGTACTACATCCTCACCCCCAAAACTAGGCTTACTCATGTAAGCCTAAAACATATAAGAATAAAGCTCTCTCATCTTCATTGCATCCTCCCATGTCACTGAGGTCTCATCACTTGAGTCCCATAGGACCCTTACCTAGTCGATCGTATGACCCCTGAGGGTCAAATCCTAACGCTAAAGAATGTGCATGGGCTCCATGGAAAGCTGCCCGTCCTCGACCTGCAAAGCGTTCTAATCAAGAACATGAGTCACATTAGGATGATAAGGTCAAAGAACTGAAACATGAAAGACATCGTGGATGCGGGATAGACTCGGCAACAAGGCAAGACGGTAGGCAACGGGTCATATCCTCTCAAGGATCTCAAAAGGGCCAACAAAATGAGGCACCAACTTAGAAACCTTTCCATAACGGATCAGACTCTTCATGGATGCACTCTCAAGAACACACAATCGCCCATTGAAAAGTGATGATCCACTCTATGAGCATCAACATACTTCTTTTGCCTATCCTGAGTAGCAACCAAATGCCCACGAATCTGCTCAACCTATTGCTCCATCTCACGAAGCATATCCAGGCCTAAAATCATCCTTTCCTCCAACCGATCCTAGCTCAAAGGAGTACGACAAGGATGACCATACAATTCCTGGAAAGGAGACATGCCTATAGAGCTGTGATATCCATTGTTATAAGAAAACTCCACAAGGCAAAGATATTCCTCCCAGTGTGACTGCTGATCCATAACATACATGCGAAGCATGTCCTCCAAGACCTGATTCACACGCTCAGTCTAACCATGGTCTCTGGGTGATAAGATGAACTAAAGTTCAACTAGGTCCCCAAAGCATGCTAAAGTGAGGTCCATAATGCTGAAGTAAAGATAGGGTCTCTATCAGAAATGATTCGCCTTGGGATCCCATGCAACCTCACCACATCTTCCAAGAAAACTTGTGCCACCATTGTTGTTGTATAAGAAGATCAAATAGGAACAAAATGAGCAACTTTGGTCAATCTATCAACAATGACCATGATGACATCATGACGACGTGAAGAAATAAGCAACCCCACTATGAAATCCATGAAAATGATATCCCATTTCCAATCTGGTACCAAATTAGGTTGTAAGAGCCCTACAAGGTGCTGATGCTCCGCCTTCACTCACTAACCTTCTAAACACTTCGACACAAAATCAGTAATGTCACGTTTCATACCAGCCCAATGATATATCTGTCTAAGATCTGTGTGCATCTTCTTGACACCAAGGTGTGTCGAATAAGGTGCATGTTGGGCCTCAGTCATGATCAAAGTGCGAAGACCCTCCAAAGGAGGTACATAGATCCATCCAAGATGTTGGAGAAGACCATCTGACTCAAGATCATATCCAAAATGTCTACCCTCTAATGGTCTTCCGGACTCCACCACGGCTCTAACATCCTGATACCAGGTGTCCTGAGGAAGAACTCCAAGAATTCTCTCTCTCAAGTCCACTCCAAAGGATAATACTGCAACCTCATGCCGCCTATGACTCAAAGAATCTACCACTACATTCTCTTTCCCCTGAATATATTGAACCTCAAAATCATACACATAGAGGAATTCCATCCATCTTCGTTGTCGATCATTCAAGTTTGGCTGCGTGAAAATATACTGCAAACTGCGGTGATCACTATGCAGCTCAAAACGATGCCTCAACAGAAAATATCACCATCTAACTAACGCATGCACTACAGCTGCCAACTCCAAATCATAAACTGGATAGTTCAACTCATGGTCCTTGAGTTTGTGAGACTCATAGGAAACCACACATCCATCCTGCATAAGCATTGCACCTATACCTTCTAGAGAGGCATATGTGCATACCATAAAATATTTGGATGGACCAGGGACTGCCAAAATCAGAGCACTAACAAGGAGTTCCTTCAAGGTATGAAAAGCTGACTCGCACTGCTCTGACAAAACAAACTTCTTCCCTTTCCTATGAAGAGAAGTGATCAAGTGACCTATCCGAGAAAAACTCTGAACAAAGCGACGGTAATATCCAGCCAAACCCATGAAACTTGGAACCTCTGAAACATTGGTCAGTGCTAGCCAATCCACAATGGCTTGGATCTTAGAAGGATCCACGAATATACCTTCTCCCAAAACTATATGACCAAGATAGCTCACCTCTAACTAGAAGAAATCACACTTCGCCAAGTTGGCAAAAAGTTGATTCTCCCTCAAGCACTACAATACCTGTTGCAAGTGGCCTTCATGCTCTTCCATAGATCTAGAATAAATCAATATGTCATCCAAGAACACAAGGACAAAACGATCAACGTAGGTGCAAAAAACTCCATTCATAAGGCTCATGAAAACCGAAGGCACATTCGTCAACCCAAATGGCACCATTGTGAACTCATAGTGACCATAACGAGTACGAAATGCCATTCTATGAATGTCTACATCATGAATGCATAACTGATGATATCTAGATTTCAAATCAATCTTAGAGAACACCTTGGCTCCCTTTACCTGATCAAAAATATCATCTATATGAGGAAATGGATATCGATTCCCGATGGTTACCTTTTTCAACTATTGGTAATCAATGCATAATCGAAGAGAACCATCCTTATTCTTAACGAAGATAATAGGCGCACCCCAAGGAGAAACACTAGGATGAATGAAACCCTTGGCCAACAATTCCTCCACCTGCAACTTCAACTCACTCAACTCTTGAGTAGTCATCCAATATGGAGCTCTCGAAATAGGTTTCGCACCAGGAACCAAGTCAATGCGAAAGTCTATGTCTCGCTTTGGAGGCATATCAAGAATATCCAATGAAAACATATCAACATACTCTTGAAGAATAGTGTGACCATCAAGAGTGATTTCTCGACTCTCTTCCTTATCCACATCCTTAAGAGAAACTACAAAAAGTTGACACCCTTGATGTATACACCGCTTAAGCTGCATAGCGGAAATCATACGTAAGGATATCGATCACTGAACTCCAACGATCCCCACTTTCCTACCATGGTCATCTAAACACTCTACTATCTTCAAATGACAGTCTACACGAGTATTGTGAGATAATAGGCAATCCATCCCCAACACAACTCCATAGGACCCCAAAGGAATGACTCGAAGGTCAACTAAAGTAACAAAGGGTCCTAGGTGCAACTCACAACTAGGAACGAAGGCATTGACAGACACACACACACTGGTAGCCAACTCTACTTCCCACCTATTCGCCTGCTTAGCAGACCCGAGCCCGCACCGCTCTACAATGGATGAAGAAATGAAAGAATCTGAAGCACAAGAGTCAAAAATTATAGAGATAGGAATACCACACAACACACCTGCAACCTCAATCACTGTACCCTGATGCTCAACCTGGCGGTCATCAACTACTACAAATACTCTATGGGATCTACCTGCATCCCCCATTATCAACTCTGATGCTACTAGCCTCTGACTACCCATCTGATGAGAACGTTGAGGGCACTGAGTGGCAATGTGACCAAATTGTCCATAGGTGAAGCAAGCTCCTCTACCAGGTCCTTTAATCCCAGACGACCCATTGGACTGCTGAAAGCTTCCCCTATTAGAGGCCTAAGATGCACCCTGAGAGATCTGCCCTGGAAAACTCTGCCTGCTCCTCTGCCAGTTCCCGCTCTTCCGATAGTGAGAGTTGCCACCCTGCTGGCCCTGAGACTACTTTGGTCTCGACGGCTACTGCTACTGCTGACCACACTTAGCAGGTGCCTAAGGACCCCTAAAAGTTGCAGCAGTCTAGGACTGATTCCCTCTCACTCTAGACCCATTGAAAGGAACACTCTCGATCTGTACTCCAGACTGACCGCCATGCGCATAACCTAGATTCTGCTCCACCAGCCTGGATTTCATCATGGCTACCTCTATTGAAGCAGGCTCAAACACTCTCACTCCTCCACTGATGCAGTCATTTAGACCCCTCAAGAAGTGTTGAACAAGCATCGCCTCATCATTGCCATTATTGACATACTATTTGAGCTCATAGAACCTATGCTCGAACTAATCTACTATCATACCAAACTAGCGCAAAGCATAGAACTCGTCTGCTCATGATTGCCTCCATTGGGATGAGAGAAATCATGCCCTGAATCTCTCCAGAAAGATCTCCCACTATACGGTGTTAATGCTCACATCGATTCTCTCCTCCTCCTAATTGCCACCAGATAGATGCAAAACCCTCGAGACACATGATAGCGCATCTCTCCTTGGTGTTGCTACCATATGTATACATGGTGAAACACTGAACTAAACTAATAAGCCAACCCTCTACCTCGAGACTGGTACCTTTACCATCAAGAAAGGAGGATTGGACCTCATCAAGTCCCTCATGTGACCCATGGTAGCTGGATCCTGGTCCACTGTGACCTCTCTCCTTCTAGGAGCTCTCTCTCTCTCTCTCTCTCTCTCTCTCTCTCTCTCTCTCTCTCTCCTACTGATGCGACTCCTCAACTTGAGCATGGAGGGGCTGATCAACCTCAGGTCTGGGGCCTAGTCTAGCTAGAACATCTTGAAACATCTGTCGCAACTCTTCCCTTTCAGGAACCTGCTTTCTTGAATGTTGTTCATCCGAATGAATAGAATGATCCTAATCCACACTCGCATGAGTGGGTGGTGGCGAAGGACTATGGCGATCAAAACCTCAACCCTATCCCCCACCTTTGCCTCTATTGCGGCCACCAACATGGCCACTACCCTTGGCTCTCCTAACCATGACCTAACACTACACAAGAGAAAAGGGTTCAAATCAATGACAAGGATAAAACAAGGAAATCACAACCACTAAGACCTAATCAAAAGGTCTAGCTGAATGGGCTCACTGCAAACCCAGATTACCTAGTGTTGAAACATGGGCTCTGATCTTAAATATAATGCCCTACCAAGAACCCCAAAGGAATAACCACAACTAAGGGTGAAATAAATTTTTTTTAAAAGTATAAATCACATTAAGTGCATTAATTACTACATATCACAATAATAACACAAGCAAAAGACTTACACCAAAATTCCTAAAGGGCTACCAAGGAAGAATCAAACTAAAAGTTAAATTCCATAATTACGATTAATCCAACTAACCATCAATAACTCATAGAACATAATAAGCCATATGCAATAACAGTTACACCATTGAAAGATTGAAAGGATACAATACAATTTATGTTCAATAAAGCATTTACACTAATCATATAGAAAGCTGACAAATAACATCCAAAACTTAGGATTACATTGATCTTCCAATACATGGCTCTCAATACATTCGTACAACCTAACCAAATACAAGGTTACATAAGTTCATTGATACAACTGACCACATCAGTCTCCAAAGAATAATAATCTCCAACATGAGATAAAGCACGAGTCATGAACCATAGGAACACCTCCGAAGCCAATCCTCGCATGAAGGTACGAACAAGAACATCCGATGGGAAGTGGCACTACCACTCGACCATGTGATCCCAAACTGGAATCACCCCACTGTGCTAGGAGATAGCAGAGGACCCTCAAGCAAGCAAAAGCATGACATGGTCGATAGAACAATATGACTCCATGACTGTATAATATGACTCCACAATATGCTAGGTGACTCAACATCACAATATACCAGTAACTCGACATCACAACACACAAGTGACTCGACATCACAATACACAAGTGACCCTAAAGAGAGTGTCATCGCATAGCTTATGATGGTTACCATGGTAGGCCTCCATAGGTCCCGACTCCCATCCTGTGTTATCCTGGTAACCTTTCCCAAACCTCCGGCTCCATCTAAGTCTCATGTGGACCCTACCAACCCTTTGTGAAGACAAGGTGGTCGGTTTTCCATTCCAGGCCTTCCCACTACATCTTGAGCCTATATGATCACTCAACTATGCGTGGGGTACAATATCTTTTATAATGTTATTAAATTCTCATCTCCTAATCAAATTATTAGATTATCACTTATTAACTAACTTTTGAGGGGTTATCCTGGCATCCACTTCAGGTGTGACCCCCACTCGAAAGCCACTCTCTCAAAGGACACTAAACAAAAATGGTCACTCCACGAGGACCCTATGGCGAAGCAAACATCCATAAAACCACTATCCAAATACAAGTGGTCAAAACAAAGACATACTAACTCTTGGTTAACCATAAGGAACATACACTACATGGTTAAGGCAACGAGGTCATCATACATCACTTGGTCTAAAGGTACTAAATACGCCACAACAGGACAACTGAACCACAAACGAGAAATAACCACCAATAATACTCTTTGCAAGAAAGGTTAATTTCACTAAGTTTGCACTCAGACAATCTTTGAGAAAACAACATAATAAGCACTTGCAAATTCATTGATCGAAAATTAAATAAAACACCCTTCATTTAATGCGTCATTCGAAAAGGTCATTCATTTCTATATAATTTCCAATTCAATATTCCAGCATAGAATAAAATCCATATTAATTATTCAACCAAATAAAAATATGAATTACAATAAACATATGATCTATTTCTAAAAGTACATCCAAATTTATCAGTTTGAATTAAAATCCAAAGCCTTGATTTTCAACAATTAAATCTATTAAATAAATATTAAAAACCAACTTATAAAATTCACTTATAAATTACCATTTAACACAACATTTAAACTAACCTTTAAAAATTTCATCGCATTTAATAAAGATAATTAACGACACATTAAAATGCACCATAAGGGGTAAAAGGGCACATGGTGGGACCAATGCCCTACCCGCGGGTAGTGCTGTTGTCGATGGCAGCAAACACTGCCTGCCGGTAGTGCTGCTACCCGTGTAGCAGTCACTACTGATAGGTAGTGCTGCTACCATGGTAGCAAGCCACTACCATTCCATGTGATGGAACTATCCCGCCGCGTGGGCAAGGGTCAATTAATTTAATAAAAGCTTCTTTTTAAAACAATTTAATCATAAAATTGAAACATCCCATGTTCATCGTTTTCATGGGAGCACATACACAGTGCCAAAATACCAAAATATTAGATGATAATATTCAATAAGGTAAATGGTAGACTAATAACACACAAGAGCCCTAATTATATAAAGATTTTGGGCAACATAGAAGAATCTAAAAGATAGGAGAAGGTTTTTGATAAATTTCTTCACTTCCCTTACATAGGAAGAATTCCTTGCATCTTGGAAGAGGCAATAACCAATTTTTGCCAATGTAAGCCCCAAATCTTGGGCAAATAGAAACTAGAAAACACACAAACAAACTAATTCTATTCCTTTCTATACCAAATAGAAGAGATAATTCAAGAACTTGATTTTGCAAGAACAAATAACAAACAACAAATGGAAAGATGAACCATTTCTTTTCAACATGCACCCATTTGATATGAATTCAAGAAAATAATCAATAACAAACACTCTTTCTTTCATTCCAATCATTCATCAAGAATTTACAAAGAGATTTACATTTTTGCAACACATAGGAAGCAACTAAAACATTCAAAATTAAATTGCAAAACAAGAAGAGATTATCCAACCTTCAAGAAAACCAGGAAGCAAATGGATGGAAGAATCCCAATCTTGCAAATCAAAACCAACTCCAGCTCCTCTTCCAAAATGGTTTTCCAAATTTCTCATTCAAAATTCTGCCTATTCTCTTCTCGTGAACTCCCAGGAATATATGGGAAAAATATATTTCAACCTAAACTTTCTAGGTTAAAAGTTTTCCAACCAATCAGATTAAACTATTTAAAAAGTAAAAACAATCAGATTTACCTTTTTCCATAAACCATTCTTTCCAACAAAATAAAATACAAAAGTCAAATGAAAAGGTAAAAGGAAAAGGTTTTATTTTTATTTTATTTCATTTCTATTTCCCATGATAATTTCTTTCAACATAATCATTCCATATTTAAATGGCAAGACAAATACTTATTTCTTTTCACAAAATAATAATACAACTAACACAATAATATAAGCCAATCTAACCATTTAATTCTAGCAACTCTATTTAATTAAATCACTAATCTCAAGAGCATAATAATTAACTAATTACGCCAACACAAAAATAACATCATTCACTCAATTAATAACTATTCAAATAAACAAAAATATGCAAAACGAGGAATGATCAAACAATGACTCACTAGACGACAATACTAAAGCACTTTGACTTGCATATTGGTCAAACGGAATAGACGACCAACTGACAACACTCACATGACTGTAATTGTGGGTCAAGTTAGGGTCCAAAAACTATCTCCTCCACTCCCATCGGACAAATAAGGCACGCTCAAACTTGTGAAACTAGATGGAGTCGATACCCCATACCTACCCGGTACTTGTACCTGTAATGTCCTGCACCAAAGAACCACACATGCATATAGAGAAATATATATAAACAGACACGACACACACTACGATGAAGGAGAATCGTGACGTTCACTATCTCACCGGCGTGAGTGAAGGAAAATCATCCTTTCACATCCCATACACTTGCAAACACGCAACATATAAATACCACATCGCACATATAAGGTAAAAGTGTCAGTCCCTGATAATGATTCATAAAAATAACATTAATCGTAAGCACTGAGATACTGCATGAAAGCATACACCACAAATCCAGATAAAACATGAAATAAGATTGCATAAAGTCTGAATCATATATAACAATAATGTTCCACTTAATAGTCAATTAAAGTCAAACATAAATATAAAAAGAGTTTGATCGAGGAGGGGTACTACAGTGCACGAAAAAATCCTGAATCTATAGCTCAGTATTTTCTTAGTTTTGTCTTCAATTTCAGCACTTTACCCTAAATCAAAATTTCAACTCAATCAATCCACTTAGTATTCGATCCTTATCTGATTTGTGACAGAATCTAGTGGATTCCTCCCCTCTTTTGAATGTAAAGGAATTCCTCCCCCAAACTGAAAATTTATTTAGTGATTTCTCCTTCAATGTTGCAAATTTCCAAATGAAATTTTTCCCTTTACACATATCACAACACTTTGAATTTCATGTATCAAAAATACCTTCTCAAAATTGCTATTATCACGTTATCAAATAAGTAACCAAGAGTAATGAAACCAATCTGAATGTGCATTGTCATACTGAGACCAATGAACATGAGTATGCTTGAATAATTATACCAAACCAATGCAGTGACAAGCCAATGAAACCAAATGCCATTGTGTTAAGTATGAAGCACCCATATCATGAAAACCATTGTATCATAAAGTACCAAATTGAGAATACCTAATGTAAGCCTTCAAACAACGCTTACTCAATGTCATGTTGATGCATACCAAAAGATAGTGTTATGTCATCAAGGACAACAACCAAGAGGGTCAACAAAGAGGACAATAACCAAGAGGGTCAACAAACTCTCCCTTTGTGCTTGGTGGCAAATTACTAACTTCCTCTCCCCCTTTTTGCATCAAGGGCAAAGGACAGAAAGAGTAGTGAACTACCTCAATAAGAACAATAATAGACCTATATGCCTGAAACTGTAGCATCAAAAGATTATTAATATGCAACAAATAATGGCTAAAGAAGTAGCCAATCAAACCATCAAGAACAACAAAATGATCAATCACATATTACTGAAAACCAAAAATTAGAACATTGCCAAAATTCTAAATCACTACAATGCACAAACAATGCTCAAAATTTGTTGGTACTGTAGAAAAATCTGCTCAAAACACTATCAACTCACTGTCAAAGTCCGCTCAATCTCCCTCTTTTGACACCGATGAATATAATGCATAACACTAGAATGTACCAAAATGAGATGTCACTGTAACACCACAAGTGGACTGCAAATAATGAATTGTCACTGTAATACCAATTAAAATGTTGCAAGAGAATAAAAAATGCATGTGAATATACAATCATGTATCATAGTATCACTGAAGCAATGCCAATAATGGCAAGCCGAAACTGGGGTATAGAATATTCATGGAAAGCTCCCCCTAAAGATATGTTCTATACAAAACAACAACCATCTTAACTAAAAGTAGGCACAATGCTTCTGTACTGAAATATCACTGGAATGAACACATGATTTGCCCTTATAGTCAACAGGGAATCATACCAAGAATATGACAAGTGCAGATTTCCATAGAATAATCAGGCATATATAATGTGAGCATATATGTAATATCCATCATGTTACCTATTCATTTGAATACCTAAATATGCACAAAGTTGTATATGTGTATGTTAGGGCTGATTACTATGTATCACTATCATGTATTTTATATGTATGTATCAAATTCACAACTACAACGTAAACATTGTTCCAAAAATTTAATGGATCATTGATGCAATATTTGAGTAAATTATAATGTAACTCTTATCAAATGAAATAGATCACAAGAACTATTTGTTCCAAGTGTTCAATATTGCATCACCCTCATTAACTTCACTTAAACACACATCAATTTGAATACTGTTCATTTGATCTTTAAGTAATCCTTGAATCATGAAACAACTCTACTATTTGGATAATTGTCAAGCAATATTCAACTTAGCAATGCTTAGAACATATTCACTGTTCCACCAATATGAAATGATGAGTGCAAGATATTCACATGTTCAATAATCACTACAAATATAAATGAGTATACCATCAATAAATTGTATTGACTTGCAAAGAGGATGTTGACATGAAAGAATGTTGTCAAAGTTTCAACAAAGTCACTATTTAAGCACACATCTATCGCTTTAAAGAAAATGCTATGTCTGAACAAATTAAATTTACTCTCACAAAGTTATCACTCTAAAAGTATTGTCAATATGTTCAATACAACTGCATGTTTCTTCAAGCAAGAATTGTCACACTCATCTCTTAAAGAGCCATATTGCCAACCATTGTCAAAACAATGACCACTACAAAACCTTGTAAAGGGAAACACTGCCCCATGGTCATTGTAGTTTTCATTTTCAGAGATGTAAATAATGATGAATGAAAGCACCTTGAATGATCATATCTTGTCACTTACACTCTAGCATAGTAACACAAAACTAGGAAATACATTGTTATTGAGCAACTAAAACTCAAAACCAACATCTTATCAGAGATCTCAAGTTAGAGAATACTGGGATATGATAAGAGCATAGCATCACAATTATTGATACCAAAACATTGTATTGCCAGTCTTCTCCAACCGTCAAGCTATCATTGTTCAAAGTGATAGACAATTATATTCACAATGATGACATTGATCATACCATCAAGAAGCTTTATTGACAAAACCACTTATCATCCAGATTTTTTAGTGCAACTACTTAATATACACATATTCATACTCTTCACATTGTCTGTATGGCTACCAAGACACTTGCAACAACATTGGACAATGACCTTTCCACAATTTTATTGTCATGAAAATAGTAGAGTTGGTTCTTCATATTACTGTTTGGAATGAGAACTATAACACACAACCTTTCCATGAAGTATACTAGTTAATACACTGATATCCCTTCAAAACTCATGCAACAAGTCAGTCAAATAAGAAATTTCTAAAGAGATTTCTACATACAACATAAAACCTCTTGATATTGCTTGGGTTTAAAAGATAAAACAACGAACAACTTCTCCGACTTCAAACAACATTTTAGGCATTCATTGATATTTCTTGTTCTTTATGCACAAGATTGGAATGTTATATCTCTTAGACTTGCTTTATCCACACCTTCATTGATTCTTTCTTTTTACAAACCTTCACAAAATCCTTCCTTCTCTTTTTGTTATACTTGCACTGTTATATTTTATGCCCAATCTTATTGCAGTTATAGCAAACAATATTGTAGTTTTGATTTGATAGCCTACAATCTCTAGCTTTATGACCATTTTTATGACACACATAGCAATAACCATCAAAATGAGAATATTTATACCTCATTGAATAATATTGTCTCGTAGATGAAGACCTTGTGAACCAACTATTTCTTCTTCCAACTCTGTTGGTGCCGTTGTGTTGTTTTATATCAGTATCCTTGTTTTCTATTTCAAGTGCAATAGAATGATAATTCAAGTCTATCTTCTTTCTTGGAGTTTGTCTAACCTTGAAAATTTTTCCATCTATTGTTGCAAACACTATTTCATTTTTAGACTCATCTTGAACACCAGAGATTTGTCCTTTTTCAAAACCTAAACCTAATAGATCCTTGTGACTTTTCTAACTGCTCAAAATCTCATTCAATGCATTTGTGTCTTTCACAATTTTTTTCATCTTGATGGTTTCAAAATATTTTCTCAGGGAAACTACTACTTCTTCAAGTTTTTGTCACTCAAAAGTTTTAATTTCCAAGTCTGTTTTAGATACTTCTTCTATTCTCTTAGATTCTTCTTCTTTTCCCTTGACTTCTTCAAGTTGATTCTTACAATCTGTAACAAGTTTTTCTGCATTCTCAAGAGTTGAAAGAGTTTTAGCCTTCAACTCCCTTTCTTTTTGGAGTTTCTTCTCTAATTTTTGATTCACTTTTCTAAGAATCTTAATCTCATCTAGGGAAAAAAATAATTCTCTTTCAAAATCAACTTCGAACTCATCACCTTCAAACTCTCGTTCAAATTCACTCAAAGTTTGAACTTCTTCTTCTGCTACATGATTGTTCTTATTATCAGTTAAAGTATCAGCTAACAATGACTTTTCTTGAGACAATACATAACTAGACTAGATAGGGGTTCTTTGATCACCTTTTTTCTTGGCACTATTATTTTTCTTTTCACCTTTGTTTCTTTTGCACTTAGCCATGACAAGTACTCCACTACTAAGAATCCCCTAAGTCAGATAGACAAGGTTTGGCTTTGATACCACTTGTTTGAGTACAATACCACTGAGAGGAGGGGAGGTGGGGGTGAATCAATGATATATCAATTTCAAATGACCTTGAAATAACCTTTCAAAAACCTTGAAACATAACAACTATGAGGACAAGCATACTTAGAGTCAAAAACTTTGGCAAACATTGATAACTCAAGAAATCGGTTCAGACCTTCAACAACACTAACTGGAATAACAAGACAACCTCTATTGAACAAAGATGTTGCATCATATTAACTATGAACATCATGACAACTTATGATAGATATCATGACAACAAAATAATACTGATAGATCAATGCCAAGAATATATCAACACAATGTTATGAAGCAAAACATGAACTCATAAGTATAAGACATAAGAGTAAAGACATTCACTCAACCATTAGATACCATAACTAAGATATTAGCTTTGAAGTTTGGCTGACTATAATAAAGATGAGTAGAGGACATGATTACAAACAATAATATATGTTCGTGCAGATCAATGAAACTTAGGACAACTTAAAACTGAATGACACATGATAAGCAAATGAATCATGAGGATCAAGTATATCAAAATAACACACAACACAAAAATTGTCTTGAGTGGAATACCCTCATGGGGAATAAAAACCACTCGAAAATTCTTCACTGGCTTATTTGATAAACTGCTTTTTACAATACCTCACTAGCTATTTTGTAATGTGCCTCACTAGCAATGCACCTCACTAGCAATCACAACAACTTTCTCAATCATTTTTGAATTTCATACACAAAGTATCATCTCTGTTTCTTTTCTACAACATCCTCTGATCTTACATTACTTAAGATTCAAAGGTAAAAGTCCAAGTACAACATACTAATATGTATATATTTCTATACACATCAATATGAGATACCTATCAATAGAACTTTCAAGTACAATGATATGAATCATTGAAACACTTTTAACAATCCAAGAATAATATTTCTTTTTTCTGCTCAACCCTCTAAGGAGTGAATTCAATATAACATATATAATGTTCTACAATTTTGAACTGTGTTAAAAACAGTTATCATAACTGCTTAGTAACTTCCTTTTAACAGATAATGATAATCAAACTGTAGTATGTTCACCAAACCAAAACTAGGGTGGATGATCAACTTAATCAAATAACTGAATGAGTGATTATGCCTTTGTAAGAGAAAGCGTCATCATTCAACAAATTCGAATGTAGATCTAAACAGAGAAACCCATGACAAAAATTTTTTAACCCTCATAGCAAACAGTTAACGCAGACTAGGGTTACTTATAATAGATTCTTAACCCGTAGTACCCACATGCAAAAAGTTACAACCAAAACAACTGAGGGCAGAATAGAATTCAATGATAAGAATAAACAAGGTTACAGTTGCAACAAAAATGAATCTTTCTTTGTGAACAGAGCTAGTAGCACAAACCCCACAAAAAATACGAATGCATGAGTAATAGTAAAGCTGCACGAGACAATAATTAAAAAACCCTTGAGCATTATTAACCGGGTAAACTAAAAATAAACTAGAAAGGAGATTTTTGCCAAAACTAATGAAAAGAAGACACAACTATAAGCATGTAGTTACAAACCCCAAACTGATAAAATAAAAAACCGAACCCTTCTTCAACAAAAGGATAAAGAAGTGAGTACACCTATTATATCATTTGAAAAACTCAAACTCCGTCAATACCATATCGATGCTCTTGATTTCTGGTAACCGTCATACTTCAGCATTGTTCCAACTCAAAAATTCACCAGACTTTCCTTGGTTCTTAGCACATATCAATCTTCATGTCGGCTAGAGTTTGTGAAGTTCATTTTTCTTGGAACCCTACTCAAACATATGTCTCAACAAAAAATCTTTGATGGGAATTGTTTCCCACTATCACTTCATTTCCTAGGTTCGCGCAATACCCAAGTACAAAAGCAATAATCAAAACTTTTGATAATTACCGACCATCACATTGAGTGTGTCGAGCACAATGATGTTGACACTTTTACATAACTTCCATAATGAGGTATATCCCATATAAGATGCCAACCAAAGATACTAACCATATTTGTTTTGCAAAGTCAACCAAGTCTTTTACATTTTCATCTTTTATGTCTCATGAATCATGTCACTTTTACTTTTGTATTAAGTGCTCGAGATAAGATTTATAAACTTTATATTATTAATGTCTTCCAATGAACATGCCTTAGGATATGGCAATGTCCTAGGTATTAAACTTTATTTGATTGAGTTCATATCACAACCGTTTTTATTTCATGTATCAAAAAGACCTTCTCAACTTTGTTATTATCACATTATCAAATAAGTAACCAAGAGTAATGAAATCAATTTGATTATGCACTGTCATACTAAGACCAATGAACATGAGTATGCTTGAACAGTTATACCAAATGTGAGGCCCTACCCCAACCCATCCTATCTCTTCAGTTATTTTCATTTTGGAACTATTTTGGATACTAGTTTGGACACACTATGGATATAGAACTTTTCATGATTCCGCGATTTTGGTAACATTGATATATGAGGATGCTTCATTTCTATGCCTTGTGGATTATAGAATATTGTATGATTCTAGATTAGGGTAATGTTGTGATGATGCAGGTTATTATCTGAATTTCAGGATTTGATATAATGTTTGGAAAATGTTTGCATATATTGTAGATGGATCAAATTTTGAGGATTATGAGGAAATTGCTTTGAATTGTGACAAATTATATTTCATAATGTCAAGTCTTTGTAGAATGAATGTATTGTATTCTGATTATGTGATTTTATATATTATATGAGGCTATTTGGGAAGTACTAATGTTTAAATTGAGATGTGCAGGAAAATATCCATGTGACCATGGAAATATTAGGGAGAATCAAGCCTAGGCCAATGTGCGTTAGTAAAACCAGGGGTTGTCTATTTGGAGAGACAACACCCCGTATGTACTGTATTTTATTCGTAAATGTAAAATGTTGCATGAGTGTAATTTGTATTTATTGGAATATTTAAATTGTTTAAGGGACAATTGCCATGTGTTTATTGTGATGTGGAATTATGTTGTAGTGTCACTTGACACCTATGTAGTATGTTGTGTTGGCAATTTGTCATGTCACCTTTTTGAAAGTTTTATTTTTGTTAATGGTTATATCCCCTAATTATCCTTGAAGGAACCAAGAAATCTAGGTTAGAGAGCCACAAGGAAGGTCAACTCAGAGTTGACCCGTAGGTTAACTTCAGGTGGACTTTCTGAAGGTCAAATCAACTCCTAGAGTCAATTTTAGAGCTTTTCTATTAGGCCTCATGGGGTACCTATGGGTGAAGGCCAAAATTGGCCATGTGTCTTTCCCTTAGGACATGTTTAACCACCCAAAAAAGTGGTTTTCCCAAGATGGACGAATTCCATCTATAGGAGTGCCCTCCTTGGTAGGATAACCTTCTTGGAGAGAGTAATCTCTCTTCCCCATTCCATTTCCCTTCTCTAGGCACCTAGGTTAGGGAGTGTGTAAGACCTAGGGAAGACCAACCCAATGGGAGATCACTCACTCTATCCAAGAGGTTGGAAGGAGTGAGAGAGGCCTTCTTAGGCTAAGAATGGAAGCTTAGTGAGCTAATCACCCACTCTCCACTTTTGGAGATTTTTGGAAAAATTTGAAAGGAAAAAAAAACCAGTTTCAGAAAATTTAGAGGAATTTGGTGGCCAAGATTTGCAGAAAGTTGTGTGGATTGGGCAGCTCATCTTCAACCAAGTTTAGAATACCTATTGGCAGAATAAGGTTGGTTGTTATCTCCTCTTGTTTATGTTGTTTATGTTAGCTATGTTGTTTTGTTGAAGGAAAGATTTGCTTGTAAAGGAAGTGTGTATGTATAATGTTGTAGAAGAAAATAATGTGTAGTTTTATTCTATGTTTTTCTGTTTTGTGTTTTTGTTTTGGGAGTGTCCAAGATCTCCTACTCTTGGGAGAGTAGGATGATCTTGGGGTGGAAGAAGCATGACAGCCTTGGGTGAGAGGCTCTCCTTAAGGAGAGTGATCTCAAGGGTGTCCTTTATGACCCTTGCTGCATAGCCTTGTGTATGCATTTGGGGGTCATAAGGGGAGAGAAATGGCTTTGAGCCTTTGGGGGGGCATAAGGTGGTTGGGATGAATTCTGATTGAGTATTTTGTGTTGCCATGAGGTGGCTTGTGATATTTTTTTTTGGCTGCAGTCTCCCCAACGGTACTTGGTCCACTTCCACCCATAGATTGATCTCCACAAATGTGGTGATAGTGTAGCTTGGGATGGGAAAGTGTATGTGTGGTGTGTTTGCCCTATTGTTATGTTGTATTGCTTGGTTGTAACCCGTCTAGGTCTTGATTCTCCTAGCTCGGGGGTGGCTTCTGGTAAGCCTAGGCTGGGAGGTGAGCATCCCATGGTCACAGTCCTAAAACTTTACTTGCAGGTGGCTTGGGGAAAAAGACTAGGAGTTGCAGATTTTGGTGTTGCAGACTTCTATTCAGATTTCTTATTTTTATTTAAATGCTGAAAGGAAGAAAGAAATGTAAACTTATGCTTTGTAGCAAAAGAAAAAGAAGAGAAAGTGCATATGTAGATATAGGGCTTAAAATGATTCTGTTTCTGTTTAAACAAATGTAATTATTATTTTCTATGTAAAGATTAGAGAAAAAAAAAAGGGGACTGTTAGATTATCTACCCATTTTCTTATTTGGGCTATTGTAACTAGCATTCTGGAAAAACAATGTAAATGTAATTCTTTTTATTATATTTTTATGTCTATTGTGTTTGCTGTAGTCTACATTTAAATCTGGTTTGTAACATGTTTATTTACTGCATTAGTAAGGAAAAGAAAAAGAAATGCAGTAGGGTTATTATTTACTTGCATAGCTTAAATTCTGTTAATTTTATGTCTGTTTTAAAAAAAAAAGAGTGAACTAGTATTGTTTTTTTTTTTATTTCTCACTATTTACTTGCATAGTCTAGATTCTGTTATTTTATGACTGTAAAAAGAAAACCAGAACTATTTTATTTCTGTAGCAAGTTTTAATGAAAGGAAGAAGAAGAAAATAGATCTATTCTAAATGCTGTTAGAAAACAAAAAAAAAACAAACAGAATGTAGATGTTTGAAATCTCAAAACGATATAAGGGTTTTTAACCCTATTACTTCAACATTTAGTCATATATACATTTCTATATGTATATAAGTATATATATTGAAAATATATACCTATATATATAGAGAATATATATATGTATAAGCTCCCTGTATGTGCATACCCCTGTAACAACAAAATAAAGGATGCATTTTGGACTTGTGCATCTCTGTTTCAAATATACAAAAGAATTGCAGAATAAACTTCGTATATATATATATATACATATATATATATATATATATATATATATCTGCATCTGAAAAAAAAACATACCCTGTAGATGTCTGTAGAACAAAACCAACAAACACATTTATGTTATGATCTGATCATAACAATGGATATATGTGTATTAAAACATATATATACAAATATATATATATATATATATATATATATATATATATATATATATATATATATATATATATATATATATATATATATTCGATATATTCAAAAAATCACATCTTACAACATGTTTTTATCAACCCACGAATATATTTAAACGAATAACAAAAAAATAATCTTGTAATAACATTGTTGGCCGAGCCACTGTGTTTACCCACAGTGGACGGCACGGCAAGGCCGAGCCACTGTGTGTAAACACAGTGGGCGGCGCTCGGGCCGCGCCACTGTGCTTACCCACAGTGGACGGCACGGAGGGTGCCGCCACTGTGTGTAAGCACAGTGGACGGTCCGCGGCCGCCACTGTGCTTATACACAGTGGACGGCAACCGCCGTCACTGTGTATAAACACAGTGGCGACCGGGAGAGCCCCGCGCCGCCTCCTCTTTGCGAAACCCTCCGCCGTGCCCTAGCTTGCCGTACCTGCAACCTCCAAAACCAAAAAAAAAAAAAAGGGACACTCAATAAAATATAGACGTTTAATAAACCCTAACCCATTTCGGGTTAGGGTATAAAAGGATAAAAAAATAAAATAGGTCAAGTGTAAATTATAAAAATGCAACCCTAACCCAATTTCGGGTTAGGGTTAGCATTATAAGAATTATATATATATATATATATATATATATATATATATATATATATACAAATAAATGTATTTATATATATATGTATATATATATAAGTAAGAGAATTAAAGTAGAGCATCATAATTAATTTTGAAATTATAATGAGGGTTAGTATTTAAAAATATATATATATGAATTTATATATATATATATATATATAAGGAATTTAAATGGGGATTTTTAAACATTGATTTTAATCTATATATATTTTGGGGGCAATTCAATAATGGGATTTTCTTTTATATGACCATTTAGATTGGAGTTTTAAACTTGGTTTTAATATATGAAATGGGGTTAATTAATGATAGGATTATTATACGTCCATTTACTCCTTAGGAGATTTGAAATTTTAAAAAAAGGGATTTAAGAATGAAGGGGTTATCAAAATCGGAAACACCATACATCAACTCGATTAATTTAATTAATTAATCAATAGACTTCCCTAATTATATTTGGGGTATTAGGAAAATTTAAAAAGGGGAATTTGTAGAACCAATTTTATGGACCATAAACCCTTGGGGGTAAGCTTGGGCCAAATTTAATTTAATCGACAAATTAAGAAGTTAGGGAAAATTAGAATTGGCCTTAGCTTAATGTCGGTTTTAGTGGACAAACGACATTGTAGTAATTCGAACCCTCATCAGTTGGATGTATATAATAATTTCGCAGGTGTATCAATTAATCAATAGCATTATCCTTATATGGATTGGGAATGATTTAATACCTTAAGGTAACCAATTTTTCCTTGATTTAATTAGCGACAACTTGTCTTAGGTAATTGAGCTAGCTAACTAATCGGCAATGCAAATTAATCTTCACCAATCAAGTCACTCGCTCGAGTTGGTTATTTAACTTAACCTTAGTAAGTAAGTTAATTACATCCTAGATAAGACAAAACTTTAAATACAGTCGTTATGTATTAGGATCTATAGCGAGTTCATGACGTCAAAAAAAAAATTTGTTGTTCCGTTTTTGTGCCCTAAAGTTTGGGCACGACACCAAACTAGTGCCATAATAAACGAATCAAACCAAATGACACTATGGTAAGTATGAGCACCCATATCATTAAAACCATTGTATCATAAAGTACCAAATTGAGAATACTTGATGTAAGTCTGCAAACAACACTTACTCAATGTCATGTTGATGCATACCAAAAGTTAGTGTTATTTCATCAAGGACAACAACCAAGAGGGTCAACACAAAATTCTCAGAATCAACTTACTCAATGTTATTCTCTATGCATAACCCCCTAGATGAATTCAAAACAACATTATAGTCAAAAGGAAATTCATCCCACAAAGATTCTTCATTATATTTAGGTGCCAACACATCTGAATCCTAGGTACTTAAGGGCAAGTCACTTTGTTAAGTGAAAATAAATTCTTTGTTCTCTTCATGAGTGGTTAAATCACTCTCCAAATCACCAATATTAAAATCATCATAAACACTCCTCTCTATAGGTTTGGTTGAAAACTCAATACAAATCCACCTGAGATATCATTACTCATTTGTGATAAGAAATTGTTACTCTAGGCTAGTTTGAAAGCTTCAATGTTTCTACCTTCAACATGTTCTTCATCAACAATATCATCATATACAAAATTTCTACTAGTGTCATCAGGGGACCGAATAGTCTCCTAAACGTCAATGGATAAATCAAAACTTGTACTGAAGGCTATTGTTTTGCAATTATCCTCATGCACCATATCATCAATAGTAGTTACATACATATCTAAGAGATCATCCTGAGGCCCAGTCATACATTCATCTTCTATCTATATCTCTTTCCAACTATTCTACCAACAAACCCTCTTCATCCACACACTCTTCACTAAGGAAGAAAGATTTGAGCTTGTTTTGACACCAAACAATCACTTTTTCGGTTGTCTTATTCAATTGATAGGATTCCCTGATCACCCTACTTCCTATTAGTTGATAGGATAAAAAATAGTGATTGTGTCACATCATAACTTTCATTAATAAGAAAAACAATAATGGTTTGCATGGATGCAATAACATTATCATCATGATATTGTTTAATTGTAGCAAAAAAATAGTGAAATATTTTGTGAATCAAATCATTCAATCCCAAATTTAACATAATGTTATTCAATCCAATTTTTGCAAATATTTCAAGTATGGCTACCCTTCTAGAAAAATGAGAACATGTGATATCATCAATATCTTGGAAACTATCCACCAACAATGGAATTATCTCTTTCAATGTGTTATCATCATAAGGAGCTCTAGGTGTAGAAATTCTCATGATTTCACTCAACATGAAGTAACAATAAGTATTATCTCATTATCTCTATGTCTCAACCACCTATGTTGACTTAAGGAATTCAATATGGGAATTAAGGCTCCTTTTAACACCATAGAAGATGACAAATGCACTACGATCAAACACTCATCTACTTCTTTCAGAGCGTTGAGAATAACGTCCCTTGGTTGAGATAGTTATCAAAGTTTATTTTCTACATAAAATATTATTTCGACCAACCATTTTCCACCTTTTGATGCCATGCTTAAACAACTAGAAATAAAATCTTGGAACTACCCAACAATCTAGCAAGATACTCTATGTTGTGATACCACTATAATATCCCATTACCAAAATTGCTCCAATTTTTTCACTTTTATGATCAAGGGATAAATGTATCGATTCTATTTATATTCTTTCCATCTAGTTGTAAATAGAGTATAATAAAAATATCTAACTCAATATACAAGTATGAGTCAAACTGAACAACATATTAAACCACTAAAAACTACAAAAAATGGACAACAAATAATAATACGCAATAGGGAAAAGAGCACAATTCTAGGCTTCAGTCATAACATAATAAATTAATTTTTTGAATACAAACATAGATATATACATTATTTCTTCATATATCAGTGCAAGCATTTAATATATTCAACAATGATGAGACCATACAATAGTAGACACTTAACATGAAATATAGTGAAGCTAATGCAAAAACCTATTCATACAATGGAAGATTACCATGCCACAAAATAAGATGTTCATACTAACAAAGGATCTCCAAATACATAAGTTGACCCTCTTTAATAAATGTGACCAAGTCATGCAACCCCCTATTTGTTAATGCAAACTATCACACCTTGCTTTTGGTTTCCAACACCAAGAGTGAAAAAGAAATCACCTTGCGAAGGTCTACAATTATTTCTCATGGAATGCCCTTACTAGTTTATGCCTTCATAAGTATTTATTTTCCCAAGATTAAGCTCCTTCAATTCCCCCCTATCACTAGGATAAAATAACTCTTCCTTTCAACTAGCAAAATAATATTTGAACTTGGTGTCCAAATCCATTGGAAGTGTCATACAAAGTAACCTACATTGAAATGAATGCTTCAATCTCAATCACCCAATGCCAAAAATGCTCAACACCTTTAGTGAACCTCAACTCATTCAACAAAAGTCTTGTTTCATAACATGACATCTAAACATAACTTTCCTAACAACTCTTCTCAGAATAAGACAACAAATTTTCAATCCTCAATCTTCCAATCCAATTGTGAAATTTCTGTGAATTTGCCAATCACTAGCTAGCCCAATGAATCTTTCATTAGCAAAACCGATCTCCCAAACCACAAGGGTTTCAATCAAAGAATATAGAATAAACTGCATAATACCAAATGAGAATCCCCTTTTAAAACATTTTCTTGGAGATTTAAAAAAACACAATATAAAATCACCAATTTAATTAAATAAGCCTAAAACATTCCTAGCACATAAAGTCACTTTACTAGTGTCCAACCTTTAAAACTTCCAATTATCATTCCAACAAGATATTATACCAAGGTGCCCATTAAATTATTTTAATTAAAATAACAATCTTTGTAAAATTAATTAAAAGATAGATCACAATTACATCGATGTTGTAGAAACGGTCGAAAGGCATTCAAATAAAAAACAAATGATGAATAATGAGAATCAAACTCGATCAAGTGGCCTACTATAAATAGATCCTCTCTCCAAGAATCTTGTAGAACACACGAGAAGTTGGAAACATCTAGAAGCATCATATGAGTCCTTAAGACCATCTAAGCTCATTGGCTAGTAACATCAAATAACTCCTCTGATAAGTCTAACACACCCCCAAAAAGTTAGTGTCAATTGCAATGCAAGAGAACCCAAAAATGAGTACATTGCATTGGTCTTATAATCTGATGGGATTGTGCATATACTTACACATACACTTTGTGGGAAATATGCCACATTTCAAGGAATATATATGCAAACATATATATACACATTATCTTAGTATCTTATACTTTTATTTTGTATTTTTCTAATTTTTCTATTGTACATCTAATATTGTTGAGTTTTTCTCGACTCTAAAATAATAAGAGAGTTATATTCAAGGTGAATAAATTGAACATGAAAATTTATTGGCAAGTTGTTATTATTAGTATACCTCTTCAAAGGTCAAAAGTCTAAGTGCCTTCTCACTTACAACTAAGGTGAGTAGTGTACACACCTAAAATTGTCCAGTCTAATTAAATATCTAAGCCTAATTCTTCTATTAATTAAATAAATCTTTATTTTTTTAATTAATTCATTTATCCTCTTCTAGCCTTATTTCTCATTTAAATAAATTCATTTATTTATTTAAATTATCCTTTTTTTAAATTAAATAAATATCTTATTTATTTAATTGATCCCACTTCTACTATTAATTAAATAAATCTTTATTTATTTAATTAATTCATTAACCTTTTCTATCTATGACACATGTCATTCATCTCTTAATTCATACACTACCTACTCCTTTCATTATTTTATTATTTCTTTTACCTACCCTCTAATCATAGCCGACCATTTATCTTTTACACCTCTCAATCTTATCCCTCCATTTCTTATAGTGCCTTCTATATAAGGAGATGCTTCCTTCATTATCAACCCTAATCAATCTATGCATCCTAACTCACTATGCATTCAACCCCGACTACGCTTTTGAACTTGCATATGCAATCAAGCCTACTTGCAATCACATTTCTGTTCTTTGTTGAGCTCTTGTGCACATATAAAATCTGAGAGCAAATATATCAAGCAAGATCAATGGAGATAGGAAGAATGGAGATCCAAACCCTATTGGACATGTGATGGTATAATCTTTGTGATTTCATTTGATTTGCATTGTCTTAGGTAATCTTCATATGTTATGGTGGATCTTTGTTCTTGTTAGACTAGGGTTTTGTGGTTGAATTCATTTAGTCTTTCAATATTGCTAATCCACTTTCACCATATACATTTTGGCACGCCCCATGGGACATGGATTTTTGTTATATCTGTGTTTTTTGCAGATTTTTTTAACCCTATATTGTTGTTTTGTAAAACAATTTGGAGAATAACCTTGTGCAGCTAGGGTTTTGGACACAAAATCAAGATCTTGGAGAGATTTGATCATATCTCATAAATGACTTGGAAATTTTGCACCAAATTGTTTTTGCAGGTTGAAGACAGTATCAGGAATTCTCAAAAAAAAATTCAGATCTATTGGAACATATTTTAATTTTCTATGAATTTTTTTATGAATTTTCATAAAAAATTAATTTTGAGAGAAAATGAGCGATTTTTTTGGATTTTCTTACATTTTTGGAAATATCTCATAATTATACAGAGGATCTATTCTTTGTGATTTTAATTTTGATGCAAAATATTTACTAAAAAATTGGATCTTTAAAAATTAAGGTTTTTCCTTATTTTGATTAGATCTCACAAACAACTTCAAATTTTGGCATAAAAGTTTTTTTGTAGGTCAGGAAAAGTATTAGAAGGTTTCAGTAAAAAATTTAGATTTTTTGGATCAAATTTTCATTTTATATGATTTTTTATGATTTTTCATAAAAAATTAATTTTGAGAGGAAATTAGCAAATTTTTCAGATTTTCTTACATTTTTGGAAATATCTCAAAATTATACATAGGATCTATTCTTTGTGATTTTAAATTTGATGCAAAAGCTTTCCTAAAAAAATGGATCTTTGAAAATTAGAGTTTTGCATTATTTTACTCATATCTCACAAACTGCTTGGATTTGTTGTAGAAATGTTTTTATACAGGTTTGGTAGACCATCAGGACTCTCTAGTAAAGAAATCAGATTTTTTGGATCGATTTTGCATTTTATATGAATTTTTTATGATTTTTCATAAAAAATTAGTTTTTGGAGCAAATTAGCAAATTTTTTGGATTTTCTTATATTTCTGGAAATCTCTTAAAATTTTACAAGTGGTCTTTTTTTATGATGAATCAGATCTTTGAATTGGTCAACAAAATGCATTGTTGAAGGCCCCTATTTCACAAAGTCTTTTGGATCTAAAATTTACCTAACTTGTGTGCTTGCAGGAAGGGGTGGTCATTTCAAACAATCCAAACTACTAATAGATCTTTGTTGCAGGACCTTGGCAAGGGTTTTTGATCTTTCATTGTGTGCCTTGTTTTCATATATTAGCAAACACTTCAATTGGTGCACTAAAATTGAACCATTGTCTTTTGTGTCTTGAGCAATAGGCTCTTTTTGTTTAATCCTTAGAGGGCTCGTCTCCCCGTGTGGTCATTAGGACTACTAGTGAGGAGAGAATGACCCAAGTGGTAGCAAAAGAAAAGCCATCTTCTTTCGAACCACTATAAACAATTGTATTCATGGTGAAAACTATGGATAATGTGTGCTGATTAGTTCATACTGACACTATGTCTCCCCATAAACCCGTTTGATCAAATTTATTTGATCAGTTGTAGGGCGTAACCCCTACCGGCTGGGAGCCTTCTACATTTACAAAGCTGAAAGTGCCGCATGTATGGCCACACGAGCGGATGCCCTTACTAGCACCTTTTTGTTTTAGAAGCCAAAATCCTTCTAGTTGTTGGGGCAGGAGGTCGGACCTTTGGTAGCGGCCCACACACATACGGTTCTTAGAAGAGATACAAAGTTCGCCACAAGGAGTTTTCGTGGGGACTGATGCTTGGCTGCCCCTGGAAGTGAGTGCCGAGGGTGGAGCCAGTGGGGTCAAGCATCTAAGTATCTGCTCTGAATAGCGTAGCCTCGAGGGAAACTCCATGTGGGATCAACAACTATTGTCTTGGCCAGCCATAAGAATTGTGCTTGACTTATTTTGAACAATCAAACATTCAAGACCAAACAACAAAACATTGTGTCTTTTGTGTCTTCAAGTGTATGCAAATTTTTTTTACATCAAACAACACATTTTTCTTTGAGTCATTTTGAGTCTAGACACTTGCAAACATTGAGTCTTCATCAACATTGTGTCCTCTTGTCACGGAAATACAGTCACAATTTCAGATTTGGTCACAACAAACAACTTCACAAATTGGAAAAATTTACAGTCCAACAAACAAGAGCAATCAGTTTCAGAATTCTTGAGCTTCCTAAGTTATTTCTCTAGATTTTCATCTAGCATTCAACCTATCTTTGGGTCTCACAAAGTCCATCATTGCTTTACATCTTGCATTACATTCACATTTGTCTAAACTTGAGTCAAAAAGTCACTTGCTTGTCCTCATCATACTTTGTCAACACACTACATACAACAACAGTTTGCTAAGTGGCCCCTCATCAAGGTCTATCACCTTTGGGTCTCATTTGGTCTTCCTTAGAGTCAAGGTCAACTTATCTCATCAAGAGAAACTATCCTCTCTTTGGAAGTCACACCTACTCTACTACATACATACTTGGTCTTACATTTTGGACATTGCAAGTAAACCTCAGATTCATTTACATTCCATCCAACTCTTGGTCTTCCATACTCTTTCCATTTTCATCTAGTCTCGCACATCTTGGTCAAAAATCTAGGAGAGAAACTAAAGAGGCTCAAGAGTCCACAAACATGAGTTCCTATGAATATGACAATGATATCTTTTTCAATTCTGATCATACTACATTACCTGACATGGATGCCTATAGAAACATTCCAAATGTTGAGAACATGGACACTACAAACAATAATGATACACACAATGACAACATGGACAACTTTTCCGTACATTTAGCAGAAGTGGAAGACACACTTATGGATCCCCGTTTCAATAGATTGGTTGAGGAAATAATGAAGAGAGATAGACGGTATTTCTTACAAGTGATGGCACATAGTGGAGCCAAGATCCCTCATGATTTTGACATGTCTCAAATAATGGAAAATTGAACTTTGCAACAACCTCACCTCAACATGGATCAAAGGAGGCTTAATATTGGAGGCAATAGAGGACCACATATGGTTCCTGAATCACCGTCATCTTTGTTTCAAAAACCAGAGGTCCCACATACACATGGTCAAGCATATGATACTCACCTTCGCAGACCATTATGGAAGTCTTATGCAAACAAACATACTCAATCACATGCCAATGCTAAGGACCAACCACCAAAGCAATTGGATATTCAAAGGCATGCTCAAAATTTGGACACAAGGAAACCCCGCATCAAATTTGGGGGCAACACACTAGAACAAACTCATGACATGCCTATAGAGTATGGTATATATGGACAAAGAAGATATTCCATTCCTCATCATGACTCTATACCAAGTGGTCCATATACACAACATCATTATAGACCTCCTCCATATGAATATGTGTATGATCAATATCATCCATATATGCAACATGCTCCTCTTCCACCCAGTGGTTCAGGCATGGGGTATGCTTCAAGAAGTTGGTCTCCACCGAAGAACAATTTGGAACAACAAATTAGGGACTTACAAAAGAAAATGGAGGACATAAATACACCAAAGCCAACATACTCAATGAGAGACATATGTCCTTATCCATTTGACAAAAGCATTCCAATGCCTCCTTTTCCTAAACACTTTGTGACACCTAAGTTTGATAAGTATAGAGGAAAAGGGGATCCTAAGACACATATAAGATAGTTTTTCATAGCTTGCATTGAGGTAGCAACAGAAGAGACATATTTGATGAGATTATTCCCACAAAGCTTAGGAGATCAATCTATGGAATGATTCTCCCAACTTCCACCTGGAATTAAATCATGGGGTGACTTTGCAGAGGCTTTTATCCAACATTTCTCATACAACATAGAGACAGACATATCAGTCACCACTTTGTGCAACACCAAGCAAAAGGATGGAGAATCTTTTTCATCATTTTTACAAAGATGGAGAAATCTAGCCAGCAAATGCTCTTGTGAAATTCCACAAAAACAAATGGTAGAGATGTTACCCAGAATGTCAACAAAGACATTGGTTATGACCTAAGAAAAGCTTGTTTGTCCATCTTCAAGGACGTCATTGAAAAAGGCTTAGCGACAGAAAAGGTCCTAATTAAGCAAGGTATCGTCAAAATATTCAAGGAAAACAAAGATGACTTTAAAGGAAAAGATAAGCCAAGATTTTGGAATAAAAACAAGAACATAGTCAATGATGGTGTTGTTGATGCCAATACAGTACGACCCAAAATCATTTTTTTGGGATCAATCTCTACAAACAATCAAGTGAATACTCAAACAATTTCCAAATCATGAAGGAAGTACACCCCATTGGGAGAACCACTTGAGTCAGTTTTCAAGAAGCTAGTGGCAAACAAGATAATCACAATTCCAGATTTTCCTCCATATGAGCCAAAGGTCAAACCAAATTGGTGGAATGATGATGAGTATTGTGAATTTCATAAGAGCAAAGGACATAACACCAGAAATTGCCATCGATTGAAGAACATCATACATGATCTCACTGATAGAGGTGACATTGAGATTGAAGGACACTCATCCAATCAAGAACATGAGATGTTTAAGGAACCATTCCCAAAACATGACAAGGGAAAAGCTAAAGCCACAAATGATCAGACCAACTATACTAGAGCATCTTATAACTATTGTAGTCACATAAATCTGTCCACTTAATTAAATGAATACTTAGTATTTATTTAACTATTTAACCATCAATTAATAATTAATTAAATTAATATTTAATTAATTCATCTTAACCCTCTTCTCCTATTAATTAAATAAATTATTTTATTTATTTTATTTAATTCACTTAACCAAATTCAGACCATTAATTAAATAAATAAATCATATTTGTTTAATTAAATCTTCTCTCACATTAAATAAATTAATATTTATTTAAATCCCCCAAAATCTCACCTCTCACATTTAAATAAATTAACATTTATTTAAATCACCTTTATCCTCTACCCACTTGCATTTTCCTACAAATGCAAGTTGCACAATTATTTTAAATAAATAATTTATTTAAATCACCTTTATCCTCCACCCACTTGCATTTTCCTACAAATGCAAGTTGCACAATTATTTTAAATAAATAATTTATTTAAATCACCTTTATCCTCTACCCACTTGTATTTTCCTACAAATGCAAGTTGCACAATTATTTTAAATAAATAATTTATTTAAATCACCTTTATCCTCCACCCACTTGTATTTTCCTACAAAAGCAAGTTGCACAATTATTTTAAATAAATAATTTATTTAAATCACCTTTATCCTCCACCCACTTGTATTTTCAAGTTGCACAACTATTTATTTAAAATCCTATTTATCCTCACCCACTTGAAACCTTTAATGGTTTCCCTTAAAGTATTCAAACTTGATGGCTTTAAAGTCTTCAAACTTGATGGCTTCCTTCTATAGTCTTCTTAAGACTTTAATGGTTTTCCTTAAAGTCTTCAAGCCTTTAATGGTTTCCCTCAAAGTCTTCAAGCATTTTAATGCTTTATCTTCATTTTTCTCATTTAAATAAATTAATATTTATTTGAATATTCATCCAAATGCAAATTACACCATTTAATTGAAATAAATGATTTTATTTTAATTGAAAATACCAAAATTTCTCCCACTTGCATTTTCCTACAAAATCCACTTGCATGCCTAAACCCCTTCTAGAATTTTCTAATCACTTCTAAATAACCTAACTCCTCTAAACTTTGTCACATTCCTAAGCAAAAGGGAAGTCACTTCTCAAACCCTCAAAGTCTTTGATAACCATTAAAGGCTTTCAACCTTCAACCACTAAATGGCTCAAAGTCTTTGATAACTATTGAAGGCTTTCAACCTTCAACCACTTAATCCCCAAAGTCTCCAATAACCATTAATGGTTACCTCAAACCCTTCCACATGGTTAAAACATTTGTTTTGACTCAACCTCTACCCAACCCAAAGGTCTCATCAGGCCATTAATGCTTTGACCATGATTATCTCTTAAACATTTGCACAAAGGTTTATCCTTGGATTAACTCTTAATCCAGCCGGTAATCTTAATTTGGACTTGACCCTTAGCCTCTAGATAACCATGAGGTCTTCTTAGGCCTTTAATGCCTCCAACCTCTTCTCTCAACCCAATCTTATGTTGACACTTGTCACCATTTTATTGGTGCCAATTGTGCACATGGATCCCCAACTTTCAAACTTGGCCCTTGATTAAACCATTCAATCTTAACCCTTCATTTCCCCATTTCTTCTATAAATAGAACCCTTCTCCTCAAGCAAAAAGAGAAGCATTAGAGTATTGTTGTTATACTAGTATTAGCATAGAGCTTTCTCATAGCATCACTATCTACACTTGCATAGCATTTGCTTATCATATTCAACTATCTTGAATCTCGATATGGCATCCATGGCTAGTGCTAAAAGCTGAGAGCTACACTCATTTGGGACTTGGAGAGGAGAGGAACAAGGGAGGAGCAACTATGAGCATCTTGATTAGCTATTTTATTCTATGTTTATATGCTTTCTATTTCATGCTTAATATCTCTCTTGATATGCCTGTTTAGGATAATCTTTTGTTGCTAACACTAACGTTTGTTTCTTGTGCTCTTGTGTGTGTTTCCATCAAACAGATTTTCTAATCCTTTTTCCAGAGCATCATTTGGTGAACCCGACGTGAATCCGAACACCAAAAAGATCAACTTTTTTTTTTTTTTTAACCAATAACATGTTTGAATGTTGAAAATGTCACATAGGTTGCGCTTTTGACGCTGTTTTGGCATGTTTGACATTGTTTTGGCACTATTCACCCTGTTTCAACATTTTTGCCTTCTCTGTCTTTCCCTTTCTTTTAGCGCGTTTGTGTTAAATAGCGGCTCTGTTCAAACGCAAACTAGCGCTATTGTAACAGAACGTTGTACAAATCACCTTGTAACCAAAAAAAAAAAATTAGGCTTGTAGAAGCCCACCAAAACATGCGGATTTTTCTAACTAATTGTCTTGTATGCAGGTTCTAATCTTTTTGTGCAGGGGAAGGAGTTAGTTTAAATGCTTTAAAAGTTGGTTAAAAAGAATCCATTTTTCCTTCTTGCACAAGTTAAAATAAACCTCACATTTTATTTTAGAGTGCATAAAATGAACCTCAAACTTGTTTTTGGTGCTTAAAAAGAAAATTCAACTTTCTTTATTGCAAAGTAAAAAAAAAACAACAAACCTCAAAATTTTGCTTTCATTGCAAGTTAGGGATACATTTTGTTTTGGTGCTTAAAATCAGCAAAACAAATTTTCTTTCTTACATCAAACTTAAAAATCACAAGCCACACTTCAATTTTTGGGCAAATAAAAAGAACAATCCACTTGTTTTGATTTTTGCAAAAACAAATTTTACTTCAAGCAAACGTGTTTTTCATTAAGTTGACCAGGATTTCCGAATTCTAGGTTACAAAACACATTGCCTTTGAAGTTAAAAAGAACACCATGGCTGTTGGAGCAACATCTCCAAATAGTTAGATCACATTTGTAATGGTGGATTAAAAAGAACAAGTGTCTTTCGTACTTGGCACACTTGTGCAAAAAGTCAGTCGAGTGGTCCTACCTCTAACACACACTATCCTCTCCCTTGGCTTTCGTGGTCCTAGGTGCAAGAGAAAAGTGTTAGTAACACTCAAAATTTTATCTTTTTAAGAGAGGCCTGCCAAGGGAACGATACTCTTGGGAACGACCTCGAGCGGTAAATCCTTCGAGCCGCTATAGAAATCAAGTGAGAGCGAAAGTGTAGCCTTGGGTATAGCTATTCCTACAGTGTAACTGGCCGAAAGGACAAATGGGCCCCACCACCAATTACAAGGCTCTTAAGTGAGTCACTGTAGAATGAACTTATGTCCAAAAATATTGAACATGACTAAACGTCTTTAAGTAGTAGCCCACCTGTTCTATTGATTGAGGATATTTGCGATATAATTTAGTGCAAGAGCATAGATGGTTTTGCTCCCAAGATACTCACCATACATATTTCCTTTAGTAGAAACATAGCTTTTTGAAAAGTCACTTGTGGCTTGATAAAAGTGGTGACTCCCCCATCATAGGGATCATCTATTTGTTATGCTCGTGCAAGACTTAGTATATCACATCCTTACCTGCCACGGCGGGATTCATAAGGTATGTAGTACCAAAGTCGAAGAAATATCAAGATGTGGGCTAAATTTATCACAACTGGCCATTTGACCTTAGGGATAAAAAGTGTTTGAAGTGTGTTCATTTTACAGACCAAGTGCAAATTGAGCCGACTTCAGGCTTTGGAAATACACCTTAAAATACATCTAAAGGAAGGGTCATATACAAGTCCAAGGATTGGGTTAATCTAGACCCATACTCATTTGTGCCTTTTAGGCAACATTCTTGTGTTTGTGTGCTTGCTTTGTTTTCTTGTCAAAGAAAAAATCAGAAAATCACTCCCAAAAACAAAGTATTCATCCAACCAAACATTTCTCAAAACAACCAAACACATCAAAAACAAAGTGCAAACAACAAAAAAATCAAACCTTTATGACCATTCTTCACATCTTGCGAAAGAAGAAGCGTCATCAGAATATCGACTTGAAATGAAGACCATTGAGCTCAAAGGCTTTGATCAAAAGGAGGAAATTCTTCTATATAAATAGACAAATCTTTGTCTCACATAGAGTCTTTCTGCATCACATGCGTCTCTACCTTCAAGGAAAAACAAACGAATTGGATTCCGAATCATTGAACCGCAGAGCTTTTATGCAATATAGAGCTCTGAGTTATCACAAAAACCAAGGAGGAAAGATTAATCCCAACTTCTTCCCAAACGTCTGTATCACATACAACACAGCTCGAGAAATACCACCAACACCCGAAAGGGAAGAGATAGAGTTTGTCCCATTTGTAACACAAAGTTTTTATTGAAGTTGAAAACATTTTCATCTATCATCTCACTCATACATCATCACTTCATCATCAATCCGTCCCAACTCTCAAAACATTAAGAGGTTCTTGTCCCAAGTTCTCTTTTAGATATTGCTTGAAATCAAACACATCACATCACTTTTTAGATTGTTTCTACATCTAGGATAAGCTCATCCTAAGAGACACATCTACGCAGGTTAAAACTAGTTCATGAGTAAATCCTCTCATTACTAGGTAGTTAAATTTGTAACACATCTCAGATTTCTCTACACCTTATCAAAACAAGCAAGCAATTCAAAGAAGGAATTTTGGTTACATCTACCTTAAAAGTGCTAGAGATCCACGTGCAACACAATTCACCAACCATCAACCTTTCATTTCATCAAAAACTCATCATTATTTTCACACAATTTCAACAACAGCTTGCAAGCAAAATGGCTCAAACCCGATCACAGTCAAGGCAACGAGAAATAGAAAGGGAAGAAGAAGAAGAGGAAACTCTCAATGAATTTCAAGAAGCACTTGGAGGAAATGCAGATGACGAAAACCCAAGTACTCCCACTCCTGCAACAATAGAAAGGGCTCAGCATAACCCTCTCTTTAACAGACTTTTTGACGAAATACTCAGGAGCAATGCGGATGCTCACTTCTTAAGACTCGCTCAAGAAGGAGCAAAACTCTCCTCTGACTTTGATCTTGCCCAATTAAGACAAGCATCAGAAAGACAAAGTTGCCATGAAGAGGAAAGAAGTAGAGATCCCATCAGATATAACATTCCTCGAGGTAACCCACCACCTCCTCCTCCAAATGAAATGGAGATGTTGTGGCAACAAGTCGAGAATCTCGCCCAACAACTTCATAGTGGTGTCAAGACTAACCAATTCTCACTCAATGACATCTATCCCTATCCTTTTGATAGGGATCTTTACATGCCACCATTTCCACGAGGATTCAAAACAACCAAATTTGAAAAATATAGAGGAAAGGGAGATCCTCGTGATCATGTCAGAGAATTTCATTCCGCTTGTCTTGAAGTGGCATATGAAGACACCTACCTAATGTGCCTTTTTCCCCAAAGCTTGGGAGGAACAACCACATCATGGTTTTCCCGACTACCAGGTGGCATTAGAACATTTGAGGAACTCATCCAGGAGTTCCTAGCTCATTACTCTCATAACATTGAATGCGATGTCACCATGGCTGATCTATGCAACACCAAACAAAAACCAGGTGAGCAATTCTTAGTATTCCTGCAATGATGGCGTCAAATGTCTAGCAGACGTTCTCTTCAGTTACCTGAACGAGAACTAGTGGAAATATTCATTTCCAACTTAAACGAAGAAATGGAATTTCACCTGGATGTCAAAGACACAGACTCTTTTAATGATATGATCACCAAGGGTTTGAAATGTGAAAGGGCACTTATCAAGAAAGGACTCATCAAAATCTTTAATGAACCAAAAGATGGTCCTCGCCCACGCTTCAATAGTGATAAACCAAGCTTCTGGAATAAAAACAAGAATATCGTCAATGATGGGGTTGTGGATTCTAGGACTATACAAAATGCACAACCTGTGGTTCAGTTTGCAGGACAGAATCCTCCACCTCAGAACAACACAAATGGTCCTACAAATCAAGGTCCCATCACATCTCACGATGAACCAAGACCTCGTCAGCAAAAACAAAAATGCACATACACTCCCTTAGGGGAACCCATTGAAACAGTATTGCGACAACTCATTTCTCAAAATTTGGTCACTCTGCCTAAGCTATCAAACTATGAGCCTCAGGTCAAACCAGCATGGTGGAAAGATACTAAACACTGTGAATTCCATCAAGGGAGAGGGCACAAGACAAGTAATTGTCACCGATTGAAAGATCTCATTCAGGATCTTATTGATCGAGGAGAAATTAAAATTGAAGGACATGACCCAAAAACAACAAATAATGATCATCTGATGTTCAAAAATCCACTTCCATCACAAGATCAAAGGGGTCCTTCCACTTCCCGGCGAGGCACTGATACCACTGATTATACACAAGCTGCGTATAATTACACTGTAAATCATCTGTATGATGCCAATGAACAAGTTGCAACTATAACCTTCAAAAATCCCAACTCAAATTGCAATGTTGTTACGCGTCGTGGCAAAGTTATCATCAAGGCAGCTCCACAAGGCACCACCTCCATCCCAAAGCAGTACAATCTTGTGGAACAATTAGACAAAACCCCTGCGCTTATATCCATTTTAGAGCTTTTGCGCCTATCACCCTCTCATAAAACTATCTTGGATCAAGCACTCCAAGAGGCGTCAGTCCCTGCAAATCTGAATACAGACCAATTTCAAGCCATGGTTGGAAGTCTAAAGTCATCACCTTGTCTCACTTTTTCCGAAAGTGACAACTCTTCCTTCCGACAACCGCATAACGCCTCACTCCACATTGAAGGATTTATTAACCAGCATAGGATCAAGCGAGTCTTGATTGATAATGGAGTAGGCCTAAATATTTGTACACTATAGTTGGTCACAACATTGGGCTATGCAGTAGAATTAGTGGATCCTCGTAAGAAGATCACAATCAAAGCCTATGACGATGCAGAGCGTTCATCCAAAGGAGCTGTGGTACTACCAATCCGCGTGGGCCCTGTGGTAAAGCACATCATCTGTCAGGTTCTGGACATTCCTCTGCCATACAATCTATTATTAGGGAGACCTTGGATACATGCCATGCAAGCTGTTCCATCTACCTACCATCAATGTATCAAGTTCCCACATAATGGTGTAGAGAACACAATTCTGGGTGATGCAAACCCCTTTGCATTTTGCCATAATATCAGCCATCAATCGGAGATTACTGTTCCTAATAATAGAGAAGCCATTTCCTCCACATCATATATAAGTCCAGCCTCTCTTGCCAGTTCAAACACCACTATACCAAAGCAAGAAAAGCTTAAGATGAAAATAGTAGAGGAAGGTCCCAAGGAATACAACTTGAGTCAACTCTTTTGTGTGGGACAGATGCCCACTTCTCCTAGAACACATGGTAAACCACAGTAGTTATTCTAGCAACCACTAATCACGCCTGCATGTGCTTTGACGCCTTTCATCCTTGGAAAGAGTCGAGAAGAAGAAACCCAAGATGAGGACTTAGCAAAATGGATCTATAAAGATCCCATCACCACTGATCTACCACAAGTTAAACTTCCTATGGATCAGTATGGAAAAGGCCTCCTCATTATGCAAAGAATGGGGTATGATGGTCAGAGTGCTTTAGGATATTGCAAACAAGGACGACATGAACCTTTGCTGCCAGAATTAAAGCCCAAAGGTAATACAGGCCTAGGCTTTGAGAAAGAAATCGTTCCTAAACTCAGATTCAAAGGAAAACCCAGCAAACCATTATGTCAACCTACTGCAAAAAGGACACCTTTCATCATTAAAGAAGCCTCAAGCACCATCCCGACTGCCCCACTGAGGCTCAGAATCCCAACACAACCATCTACAATACCAATCATCCCACCAATCAAACCAGTAATCCCATTCGCAACAGCCATTACATCCATAGTACCATTAGCAGCAGCAACTGTATCAGAACCTGCAGCAGCATCTATGGTACCAGCAATTCCCGCAGAAGCCACTGAGTCAACACTGCCGATACTTCTTGTGCTAGATTCTTTTATCCCCATCAAACTTCCTGTAGCACCAATCACTACAAAGGTACATCAACCAATCACACCTGCAGTGTTTAACTCAAAAGACATCCCAGTATGGTATAGCAATCGGATGTTGGAAAGTGATTCAGAGACCGACTCACATGAATGGGAATTTGATTTGGTACAGCTTAATACTTCAGATGAGGAAGACACATCACCACCTCCGCCACGCAAAGATATCCCTGTTTACGGAGAAGCACAGATAAAGACCACTTGGGTTCCTGAGCTGGAAACGTCTTCCACAGACCCTACATTTCATCCTATGCCTGATTCACCATAACGTCTTAACCCTCACTGATACGTCCAACACACTTAACCTAATCGATGAAGTAATGCCCATTATCCACCCTGAACTCATCAAATGGAACCACCCAAATTCCCCATGTCTTGACTTCTTCCAAAATGATGAGGCTATCATTGACTTTTTGAAATTAAGGGATAACCTACCAAGCGGGGATCACAAAGCTGGATTTGCCATTGAACTTAATAGCGCAGCATACTTCGGGGCGGATGCCAAACCTTTCAGCTACAAAAATATAACAATAAAACATGGATCTTCCATTGAAAACCACACTGTGGCACTGTTTGATTCAACAAAAGTAAAAAGAAAGAGCGTATCCAATGGTGAAAACCTCTCTGAGGCACCTGAGGATGAAGGGTTTGACATTCTCCCTGATAATACACAATAGGAACGATCAACAATTCTCATCGAGGAAACCAAAGAGTACAATGTGGGGACTCCTGAAAATCCTCATATCATACATCTAGCATCTCTTCTCACTCCAGAGGAACAACCTAAGTTTATAGAGTTCTTCTAGAAGCGTCAAATCAACTTTGCATGGTCATATGAAGACATGCCTGGGCTTAATCCTGATTTAGTCATGCATCACCTCACCATAGCAGAAGGAGCCAAACCTATCAAGCAGAAGCTTCGTAAGATGCATCCTCAGATTGTAGTGCTAGTCAAAACAGAACTCAAGAAACTCCTAGATGTTGGTTTCATTAGACCAATTGATTATGCAGAATGGATCTCCAATATTGTGCCTATCGGCAAACCAAAAGGGGGCATCCACATTTGTACTGACTTCAGAGATCTGAATAAGGCCTGTCCTAAGGATGACTTCCCCCTTCCAAATATCGACATCATAGTGGATCTGACAGCAGGACATGCCATGCTTTCACTCATGGATGGCTTTTTAGGATACAATCAGATAAAGATCGCACCAGAAGATCAACATAAGACAGCCTTCACATGTCCATGGGGCACATATTGCTGGAATGTAATGCCTTTCGGCCTCAAGAATGTAGGAGCAACCTATCAAAGAACAATGACCACCATCTTCCATGACATGATGCATACCATGATGGAAGATTATGTGGATGACTTATTAGCAAAATCACTCACCAGAGAAGGGCATCTCCACATCTTAGATAAAATCTTTGATAGACTGGAACAATACCATGTTCGACTCAACCCAAAGAAATGTGTCTTTGGAGTGACCTCCGAGAAGCTTCTAGGATACATTGTCTCAAGCAAAGGTATTGAGGTCAACCCAGCAAAGGTAAAAGCAATCATGGACATGCCACCTCCAAAGAATATCAGTCAGCTAAGGACATTACAAGGCCGACTTCAATCCATCCGAAGATTCATTGCACAATTGGCTGATAAGTGTCACCCATTTACACATCTGCTACACAAGAACATCCGCTTTCAGTGGGATGCCCGATGCCAGCAAGCATTTCAGACGCTTAAAGAATATCTCATGAATCCACCATTGTTGATGCCACCAGATCCAAGTAGACCATTGTTACTCTATATCTCAGCAACAAGTACAGCATTAGGTGTACTACTGGCACAACATAATGCAGAAGGAAAAGAGTGTGCTGTTTACTACATCTCTCGCACACTAGTAGGCTATGAACTCAATTACACACCTATTGAGCGAGCTTGCCTAGCAGTAATCTTAGCAGCCACTAAACTGAGGCACTATCTATTAACACACAAAGTACAACTCATTACAAAGATTGATCCACTCAAGTATTTACTCAGCAAAGCAGCATTGACAGGCCGCTTGGCCAAATGGGTGATGATTCTAAGTGAATTTGACATTGAGTACGTGGACCGTAAAGCTATCAAAGGTCAAGTTATTGCAGATCAGTTGGCCGATGCACCACTCATAGGTGATCATCCTCTCATTTCCAATTTTCCAGATGAAGAGATATTCATGATCACAACAACACAACCATGGAAACTATATTTTGATGTTTCATACACTAGGCACGGCTCGGGGGCAGGCATTCTGTTTATCACACCTCAGGGTGATAGCATCTCGAAGTCTTACAGGCTCACATTTCCATGCACAAACAACATAGCTGAGTATGAGGCCTTGATCACAGGACTCAGGTTAGCCGTACAATGGAAATTACAAGAACTGCAAGTATATGGCGATTCCCAACTAGTCATTCGACAAGCAACCGATGAGTATCAGACCAAGGATGATAAACTCATGCCATATAAGCAAATGGTGGACACTCTAAAGACATCATTTACTACTATCACTTTTGAGTAGATACCAAGAGATCAGAATCGAGCTGCTGACGCCATGGCTACCATCGCATCTCTACTAGATCTTCCACAAAATTCCACACGCTACGAGTTCTTGGTAGAACAGCTTTGGATCCCCGCTTATGATATCCCTGAATTTGAGATGATATGTCACCTTGTCGGTTCTAAATCCCCATGGTATGATGAGTTCTACACCTATCTCCACGATCACACCCTTCCTCCCAACCAATCAAATAACCAACATAAAACCTTCATTCGCCAAACTGCTCAATATACCATTATTGCCGAAACCCTATACCGATGCGGTCTTGGTGGTACTCTCCTTCGATGTTTGGAACAAGGTGAGATAACAAAGGCTTTGGAAGAGGTCCATGAAGGAATTTGTGGGACTCACTCAAGTGGTCCGTCACTAGCCAAGAAACTCATGCGAGTTGGATATTATTGGCCATCTATGGAAAAGGATTTCTACTACTTTGTCAGAAAATGCAAGAAATGTCAAGTTCATGGCGACCTGATACATGCACCGGCCCAGGAACTGCAACCAATCACGACACCATGGCCTTTCTGTCAATGGGGCCTTGACCTTGTGGGTAAGATTCATCCATCTTCATCCAATGGCCATAAATTCATTATTACTGCCACCGAATATTTCACAAAGTGGATCGAAGCTGTTCCACTTACCTAAGTCACCGGCAAGCAGATCGCCTCATTCATCCTCAACTACATCATCTGCCGGTATGGTGTGCCCATGTCCATCATCACAGATAACGGTCTCCCTTTCAAAAATCAGGATGACCGTGAACTTTGTGAGAAATTTCATATCCAACACCGCTTTTCCACCCCCTATTACCCACAAGGCAATGGTCAGGCCGAAGCATCCAATAAAAACATATTGAGGATCCTAAAGAAGACAGTCAATGATGCTGGCCGTGATTGGCATGTTCAACTAAATCCAGCACTATGGGCATATCGAACTAGCATTCGAACCCCTACAGGTGCAACTCCTTATTCATTGGTCTATGGTGCAGAAGCTATCTTGCCTATTGAGGTCGAGATACCATCATTACGGGTTTCCTTGCACAATCTCATCGATGATGAAGCCTACAGAGTATCCCGTCTTCAGGACTTAGAGTTACTTGATGAGAAACGACAAGCTGCATACAATCACCTCAAAGCCTATCAGTAGCGCATGAGCAGAAGCTACAATCACCGAGTTAGACCTCGTACATTTGAGGTAGGTGGTCTTGTTCTATGAGAGAATCCTCACAACCAACCAAACAGAGAACATCAGGGCAAGTTTGAATCAAACTGGCTGGGCCCATATGTTGTCACTGCTGTGTTCGGGTCTGGGGCATATCAATTGGCTACATCAGAAGGAGAACCGCTTGCAGATCCAATCAACAACACCTAAAACAGTTTTATACCTAAGGTGTATAGAGCATCAGGCTCCCCTACATACCAGAAAATACCAAAAACATTTCAAAAAAAAAATGTCCTGAAGAAAATACAAAAACATTCAAAAAAGTAAAGAAAAATCATGCATCCAAACGGTGAACAACCACTCCAGTGGCACCTTGGGTAAGTACGATGGTGAAAACCTAGCAAACAGGCACCACTCGTAAAGGCTATGGCTCCATTGTCTTTCAAACTTGTTGCGATCACATCTACTTCATACATACATCCATCCATCCATCAACCATGGCTTGTTATAAATCTACAAATCCAAGAAAGTACTATATGCATCCTGCATCCCACTTTTTTATAGTCATGTCTAAACTGGGGGCAATGCCTTTAACCTATTGATGGAAGTGGATTCTACATTATCTTATGATTCATTAAGTTCTTCATTCAAATAATCATCAAAAATCTAAAAACATTCAAAAATATCTCGCAAAAATACCAAAAACATTCAAAACAATTCAAAATCCAAAAACATCGACAAAACCATTGAAAAATCACACAAAAACATGACAACACATTGTACATACTCATCCACACAGATACCAAACAAACATTGTGATATACTCCACAAAATGACTACTTATCAATCGACCACAGAATCAACATCAACACTCAAAACTGTCTTCAACAAGGTTGCATCCTTCCTTACCAAAACAAAGACAATATGACATTTTCTTTGACAAGAAAATTTTGTTTATGCTATCAAATACTTGGTTGATTTATGGTCTAGTAATTTATATCAAGTTCCTACGGCATTGTTTGTGTATTTTCGACACATTATTCCGATGAAGTTCTGGGGCATGTACTAATGGTGTCTACGTGGGAAGTTCACTAAGTTACGCGATCATAGGCAAAAATAGAGTCATAGATCACTACGGCTTGCTGACTATAGCGTATACCTCGACCATATGAGCATGAACCCTTACCAAGGATCCTTATTCTTTATTCTTTATGTATATACTGTTTGTTTGCAGGTACAATTCTCTTTCTTTGGTTCCTCCTACCTCATCCAAACTGGATAAAGGTTTTATCTCTTATTATGGTATGCACTTGTCTCAGGATATGATCAGCCTAAGATCAAGGAGGACGATCCAAGTCATGCATGAAAGGAGATAATCCTTGCCTGTTCCACAAGCAATACTCAGGTCAACTTGATCCATTATATCAAGTTGCTTGTATTAACTTGCTATATCAAAATCCATGTAAGAAATACTCTGGTCATCTTGAATCTTTATGTCAAGTTGCTTGTATTTTCTTACAACATTTTAAAGCTCAATGATGAAAAATAAAGCACCATGGATCGTCATTCCATCTCATTTGTATATATTGCATTCCATTGCATTCCATCCATCCATACATTCCTAAATAGCTGCATATCATTCATACATAGTAATGACAATGGATACTCTATTTTCCTCTTCTTCCATAGGAATGTAATAGGTCCTCCATTTCTTCTATCTAACATTGAACCCCTCCCCACCCTCCCCATCTTGATAATCACCATCACATACCCTACATCGTGTCCCAATCAACCTAATCAAGCCACGTTCATCACCATCCATCTCTAAATAGGAGGGATTGTGTTTCCTATCCTAAGTCATCCAATAAGTCAAGAAAGTTACTCTATCTGCATAGATACATCGACTCCCACACACCTAGACTATCAACAGATACTCTGATCAAGTATCTTCGGGTCTCAACAGGTAATCGATTATGGTAATCCTAGACTACATCAGACATTTATCATAATGACCTAGTCTCAACGGGGCTGCTATGATTCACCACAATCATCCATCCCATGCACACACTATCAATTGATCAACCAATCAAACACAATCCAATGGACAATTATATCAATTGTCTAAGTCTCAACGAGTATTTTGCTTCATATACCTTGACTTCATCGGGCAATTACATCAATTGTCTAAGTCACATCAGGTCACTTTGATTCACTTACTCAGACTTTATCATGTCCAAGCGACCAACTGACATCAATTGTCACGCTTTGACTTGACCGGGGCAATTAAACCGATTGCACCAAATTGTCTAACCAATTTTGATCAATTGTATAGCATCAATCCAAACCCCACACTACATCTGCTATGTATCTCTTGCATGACCTCAGGGTACCCACTGGCTTGTTGTTTCTTCATATTCACTCCATTTTCTCCCATTCTTTCATCATTAGTTCTCATTTCTTCTATTCTACCTCCCCTCCATTTTTCATTCTTTTTCGAGAGATCGCCCGATTTTTCAAAAAAAAAAAAAAAAAAAATTTGGCCCATCTCTCAAGGGGGCATACCACCCATTAAATTTACATTTTATGGGGCATTTCTTCACACCTATTTTTCTTTCTTTGAAACGACGCGATAAACCGCACCGTCTCAAAGAGGGGCAAATGTAGTCACATAAATCTGTCCACTTAATTAAATGAATACTTAGTATTTATTTAATTATTTAACCATCAATTAATATTTAATTAATTCATCTTAACCCTCTTCTCCTATTAATTAAATAAATTATTCAATTTATTTGATTTAATTCACTTAACCAAATTCAGACCATTAATTAAATAAATAAACCATATTTGTTTAATTAAATCTTCTCTCACATTTAAATAAATTAATATTTATTTAAATCCCCCAAAATCCCACCTCTCACATTTAAATAAATTAACATTTATTTAAATCACCTTTATCCTCTACCCACTTGCATTTTCCTACAAATGCAAGTTGCACAATTATTTTAAATAAATAATTTATTTAAATCACCTTTATCCTCCACCCACTTGCATTTTCCTACAAATGCAAGTTGCACAATTATTTTAAATAAATAATTTATTTAAATCACCTTTATCCTCTACCCACTTGTATTTTCCTACAAATGCAAGTTGCACAATTATTTTAAATAAATAATTTATTTAAATCACCTTTATCCTCCACCCACTTGTATTTTCCTACAAAAGCAAGTTGCACAATTATTTTAAATAAATAATTTATTTAAATCACCTTTATCCTCCACCCACTTGTATTTTCAAGTTGCACAACTATTTATTTAAAATCCTATTTATCCTCACCCACTTGAAACCTTTAATGGTTTCCCTTAAAGTATTCAAACTTGATGGCTTCCTTCTATAGTCTTCTTAAGACTTTAATGGTTTTCCTTAAAGTCTTCAAGCCTTTAATGGTTTCCCTCAAAGTCTTCAAGCATTTTAATGCTTTATCTTCATTTTTCTCATTTAAATAAATTAATATTTATTTGAATATTTATCCAAATGCAAATTACACCATTTAATTGAAATAAATGATTTTATTTTAATTGAAAATACCAAAATTTCTCCCACTTGCATTTTCCTACAAAATCCACTTGCATGCCTAAACCCCTTCTAGAATTTTCTAATCACTTCTAAATAACCTAACCCCTTCTCTAAACTTTGTCACATTCCTAAGCAAAAGGGAAGTCACTTCTCAAACCCTCAAAGTCTTTGATAACCATTAAAGGCTTTCAACCTTCAACCACTAAATGGCTCAAAGTCTTTGATAACCATTGAAGGCTTTCAACCTTCAACCACTTAATCCCCAAAGTCTCCAATAACCATTAATGGTTACCTCAAACCCTCCCACATGGTTAAAACATTTGTTTTGACTCAACCTCTACCCAACCCAAAGGTCTCATCAGGCCATTAATGCTTTGACCATGATTATCTCTTAAACATTTGCACAAAGGTTTATCCTTGGATTAACTTTTAATCCAGTGGGTAATCTTAATTTGGACTTGACCCTTAGCCTCTAGATAACCATGAGGTCTTCTCAGGCCTTTAATGCCTCCAACCTCTTCTCTCAACCCAATCCTATGTTGACACTTGTCACCATTTTATTGGTGCCAATTGTGCACATGGATCCCCAACTTTCAAACTTGGCCCTTGATTAAACCATTCAATCTTAACCCTTCATTTCTCCATTTCTTCTATAAATAGAACCCTTCTCCTCAAGCAAAAAGAGAAGCATTAGAGTATTGTTGTTATACTGGTATTAGCATAGAGCTTTCTCATAGCATCACTATCTACACTTGCATAGCATTTGCTTATCATATTCAACTATCTTGAATCTCGATATGGCATCCATGGCTAGTGCTAAAAGCTGAGAGCTACACTCATTTGGGACTTGGAGAGGAGAGGAACAAGGGAGGAGCAACTATGAGCATCTTGATTAGCTATTTTATTCTATGTTTATATGCTTTCTATTTCATGCTTAATATCTCTCTTGATATGCCTGTTTAGGATAATCTTTTGTTGCTAACACTAACGTTTGTTTCTTGTGCTCTTGTGTGTGTTTCCATCAAACAGATTTTCTAATCCTTTTTGCAGAGCATCAACTATGATTCAACTGTCAATCACATCTTGATGGACAATTACGTCTCTACCATTATCATCAAGGACAAAACACCTGAGAATTCTACCCAAAGACCCAAGATTGTCCTCAAAGGCGTTGGATCTTCTTCCGAACCTACCTCTGAATGTAATGTCACAACTCATCATTGTAAATTCACTTTGCAAAGTGCTCTAGCTAAAAACATCACTTCCTCATCAACCAAGCCTGAGTAGGATCTTGTAGAACAGTTAGGGAAGACACCCGCACTCATCTCCATCCTTGATCTTTTATGCATATCTCCTACACATAAAGCCATTCTTGACAAAATCTTGAGAGACACCTCTGTCCCCACTAATCTAAATGTGGACCACTTTCAAGCCATGGTGGGATACCTTTCCGTTCCACACTCCCTTACATTCACAGAAGCCGATGATGCCTCCTTAAGTCAGCCATATAATGCACCTCTACACATTGAAGCCTTCATACACAAACATCGAATAAAATGAGTCCTGATAGATGGAGGAGTAGGTCTAAACATTTGTACATTGAGAAGTTTTAAACAATTGGGATATTCTGATAAAGTTGTGAATTCTACAAACAAAATTACCATCAAAGCATATGATGATGAAGAACGTTCATCCAAAGGCACAGTCACCTTGCCTCTCAGAGTTGGGCCAGTTACAAAAGATGTGGTTTGTCAAGTCCTAGACTTCGATCTCACATACAACATATTGCTAGGATGTCCATGGATTCATGAGATGAGTACAATACCATCTACATATCATCGATGTATCAAGTTCCCACACAATGGAGTTGAAGTGACCATCAAAGTGGATCCAAATCCATTTATATATTGCAACAATCTACAGTCAAAATCAAAAATAACAATCCCAGTCAATCAAGAAGCTATTCCTTCATTAGCATATGTGGATCCAGAATCATTGAAAGCTTCTACACCAAAACAAGCAGAGATCAAAAAAAAGTTCAAGGTTAAAGACCTGGGATGTGGTGAGTATATTTTTCATGTTGATTAGCTCCCACTATCTCCTAAGACATTCAGTCAACAGGAACAATCTATAAACAATTTGCAATGCCAAGGAATTGGGTGCGAACCACCTAGTGTTGTGGCTACTAAGTTTGAATGCAAATCTCCTCTACTGGTGCAAGCATCTCTTGATATCAATAGTCCTAAGAGTGGTTCCAACGAAGAATCTATTGAGCGTATCGCCAACTCTCTTGATAAATCACTTAGCTTTACCATATCATCAACTCATTCCATTTCCACTCCAATCCTAGACTTGGATCAACAAGAATTAAAAAATCCCTTACTCATTGGGGATAAAAAATCAAGCTTTGAAAAGAAAAATCTAAAAGTCAAAAATAGAGAGAAGTCCTATAGTTCAAATCAAAATCAAAAGCTATTGGACTCTGCAAAAATAAAAGTCAAGGATAAAAATCCTATGAAAGAAAAAGAACAAGAGTTGATCTCCCCTAATATTAAAATAACTGGGGGCAAAAGTTCTAAAATTTTAAGTCAAAAAGCACACTTGTTGATCCTAAGTCTCCATCATGCTATCCTACTTTCACTTCTTTTCGCAATCATAAGACTTCATAACACATCCACTTGTTTCACACATCCTTTCCCTTCTGGCGATACATCATGGACCTTTAATGGAGCTTCCTTGAAGGACTTTGTTATTAGGGATGCCCAAACTTCTTCAGGTGACACGCATATGGGCCTGTGTAGTCCACACACTAGTAATTCTATCTCAGTTCCTTCATCAAGGAAGACAGTCACTCAAGCTACACATCATTCAGTCAAGGAACACTGCAGCTACAATCACAAGGTAAAGCCTCGCACATTTGAGGTGGGTGACTTAGTTCTTAGAGAAAATCCTAAAAATCAGCAAGACAGAGAGAAGAAGGGCAAGTTTGAACCAAACTGTCTTGGTCCTTACATCATCACAATAGCATATGGATCTGGTATATATCAGCTCTCAACCACAGAGGGCGAACCTTTGGAGGATCCTATCAATAGCATGCACCTTCGCAGGTTTCACACATAGCTCTTCAGAGTATCCTAATTCAAAAAGACAAAAAAATCAAAAAAATCAAAAAAATCAAAAAAAAAAAAATCATAAACAAAAAAAAAAAAAAAAAAATCATAAACAAAAAAATCGTTACTTGGTGAAAACCTGGCAAACAGGCGCCTTGTGACACAAAAAAATTGAAAAAACAGAAAAACATTTCGTCCAACGGTGAAAACCACTTTGGTGGTGCCCTAGGCAAGTACCATGGTGAAAACTGGGTCACTAGCGCCATGCGTAGAGACATTGCTCCTCCCTCCTTTAGGATTTCATCTCATCCTTTCACTTTGCACACACTCATGACCTATCTATCCATAATAAACTTACCCATTCCCATCATGGCTTGTTATTGATCTACCTAAGATTGGTTAGCCATTCATAATAACCTTCCTTTTCACCCCTTTCCATCCATAATAAATCAGCTCCTAGCTGTGGCTAAGACAAATCCTACGTCTAGTAATGGGTGTGGAACTGAGAGCATCACACATTCTGAGGAGTACAATTTTCTTCAGTCTATCCATGCACAATCCACAATAAAGCAGCACTTGCATCACCAAATCTGCAATAAAGTTCCATCTTCTCTACAATAAAGTATCAATTTCATAGATTCAGTCAGTTTTAGATGAGACACAACAGCAACAACGGGCATCAACAAATCAAATCTGTCAACAGACTCAGACAACATTATGGTTCAATGCTATCTATCCTTTTGTGAAAGTAAACATTGTGACCACAATCAAATAAGACTTATACAAGTGACAAGAGACACTAAACTTGAGGACTACAGTGGATTTTGGTGTCGTCTTGGTTTTCTTTTTTGATTTTATCTTTTGGTGACATGTCTTTTAGCTTTTCCAGGATACCTCTGACTAGAGATTCTATCTCCAGGATGTCTTTGACTAGAAAGGTGAGGATGGGGTATCATCACCTATTTTTCTTTTGTTGTCTGTGGATTGTCTCTTAGTAATGCTATGACTTGTCCAAGGATATGAGGATGTTGTGAGTCTAGTATGAACTGGGGCATTCCTTGTTTGTGACTGTCTTATCTCCATGCAAACGGGTACAATGACTTTCTGGGTCAAACATATGCCTCGATTGTCATAACCTAATTTGCCATAATAAATCTCAATGATGATAATGCACAAGAAGCTCTTTCACTTTCATATCTTCTATCTTCCATCCCCCTTTCTTAATTGACTTCCATCGTCCTTCTTGAGTCCGTGTAACCTGCTATCACATGACTGAGTATAATGACACACCAAAAACATTTGTATTTCATATAGTTGCACCTACATTACCACATATCTCATTTCATACATACATATAGATATCACAATTGCATCACATTCTGCACACAACACATGTTAGCACATTTTACATTTTTCAGCATATTCATCTGCATTTCATACATTCACATTTGCATTTGCATAACATATAAAACATAAAAGAACAAAAATATTGCATTTCCTCATGTACATATTTGCATCCATATCATGTATTAACACATAGAAACATACATCACATAGGTACACATGCATATAGATGCCGCAAAGATGAATCATCTCATATATATATATATATATATATATATAAGTGTCATGATACAATGATGTCAAAATACATATGGCTACACAACCAACCCTCATGTTGCCCTATCCGAACAGAGGAATCCACTGATCACTCCTGTCAACACTGTTGGTAGTGTTAATCGTGTCCATGTCATGGTATCCCAAGCCACATGTCCAATCCTCATCTCCAATCCTGGATCCTAAAACACTCATCTTAGTGCATCCCTGTTTCCATCTCGATTGTAAGGAACCAACTCCCCATCGATCGGTATCCGCAATATCCTGTATGCATCCTCTAAGGTGACTGTCATCTCACCCATCGACAAATGGAAAGTGCAAGTCTTTGAGTGCCATCTCTCAGCTAGCGCAGTCAGCAACCCCATGTTCACCTGAAACTCAGACAGATACAAAATATGTCGCAAGCCCATAACCTCAATAGATTCTCTATCCTCAAATGTCAGCTCTGGTCGTAACCTCTAAGTCAATGGAAATCTCTCCTGTGACTCCAACATAGGTAGGTACTCCTATAGTCAAGCAAATCAGCCATGTCAGTCATAGTGGCATTCCCTGTTCATCACAAAATGTTGTTTTTTTATCTTAAGTGCTTATGATACTATATCCTAGTGACACTCACTGTTCATCACAAAGTGTTGCTTCTATCCTAGTGGCACTCACTGTTCGTCACAAAGTGTTGCTCTTGATCCTAGTGGTACTCCCTATTCATCACAAAGTACTACGTGTTTTTGCGCTCCCTGTTCATCACAAAGTGCTGCTTACATTTGCATTCACTGTTCATCACAAAGTGCTGCTCTTTTTTTTAGTACTCCCTGTTCATCACAAAGTACTTTGTCTTGGTACTCCCTGTTCATCACAAAGTGCCTTGATCTATCTTATCCTAGGGCCTCTGCTTGAGTGTATCCTCTTGAGTAGTTTCCTAATTGGCAACGTATGTTTTATCACAAAATTGTCAATCCTATCCCTATCTTCTATCCTAGTCTTCCCTAGAGGACCTGCTTGAGTGTATCCTCTCAGTAGCTTATCCAATCGACAGTGTATGTTCATCACAGAACTACCGATTCGGCCTTGAAGACATACTACCCTACCTAAGATGCATTAATGACAACATTTATTGCGACAAAGTACAAGGAGGTTTCGTGGTACTTACCAGCTCTCCTACATCTGCTGGCCTCTGAAATCGGTGAACGCGATCAAATCTGTGCATCAATGCCATCGCTGTTGACTGCTGCTACTCTATTCTCTCTCTACACTCTGATCTCTTGGATGTGTGGATGACAATGAGGATGTATTTCCCTCATGGTCTATTTTATAGACTTCCCTAGCCCTAGCCCTAGCCCTCGTTTCCCAAATCAGTCTTCATTATCCTGTGACTTTGTCACTCTATCCTATCTGGTCAACCCTTTCTAGCCTTTCTTTCTTATCGAGAGATTGTCTGCGATCTTTTCAGATATTTTCATCCAATCTCTTGAGGGGGCATATCATTCCCATCTTGGGGCAACTTTGTATTAGTTCATATTATCTTCTTTGAAACAACATGACAAGTTGCATTGTCTCAAAGAGGGGCAAAATGTAGACACCTAAAATTGTCTAGTCTAATTAAATAAATATTTTATTTATTTAATTATCTAAGCCTAATTCTTCTATTAATTAAATAAATCTTTATTTTTTTAATTAATTCATTTATTCTCTTCTAGCCTTATTTCTCATTTAAATAAATTCATTTATTTATTTAAATTATCCTTTTCTTAAATTAAATAAATATCTTATTTATTTAATTGATCCCACTTCTACTATTAATTAAATAAATCTTTATTTATTTAATTAATTCATTAACCTTTTCTATCTATGACACATGTCATTCATCTCTTAATTCATACACTACCTACTCCTTTCATTATTTTATTATTTCTTTTACCTACCCTCTAATCATAGCCGACCATTTATCTTTTACACCTCTCAGTCTTATCCCTCCATTTCTTATAGTGCCTTCTATATAAGGAGATGCTTACTTCATTATCAACCCTAATCAATCTATGCATCCTAACTCACTATGCATTCAACCTCGACTATGCTTTCGAACTTGCATATGCAATCAAGTCTACTTGCAACCACATTTCGGTTCTTTGTTGAGCTCTTGTGCACATAAAATCTGAGAGCAAATATATCAAGCAAGATCAATGGAGATAGGAAAAATGGAGATCCAAACCCTATTGGACATGTGATGGTATAATCTTTGTGATTTCATTTGATTTGCATTGTCTTAGGTAATCTTCATATGTTATGGTGGATCTTTGTTGTTGTTAGGCTAGGGTTTTGTGGTTGAATTCATTTAGTCTTTCAATATTGTTGTTTCCATTTTCACCATATACAAGTAGAAACCTCATTATATTTGGTAATTTGATCTATCCCAAGAATTAATGAGTTTTAATCTTTATAGAACTTGAGAGATGAGATTAAAAATTATATAAATAACTAGTGACTAGGTTTTTAACAAAGATTTAGACCAATGTTAAAAAACATACCATCATCATGGTATGGGGTCTAGGAATTGTAATTAAGTTTAAGTAAGAGGGAAATAATAGATTTTCTATGGTAAATTTATGAAGCACTACTAAAGGAAAGATGTAAAGGACATGGAGTTTGTGTTTTCATTAGTTGGCCCATGGTTTCATTCAATGGAACACTTATATTTTGAAGTTTCTTTTGAACCCAATTTGTATTCGTCGTTGATAGTTTTTTTGCTATATTATCTATTTTTTGCAGCAAAAAATTGCCAAATTGAGGCCAAATCTCAATCCTAGAAGTAATATAAATTAAGAGGTTGTTGGTCATTCTAAAATTGTTGTGTGCATTCCTTGGTCTATGCTAGCATTTTTATTAGGCTGGCCTTGGTTTCTTGTTTGCGGTTTGGGTGTGCTATCTTTTCCTCTGGTACAAGGTGCTTGTAAATCCCTGGGGATAGTTTATTGCTATCCCATTTTCTTGTGTTGGTTTGGGCTACTGGTGTTTAATGTCTATCACTCTAGGCAACCTTATCTATTGGGTTCTAATCCCTGTTTCTCTTTTGTAAGGGGTTTCGGGTCCCCTCAAAACCTATTTTTGCCTAATAAAAAACATGGAGATAAGAGGGGATGATGGGGTTTAAACATCAATGATCGTTATCCTTATTATTTTTATTCTCTAGTTTTGTGGAGAAATTGTATGGAATTTTGGGGAGAGATTGGTTGCCAAGAACAATGTTCAAGGTGGACAAACCAAGAAGAATGAACTAGGTTGACTTCTTGTCATTCTAGAAAGATCAATAACTTAAACAACCGAATGTAGTATTTTGCTAAATGTATAAAATTTGTGTATTTTGAAATGATTTTTTAATGCATAAAATGGTTATTGTTAACTATATTATGATTTTATTATTAAATACTTTGAAAATTGGGAATGATAGTTTTGAATGTTGTCATTTGAGGTATCTCTTCATGTTTTCATAAAGGAATCGACTATGCTATACTATAAATGAAGGCCATTATCATAATTTTGTTGACTATTATTTTGTTAGAAAAATAGTAAAAGGATGTCATAGGTTCAATATAAAATATAAAATAATAAATAAAACAATAGTCTTTTTGTTGAACTAGGTTAGTTTTGTTAGAGTAGATATTAAACTCTACCATGTTGGAGTTTATAGTCTACCCCATAGCTCCAAAAAATCACCTACAACATAAGAACCTATCTTATATGAAGAGAACACACCATGCTTGATGTTATACAACTTTGAGAGAGATTGAATCAAAATGAGAATTTGATATTGTTGGTATTTTGGTATGGTTTTGTCATTGATGTCAACACCTACTAAAACACTAGCACTTTGGAGATCCAACAACATTCACCAGCAAGCAAGTAACTACTGCACAGTTACTGGTATATGGTTCACCGGCAGTATATAATGATCACCAACACTTGAAATGATATGGAAGACACTTGGTAATATCGAAGACATCATGTATGAATGAATTAATCATTGGTATATTCATATTTGCATATTTGCTTTTACCGGCAAATAGGTCCAGGATTATCCAAGGTTACACCGACAGGTTACCTTTTCCAGATCAGCATGGCACGCTATGGAGATGATTAATTATTGTTGTAAATACATTAAGCCAACATGTTCAATCGGTTATTGCATCAGATATTATATTGTTTGTAAAATGTTTTATTGTAATATCTTGTAGAGCCGACCTACTAAAATTGGTCTTAGGTTATGGTATAAATGTAAGATCAAGTGTGGAATGCAAAAAATAATTGTGTGAAGGTATATGCGAGATTAAGTAGTGCAATACACGCAAACATCATTTGAAGGTGAAGCTAGGTTTTTGTGAAAGCATATCAGCATTACACCAGTACTTAATCCAACATATGAAGATGCTATTTTTGTGCAGTACATTCTTATTGGATTTAACCATCCAATTGTAGTCAGTGTGACTCCCATTTTTTGATTGAGCAGTGAGCTCTAGGTTGTTGGCCTTTCTGCATGTGCAGAGCCCATTTATGTACACTTACTATTGGCAGTAGTATCATTTGATTGTGGGTAAGGTTTCCCACCGTGGTTTTTCCCCTTATAGGGTTTCCACATACAAATATTGGTGTTATGTGTTGTGGATGACTTTGTGTTTATGTTTCATGCACTAATATTTACTGATATAACAATTAATTGTTAAAACCGTCTACCGATATACTTAACTGGTTTACCAGTATTAAGCATTAAGTTGGTTAAGTTGTTTTGGTCCGAGACCTAACAATTGGTATTAGAGCTTAGGCCTCTTTTGCAAAAGTTTAACAGCTTGAGGAGATCCAATGTCTACTAACTATTTCAGGAAGGACAGTCCTAAACTTGATGGAACCAACTATGGCATATGGAAGATCAGAATGGAGACACATTTGAATTGCATTGGAAAAGACATCTAGGAAGTTACAAAGAATGGTTATACTGCTGCTATACCTGGTCAACCCAGTCCAACTAACTTGACTAAAGATGAAGAAAATGATTGCAAAGCAAGAGAAGCACTTCTGAGCGCATTATCAGATCAACAAATCATGGGACTATCAGATAGGTCTACTGCTAAAGCTATTTGGGATCATTTGGAAACACTAAATGAAGGAGATTCCATAGTCAAAATTGCAAAACTTGAAAGCTTTCGAGTCAGGTATGAACATCTGAAAATGGAAGAAGATGAAAGGATTTCTGCTTTTATGGAAAGAGTAAATGAAATTGTTTTGGGTATTAAATGTTGTGGAGGAACCTTACATGAGGATGAAATTGTTTCAAAAGTTTTAAGAGGATTGCCACTAGCATATAAAATAAAGGTTACTGTTATAAATGAGTTGAGAACAATGCCTAATACATCAGTAACTAGGGATACATTGATTGGAAAACTTTCAACTTTTGAAATTGAGGAATTTGGTCCTGTTGCTACTATTAAGACAGATTTAGCCTTTAAAGCATCAACATCATCTGCTCCATCATTTGACAAATCTGATGGGAAAGCCTTTTATACAAGAGAACTTGAAGAAAGCAGGAAAGAAAATGAAGAACTTGAAGAACTTGAAGCACTATTTGCAAGGAAAAGGCCTAAAGGTCAAGTTGGAAGTAAGTATGAAGGTAAAGCACCCTTTAAATGTTTTAACTGCAATAAGATTGGTAATATGGCTTCGAGATGCCCCGATCGACATGCTAGACTAAGAGAAGAAGCTAGAAGAACATACAAGCCTAATCCTGAATATCAGAGATATAGATTTAAGAAGAATAAAGATAAATCTTGTTGCATTGCTGATGAAGGTGTGACTAATGATTTTGATGAGGATCCAACAGACAATGGATGGGTTTTCGTTGCTATAATAGAAGATCAACCAGCACCTACTACTCAACTGGTAGAACAAGCCCTAGCAGCTAAAGCTGAAGTAAAGGATGAATGGATCATTGACTCAGGAAGCTCACATCATATGACAGGAGACAAAGGTAAATTCTTGAACTTTCAAGAATACAATGGAGGTTTAGTGAGATTTGGAGATGACAAAGCTTGTTCAATCAAAGGTAAGGGTACAATATCTCTTGATGGTAAGCATAACACTGACAATGTTTACTATGTTGAAGGATTAAAGCATAATCTTTTAAGTGTTGGTCAATATATTGAAGGATTAAAGCTTACAAGGTGATAGATATTTCATGCTAATCATTGATGACTATTCTAGAATGTGTTGGGTTACTTTTCTCAGAGAAAAATCAGAAGCACCTGGAAAGTTCAAACTGTTCAAAGCAATGGTTGAAAATTAAACCGGTAAGAAAATCAAATGCTTAAGATTAGATCAAGGAGGTGAATTTACATCTAGGGATTTTAATACATTCTGTGAAGTGAATGGAATCAGAAGACAACTATCAGCACCTCGGACACCACAACAGAATGGAGTTGTTGAAAGGAAAAATAGAACTATCTTGGATGCAGCAAGAAGTATGTTATCAGAAGCAAATTTACCACATGTGTATTGGAGAGAAGCAGTCAGTATAATGGTCTATACATTCAACAAATTTCACATCAAAGGTGAAACCGGTAAGACCCTTCATGAACTATGGGTTGGTAATACTCCTACTCTTAAGTATTTCAGAATTTTTGGAAGTAAATGTTATATCAGAAGAGATGAGTATATTGGAAACTTTGATCCTAGAAGTGATGAAGGAATATTTCCTGGGTATTCATCTAAGAGCAAATCATATAGATGTTTTAACAAGAGATTGCAGAAAATTGTTGAGAGTACAAATGTAAAGATTGATGAACAATTCAGAGGAACTTCAAGGTATATAGACTCTGAAACGGCAACAAATTTTTTGACAAATGAACCTACTCTAAATCCACCGGTACAGAATGAAGATCCAATTACCTCGGTACCATCTGAGGATTCCACAGTAATTGAAGAACAACAACAAACAAAGACACCCCGGTATATAAGATTGAATCATTCTAAAGATTAGATAATTGGAAACAAATTTAAAGGAGTTATGACAAGAGGAAGATTGGAAAATGAAGAGGTATGTTTTATTTCTCAAATTGAACCATCATTTGTTAATGAGGCATGTGAAGATAAATTTTGGATTAAAGCTATGGAAGAAGAATTAGAACAAATTAAGAAAAATAACACTTGGACATTAGTTCCCCGGCCTAAAGATAAAAATATAATTGGAACCAAATGGGTATTCAGAAATAAACTTAATGAAGATGGTAAGGTTGTCAGAAATAAAACAAGACTAGTGTGTAAGGGATATTATCAGAAAGAAGGAGTTGATTACAATGAAACCTTTGCACCAGTAGCTAGAATTGAGGCAGTCAGATTATTCTTAGCTTTTGCAGCACACAAGAACTACAAAGTTTATCAAATGGATATTAAATGTGCATTTTTGAATGGAAATCTTGAAGAGGAAGTCTATATTGAACAACGTAATGGATTTTCTTTGATAGATGATAATGATATGGTATGCAGGTTAAGGAAAGCTCTGTATGGACTAAAACAAGCTCCAAGAGCTTGGTATGCAAGATTGGATAAGTATCTTCTAAAGATTGGTTTTACTAAAAGAAACGCAGACAACAATTTATATTACAAAATAATTAATTATGACATGTTGATTATAGAAGTATTCATTGATGATATAATCTTTGGAGGAGAAGATGGATTATGTAAGGAATTTTCTATTAAATGCAGCAAGAATTTGAAATGTCTATGATTGGAGAAATAAATTTTTTTTTAGGATTGCAGATTTCATAGACTGACAAAGGTATATTCTTGAGTCAATCCAAATACTTAAAAGAGTTACTAAAGATATTTGGGATGGAGAACTCTGAACAGGTAAGAACACCTATGACTACAAATGACAAATTATCTCAAAGGGATGAATCTACACTTGTTAATCCAACTAGATACAAATCTATGATAGGAGGTTTATTATACTTGACACAAACCAGACCTGATATTATGAATGCAGTATGTATTGTTTCAAGATTTCAAAGTAATCCTAGATAAAATCATGAATCAACAGTAAAAAGGATTTTCCGGTACTTACAAGGGACTATAAATCTTGGATTATGGTATCCTAGAGATGAAAATTTTGATCTATATGCATACACAGATGCAAATTGGGCAGGAGATGTGGATGATAGAAAAAGCACCATTGGCGAAGCATTCTTTCTTGGAAACAGACTAGTTTCTTGGTTGAGTAAGAAACAAAGTTGTACATCTTTATCAACAGCAGAATCAGAATATGTTGCAGCAGCAACTAACTGTACATTGGTACTATGGCTTAAGCAAATGTTGAAAGACATAAAGGTAAAATTCAAGGAACCTATTACTATATATTGTGATAACACTACAACAATTGATATATCTAAGAATCCAGTACTACATTCTAAAACAAAACATGTTTCTATCAAACTGAATTTTCTAAGGGAAAAAGTTGAAGAAAAGGAGATAAAACTGGTTTATGTGAATACTAAAGAACAACTTGCAGATATCTTTACAAAACCTCTGCCTAAGGAGACTTTTGAATATCTCAGAGATCATCTTGGAGTCATACCACCACCGGTAGAGACTTAGGAAGTTGATGATTGTCATCAACTGGCAGAATTAATAGACAAATCTTTTATTCCGATCTTTGATGAGGAAGCTACTTCTCAAGGGGAGTAGTTGGTATATTGAATTGATTGGTATTTTGTATATGAGCTTAAGTTTTGTTGTAACTTTGGCATTTGATGTCAAAGGGGGAGAGATATTTATGGAAAAACACATTATCTTTTGAGGAGAGATTGGTTTTGAAAAACTTTGGATAACACATGTTGCTCCCAGGGGGGAGAGATTGTTGTTTGGGAGATTATTACTCTCTGTATGTATTTTCATTTCTGGTTATGATCTTTTTGGAGATTGTTGGTTTTTGGTATTTGGTATTTCTATTTTGACACTTTGATGGTTTTTCCATCTTGTGTTGCCATCAATGCCAAAAGGGGAGATTGTTGGTATTTGGGTATGGTTTTGTCATTGATGTCAACACCTACTAAAACACTAGCACTTTGGAGATCCAACAACATTCACCGGCAAGCAAGTAACTACTGCACAGTTACTGGTATATGGTTCACCGGCAGGATATAATGATCACTGACACTTGGTAATATCAAAGACATCGTGTGGACATCTTGTATTAATGAATTAATCATTGGTATATTCATATTTGCTTTTACCGGCAAATAGGTCCAGGATTATCTAGGGTTACACTGGCAGGTTACCTTTTCCAGATTAGCATGGCACGCTATGGAGATGATTAATTATTGTTGTAAATGCATTAAGCCGACATGTTCAATCAGTTATTGCATCGGATATTATATTGTTTGTAAAATATTTTATTGTAATATCTTGTAGAGCCGACCTACTAAAATTGGTCTTAGGTTATGGTATAAATGTAAGATCTTATTTGTAATATCAAGTGTGGAATGCGAAAAAGAATTGTGTGAAGGTATATGCGAGATTAAGTAGTGCAATGCACACAAACATCATTTTAAGGTGAAGCTAGGTTTTTGTGAAAGCATATCAGCATTACACCGGTACTGAATCCAACATATGAAGATGCTATTTTTGTGCAGTACATTCTTATTGGATTTAACCATCCAATTGTAGTTAGTGTGACTCCCATTTTGTATTTGAGCAGTGAGCTCTAGGCTGTTGGCCTTTATGCATGTGCAGAGCCCATTTATGTACACTTACTATCTGCACTAGCATCATTTGATTGTGGGTAAGGTTTCCCACCATGTTTTTTCCCCTTACAGGGTTTCCACGTACAAATATTGGTGTTATGTGTTGTGGATGACTTTGTGTTTATGTTTCATGCACTAATATTTATCGGTATATCAATTAACTGTTAAAAATATCTACCGGCATACTTAACTGGTTTACCAGTATTAAGCATTAAGTTGGTTAAGTTGTTTTGGTTTGAATTTAGTTGACAACTGATTTACCCCCCACCACCCCCCCCCCTCTTAGTTGTCTCTGGGACCTAACAGATATTGAGATTAACATAATGTGGATAGATTATGTTGAGTACAATAAATGCTTATACAAGCATAAAGATAAAACCCTAGATGAAAATGTTGGCATATGTGCAGAGTATGTTGACATGATGATATTGTGTTGTCATTGATTTCAATATGCTAAAGAGTGAACCAGTTTATTGATGTTAAGCAACTGGCAAAGTGAACTGGTATAATGTTGTAACTAAACCGGTATATGTGAAAAAGGTGAAGCGGTACGTTTGTCCAAGTGAACCGGTATATGGAATGTTTTCTATCAAGGTTTAATATGGTATGACTACCAGTTGGTAGTCCCAGCCTCAAGGTTTCCGATTGAAGTGTTTCGAGCCTATGTGATTCAATCGATGGCATTGTGTGATGAGTTAGAATTGTAATGGAGATCAGATCGTGTTGCCACGTCAGCCTCATGCACATGAAGGATCTTGCATGAAGGGGATTGATCCTATCTAACTCAGGAATGTGCGAAGTCCTTGCAAACAATGATGAACGCGTGATGGGTTATCGCCTCCAAGAAGTAGTGAAGAACGAACGATGGAGAATGTCTTGAGATCTGTTCAAGACCATTGTATTCAAATGCAAGGTGTTCAATGGTCAGGATTGAACTGACTGAATTGCTCAACCTAAATGTTTAGGGTTTAGGGTTTATGCTATTGACCTATCTGTTTCTTATAAGGTTGATGTTGTGTTTCATGTTGATGTTGTTGGCAAATTTTGTGTGTGTATCTAAGTGCAGAGATATGTGATTCTTGCCAGACCAAATAAGAGAATTGATACCTACAAAGTGTGTGTGCAGAAGGAAGGAACTAAACCGGATCTATATTGGCATTGAGTGATATTACCAAATCACTGTAATACCTGTTGATCTCTAATCACTTCAACAGTTGGAAAATCCCCTAACAGGGTAGCTTTAACCAGCTTGCTGTAAATCCTTTAACAGGGTGACTCAAAGCCATTGAGTTCATAAAATCCTCTAACAAGGTAACCTTTAACAGGGTTTAACCCTTAACCGGGTATTCTAGCCATCCCTTAACCAGGTGATCCCTAACAGGATCGGTTCCTAACAGAACCTGTTGTAACAGTATTTAACCAGACTAGGCTCCTACCAGAGTGAACTTCTAAAGAGTTCAAAAACAGCTTGTGGGTATTCATCCCCACCATGGTTTTTCCCAGTTGGGTTTCCACGTGAAAAATATGTGTGTCATGTGTGATGCCTCTTTCATGTGATGTTTTGTTACTTCCTGTTTAGTGGCGAATCATATTATTCTAGTAAATTATTGTATCTCTGATGATAGATTATCTGTTAATGCATAAGGATAAAGTGGAAATGAGGAAGTAGATTGTATGGAAAGGTAAGTGCTGCCAATTTATGTCTTTCAAAGTCTCATTATGTTTAATCGGTAATAATCTGGTTTAGACCGGTATTGGTGTTTGTCTATCTAGTGCACTGTTTGCAGTCAACCGGTTCAGGAAAAGTTTTTTGTGTCTGTACTGATTCACCCCCCCTCTCAGTACCGGTTTGGTACTCATTGTTCATCATTGAGTTATCAATTGGTATCAGAGCGTCCTCTAGGTCCTCTATGTTGTAAGCTTAACTGCTTGAGGGAAAGATCCTATTGTAATGATGAAGAGGGAAGGTCCAAAGTTCAACAGAGATAACTTTAAAATATGGAAGGATAGAATGAAGATATACATCAGAATCATGGGTGCTCAACATTGGAGCTATGTTGAGAATGCTTATGTTATCCCTACCGGTACTCTCACCGATGATCAAAAGAGAGAGATTCAGGAGAATGGGCAAGTCATGGAAGCCCTAATTAGTAGTTTATCTAACATTGAGTTTATTGATGTTCAGGAAAAAGAGAATCCCAAAGAAGTATGGGATACTCTTGAGAATATTTATGGCAGTGATGAGCATGTGAAACAAGCTAAGGAAGAAAGCCTTAGAGGAAAGTTTGAAGACATGCGGATGGTTGAAGGAGAGACCATTCAACAATATGGAATAAGAATCAAAACTATTGTTGGAGATATCAAGAGTGCAGGTGGTAAAATGGAAGATTCCACTATTGTTAGCAAAGTTTTGAGATCCTTATCACCAGTCTATGCAATAAGGGTTGCTGCTATTCAGGAGTTGAGGTCAATAGATAAGACTAAGGTATCCCTAGACTCCATCATTGCAAAGTTGATAGCCTATGAGCTAAATAGTTTTGATGGCAGTGTTCAGAAGACTGAATCAGCCTTTAGAGCATCTACTGCACCATCTAGAAAAGGCAAAGAAGCTAGTACCAGTTGTGAACCAAGACAAAGTAGAGAAATGGATGATGAGGAGATCCTGGTGGAATTTGAAGCTCTTCTTGCCAAGAGAATTCCCAAGGGAACCGGTAAATACAGAGGTAAGCTCCCTTTGAAATGCTTTTCTTGTAACTGGATAGGACACATTGCTATAAACTGTCCTAATGGTGATAGCAAGGACAAACCGGAAAAGTTCAAGAAGTTCAAAGGAAGAAACCAAATAAACTATTTTGTAGTAGTTGATGAAGGTGTCACTGATGAGGAATCAAAAGATGAAGAAAATAAAGATATTGTGTTTGTAGCAGTCAAGGAAGATGTGTCAGACAAGAAGGCTCTTGTCTCCCACTTTGATAATTCCAATGAGTGGATTATCGACAGTGGTTGCTCTCACCATATGACTGGTGATCAGAGTAAGTTTCTATCTCTGGAAGAGTATGATGGTGGTGTGGTTCATTTTGGTAATGATGCACCATGTATGGTAAAAGGCAGAGGGTCCATCTCTCTGAATGGAAGAAGCAATGCTGAAAATGTGTATTGGGTAGAAGGTCTAAGGCACAACCTTTTGAGTGTTTCTCAACTGAATAATAATGGACTCACTCTGGAATTCAAAAATGGAGTGTGCAAAATCAAAGGAAAGAATGGTGAACTGATGGCTATTGGTATGCAGACCAAAGGAAACCTATTTCAGCTAAATGTTAATGTCAGTACATGTCTTATGGCTAAGTTTGAGGACAACTGGATATGGCATAGGAGACTCTGCCATGTAAACTTTGACAATATTGTGAAGGCCAGTAAGATCAAGGCAGTTAGAGGATTGCCTATGTTGAGAAAACCGAAAAATCCTTTGTGTAAAGAGTGTCAACTGGGGAAAATGTCTTCCTCAACTTTCAAAGGTAACCCTTTCACTGCAGACAATTTACTTGATCTTGTGCATACTGATTTGTGTGGTCCTTTGAAAACTAGGAGTGTATAGGGAGATAGGTATTTTATGATTCTTACTGATGATTGCTCAAGAATGATGTGGGTCACATTATTGAAGGACAAGTCTGAAGCCTTTGGAAAGTTCAAAGCTTTCAGAGCACTGGTAGAAAAGGAAAGAGGTAGAAGAATAAAATGCGTTAGAACTGATCAAGGAGGGGAATTCACTTCCGGTGAATTCAACAAATATTGTGAAGAGAATGGCATAAAGAGGCAACTATCTGCCCCCCAGACTCCATAGCAAAATGGCTTAGCAGAGAGAAACAACTAGACTATGGTTGAAGTGGCTAGAACTATGTTGATCGAAGGAAAGGTTGCTCACACCTTTTGGAGAGAAGTGGTGAGAACTGCAGTCTACACAATGAACTGGGTACTCATCAAAAAGGGTAAGGACAAAACACCTTATGAGTATTGGACCGATAAGACACCAGTGGTAAGCTACTTCAGAGTGTTTGGTAGTAAATGTTATATCAAGAGGAGTGAACATCAAAGCAATTTTGATGCTAAATGTGATGAGGGAATATTCCTAGGGTATTCCACAAAGAGCAAAGCTCTCAAATGTTTCAACAATAGGAATCGGAAATTTTTTGAAAGAATCAATGTTAGGGTTGATGAAAACTCTGAGAAACCTGAGGAAACTGGTAGAGAGCATGTAGGAGATGAACCGGTAGTAACCTTCTGGGAACCGGTTGCATATAAGCCCAGTACCAGTAATTATGCTCCTACACCGGTGGATGTTGATGCTGATGAAGATGAGGATGAAGAAGAAAAGCAAGAAGAATCTATTAAGAATATACCTAGGTATGTAAAACTCAATCATGATCCAAAGCAGATCATAGGAGACAAAGATGCAGAAATTCTTACAAGAAGAAAGGTCAGAGAAAACTCATGTATGATCTCTGAATTTGAGCCTAAATCATTCAAAGAGGCACATAAAGATGAAGACTGGATCAAGGCAATGGAAGAGGAACTTGATCAGATAGAAAAGAATAGTACATGGTCTTTGGTACCCAGACCGGAGCATAAAAATGTCATTGGAACCAAATGGGTCTTCAGAAATAAACTGAATGAGGATGGCACAGTGGTAAGGAACAAAGCCAGACTAGTATGTAAAGGATATGCCCAAGAAGAAGGAGAAGACTATGGAGAAATCTTTGCTCTAGTAGCAAGATTGGAAGGAGTTCGTATGCTTCTTGCATATGCAACTTTTAAAGGATTCAAGGTATACCAAATGGATGTAAAATCTACATTTCTAAATGGAATACTTGAAGAGGAGGTTTATATAGAGCAACCAGATGGGTTTTCCCTATCAGAAGATAGTGACATGGTGTGTAGGCTACATAAAGCCTTGTATGGATTGAAGCAGGCACCTAGAGCATGGTATGAACGCTTGCACTCCCATCTTGTGAAGATTGGATTTGAAAAAACAAGTGAAGATAGCAATATCTACTTGAAATCAGAAGGAGATCAGATTCTGATCTGTGAAGTATTTTTTGATGACATAATCTTTGGTGGAGATGACAAGATGAGTCATGACTTTGCAGATGAGATGAAGAAGGAATTTGAGATGTCACTCATAGGGGAGATTAAGTTCTTCATTGGACTGCAGATTTAGCAAATGAAAGATGGAATCTTTATTACTCAGTCCAAGTATGTCAAAGAGGTGTTGAAGACCTTTGGCATGCAAGATAGTAAACCGGTTGGTACACAAATGGTGACCGGTTGTAAACTATCAAAAGAGGATGACTCGGCATTGGTAAATGAGAAGGAATACCGATCAATGATTGGTAAGTTGCATTATGTAGTGCATAGCAGACTAGACATTGCACATGCAGTGGGTATTACCACTCGGTTTCAAAAAAGCCCAAGAGAATCCCACTTGGTAGCAGTCAAGTGGATTCTTAGATATCTGAAGGGAACTATTGACTATGGATTATGGTATCCATACAATGATGATTTCAACCTGCAAGTGTTCACAAATGCTGATTGGGCTGGTAATGTGGATGACTGGAAGAGCACAACCGGTGGTGCATTCTTTCTCGGTGGTAGACTGGTCTCATGGATGAGTAAAAAGAAGAGTTGTATCTCTCAGTCTACTACAGAAGCGCAGTATGCTGCAACTTTTATGAACTGCACCCAGACTATTTGGATGAAGCATGTATTGAATGGCTTCAAAGTTCTTGTATTTGAACTGGTAAGTATATTTTGTGACAATACAAGTGCAATTAACATCTCCAAGAATTCGGTTTTACATGCTAGAACCAAGCACTTTGAACTCAAGTATCATTTCTTGAGGGAAAAGGTTTAGAACAAAGAGGTGGTATTGGAACATGTTTCCAGTAAGGAGCAGTTAGCAGACATATTCACCAAGCCTCTACCGAAGGCTACATTTACCTATCTGAGAGGTGAATTAGGGGTGTTTCCCCTTCAAGAGGTAAACTAAAGGTTTGTGCTCCACATCAGTCAGATCCTACTTTGCTATATCTTTTCAGGATTGATGTGTTGAAGGATGCTACTCCTCAGGGGGAGCAGCATAGTGGAACAAGGAAGCTCGTGCTTCCACTTTGGCATTATTGTTAAAGGGGGAGAAGATGTGAAGCGGAGAAGATATCTGTAGTATTAAGGAGAAGATGTGATGCAGAAAGAGAGATATCTTTGTATATTGCCATCAATGCCAAAGGGGGAGATTGTTGGCATATGTGCAGAGTATGTTGACATGATGATATTGTGTTATCATTGATGTCAATATGCTGAAGAGTGAACCGGTTTATTGAAGTTAAGCAACTAGCAAAGTGAACCGATATAATGTTGTAAGTGAACTGGTATATGTGCAAAAGGTGAAGCGGTACGTTTGTCCAAGTGAACCGGTATATGGAGTGTTTTCTATCAAGGTTTAATATGGTATGACTACCAGTTGGTAGTCCCAGCCTCAGGGTTTCCGGTTGAAGTGTTTCGAGCTTGTGTGATTCAACCGATGGCATTGTGTGATGAGTTAACATTGTAATGGAGATCAGATTGTGTTGCCACGTCAGCCTTGTGCACGTGAAGGATCTTGCATGAAGTGGATTGATCCTATCTACCTCAGGAATGTGCGAAGTCCCTACAAACGGTGATGAACGTGTGATGGGTTATCGCCTCAAAGAAGTGGTGAAGAACGAACGATGGAGAATATCTTGAGATCTGTTCAAGACCATTGTATTCAAATGCAAGGTGTTTAATGGTCAGGGTTGAACCGACTGAATTGCTCAACCTAAATGTTTAGGGTTTAGGGTTTATGCTACCGACTTATCTATTTCCTATAAGGTCGATGTTGTGTTTCATGTTGATGTTGTTGGCAAATGTTGTGTGTGTATCTAAGTGTAGAGATGCGTAATTCTTGCTAGACCAAATAAGAGAATTTATACCTGCAAAGTGTGTGTGCAAAAGGAAGGAACTAAACCAGATCTGCATTGGCATTGAGTGCTATTACCAGATCATTGTAATACATGTTGATCTCTAATCACTTCAACAGATGGAAAATCCCTTGTAGACACCTAAAAGTTGCACAATGAATAAAGTGAATTTTATTCATTTAATTATTCTTAATTCTTCCAATTAATTAAATTAAGATTTAATTAATATACCCTTCTTCTATCTAAGCCATTTAATTAAATTCTCATTTAATTAAATTTACATTTAATTAAAATCCCCCTTCTAGTCCATTTAATTAAATCACCCCACTTGCAAAATCCTACAAATGCAAGTTGCAACCACAATTGAAATAAATTAATTTTATTTTAATTAAATTCCATTTTCCCCACCCACTTGCAAAATCCTGCATTTCTCACTTGCCTCTCTAAACCCCCTTCTAGATTCATCTAATCACTTCTAAATTATCCTAACCCATCTCCTAAATATTGTCACATCCCTAAGCAAAGGGAAGTCACTTCTCAAACCCTCAAAGTCTTTGAAAACCATTAAAGGCTTTATGTCTTCAACAAGTTAACCTTGAAAGTCTTCATAACCATTAATGGTTAACTCAACCCTCTAGCATGATTAGAGGCTTTTTCTCTTAACTCAACCTTCATCTAACCCAAGGGTCTCATCAAGCATTCATTGCTTTGACCATGGTTATCCCTTTAACCTTTGCACAAGAGTTTACCTCTTGGGTAAAAGCTTTATCCATTGGATAACCCTAACCTAACCTTAACCCTTATCTCCTAAGGTAACCATGAGGTCTTCTCAAGCATTTAATGCTTCTTAAATCTCCTCTCAAGCAACCTCTTGTTGAAAATTGTCATCATTTCATTGGTGAGAATTGTAAACATGGATTGATTAACTTTCAATCTTGGCCCTTGTTAAGATTATCCAATCTTGACCATCCATTGCCCTATTTTCCCTATAAATAGAGCCCATTCCTCCTTCAAAAAAATCAAGTCTTTGTGCATCAAACTTATAGTCTCATAATATTAAGCATATTATCTCTCTTTGATAGAATAGCATGTTAGATCATTTTGATGGCATTCTAATCTTAGATATATCATGTTAGCTTTATCTTAGTATCATTTTCATACTAGTTTAAGCTTCATATCAATATCTTGCATCCTATCATCATCTACTTTCATATCTAAATTATCACTAGGATCTTGGTTGCATTCCATTTAGATCTTAGAATCATTTAAATCTCGTTCTTTAGGTTGTCATCTTAAAGAATCAAGTGCTCTTCCAAGCTAAGAGCCACCTTGAATCTTGAAGATCCTTGGAGATAGAGGAACATGGAACGATTTTAAAGAGTTTAGATTCATTTAACTTGCTATTTTGATTGATTTCTAATGCAATGGTTCATGTGTGTGTTTGGATTGTTTCCTCCTATTGCAGGTTGATACCACATTTTTGACATACATCCCTTAACAGGGTAGCTTTAACCAGCTTGCTGTAAATCCTTTAACAGGGTGACTCAAAGCCATTGAGTTCATAAAATCCTCTAACAAGGTTTAACCCTTAATCGGGTATTCTCGCCATCCCTTAACCGGGTGATCCCTAACAGGATCGGTTCCTAACAGAACCTGTTGTAACAGTCCTTAACCGGACTAGGCTCCTAACAGAGCAGACTTCTAAAGAGTTCAAAAATAGCTTGTGGGTATTCATCCCCACCGTGGTTTTTCCCAGTTGGATTTCCACGTGAAAAATATGTGTCATGTGTGATGCCTCTTTCATGTGATGTTTTGTTACTTCCTATTTAGTGGTGAATCATGTTGTGATAGTAAATTATTATATCTCTGATGATAGATTATCTGTTTGTGCATAAGGATAAAGTGGAAATGAGGAAGTAGATTGTATGGAAATCTAAGTGTTGTTGGTTTATGTCTTTCACAGTCTCATTATGTTTAACTGGTAATAATCTGGTTTAGACCGGTATTAGTGTTTGTTTGTCTAGTGCACTGTTTGCAGTCAAACCGGTTCAGGAAAAGTTTTTGTGTCTATACTGATTCACGCCCCCCCCCTCTCAGTACCAGTTTGGTACTCACTGTTCATCATTGAGTTATCAGAAAACCCTTGGAGAGGATTACATTAGATCATGACAAGTGTCTTAATCACATCACCTTAATTTTATCTTAGGACTTAATTAATTAATGATTGATTAATTAATTAACAAGTAAAATATCCTAATTACTCCAACACCCCTTAAGATTAACTTAGGGAGAATATTAAAACCTAATGATAAATGCAAATATGGATAGATGAATGAATGCATGGATGGGTCCTAGCTACAAGGATTGATGAGGTACCCATGTACAAACAAATGCAATCTCTCATTACTGGAGAAAAAGAGAAAATGACATGGGAAAAAAATCCTCTCAAAAAGAGAGAAAATGAAATAATTGTTGGCAATATGAAGGAATTGATTATGTGTTACATTGATGTTTTGTCATTGATGTCAACACTAGCTGTTATGATTAGTTACCGACAAACAAATTTTGGTTTACCAGTAGAAGAACTAGTGTTACCGACATAAGGGACTATTAATTGGATACTACCGACATGTTTGGATCAATGTAATATGTTTTTGGAGTATGTTTTGGTCAATTGGTATTGACTTGATGATCAGATTCTATCATACACTCTAGTAAGCCTATACCGGTAAGGGTTTAAGGTTTTACCAGGAGAGCTTTTGCTGAGAATCTTTGACATGATGCATAAGTGGTGTTGGTGCGGCTTCTAGATGGAATTCATGATGTAGAAGATGATCTTTGTTCGTGCCTCAACTGATTGGAGACATCGCTTTGGTGTGGTGGACCCAAATTAAGTCTGGGACCTATCCAGGTTATGGACCAGTATCATGTTACATGTTCTTTACATGTTACTGGGATGATTTATGGATTGGTTAATATTGTTTTGGTATAAAGACAACATGGTATATCATTGTAATGTGGATGTATGTAATGATCTTATTGTAATATATTTTAGGTGGCCAACCTAATTGGTTTAGGCCTTAGGGTTTGTATAAATTGATGTAAGATCTCATTGTAGATCGTAGTAGTGGTGTCAATGGTCATGGAATGAAATATCATATGCGAAGGAGATTTGGTCGATCATAGGTGATCGAATTGGGTTTATGTAAGAGGTCAAAGGCCTCTGGTATTAAGCTTAATCGAGACTGTAATCAGGCATGGTAGATGCTATCATTGGTAGTTCATTCTTTTGGATTGTTGTCCAATTATATTGAGGTGGTTATAACCACTCTGTAGTCAGTGAGACTCCTTTGTAATGGGTAGTACGCTCTAGGCAATGTGCCTCCCTGCATGTGTAGGCCCCTTATTGTATCACATACTTTCTGTAGAAGTATCATCTGCTGTAAGCAGGCTTCCCACCGTGGTTTTTCCCTTTATCGGGTTTTCCACGTATAAATCATGTTGTTATGTGGTATGGTTGCATTGTGTTGATTATCTGTTTCATTCTTAAGTTTAATTGCTTACCGGTATTTATTTCTTCTATTCTAGTATTTAATGTTTATGTGCTTCGGTTAAAGGTTATTAAGTTGTTTGATCAATATAATCTATTGACAACTGATTCACGCCCCACCCTCCTCTCAGTTTTCCACCAGTTATTCTAAAAAATTGGTATCAGAGCTTTGGTTTTCTTTTTCAGAAGCTTAACTGCTTGAGGTAGATCCTATGGAAACTAATAATTCAAATCCACCAACAACTATTTTTAGAAGAGAAATCCCTAAGCTTGATGGAACAAACTATGGGATATGGAAAATTTGAATGGAGACTCATCTTAGATGTCTTGGAAAGGATATTTGGGAGATCACTGAGAAAGGATATACACCTTATGATTTGGCATCTGGAAATCTTGCTCCAATAGACTTGGATACAAATATTGAAAATTATTGCAAAGCAAGAGAAGCCCTCTTGTGTGCACTCACTGATCAACAAATCATGGGATTGACTGATAAATCATCTGCAAAGGTTATGTGGGATAAATTGTAAACTCTGAATGAAGGTGACCCTACTATCAAAATTGCTAAACTTGATGGTTACTGGGTAAGATATGAGAACTTGAAGATGGAAGATAATGAAAGAATTGCTACATTTATGGAAAGAGTAAATGAGATTGTCATGGGAATTCAATGTTGTGGAGGATCTCTGAGTGAAGATGAAATAGTTTCTAAAGTTTTAAGAGCCCTACCACTGGCTCACAAGATGAAGGCTACTGCAATTAATGAATTGAGAACATTGGCAAACACTTCAGTTAACATAGACATTCTTATTGGGAAATTATCTGCTTTTGAGCTTGAAGAATTTAGACCCTCTGGAGCTGCAAAATCTGAACCTTCTTTTCATGCATCATCATCTATAGGCAAAAGTGATTGGAAATCCTTGTATGCAAAAGAATTGGAAGATATGAGGAAAAGGGATGAAGAATTTGAGCAACTTGAAGCCTTATTTGCTAGAAGAGTACCTAAAGGACCAACATGAAGTAAGTATGAAGGAAAAGCACCTTTTAAATGTTTTACATGTAATAAGATTGGTCATTTTGCATCTAGATGTCCTAAAAGGAATGCAAGATTTGAAGAAAGAGTTAAGAAATCATTTAAGCCTAATCAGAACAAATATAGATTCAAGAAAAACAAACTATGCTACATAGCGGATGAGGAAGGAGTAAGTGATGACTCAAAGGATGAACCGGCAGGAGAGTCTGCTAGTGGATCCGACAATGGAAATGAATGGGTATTCTATGCTTTAAAGGAAGATGAACCAGAACCAGTTATCAAGAATGAAGAAAAGGCCCTAGCAACAAAATTTGAAGACAAGGATTAATGGATAATTGATAGTGGATGCTCACATCATATGACTAGAGATAAAATAAAATTTATGTCCCTACAAGAATACAATGGTGGTCAAGTCAAATTTGGGGATGACAAAGCATGTATGATCAAAGGTAAAGGTATTATTTCTCTGGATGGCAAGCATAATACTGATAATGTCTACTATGTAGAGGTTTAAAGCATAATATTTTAAGTGTTGGTCAATTGGTGGATAAGGGATTCCAACTTCAGTTCAAAGATGAAAAATGCAAAATCATTAATAGAACTGGTTTGGAGATTGCAACCGGTACTTAGACTAGAGGTAATATCTTTCACTTGAACACCAGTGATAAGACATGTTTGATTGCTCATATTGATGAGAGTTGGTTATGGCATAAGAGGTTGTGTCATGTTAATTTTGATTGTATTGTTAAGATTAGTTCAACAAAGGCGGTTAGAGATATACCTAAGATTATAAAGCCTCATAATCTGATATGTAAGGAATGTCAATTGGGAAAGCAAGTTAGAACTTCTTTTAAGAGCATACATGATAAATCTAATGATGTGCTTGATTTGATTTATACTGACTTATATGGTCCAACAAGGACCAAAAGCTTTCAAGGTGATAGGTACTTCATGCTAATAATTGATGATTATTCTAGAATGATGTGGGTAACTTTTCTAAGGGGGAAATCTGAAGCTTTTGAGAAATTCAAGATCTTTAAAGAAAAGGTGGAAACAAAAACTGGATTGAAATTCAAATGTCTGAGATCAAATCAAGGCGGTGAGTTCACATCTCATGAATTTAACAGTTTTTGTGAGATAAATGGAATTAGGAGACAATTATTTGCACCCTAGACTCCTCAACAAAATGGAGTAGTGGAAAGGAAGAATAGAACCATTTTGGATGTAACAAGAACCATGATGATGGAAGCCAAATTGCCTCACATCTATTGGACAAAAGTAGTAAGTACAACAGTGTACACATTCAACAAAGTTCATATCAAAGGTGAAACCGGTAAGACTCCTTATGAGTTATGTTTTGGACATACACCTACTCTTAAATATTTCAGAATTTTTGGAAGTAAATGTTATATCAAAAGGGATGATTCAATTGGTAAGTTTGATCCTAGATGTGATGAAGGGATATTTCTTGGATATTCAATTCAGAGAAAAGCATATAGATGTTATAACAAAATATTGCAAAAAATTGTGGAGAGTGCAAATGTGAAAGTGGATGAGAAATATAGAGATCAATCTATATCATACGACAGAGAACCAGTAGTGGAAGTGATCATAACTGATCCGACAATGCCTCAACCGATACAAGACATCGAGACAGTTACACTGGTACAATCATAAATTCAACTGTGACTGATGACCAGAACAAAGAATTTGAAGTTCACTAGACACCAAGGTATGTAAGATTAAATCATTCTGAAGATCAAATCATTGGAGACAGGAACAAGGGAGTTATGACAAGAAGAAGCCTGGAAAATGAAGAAGTATGTTTTATTTCTTAAATTAAACCGGCATCTGTTATTGAAGCTTGTAAAGATAAACATTAGTTAAAGGCTATGGAAGATGCATTAGATCAGATAGAGAAGAATAAGACTTGGACTTTAGTTCCTTGACCTAAAAATAAGAGTGTTATTGGAACTAAATGGGTTTTTAGAAATAAGCTAAATGAGGATGGTCAAGTTGTAAGAAGCAAGGCTAGACTGGTTTGTAAAGGATATTCTCAAATGGAAGGAATTGATTATGGTGAGACATTTACACCTGTAGCTAGAATTGAAGCTGTTAGACTATTTCTTGCCTATGCAACATACACGAACTATAAGGTCTATCAAATGGATGTTAAATGTGCATTTTTGAATGGTGAACTTGAGGAAGAAGTATACATTGAGCAGCCTAATGGATTCACTGATAGATGACAAAGATATGGTTTGCAAGTTAAGGAAAGCATTATATGGATTGAAACAAACTCCTAGAGCTTGGTATGCAAGGTTGGATAAATATCTTTTGAGGCTTGGTTTTACTAAAGGTAGTGCTGACAGTAATTTATATTACAAGATCACTAATGATGATATTATGATTATTGAAGTATTTATTGATGATATCATTTTTGGAGATGAAGATAAATTGTGCATGGAATTATCTAATAATATGAAGAATGAATTTGAAATGTCCATGATTGGTGAGATGAGATTTTTTTTAGGTTTACAGATTACTCAATCTGGCAAAGTCATTTTTATCTGTCAAACTAAGTATCTAAGGGAATTGTTGAAGAATTTTGGTATGGATAATTCCAAACCGGTAAGTACTCCTATGATGACAAGTGAGAAATTATCTATCAAAGACACATTTGCACCGGTAAATTCGACAAGGTATAAGTCTATGATTAGTGGCTTGTTATATCTAACTCAGACTAGACCAAATATTATGAATGCAGTAAGTATTGTTTCAAGATATCAAAGTAATCCTAAAGAAAATCATTAATGTGCAATAAAGAGGATATTCTGGTATTTTCAAGGAATAACATAATATGGCTTATGGTACTCTAGAGATGATAACTTCACTTTATGTGCATATACAGATGCAAATTGGGTAGGAGATACCGATGGCAGGAAGAGCACTTCTGGTGAAGCTTTCTTTCTTGGAAAGAAATTGGTTTCATGGATCAGAAAAAAATAGTCATGCATTTCTTTATCTACTGCATAAGCTGAATATGTTGCAACAACAACTAATTGCACTCAAGTCTTGTGGATGAAGCAAATGTTGAAGGATATCAAGGTAAATTGCAGTGAACCGGTAGTTATCTATTGTGATAACTTTGCAGCTATTGACATATCTAAGAATCTGGTATTTCACTCTAAGACTAAGCACATTTCAATAAAATATAACTTTCTGAAGGAAAAGGTGGAGGAAAAGGAAGTTAAATTGGTTCACGTGAACACTAAAGAGAAAATTGCAGATATATTCACTAAACCACTGTCTAAGGAATCGTTTGAATATTTGAGAGACAGGTTAGGGGTATCTACCCCTATGGAAAAAACTTAACTAATGGAGCAGAGCATCAGTCCGATATGAATCATCAACTTTATCCTTTGCTCTGGATTTATGTAGTGGTGCTACTACTCAAGGGGAGTAGTCATCTTTGAGATTCACAGGATTTTGATATCTATGTCATATCTTTGGCATTGATGTCAAAGGGGGAGAGTTATATGTGAAAAATAATGTTATAATATGTCATATGGGAGAGAGATTCAGATCAGTTTCAGATTAGATTGCACTCCTCAGGGGGAGTTGCTGAGATTTTTCAGTTTTTAATTATTATATCTTCTATGAGAAATATTTGGCATTTCTTGGCACTTAGATGTTTTCTTTTTCACATCTAGTGTTGCCATCAATGCCAAAGGGGGAGATTTTTTGCAATATAAAGGAATTGATTATGTGTTGCATTGATGTTTTGTCATTGATGTCAACACTAGCTGTTATGATTAGTTATCGACAGACAGATTTTGGTTACCGGTAGAAGAACTAGTGTTATCAACAGAAGGGACTATCAGTTAGATACTACCGACATGTTTGGATCAATGGAATATGTTTCTAGAGTATGTTTTGGTTAGTTGGTATTGACTTGATGATTGGATGCTATCATACACTCTAGTAAGCCCATACCAGTAAGGGTTTAAGGTTTTACCAACAAAGCTTTTACTGAGAATCTTTGACAGGATGCATAAGTGGTGTTGGTGTGGCTTCTAGATGGAATTCAGGATGTAGAAGATGATCTTTTTTCATGCCTCGAATGATTGGAGACAGCTCTTTGGTGTGGTGGACCCAATTTAAGTTTGGTACCTATCCAGGTTATGGACCGGTATCATGTTACGTGTTCCCTACACGTTACTGGGATGATTTATGGATTGGTTAATGTTGTTTTGGTCTAAAGCCGACATGGTATATCATTCTAATGTGGATGTATGTAATGACCTTACTATAATATCTTTTAGGTGGCTGACCTAATTGGTTTAGGCCTTAGGTTTTGTATAAATTGATGGAAGATCACATTGCAGATCATAGTAGTGGTGTCAATGGTCATGGAATGAAATATCATATGCGAAAGAGATTTGGTCGATCATAGGTGATCGAATTGGGTTTATGTAAGAGGTCAAAGACCTCTGGTATTGAGCTTAACCGAGACTGTAATTAGGCATGGTAGATGCTATCATTGGCAGTTCATTCTTTTGGATTGTTGTCCAATTATATTGAGGTGGTTATAACCTCTCTGTAGTCAATGAGACTCCTTTGTAATGAGCAATACACTCTAGGAAATGTGCCTCCCTACATGTGCAGGCCCCTTATTGTATCACATACTTTCTGCAGAAGTATCATCTGACTGTGGGTAGGCTTCCCACCGTGGTTTTCCTCTTTACCGATTTTTCCACATACAAATCATGGTGTTATGTGGTATGGTTGCATTGTGTTGATTCTATGTTTCATTCTTAAGTTTTATTGCTTACCAGTATCTATTTCTTCTATTCTAGTTGTAAAACGGAAAATCGCGGTCGAACCCTAGTTGGTCTCCCCTCTTCTAACTCCGAGGAGAGAGAAGGGAGGTTCGCTAGGATTCGATGGGTTTTCACTTAGGGGGAAGACTTTACATTCAAAAGAGGGGTTGAAACTCATAAGATTCAATCCCACACAATGTAAGATTGGATGCTAAATGAATTTCAAGGGTTTGGAAAGCAAAGCTACCCTCTTTTGTAAAGAATGTTGATTAAGGAAATTAAGCTAAGGATGCATAGAAAGTCATAAAGATTCGCTTATAAACTGAGTTCAGGTTATAGGATGAAGCTGCGGACCTGGAATTAGCAGTAGAATGTCGATACGGCGCTGTCCTGCAAATTTGAGAAAAAGTTGTCGGGACGATGGCGCCCAGCGCCACGGTCCTCCGAAAAATCCGCGAAACGAAGTGGGATCGGTTCGTCTCTGCACAAGGATTCCAAATCTTCAATCTCAGCCGCATACCTGCAACCTACACACAGAAAAGCGAAGACGATTGGGGGGTTAGGGATTGGGGGTTTGCCTTTAGGTCAAACCCCGGTTTTGGAATTAACCAAGAAATGAGCAAGTGCTGTAAATGTAAATGACTGTAATGTAAAACAAGTACTAATACCTTGTTCTAAGGATGTTTGTATCCTTATATGCAAAGGTTTAGATGTTGTATGTTGTAGTATGTAGCATGTAATAAGTGATCTCCTCTTCAATGGTTGAATCCTTGACTTGAATGCAACACTTAGCCTTGAATGGAGACTTGGAATGATCAATTGCTTGAATGCTTGAATGCTTGAGTATAGTTTCCACGCCTTTTCCGTCATGTATGTCTTCTATCCCAAATGAGAGAGAAAAATGTAGTTTATATACTTGTCAATTAGGGCTGATAGACTGATTTTCCCGACCTTAGGCCGACCAGGGAAGTATATTTCCAAATTGCAATAAAAAAGACCCGATATCACTTAGGAAACCGGGCCCAAAATAGGACCCAAGGACCAGGGCGCTGGGCGCTCTGGTCCCACCTCCGGGACAGCGGGGTGCAAGGAGGTTCAGGCCAATGGTGCTTGAAAAATGCAGTTTTCAGTGTCGTGAGCAAGTTTTGGGGTCTCCATTCAGGTTGCGTGTTGCGTCGCCATTGTGAAGACCGAAATGCAGTCGAAATTGCAAGTGTCGCAATTTTAGGACGCTACACTAGTATTTAATGTTTATGTGCTTCTGTTAAAGGTTATTAAGTGGTTTGATCAATATAATATGTTGACAACTGATTCACCCCCCCTCTCATTTGTCCACTGGTTAGTCTAACAATAAATGCACTATTGAGAAAAGGATAGGAGGATTCGATGTGACCCCCTAAGGACTTATTTTGTCACAAAATTATAATAGATGTCCTCCCTATAGGAGAGAGAATACGAGGATAAGAATCTCCCCATAAAGAAGTATCTCATATGCAATGATGAATGCTTAAAGATAGGCCAAGAGCCACTGCTTGTAAACAACATTTCTTCTATAAGTCAAAAGAGTTGGGAATCCAAATACAAATGATGTGTACCTCTAAAAATTTCTTAGATATCCTTACTTTACAAATAGATAATATCAATCCAAAAACTTGTGAAGGTTGATGTATAACAAGATTCATGGGAAATGAATATGAGTTGACAACACTATGTGGTTGTTATTAAAGAGGAGATGAATGTCCTCTAGATAATCCTCCAAATCTACAATTTGAGACTCCACAAACAAGGATGGTATGTTTGCAAGATATGAATCCCAAGTACCATTGTCTTGAAGTGATAAATATGGTGAGATAACAACATTGATGTGGTTGTCAAATTAGAGGATATGAATGTCCTAACAATAACCCTCCAAATATGCAATCTAAGACTCCGCAAAAAAGATGATATGTCTACAAGATACAAATCCTAAGCAACTATGTCTAGAATATGATAAATGTCCCAGTGCATTGAATCAATGAGGTTCATGCATGTGGTGATACCAAGTTGATCAAGAACAACATAATATGTAGATTGGGCCTAAATGTGAGGAGTGAGAACATGAAGAGAACTTTATGATCCATTAGAATATGCAAGACCTATGATATATGAAAACTCCTCTAAAGTATCATCATCAAAGGGTATACAATCTGCATAATATATTGTAAGATCCTTTAGGAATAGAGAGATATGAGGGTCTCCATGGATCTCCCAAAGTTGACTCCAAAGACTACAAGGACAATCAATGGTTGGTATAGCACATATAATGTCATGATCAACATTAGAACAAATCACTTCTACAACATGGCCTATGATAGTTGATGCACTCTCTGATATGGCTAGTTCATGTAAGAGTCCATACAATTAAGGCAAAAGATCTAGCCACTTGAGATGAGTTAGGATGCCTTTTTGTCAAGACTCATAATTACCCTTTGCTAGGATGACAACAATAGGTTAAATAGAAAAATTCATGATAAACTCTTCAAAATGAAATTAAACTCAAATGACCTTAGTTTATGTAAAGAAGATATAGTGATGACATCTCATGTAAAAAAATCTCTTCCCAGTGCCAAAAATTCCAAGTGATTGACTCAAATGTGAAAACATAAAAATCAATAAAATATAGATGAGGTAGATTTTGGAAGAAAGTACATGTATGGATATAAAGAGCTCTAAATTACCATTGCAATGCCATAAGAATCACAAAAAATCAAAGAGGATTGTGAATATATATGAGATCAGAAGTAGAAAATGAAGATCTAACTTTGATTGAGAATAACAGTAACCAACAAAAAAATGGAAGATAAGACCTACACTACTAGAAAGTGCCCGGAACAAGATTTTTGATGATATCTCATTTGCCCGATTTTGACATCGTATGTTCAAGTTATGACCAAAAAAGTTGTTGCTTTAGGGCCAAAGGGTTATAAAGGGAGCCAAGGGACATGCCATATATTTGATGACATCAATATGATATCATGTTGTGTCAACAATTTTTTATAGAATATTCTAGATCCAAAACAATTGACTTGCCTAAAAATTCATTGGTCACTAAAAAATGCCAACACCTTTCATAATATTCTTTTGATGTTAGCACACAAATCTTAGATCAAAATATTCTTTTTCAAAGAGAATATTGTTCCACAAAATCATGCCAAGTGCATTGATTGTCTAGTTTTTAAAAAAGGTATGGTAGGGTACTTTTGTCCTAGCACATTAAATAAAGGTGCCTTACTTGTAATTGACATTGATTTTTTAAGTCTTTTTTAAAAATTAAAAAAAAAATAAATAAAAAAAAAAAAATATATATATATATATATATATATAAAAGCAAACGAACTTGAATTTTTTGTTTTTCCTCTAGCACAAGATTAATAATGGAGTGACCTAGTATAGTTGTATGGATTCGTACAATTGTACGAAAAATGATGCACAATGCAAAGCAATTGCCCTGATTTTTCCAAAGTTGGATTTTGACATTTGGATAGGCATTTTTGGGGTTTTTGGGCCTATCAGACACAAAGGCAAGCCCCGATTTGTCCCAAAGTGCATAGATTATTTGTTTATGGCTATATTTTTACCTCAAATCTTGTGCCTTCTAAAGACAACCCCCAAAATCACTTCTTAGATTTTTATGAAACAACGATCAATCCTTAGGTTTTTGGCCGCTTTGAATTAAAGAATGATGTTTGTTTTTCTCCAAGATGATTTGATTTTTCTCCTCAATGCTAGATCTTTTAGAATACGAATAGGAAGACACATATATGGTACTCTAATACCATGTTAGAGCAGATATTGAACTAAAATACCATGTCGGAGTTGATAGTTAACCCCACAACTCCTAGAAATCACATGCAACTAAAATGCCTATCACATATGAAGAGAATAAGCCATGATTGATGTTATGCAACCTTGAGAGAGATTGATCTAAAGAGATAATATGATATTGAGATTAACATGAATAACCTAAATAGATTACAATGAATTCTTATAGAAGTATAAAGATAAAACCCTGGATGAAAACTCTATGAGAAAATTAAATTAGAGCATGACAAGTGTTTTAATCATATGGTTTGAGATAACTTGACCTATAATTAGCTCCATATAATGATAAAAGATCACCCCTAAGTGTAGCTTAAGTGCAATAAAGTAATAAGAGACCTAAGTAATTAATGATTGATTAATTAATTACTAAGGTAATATCCTAGTTACTTCAAGAGGCTTTAAGAATGTTATATTATTCTCATATTCTATTAAATTATTGTGGTATATAATATAGAGAATCTTCTCAAATTGGTAATACTAAGAGGCACCTTGAATTATATTTCTAAGCATTCTATTGTCTTTCTCTCTCTCTCTCTCTAATCCTTTCTAGCACAATATTAGGATTTTTTGTACTCTTGAAGTTGATTTTCAACACCAAAGGGTGATGTGGAAAGTGTGAAATGAAACACACTTTGATATAGGTTGAGCTACCTATTGATTGTGATGTGAAATTTTAGGTCAATAACATTTGTTAGCAACTAATGGACTATTATATTGCTTCCACCTCGATAAATTGGTTCATTATCATGCTCACGTCTATTAGCATCATGGACCATAATGAGGCTAGGAGAAAATATTTGTGATATTTCTTGACTATGCCTACATAATATATTATTTGGTTAGTTATAAATATTGGAATTTTGTTAAGTTAAAAATCAAAAGAGATTTTGTTATTTTTGTAAGTGAATATAATATTAAAGTATATATAATAGTTTTTTTATTTTGGTGAAGAAAATATATAATTCCTATATATTTATCATAATTACAATTTTCTCATTAAGACTATGCTTAATAGGAGTGCACATTTGATTAGGTTGAATAAAAAAATACAAATAATTATCTAGGGGAAAATTAAAATAATTTGTCATAGATGTTCATGTTACTTTTTGAGAATAGAGAAAAAAGAAATGATAAGTTTTTGATTAAGTAAAAACAGGTTTTTAAGGGACCCGAAACCCTATACAAAACAGGTTTTAAAAGGGGCTCCTGCAACCCACAACATGAGATATTCAACCAGGGTCACAAAATGGAACATAACCAAGACAAAACAGAACAAAACAAAGAAAGGGTAGAGGCCCCAAAAAGAAAAGTTGCTTGAAAAGTAAAACCAAACCATGAACCAACTGTAGGTAGACCATAACAAACAAAGGGCAGCAGAGAGAAAAAAGTAAAGAAAGTTCCAGCTGCCCATAGGGGTAAAGACAACCCCCCTAACTTTGGATTTCCCTTTGGAACCCTTCTTGTGGGATCAAAGGGTCATGTCAAAAGAAGGCAAGGACCGCTTAGAATGTTTGCCTTTAACCTTAATCCAACCGTCTTCAACTTTAGCAACCTCATCTTGCCCCTCCAATGAATCTAGCGTTGGAAACCCAACAACCATGGAGTGACCAACATACGATGCAACTCCAACAGGACCAACAGGGCTAGGGCCAAAATTAGCCCTGGTAACAGAACCAAGCAAAGGGACCGCACCAGCAACCTCCCCAGAGACAGGAACAACCCCAACAGACTTGTCAGATCCAGCAACCGGGGCAGATCTAGTAACCAAAGAGCCAACAACATCACCTTCCTTCCCAACAGCAACGGGAGGGACAACCTCAACAGACAACCCACAAACCCCAACAACCACCTCAGGCCGCGAAGAAACAGTGCCACCCACCATGGGGGAAGTCACTCCATCTGTCAACGTGACCGTTTTGGCAGCTGGGTTGTCCTAAGTAACCACCTGGGAAAAACTTCGTTGTGAAGAATTCTTCACAACAGAAATGCTGAGCTGAAGCACCGTTCCACCAATACACTGAGCATTTCTTAGTAACACCAAGATCACATTTGGCAGCAACATGACCCATTTTAAAGCACCTTCTGCATCTAAAGGGAATCCCTTCATAGTCCAAAGGCTGAATCCAATGGCCCTTAGGAGACATAAGTTTTATCTCTGCAGATAATCCCTTAGACACATCAATGTCCACCAAGATGCGAGCATAGGTAGAATGGCGAATATTAAAGGAATCAAAATCGAACATCCGGAAGTCTCCAAGAGCCCCACCCACTTCCTCAAGAAGAGAATCCACCCAAAGATGAAGTGGTAGGTTAGGGATTCTAACCCATAAAGGCATCTTGTTGAAAGTTTCTGAAGAGGGATTGAAATATTTGTGCCAAGGCTTAACCATTAACACAAAAGGATCATCCCAACTGAAGAAATGATCACACCGAATACAATTTATGTCCTCAACAATGTCAATTTTTTCTATGAAAAACCCTTTAGCTAAAGGGAATTCCACGCATGAAGTTCTGGAAGGCTGGGCCGAAAATCCTTGAATCTACAAATGAGATGATGAGCAGCAAAAATGGAAGCAACATGATCAATCTTGGCCACATTCTCCTCCTCTAGAGAAAGGGCAATGGATCTACAGACAGGAAAAGGTTCAACAACCAAAGAAACTTTCTTCAAAACCCCAACATATGGGTGGCCACCCCCAGGAGGTGGAGCAGGCAAACCACCTCTAGCCATAGACATTGGGGCACAGGGAGAAGAACGGGAAGAAATCCCCTTCCAAATGGGGGCGACCGCAATAAACTTTGCATCCAAACCCACATTCCCATCGCCCCTAGCAATAGCCGATGGCCTAGAGACACCACAAATCGTAGAGGAAGGAGCACGAGCAGAAAATGCAGGGTTTGAAACACCCACCGGGCAGGAAGCGACCGCAGCGTTTGAAACATCCACCGGGCGGGAAGCGATCCATTAAAAAAAGAAATGATAATTTATGTTATTGTGATATTTTGTAGTTTGTGGAAAATTTTGTTATGGATGATCAATGCTTAGTTATTACTTATTTGATGATAGAATATGTCAACATAAATAATAATATTTTCTAGTTTCTTGTCATGATAGTGTATGTCATAAGTTATCTATTGCATTCACCATGAAGTTTTAGTATATTGATAAACAAATGTAGTGTTTTTGTTATATGATTGTGAAAAATTGTTTTGGTTAAGTGTCATACCAGGTTTTCAATAATATATTAATATATCAATTTTTCATGGATTGTTTCCATGTTTCCTAAAAATTGGGGTGTGGTAAGTGCCACCAATAGATGGGACTAATCCTCCACCAATCCCTTCATAATGTAATAGGTATAGATGGATACTAATATTCATAGTTGTATATGGTATACAAGGTATATTATATTAAGTAGTATTTCATTATCTTAAAATATATAAAAGTTACATAAGATGTTGGGTCAATATTATCATCATGTATTTGAAAGAGATATTAAAGGTTGCAAGTTTCCTTGATCAAAGGAAAATATGATTTGTGATATTATTGGTGACTTCCCAAAAATAATTTGATATTTACTTTATCAATGAATAATGTAACTATAGACTTCTACTAGTTGTAGCTATTAAGTATAAGTGAGACATTTTAACAAGTTTATCAACTATTCAATCAATGTACACATATCTTGATAATTTATTTGTTAAATTAATTATGAATATAAATGGAACTACATAAAAAAAAACTTCATTTGTCATACAATTCACCATGTTGGTTTAATCTATCAAAAAAAAAAAAAAAAAATGTAAGTTTGATATCATATAATTTTTCATAGGAATTTGAGAAGTTTATCTAGTTTCTATTTTAATGTTATATTCCACAACAATTATTTAGGGCCTATTTTAAAAAGGCTCTAAAGATGAGGTGAATTGACTTTAGTTGGTAATAATAATAAACCTAAAAAACAATTGGAGGTGTATGAGATTTAAAATCAAATTTGATTTGGTCCTAAAAGTACAAATTGTAGTTGGGAAAATAATAGTACTTATGTTTTAATAAAAGCAAGTGAGAAACAAGGGTCCCAAACCCTTTACAAAGGCTTTCAAAAGGTTGGATGAAACATGCTTAAACAAGTGAAAATTTGTAGACAAAGAGTATAGAATGAGAAATAGGAACAATTGCATGCAAACAACCAAACAAGACAATAAACGTGTGTGTGCGCGCGCGCGCTGCGCGCGCGAGAGAGAGAGAGAGAGAGAGAGAGAGAGAGAGAGAGAGAGAGAGAGAGAGAGAGAGAGAGAGAGAGAGAGAGAGAGAGAGAGAGAGAGAGAGAGAGAGAGAGAGAGAGAGAGAGAGCACTATCACCATACTTAACAATCCCAAGTCAGGTGGGAGTTGACCTATCATCTTAAAACACACGTGTGAGATTGGGAAGAGGAAGAAGAAATACATTTCCTCCTATGAACAATAGTCTGAGTGATATTGTCATCCAAATGCTTGTGTTGTGATATTCAAGTGTGAACACTTTATGGTGTACGCTTGGAATTCTAGGATGTTGTTTAAACTATGAAAAATATAACTAAGTAATTTACTCTAAAATTATACAATCTTAGTGAATTTAAGAAGAAAATTATTTCACATCTTTGGGATTATCACACCCTTAAGGTAGGGAAACACCATACAATGCTCATATTAGAAGAAGCCACTCCAACTATATCTCCAAATGAGATCCAACCATATAATACTCTTCACACCTAATATGAATCTCTTACCTAGAATATAGACTACTTAACTACCTACCACTACCACTTCCATACATGTGGGGTAGATAATTTTATTCTAACTAGCTTGTGGAATGAATTACAAATGATATGGACCCTTAGAATTATATATTGTTGGTGTAATTAAAGTATTTTACCTTAGTTATTTCTCACCTAGGTCCTAATTACACGTCATGTAAGCTTACTTAGGGAACCACATAGGAGTCATTAGAGCATCTCCACTTTAGGTGGCATTATCATGTTATCATTTTCATTTAATGTGGTGTCTCCACCTTTAGTGTCTTTATCACATTATCTTATCCACCTTTCATGGTTACACTTTTCCAGCTTTAGTGGTGTTATCACTCTCTCTTTTCCACTTGAGTTGGGATGATAGCTTTTCACTTTTTCTCTCATGTCAAAAGATTAATGACACTTGTCATAATCTTATGCACACCTATGTTCTCACCTTGGCTATATTACCAAGGGGTTTCCTATGTAATAATAATCCAGGTGATCCATATTGTATTGCATCATTGATAGGAATACAATTTATTCATGTCACATTCTTTCTCTCTTATTTTTTTACTTTCCATTTGGTCTCTAGATCTTGGGTGGCTACCTTCATAGCTAATTCTTACATGGTATTAGATCCGATAAAGTGTCATTGGAGAGTTTTTGAGCAATTTTGGAGTTTTGCATTTGTGGCTTTCTATTGTAGGTCAATATTGGAGCTTGTTGGTTCAAATTTGAGGCTACCAATAGATTCAAGAGGTTTGAGAAAGTCACAATCACTTTTTATTTCATCCAAATTTGGCTCCACGGGCCAAATCTAGAGCCATTTGAAGTTTGGAGGTGCGGCGACGAGTCAAGCATCATAATTACGCAAACAATTTTTAAAAACCAATGTCTCAGTCACTCGGACTCCCTTTTAGAGAAATACTTTTTTATTTGAGGTAGAATTTCGTGCTCTTCACAATGGTCTAGGAGTTTTTTAATTTTGTATACAATTTTTTCAAAAAATTGCAAAATCCTGGCTATTTTTACAACTTTTTGGACATCGTTTGGGCTCATATGGACTCCTTTTCGGATGCAATATTTTTCCTAAGAGCATAATTTTTTTGTTTATTTTACAATGGTTCTATGATTTTGTAATCATTGTGATCAGAAATTTCACTTGCAAAACATGGCCTTTATTTGGCAATTGTAATGCTTAGATCTTGGTTTGGTCTTTTACATTAGTGATTTGAGTATAATATAACTTAATTGTGGCAATTGTAATCACTAAAAATCAGAAGGACACTTTGACTTTGTTTTGCAAGTGGCCATTGTAATCGCACTAAGTATAAAGTGCCAAATCATTTCTCTTTGGGGGGTTCTTTGATCAGGTGAATTAGGGATGGGGGTGTCTTGTGGGCTTGTGTCTATCTCTCTTTGGTTCTCTTTTGATTTTCAATTATGGGTTCTCTTAAATTTCTACTTTTAACTCCGCACAATTATGCAACTTGGAAAGTTAATGTGTGGAGTAAATTAATGGAAAAATGTTTAAGTCATTATGTTGATGTCACTATTTTAGGACCCTTAGATCCTAAAGTTGATCCTAAGTTGAAAATGGAATGGCTCATCAAAAGTTCTATGGCTCTTGGAATATTGAAAAAGTATATATCACTTGATCTTATCTTTCACATTGAAAAGTGTAAGACAATCAAGGAAGCTTGGGATAAACTTGGTCAAGTGTGTGGTCAAGTTGATGAGATTAGAGGATACACACTTGAAAGTGATCTCCTAAATTTGGATCCTAAATATTTTGATACAATCCAAGACTACGTCACTAAGGCAAATGAGCAAAGAGAACAACTCAAAGATTGTGGAATTGAGAAGAAGGATGCACAATTAGTCTTCAACTTGTTGGGGAAGCTTCCTTCTGAGTATGCAACTTTTGTTTCTAGTTTCCACACTCATCAGTTGACAATGGAGAGTACCTATAGTACACCATCCTTTGATTCATTCCCTAAGATGTTGATGCTTGAACAAACAAAGTTGAACACAATAAGTATTCTCAAGTCATCCAAGTCACATGCTTTGGTGGCTAATCACGAGAAAGTTCCAACAAGAAGCAGAAGCAATGAAAGCCTAAGCCACAAAAGGATAGAGTACATTCTTCCTCTCCTCAGCAAAGAAAGGGAATCATCTAAGAAGGAGAGGCTTACATGTGCATATTGCAAGAAGTTAGGACATGATAACTTGATAAGGGACAATGTCTACTTCAACTCCTTCCAAAGAAAAATAATTTGATAAGGGAAATAGTCACACTTTTGGGACAAGTAAAGAACAAGCTCTGTGTGCTACTACATGTCATGATTTAGGGAGATGGCTTCTAGATTCGAAAGGTTCTCATCATATGGGATCTTCACGGTCTATGTTCTCTTCATTTGAGCCTTGCCACATTCCACCAATTTTGATGGGCAATCATACATTTATGAATGCAATTGGAAAGGGATCTATTAATATCGGTGATGACACCTTCAATGATGTGTTGTGTGTACCTCACTTGAAAAACAATCTTCTTTCCATCTATCAAATCACTCATGGTGCAACAAGGAAGACTGTGGAGTTCACTCCTAATTTAATTATCATTGGAGACTTGAAGAGTAGAGCTATCATTGCCATTGGGGTGGTGGATCATGCATCTCGGTTGCACTCCTTTTCAGACTGTTCCTATTTATGACTTTGATTCTTCTAATGATGATCACACTTCTAGTGTGGATTCTGATATTGAGGAGAACATTGGGCACTTGAACTTGGGTGTTCTCACATGTGATCCAATTCTTGAGCCTTGCATTTCATCTCCTCCTATTGATATCACATCTATTGTTGCTCTTGATGATGCTTGTGTTACTGCAGTTTTGGCTTCTTGTGATTCAGTGCAAGAAGATATAAATTGTCTTCCATATACAACTCCTTGGGATGATTACTTGACAAACATTGCAGATTTGGGAGACATCATTGATGATATTCATCTCCACTTTGATGGAGATGATCCTTCTTCAATTGTTGTGAGGGAGCACTCTGAGCCTCTTGTTCATTCTCTACATGATCATTCTTTCAATTTTGATGTGATTGTGGATACTTATGTACAACATTTGGAGGAGGTGTATTTATCTTTAGAGGAGACACTTGAGTCTTTGGATCATGTTCTACATTTTCATCTTCACTAGATCCTAGATTGTCTTTTTCAGCAATGTGGCCTAATACACCTAATTTGGAGAGGGCAACTTTTAGCATCAACATGGGGACATGTGATCAACTTTTAGAGACTCCATACATCTTGAGTTTTCTTCCTACATCTTCCTTTCAGGATTGAGAAGACTTCATACATACACCTTTGGTTTTGTTCCTTCCTAAGGGGAGGAACATTGTTCAATGCTCGTGGAGCAAATTCTCCATCCATTTTGGAGCATCTACCATTGGTGCACATTCTACATTAGGGGGGAGCTACTTGGTCTCTCTTCTCTCTTATGGGGGGGACTTTTTCCTAGTATGGGGTTTTGTCCTTCTAATTCTTCTTTGAGAGTTCTTATGTATTTTCATCTTTCTTTTGGGAGGAGTTTTTTCCCATTAGGTTTTATCCCTTTCTTCATTTGTGAGAGACTGTATTGCATTTGTACATGGAAATTGAACATGGCTTAGTAATCAAAACCCACCTTGCATTGTTGGCTCTTGTGTACATTCTCCCTAAGTTGCACTTGAGGGGGGGGGGAGTATTGGTGTCATGAAGGTATTTTACCTTGGTTACTTCTCAAATAGGTCCTAATTACACGTCACTTAAACTCATTTAGCGAATCACATAGGAGTTATTGGAGCATCTTCAATTTTGGTGGCATAATCATGCTATCTGTGAGATTTTGCCAAGATCAAGAGCCCAATGAAAAATACAAAATAGAGAGACAAGATATAGGACAAGAATAAATTGTATTCTCATCAATAGATAAATGATCAATTGATCAATAGTTATTCATACAATGAATAAGAGTCTGCATATATAAGCAAGGCTATATGGATATGTGAGCACACAAACATGGCATGTGGCTCAATAAGAAACAAGGGTAGGTAGGAAATAAGTGTGGTAGGTAGGAGAAACAATAAAATATTGCACATGAGGTGGATCACCCACTGAAGGTGGAATTATCACTCCACAATAAGTAGATATGATAAGAGTAGTAACAAGATCAACACCATAAAAGGTGGAAATTCTCCTACACACACTATATCAATGTGGCGCAAACACCCAAGTGTCTCATACCCAACTATTATGAAATGCATTTCCTAAGTAAACATAAGTAAGGTGTAATAATATCCATGATGAATAATTATTTATACCAACACCCCCCCTTAAGTGCAACTTAAGGGAATGCACTTAAGTCTACAATGCAGCTAAGCAATGCGAGATGGGTCTTGGATGCGAGGCCATGTTAGGTACCTATGTACAAATGCAAATGCATGCAAACCAATGCAATGAAATCTCTCATAAAGCGGGGAAAGAGAGAAAAACCCAATGGGAAAAAACCCTCCCCCAAAAAGAGAGATGAAAACCAGATACAAATAACTCTCAAAGAAGTATGTGAGGAACAAAACCCCATGTGAGGAAAAAGTCCCCCCCATATGAGAGAAGAAGAGAAGCTAGGAAGCCCCCTCTCAATGTAGAATCTGCACCAATGATAGAAGCTCGATGATGTATGAAAAAACTGCTCCATGAACGTCGAACAATATTCCTCCCCTTAGGAAGAAACAAAACCAAAGGTGTATCCATGAAGTCTCCCAAATCATGAAGGGAAGATGTATGAAAAAAACTCATGATGAAAGAAGTCTTTGAAAACTGCTCTAAGTGTCCCCATGTCGATGCTGAAAGGTACCCCCTCCAAAGGTGGTAAACTGCTCCACACCGCTGAAAAAGGTACTCCAAGATCTAGTGAAGATGAAAGTAGAACATGTCCCAAAGACTCACATGTCTCCTCTAAACATAAAGAGACCTCCTCCAACTGTTGTACATAAGTATCCACAATCATGTCAACCTCGAAAGAATGATCATGTAGAGAATGAACAAGAGGGTCAGAGAGTTCCCTCACAACAATCGAAGAAGGATCATCTTCATCAAAGAGAAGATGAATATCATCAATGATGTCTCCCAAATTTGCAATGTAAGATTCCACAAACAAACTTGCAATGTCGGTCAAGTAGTCATCCCATGAAACTGAAGCTGGAAGATAAGATATATCATGCTACACTGAATCACAAGAAGGCAAAACTATCGCACTAGCTGCATCATCAGGTGCAATAGGTGATGTGATATCAATAGGAGGAGATGGAATACAAGGCTTAGGAACGGGGTCACATGTGAGAATTCCCAAGTTCAAGTACCCAAAGTTCTCCTCAAAATTTGAATCATCAAAAGAAGTGTGATCATCATGTGAAGAATCATCATATGTGAAATCATTATCATCAACAAAATCTGAAAAGGAGTATAACCGAGATGCATGATCAACCACCCCAGTTGCAATGATAGCTCTAGTCTCCATGTCTTTAATGAAAACTGACTCAGGTGTAAACTCCACAATTCTCTTAGTTGTGCCATGTGTGATTTGATAGATGAAAGGGAGATTGTTTGTCAAATGGGATACACACAACACATCATTGAAGGAGTTATCCCCAATGGCAATAGATCCTTTCCCAATCACATCCATGTATGTATGATTGCCCATCAAAATCTACGGTATGGTGCAAGGTTCAAATGAAGAGAACATAGACTGCAAAGATGCCATATGATGAGAAGCCCCTGAATTTAGAAGCCATCTCCCTGAATCATGACTTGTAGTAGCACAAAGAACTTTTCCTTTTCTTGTCCCAAAAGAGTGAGTCTTCCCACTTGTAGAAGCCATGAATGCTTTCCCTTTCCCTTTTGATTGTGAGGAAGTGGAAGTTGATGTATCGTCCTTCTTGTAGACATTAGGCAAATCAATGTTATGTTTTTTGAGGATGTGTGTGAGCTCATCAATCTTCTTAGAATGGCAATGACACTCCTCATGACCAAACTTTTTTATAATAGGCACAAGTAGGTCTCTCCCTCTTTGGTGAATTGTCCATCTTGGAAGAGGATGTATCTCCTTGTTGTGGAGAAGGTGATGCTTTGTCCTTAGGCTTTGATTGCCATTTCTACTTGTTGGAGTTGTCCTTTCCTTGATTTCCTTTGTTCCCTTGATTTGCCACTAATGCTTGAGACTAGGAAGCCTTAAGAATGCCCATGCTTATCAACTTAGTTTGTTCCATCATCAGCATTTCAATGAAAGCATCAAATGTAGGCATTGTGTAGCTTGAACCCATTTTCATCCTATGGGTTTGGAAACTAGAAACAAATGTTGCATATTCTTGTGGAAGCTTGCCCATCAAATTGAAGATCAATTGAGTATCCTTCTTATCAATGCCACAATCCTTGAGTTGTGCCCTCAACTCTTTTGCTTCAGTGACATAATTTTGTATAGTATCAAAGTTCTTGGAATCTAACATGGTGAGATCACTATCAATCTGATATCCCCTAATCTCATCAACTTGACCATACAAGTCTTGAAACTTTTACCAAGCATCCTTGATTAGAGTACATTTGTCAATATGAAAAATGAGATCCTTTGATACATACTTTCTTAAGGTACCAATTGCCATGATATTTTTAGTGAGCCAATCCAAGTGACCAACATGGTCGACGGGAGCAACAATAGTTCCATCAATATAATGAGTTCGTCATTTTTCCGTAAGTTTACTCCATGCATCAATTTTCCAAGTAGCATAATTATGAGGAGTTAAGAGAGGAAACTTAGGAGAACCCATAGCAGCAAAATGAAAGAACAAAAGAGCACAAGAGACACCCCCCCCCCCGCCCCCCCAATTCAATCAATCAAAGTACCCCCCTAAAATGATGATTTTGACACTTTATATGTAGTGCGTGTACAATAGGCCACTTGCAAACAATGGCAAGATGGACTTTTGATTTTGTTTTACAACTACCCCAATAGGCTGAGAACTACAATGCAAAAGACCAGCAAGATAGATCTATGCAATACAAGTGCCAAATTGGCCAAAAAAGACCATATGTTGAAAGTACAATTTCTACCCAAAATTGCTGCAAACTAATAGCATATTATGAGAGTAGACAAAAAATTATGCACTTTAAAAAAAACGGCACCTGAAAAGGAGTTTGTATAAGCCCAAACGAAGTCTCGGAAGTTGCAGAAATGGGGATTAGACAGACACAGTCACCAAAAATTGAGATTTTTGAAACATTTGTCCATCAAAATCATAAAATAATGCCACCATGAGAAAACACACGAAATTTTAGCCCATTTAAAAAAAAATTGCACCAAAAAATGAGCAAAAATGAGCAAGATATGGCCATTTGAAGTTAAACTGCAAAATCAAAAAGCTCAATGGAGGGGGCTTGCAATTTTATTTTTTTTAATGATGGCATCAACAAACTACAAGCCTAAATTTGACGACCGTATGACCGTCGCAAAAACTTCACCCTTGCTAACTGGGCGTCCATACCGTATGGACGGATGACGTGGCAAAAAATGATAGGTTGAATCTGTTGATGTGTCCGTACAGAATGGTCTGTGTGGTTGTACGATAGGGTGATGTATCAAACAGTACTGTTGATGTGGTGCCCGAGAGGTGATGGCGTGGCGCTGTCCACGTGGCGGCCGCGTGGCAGGATGACTGGACGATCTGTGGGAGGGAGCAGGTGCCGTCGGAAAGTGGAGACTGTAGACGAGAGGGAGCTGGTGAAGGCGACGACAGGGAGGCCGATGCCGACGGCGCGGGAGCCTGATCGGCGGGAGCAAAATACACCAGTGGGATCAACCGTCAGGACACGGGGCTTGGCAGCGGGGAGAACACGAGACAACACGGCGATGTGGTACGACAGGTGCAGAGCCTGCAGTAAAGTCTGCAGTACGGTGGGGGTCCCGAGGGGGGGGGGGTGGGGGTCTACGGAAAGAGAAGATTTTTTTTTCGAAATCCATACCGTACTGCCTAAATTGGGCAAAATTTTTCCTCCAAGCCTGAAATCCGACTTTCACCAAAATAGGCCAAATTTATACTCAAAATTCATGGAAACGACCACCCGGACACAATGGTGAGGTTGGATCTGGTTTAGGATGCCTCCAATAGATGTTGCTTCTCAGATCTACCTCTTGATGCTGCAATAATGTCTCTCAAGGATGAATCAATGACGCTCTAATGACTCTGATACCATGTGAAATTTTGCCAAGATCAAGAGCTCAATGAAAAGTACAAAATAGAGAGACAACATATAGGACAAGAATAAACTGTATTCTCATCAATAGTTATTCATACAATGAATATGAGCATGCATATATAGGCAAGACTATATGGATATGTGAGCACACAAACATGACATGTGGCTCAATAAGAAACAAAGGTAGGTAAGAAATAGGTGTGGTAGGTAAGAGAAACAATAAAATATTCCACATGAGGTGGATCACCCACTGAAGGTGGAATTATCACTCCACAATAAGTGGATATGATAGAGTAGTAACAAGATCAACACCATAAAAGGTGAAAATTCTCCTACACACACTATCCCAATGTGGCACAAACACCTAAGTGTCTCATACCCAAACTACTATGAAATGCATTTCCTAAGTAAACTTAAATAAGGTGTAATAATATCCATGATGAATATTTGTTTACACCAACACTATCATTTCCGCTTTATGTGGTGTCTCCATCTTTACTGCTTTTATCACATTATCATATCCACCTTTTGTAATTGCATTTTTCCAATTTTGGTGGGTGATCCACCTTTAGTGGTTTTATCACACTACCTCTTTTTCACTTTAGGTGGGATGATAGCTTTTCACTTTTTGTCTCATAATGTTATGCACTCCTATGTTCTCACCTTGGCTATATATAACCAAGGGGTCTCCTATGTATTAATAATCTAGTTGATCTATATTGTATTACATCATTGATAGGAATTCAATGTATTCTTGTCACATTCTTTCTCTCTTGTTTTTGTGCTTTCCATTTGGTCTTGGTGGGCTACTTTCATAGCCAACTCTTACATATATTAATACCGAATGCAACATAAAATCATGTAGCCTAGGTAGATGACATGATTATTCTATGATTTTATAATGTTTTTCACATAAAAATTAAAAGACCGAATTGTATGCATAAATATGGGGTAAATAAAGTTGATTTTATAATGTTTTTCACATAAAAATTAAAAGACCGAATTGTATGCATAAATATGGAGTAAATAATGTGTATTGAAATGTGTAATGGATAGGTAGTTTGTGTAAGGCAAGCGATTCAACTTTACATAAAATTAAGTCATTTATCAATATATCAATATATAAATACATTCTCCTCATACTAAACTAAAAACTAAATAAAAAATGACACAAATATACAAATTACATCATTACTTTATATTTTGGGAACAAATTTATCCATCCTGGCATGTCCCCTTTCCAATACTCTGTGGAACAGCAGAATTTCTGTTATGGTGAGTTAGCAAATAAAAATTAAAACAGAAATTAATTTACATAAAAAATACTGAAAAGAAAACATATAACGTCTCAACATGAACTGGGTTTTATTTAGATCTCAGATAATAAGCCTTTACGTTTCTTGAACATAGATCTTGTGGAGAATGGAAATGTCCATGATCTCGCATTGAGGGCGAAATAAATAACACAGGACAGCAGGTGCATGGAGAGAATGTTCTCTCTCAATAGTTAAGACCAAGTTTACTGTGCCTTACGAGAGATTAACCTGACATTAAAAACATTTTAGAAGCCAAAACTTGGATTTCCTGTCCCATAATCGACCAAGTACAGACTAGTTGCAATTTAGAATCAGTTTACTAAGATCTTCTGTCTTTAAATAGGCAGGTACATCCTAACCAGATGATACCAGTTGTATACCAACGTCTTCTCTATCTTTGAGCAGATTTATAACTACCCAGATTATGGCACTTGTGCCACCTTGATTTCCTTTCATGTTGTTGAAATTTGTTACTCAGAGTAATCGTTCTATGATTCTCAAAAGAGTTAGTAAATTATAGAAACTTACCGCTGATCAAATGCATTGGGAAGTAGATTTACTCAAATGTTCCTTGGGATCAAGCCATTCCCAAAGAGTTCACTTTCCAGATGCAAATTGAGGTTTCAGTGCTTGTTTACAGAGACTGGAAAACGGTATCCTTCTGTTATAGTGAAAATAAAGATCTCTATGATAAGGTCAGGCAGAAATTCCTTATTTCTTCTAAACTGATTCAAACAGAGGGCATAAAAACCCAAAATACGTCACCTGCAAGGTTGACAAGTATATATAAGGCAGTAATGCCTACAAACAGAAAAACAATTGGTTGGCTGCTTCAACGTAACTTAGTATTTGGCAAAGATTGAAGAAATGTGTCACATGCCTTTCACCAGTGCAAACAGCTAGAATCTTTTGGTTCTTTCCAGGTGGACTTACCTGAATATATTATATGATATATCTAGATTTGAAGCTTTCAACAACTTTCGACTACTGGAAAATTGGTGAATGGGTGTGGATTTTAGCTCTCCTTGCCTTCTTCAGGAGAGGGTCTCTAAAATGTTACAATAGTATGTAAATGTTTGCAACTAATTCGTATCAGGTTTTAAAAATTGTAGACTAGTGCCCTTAATATGTACTAGAAATTGTCATACTATTGCAGTTTTCAAATTTAAATTTAATCAAATGATGTATCATTGACATCCATTTGCAAACTATATTAAAGAGAAGAATAAAGTGGAACACCAGGTAGTGTCGCACCCCCATCAACAATAAAGATATTTCCCGTTATATATGCAGAGGAGTCACTAGCTAATAAATGTACAATAGAGGTCATCGCTGGATCTATCTGACCCCAAGTTTTTAGAGGGACAGTCTTTTCTGCTACATTGTTGAGCCAATCTTTCTCCATCAGCCCAGCAGTAATTTCAGATCTGAAAAGTCCTGGTGCAATGGAATTAACACGGATGTTGTACTTTCCAAGCTCCAATGCCATAACCTGCGCAGTAAAAGCAAAATAAATATGATGCAGCAAATATTTAAAAATTAAAAAGTAATCCTTTGGTGATGTTCATAACCCTTAAACAGCATGTGCCATAGGATCATAGTGTTTAAATTAATTGCACAAAGAAAGAAAAAAAGAGCATGCTTTGTTGCAGCTTGGAGATAGAGTGACAACATATATGGATAGGGAGATGACTACTGACACAGCTATAGGATTATGACCTTTCCATTGTTGAAAAAAGGAGCATCTCAATCATCAAAAGGAATCATGAATCCAATCGAAGCAGACTCAATTCTTCCAAGAAGTTCAACTATAACTCTATTGCCAACTAATACAACTTATAATACCAGTTCTTGGAATGTAGCAAACTAAATTAAACTTTCAACAGTTTGTTATGTCATGCAAAACAATTTCACTATAAGGATTCATCCATATTCACTTATTCTTATTGATGAACTGGGTGAAAAAAAGAATTGTCAGATTATGGATTTAAAAAACCAAATATACTTGTAACATTGCAATTTCATATCTTTTCTTATATTTGTAACAATGGACAAACAATCTTATTGTTAGCTTGTTTACTTTGTGGGATTTTTTCTCTTCAGTGTTTAATTCATCTTTAGGATGATCAAATTTGATGATTAGTCATTTACTTTGAAGGCTTGATCTTATATATATTGGTAATAATCACAAGGTATGGGAACCCACAAAGCCCCCACACACAAATAAATATTTGCTAGTACCAGGAAGAAACAACAATCATAAGATATCTACCACATACGGCTTTCCACTATCATGTCCTATAGCTCACTGTCATCTTACAATTTATTATCAATGTAGGACCAACCCAATATCTTTTATTTCCTTAGGCTATAGGAGCTTCTGAGGTCACTTTTTATTAGAATTTTTCTTTTTGCAAGATTTTGGCCCTGCCCCATACTGTAATGACCAATCTCCATACTGTTTTCATTAGTTTAATGTCTCGTCCTTGTGTATGTGGTAATAATCACGAGATAAGGGAACCCACAAAGCACACAAGCAACTCCAAGCAATTTTTTATATGGGTGAGAATTGATTAATATAAGAAACCCACAGCTTTGGATTTTCTTCTCTCTTAACTTCTTTCCTAGTTGACAAAGATTTTGGAGCATGGAATACCTTATTATTGTCTACAATTTTACTATGTGGAACCAAACCCAATCTTTTTGTTAAGTCATTGAAGCTTCCATTATCTTTTTAAATTAATTTTCTAATCTTCGTGGGATTCTAACCCATGTATGCTAATTTGGTTCTTACAAGCTTCATAGGGTAGATTACCATGCACTCTCATACTAAAAAAGCAAAATGACAAAATATTCAGTTGATAAAAATCATAGTAGCTAAGTGTTTTAAGGCGCAGGTGTAATATCATTAAATATTATGTTTGCATGACAATCATCTTGATTTGAAAACAGGGTTGTGTTGCCTACAAGTAGCGCAAGTGCACATATTGGAATAACTAATCTTACATTCACTAAAGAATCACTTCGGCCTTACCAATGGTTACAGTCAACCTCCATTAGGGAAATCCCCAACCGATATTATCTTATTCGAATACGGGAAGAGTAACATAAGCTTCATTTTCTCCTCAAAACTTTAGGGATCTTCTAAACCACAATAATGATCAATGATTCAATAACCAAATTTCTTATAGCCAAAGTATACACAATCGCAATTGCACACTGCCAAGTTGGTTTCAAGATAGTTTACATTTCCATTACCAAAATCTTTACCCAATCAATATTGTACTGCCACCAAAATCACTAGCAAAACTACAACAAACAAGCATTGAAGCAATTAAAAATAAATGACTGTGTCAGGAAAGGCCATACACATAAAACATGGGTAGTTGATTCCCAAGAATAGACATGACATAAGATAGTGCCCAATTTTAGCATCCAGAACAAATGTAGTTCAAATACGTGATAGGCAATGCACACCCAATGAATATTTGACAGTTGACCATGTATTAGGGAAAACTAAGATATGTGACAAAACTTAATAATAAATTATTTCTTTAAAATAAAAATTATTGGAGTTGGCGCTAGGAATTTGCAGACACTTGATCCATCTGCTATATGCTATAGCTCATGATTTGGAAGATTTACCGAATGGAGAGGGCTACTAAATTATATGAACCATTGTTAGCAATCTTTGCAGTCAAAATATAAAAACAATCTTTCTGAAGATAACATCCAAATGTATTAAAATTACAAAATACATGTATAGAACCAACAGAACCAACCAAAGTATTTGAATCTGAGATATTTATGAGAACTAAATCATACAGAAAACAAAAAAAAAATCTTTATATTTATGTTAGAATGACAAAGCATAGAAACTAACCAAAGACAAGTGAAATATTTTAATTATAATCCTAAAATTTCTGCATGGATCTTTCTGGAGCTACTGCAGGTACATGGTAAATATGCTGCCCCGTAGTGCAATAACAGGAGGTAGGTGTTGGCTTGAGCCTGCACCTACTGTTACAATCCTGTCATGATGTCACTTCCGGTGGCTAAATATGACTCACTATTGGCTCTTGGTGAAGTAGAAATATGGACCAGCATGGATGTCACGGTTTACAAAGCTGACTAAGTTGCTGCCTGTCTCCTGCTAATATTTTTATATCAATTGGCCTAATCCATGAGTACTGGCCTCATATTTAAAATTTTAAATAAATCACGTCACTAATTTGCCCTTTTCTCAGTCCAGGAGTCAAAGAGCAGAATCAAAGCTATTTAATTGCAACAGCAGATAGCACATAACAACCCAATAGATTTATACAGACTAGATTGTCAAGAAATTTCTGTTGAAACTTATGTAATCATTACAAGTACAATGGAACCTCTCAAAAGGATGCAACAAAGGATTATGGACTATAGGAGACCATGATTGCTTGTAAAGCCCTTAAATCTCAGTGATAAAAATTGGAAGTTTTGACTTATGGAAACAAAAAAGACATCAAAGGCCAAACATAGCAAGAATAAGGCAATCCTTTACATAAGTATTCGCTGTTTCACCTCTAGCTACAAACCAAATATAGAATTAAATTAGATGAAGGGTCTCTCCTTGCTCGAGATCCACGTATACAAATTTTCACTCAAAAACACAAGGTTAAATTGATAGACAAATTCTACATGTACAAGCACAAGATGCTTGATTTGCATAAATTCGTGTCATTGGCACCTAATAAGACTAGAACACTTCAGATGCATAAATTAGTGTCAATGGCATCTAATATGACTAGGACACTTCAGATGCATAAATTAGTGTCATTATAAGGCACAGAAAAATAAAACAAAGAATAGGGTCAACCATAACTCTTAATAATGTTATGCTCCTAGAATCTTAATTTTTTTCACACTCGTACCAACCAAGGATCTCAAACCAATTATAGAAGTAAACATAGACTGCTGATAGATTCTTAAACAACTGACTTTCTAGCACCCTATTTTTGAATGAACATGTTTACATCTACCAGTTCACTAAAAACATACGGGCAAATGAAATCATAGTAGAAAGTACTACCTTTGTCAATGTATTTATGCCTGCCTTTGAAGCATTATATGCAATTCCTCCAGGCAACTCCCCACGCGAGAGGCCACCAATGGATGAAATATTAATAATTGAACCTCCTCGCCCTGCATCACGCATGCATATTCCCACAGCCTTGGATACCAACCAAGCTCCTCTCAAATTTGTTGTAACAACTTTGTTCCATTCATCCTCTGACAAATCTAAAGACTCGTGTACATCACCTGAAAATCTCAAAACAAGAAATCAGTAAGTTGTTTATCACGTATGGCATACAATTATCATCTACAAAAATCATACTTTTTCTTCAAACTCCTCACACATGGCATGAAATAAATTTGTAACATCTTAACCACCTGATGGAGATAATCATAAAACCATTTTCTTTGGCATTTTAGTGAAATTCCCAGCATATATTTGGTTCCTTGCAGCAGGGTAGGAAAGAAGATATAGTTAAATGTGATTTGATAGTTCATCCAGCATAGTTTACACTTTCAATGAACCATAAAAAGGTTCCTACAACATTTAGAGAAAGTGGCCATATGATTTCCACAAGCTTCCAATTTTGAATTTTCTAGCACATCCCCACTGGCCATATCAACTCCATAGGAATGTCAATAGAAAAAAAAATGTAATGTAAATACAAAAAATTACCATCATGGGATTCCAAAAGGAGAGTATCATACACCGAATTCATATCATGTTTCGTGATGACCTTCAAAAATATTTTCACCTTTTTCTACCTATTAGCTTGATCAGCTCTCTCGGTCACAAAACAAAACCATTGTAGAGGTTAGGGATCTCATAAAAGCTTAAGTAATAACAAGTTTATCAGTACCCAGTCTAGCAAAACACAGTAACAAGGTATATTATCAAATTAAAAAGATCCACTCAAGTAAAGGAATAACACAAGAGGACACCAGATCTATTGGCATGAGAATGTCCTTTGTTAAATATTTGGGTTTCTGGTTGCGATTTTTTATTTGGGTTCCATTTATTTAGAATTGTGTTCAATTTGCACAGCCATCTCATGTTCGTCCTCTTGTTTGTGTTTGCAAATTGTTTCTATCGATTGCATATTTGTGTTTATTTGAGCTTGTCTAAATCACTTGGTTTCCCTCACACGAATTTGTATTTTCATATCAATTAAGTTTGTAATGTTACAGCCTGTTCCTATGCTTTGGTCATGTTGTCAGTCATATTCTTTGGTAAAGGTGCTAAGCGTTAAGTCTGAATGATGTCGGAAGATCTGGCAATGTCTTCAGCTGATCACTTACCATCTCAGGACCTGCAGATAGACTTTGGTCCACCAATTGATCAACTTCAATAAAGCTAATGACAAAGTGAATCAGTCAATATATGCTGCAATAACAAATGTGTCATGAAGAAATGCGTGGACATATTTAAGCATGTCAGCCGTCCATGTGGAAGGTTCTTAATGGTCCATGTGCCAAAAGGGACTCTAATTCTTAAGAATGATGGGATGTTCTTATTGATTTTTGGGTATCACAAGATGACGAGAGATCCACTAATAAATCTCCCAAGCTCTCAAAGTCACCCCAAGCACCATTGATTTATTGCCAGGACTACCAATTGCCATCCACGTTGTGGATCATAATTGATTTATGCATATATAGAGAATTAAATGGGACCCACTAGGGGCTTTCAGAGATGTCACCCATCATTGCTCCTCTAACAACTTGCCTCCACTGCATTACAATTGGTAGCATGTTACCAGATGTCACCCATCATTGCTCCTCTAACAACTTGCCTCCAATGCATTACAATTGGTAGCATGTTGCCAGTTTTTGAATATCACGAGATTGGTAGGGTGGGCTCATGGTGGTCTTAAGATGTTCAGCTCAAACTTAATTTGTTTTCAAGGTTGATAGGATCATGCCATGTGGTGCAAGTGCCAGCATATTGGGAGTTTTGGAAGATTGTGGAAATGCACGTCTCTGACCCTAATATTTGCTGGCATCCATTGATCTTATTAACATAAAATATTGGCTTCTAGTTTTATTGGAAATTCAAATGATTAATTACATGCCTCAAAAATTTAAATTTAAATGCAAAGGGCCATGCAAAAAGTTGATTTTCACTAAAAAAAGCACTTATAAGGCCATTATCCAGTGTTTAAAGGGCTAAAAGCACAAGTTGTTTTCATACAGCAAACAAATTTCTTGAGTTTGTAGTGACTGGTGCAATTAATGATCTTGCAAGCAGAGGAGCCATGTACACAGTGAAATTGCAGCAAAATTGTGGTTGTTTTAAGTGAATTTCCCAGTAAGCGATGCTGTCATAAATATAACCTTGAATTAATTTGGATTTTAAAAATTGAGAATAAGGGTGAATGGGTCCTAGGAAAGGTGAAAGTTGAATGTCAAATCTTTGTGGGATTTTGCAGTTAACTACGCAATTAAGCTGGATTTTTAACAGTATCACATATTCTAATTTGTGTCACAAAAAGAAAAACCCTGATAAACAATCAAAAGAAACTAAGATGGTCATTTCTGATACCGGAGGAAATAGCTACTTTGTCAGTGGTCACAGAAAACTACAAAAAGACTACAAGTGAAAGTGCATAAGCCTGGAAAAACTTTGTGACATGACATTATTAGAGATCCTTGGTTGTCCTATCAGGGAAGAGAATAATTCAACAATTTGTAGAAAAAAAGGCATAATCCTTTGTGCAACACTTGGAGATTTAGGAAGAGTCATCATATACAATTGCTTTGTTAACCTGACACAGTGGTGTGGGCAGCTGTGTCTTTATAATGTTGAGACCAAAGAAGTTAGAAGCAGAGACAGAGAATTGATTTTCAAGTTGAGCACTGCTACAATCAAGAAAGTTCTCAGATTATAGGAGGATGCAAAGAAATTACGTAACCTTAATATGTTGGCTGTTAGTGCTAACGATAGGCCAATGAAAATGGGCTTTGGGGTTCTCATCTGTAGTCACTAATTCCATACATTTCAAATTCTCCTGTTATGGGGGAACCTGCCAAGGAGAGGGGTGTTCCAGAGAGTGAGGTTGAGGCTTTTGTTGTATCGAAATTTCAACCATACTATCAAATGGCATTTTCATAGTTCTGCTAGGTGACAAGGAATGACAATGACACTCAAACGGGTGAGGTTGCTCTAGAATTCTTATGTGGCAATCAGAGCCCATAAAGGAATTAGCTCTATGATTTAAGGGCATATCTAGCAACTGAGATTCATGAGGAATTGTCAAATTGCAAAAACTCACCAGGGCTGAAGAAGTTTAGGCATTGTTCAGTACCTCTTCTACTTGGCTAAAGCATGGCCCAAGGCTCTGGGAGTGAAGAACAGTTTTAGATATGAATTCTTGCAAAAAAACATGGAGAAGCCAGTGTAAATATGGAGCCCCCACATGGATATAAATTTCCTCAGAGCTTCGTATGTTATGTTTGAAGATAGTTTGTGACGTCCCTGTCAAAAAACATTATGAGGAAAGGAGGCTTAGGCTCACAGACGTTGTGAGAGCATTCTTATGACCTCTACAACTTGATTTTCCCCAGAACCAAGGTCATAATTGAGGTGATTGGTAGCTCAATCATGATAACACAGTTATAAAGGTATTTGATATAGCAACCCCACCTTTCAAGTTGCCAAAGCATGTCCCTACAAGGGTAGTTATTCTAGAAACAGTAAGGCAAACAGCTCCTGCTGGTAAGCAGTTATGCAAGGCAGGGAAGGCAGTTGTTCTAACTTCATACTTTGAAATCTATGATTTTGCATTCAAGAAAAGAAAATCCTTAGACCATTCAAAAGATATAATTGGTGCACAATATATGGAGCCTGAAGAATTCTAATCCTATAAACCAGAATATTTTATTAATCAGAAAAAGGATTAAAGAGAAAAGATCAGTTTGACAGCACCAATATCAGGAGATTGATGATCTCCTCACAAGTTGTGAGAATGAGCGTAAGAGAGTCATAAGGAGGGACACTTGGCACAAAATTAAATTTGCTGAACAAAAAAGGATGGGTGAAGACCAATTACTCAGGAGCCCTTAATTCGCCTCAATGATCCAGTAAAAAGGCTGGACTAATTGATGAAAGACTCTCATTTATACACAGATATGTTTGAAATTGAAAGGAGTGAGTACAAGAAAATTCTTTGAGGAGAAAGAAGAGTAAGTACCTGCCTAATCTGAGGCTAGTGACTCAGTCCAAATTGTTAGTACTGAGAATCCAGCAGACTACATTACCCCTGCAATATCCAGTGCTCGGGCAATTCCACAAACCTCCAATCCTTAGGGGAAGGAAATTGCTACAGCATTGGGTTTGGAAATGCTGAAACTGTGGAGAGTAGAAGAAAGTCTTGGACCTCCATCTCAGGTGCAGAGGCGGTTGGTCCCTTGCAAACACAGGATGAAAAAGTATTTTTGCCATATGATAAAACTGGATTGTTATAACCTGTGAGTCAATGAGTCCTTGATGATGTAATAATAAAGGCCTGTGAGGAATTCTTAGTCGAAAATGAATTTTTTAAAACAAAGAAGTTTAAGCAGTCTATATGTATTATGGACCTACAAACAAAATGAATATAGAGCACAAATTGAGGCCAAAGGACCTGCAGAAAGGGTTGAATCAGCAAATGAAGGGGTTATAGCTGAAAGCAATCTAAATCCACAATTCTTCCCTTTTAGTGTGAACAATAGAACTCCAAAAAAGGGAAGGGAGATAGTCAGATCAAGTGGATGCATCCTTCTCCCAAGTTGATGTAATGAACACCAGGAAGTTTAAGGACACTAAAAGGTTGGAAGCAGAGAACTTGCGTTTGAGGCAGGAGAACTTAAAGCTGAGAGCAACAATGTTAAAGAATATCTGCAACATCTTATAGCCCTCAGCCTCTAGCACTTCCAACCCTGTCCAGGACACCTCAAGTTGTTTCATCCAGGCATGTAACATTGTCCCACCTATGAGGTTGTATCTGATAAGGATATGCAGAAGAAAGTAAGTCAGTGGCAAACCCTGGTAGTTGGGTTGAGAGATAATAAGGATCGGGCCATAGAGCAGATTCGGCTGCTATAGGAAGAAAAAGAGTCCCTCAATGCCCAATGGTTTGACACCCTCAAAAAATTGTTAAAAAGAAGGGTGGTTGATATTATTGCAGTCCTCAGTCTATCCAAGGTTAACAGTCAGCAAAAGGCAGCCATGGAAATCAGTGCTCCTATAAAAATAAAAATGGCTACCTAAACCTGCCAAAGTAGAAATGCTGGATGACAATACAAGGTGATTGGATGATTTAGAAGTACCAGAAGTAAAGATTGGAAGATATAGACGAGGTATGTAGAAACCTTGTGGTTGTTGATTCTCATCTAGTGCATGTGACTAAGGTGTTCAGTGACAAGGCAGCCCTTCCCTGAAAGATGATAAATTTCAAGTTACCCACTCCCAAGAGTGATGACTATCCTGACAAATTTAGCATCTGCTGAAGTCGTCACCCTACATTGAACAAAACATGAAAGGTTCAACAAGGGCCGAACATGTCAAATTGCATACATACAGCATCCACGTATGACAGACAAAGAAGCAGAACACTATTAATAGCCAAGTAATCAGGAAGACATGGCTAACACCATGGATGCGTTTCATATTTGTTAATTGCCCAGTCTAGGCAACAAGGTTCAGATAGTGCAAGTAAAGACATTACCAGTGATCCCAAGTGGATTAGTTCTGAAAATAAAACATGTTCTACAACCTCACACCCAGACCAAAAAGTCAAAATCAACAAGTAAAAGTGAAAACCGACAAGACAAAACAAGGAAAGGATAAGACAGACTGATGCAGAGAAGAAAAACGACCAAAGAAAAGCACCCAGAGGTTGTGCAAACCATTAGGAAACAAGTTGGCAGCTTCACATTGTAATAAAAAGATCGTCCTTTGCAGATTTACCACCCACCTTATGTTAAATAAAATAGGGTTCAACAAGAGCCAAACTTGTCAAAATGCATACAGATAGCATCCAGATATGACAGACCAGGGAACAGACTGCCCAGAATGAAAGAGGAAATAACTCATATGTCATGGTTTGAGTTCCAGTCTTGCCTAGCAAGTCTGTAACAGTCCGTTAACAAGTTTGAAGGATAGATATGCATAATGTCAAGTGATTGATTAACTAGAATTAATTGTACATTGCAGTAAATTGCAGGAAGTGTAGTTAGCAGTTTGAGAGCTGAATTTGATAGAGAGCTAGGGTTAAGGTCATTTTAGGAGTGCTTTGTCATGTACCGATGGTGTTGTAACGCTCCATAACTAAATAAAAACTTTTAATCGTACAAATTGGTGGTTTATATAGAAAGCACAACCCCATCTTTGCCGTATTCTTCACCCATAGTAGGTTTCTTCAAGGGAAAATTGTGTTCGTGGTGGTAAGATGTTGTAATTTGTGTTCTTCTCACGCTTATTCTGCACTCCCTTCATGTTCTTTCATCCTAGCACTAAAAAAAACAATCTTGAACTCAATGGCAATGCTGATTTCATAAGGAGGGCACTTAGAAAAGGCAAATTAACTACTTGATTTTAATCAGTCAAACTCAGAATCCATGTTAAAGAGGAAGAAATGTGGCCTTTCCCAAATTTTTAGAAAAATAGGCGATAATGCTCATCTTTTGGAGCTGCCACTGAAATTGGAATGCTTCACTTTTTTTCAAGGTTGCTGATTTGTGTGATTACAAAGGAGAAGCCAATGGTAGAATTGACATATTACACCTACAAGCTACAAGAAAACTTCCCAAGTTCACTACAAGATTGCCGCAGAAGTCTTCCAGAGGAGATCATTATAATAAAGATAACTGCATTAGAGGAGATCATTATAATAAAGATAACTGCATTAGCATGTTTATGTGGATCTAAAATAATGGTGCTTGGTGAAATGGAAGAACCAACCCTTAGCTGACGCTAACTGGGTAACTCAATTAGTTTTTAAAATGCTTTGGCTGGAACAATTTTACCAGCAAAATATTTTTTTAGCTGAAAATTAAATTAATGTGTTGGAGGAGCACGGTACAGATATTCACGGGGAAATATCAGGTCCACTTAATGCATTGTGGACCCAGAATTAGAAATTGTAGGTGGCAACAATGAATAAGTGAAGTTTCTATTATGGCATAGACAATAAATTGTGAGATTGGACTGCTATAATATTTAAGAGTGCTATTATAATTTGCTCTCATCCTGTCAGGAAAGTCCATAACAGGAAAGTGGACTGCGTGTCCATCCCAGTCTCCACAATGTGTTTGTGACTTTATTTACATATAATACAGTTGTCTCCTTACTCATGCAATCACACACTGTATTTAATTTGATTTAATGATTATCTCCGTCTCCGTAAAGGTGCACCTGCCTCTCTCGGTAACTATGCATCTTGACCATGGATGGCAAAAAAGCACAGAAGCTCTTCAATTTCAAATTTTATGAGACAGAATCTCTTCAATTTCAATTTTTATGAGACATAATCTCCTCAATTTCAATATTTATAGACTTCAATTCAAAGGACTCATAGTAATTTACAATTGAACAACCATGTAGTAAATGTGCATTTTGCAACATTTGTGAGTGCATATTTCTTTAAAACAGTGGGCCTAATGTTTTTTTTGGCTCCCTGCAATATCTAGTCTGAGTAGTCTAAAATTGGAAAAATGGTACAGAGCATGGCAGGGTATAACAAAAAGCAGGGTGTACCTCTGAAACCAGCATTATTAATAAGCACATCGATTCTGTGAAAGCATTGCCAAGCGATTCCAACAGCGGCATCAACAGCAGCGGAGGGGTGGCTGACATCAAGCTGGACAGCGGAGGCCTTGACGCCGAACTGCTCAATCTCCGCACACACAGATTGCAGGAGTTCCCGCCTTCGAGCTGTGGCCACCACATTCCACCCCCGCTTTGCCATATTCAAAGCAAACTCCCTTCCAAGCCCTGAAGACGCCCCTGTCACCATCACTACCTTCCGCCCTTCCCCTGCTTTCTCCTCCATTTTAGACTTGGGACATGCTTGCCTTCAAAGGCTCTTTATAGCCAGAAACTGCTGCAATTTTTCTCATTCCGGATAATTCGCTCGGTCAGTTGTCGTCGTTCCCTGCTTTAGCCAGGTAATAAAAAAATATAATAGTTAATAACATAGCCTATTTAATATTTGAGTGCGTTTCAACAGTTGAGATAATAGTATTGGTGGTAACGAAAGTGTAAGATTTTTAATTATTTCTTTTTCATAAAGTTAAGAAAGGGTGGTCATAATATCAAGATTTTATAGGTGAGGTTTGATTGTGAGAGGAAATGGGAAGAAATTTCCATGCTCAAGATTTTTAATTATTTCTTTTTCATAAAGTTATGAGAGGGTGGTCAAGATTTTATAAGTGAGGTTTGATAGTGAGAGGAAATAGGAAGAAATTTCTATGGTCAATAAAGAGGAAATTTCTATGGTTTATATAGATGAAATTTTTATAGTTAATATAGAGGAAATCTTTAGTCAATTGAAGAAATTTCTAGAGGAAACTTCAAAATTATAGTCAATATTAAGAAAATTCTCATGATTATTAGAAAAGAAATTTATATGTTTAAAATAAAATTGTAATCAATAATTTTATATATATATATATATATATATATTATTAATTATGTTTTTAAAAATGCTATTAATTATCATTAGTATTAATTAAATGAAATGTGTTTATTAGATTAAAAACAATAAATTCTATTCAATTAGATTGGAAAAATAATAAGCTATATAATTTATATTAGTATAAGAAATAAAATATGTACCTAACTAGCACATCAATAAATATCATTCTACCTAACAAACAACAAATATCATTTTGGAATTGTATTAATTATATTATTTCTTGGTGTCTTTTTCATAGATTTTTCTAGAGATAAGTATGTTAGAATCTTTAAATCAATATATAAATCTACAATTATATTAATTACTTAAAAGTTATTGTATTTTACTTGAAGAAATTTAAAATTTATTAATTATATTAAATTATTATTATAAAAGCTTCTTTTCTTTTTAATTAATAAATGCTATCAAGGGGTAGCTCTCGTATACATGAAAACTACATTAAAAGAGACAAAGTGCATCAACTCAACAAGTGAGCATGCATGAAATACATCAATTAATTAGCACTTTGAGGTGCATCAAGCAATGCAAACCTTTCAAAATCTCAAAGGCACACTCAATCTATGGAGGGGAAAGGAAGTCAACATAATGACTAATAAAAAAGTCAAATAGTTCCATGTTGTTGCAATTTGGCACATCTTTTAATAGCAAGATTTCTTTAATGGTGATTTTGTGTTGGCTTAAAACACTCCACTCAAAAGGCCATCAATTAGTCACTTATTTAAAGAGAAAATCACTCGGTTAGCTTGCTCTCACAATGTGAGCTTGAGGAAAACATGGGCAAATAGCTCCCTGGATGTTTTCCCCCATAATCATAATAACATATGTGAAGAACTCCCCATATAATCTTTCATCATGAATTTGTTCGCCATTAAACATGTGTACGCCAACAACTTATTGGATAGCCTTAACAACACCCTTTGTCTCAACATTAAACAATCTATGAATTTAAGATGTTGTATCCCCCATAAAACATTTGCATTCAACTTCTGAGACTACTCCATATGTTATTCTTTGAATTGTTCTTTCATTGTATCAATATAAATACATAATTAGCACCTCTAATAGACTATCCTTTCTTGAGCCTCCAATTCATAATATTTTTTATTTTTATTTGTGTTTATGCATATTAGAATCGCCTTCAATGTCCACCACTTCAATGTTCTTTTGCTCACATCATTTTAAGGCTTCAAAGAGAGCCTCTAGTTCAACCTCATTATTAGTATCATGATAATGATTTTTAGATAAAATCCACACGAGGAGGATTCCTGCTTCCTTTCAAGGTCCATCTAAATTAAGTTTCAATCTTCTCCTTGGAGGCCAAATTAAAGATTACTTTTATTTACTTAAAAGATTTTATATTATTTTATTTATTATTTTTAAAAAATATATAGAAGTTGTGTTTTAGTATGCATTGTTTAAATATATATATTCTCAAAAGCTAATTTATTTACTTAAGAGTTAGTTTAGTTTAGAATTTTTTATTTTTTATTTTTTATTTCTTATATTTATATTATTTTGATTTTTTAGGTTTATAAAGTAAAATCACATAAAATATTATATATTTATATGTTACTTTCCTATAGTTTTAATTTAATAATGTTTTATTTTTTGAATATAGTAATGATATAAAATATTTGGATGTCATTGTAAAATGTCATTTTTGAAAGCTTTAAATTATCATAGAATGTTATTATTGTAGAATGTCAACAAAAAAATATTAATGTTGTCTTTACGCTGAGAGGCGTGAACTACAATCGCAACCACGCCTATACGTCATCTGTGTAAAGAAAAACTCATCCAACAATCTTGGTTTGATTTTAAAATCTTAGTTGTTTGCTATAAACGAGAGTTTACACGAAACATGGTGTGAATAATGTGGCTTACATGTCTCCCTTTCATAAGAAACAATCCAAATTCTTTATCTACCCGAACATGATTAATAATAAAAATGTTTATAGAAGCTTCTTCGATTTGCATTGTATTGCTTGTCATAGTAGAAACCATTATAGTTTTGTTCAATTTTCATTGAATTGCTTGCTACCGTATAGACCATTTCACTTCTTATACGAGGTGCAAAAAAATTAACTCTGCTTCAACTTCTCAGCTCCTAAGCAGAATGCTTTTACTTTGTAAAGTTTCAGAGGTTTTTTGTAGTGCCCCTCCTTGACTCATCCTTTATGAGAAAATACTTTTTGATTTGTTCTCTGACAATCTCTTTGATATTAGTGGATTCATTATGATTTATGTGGATGAAGTTATGTCCTAGACTAATATGATGATTAGGCTTATGCACTCACCATTCATGTATGGATTATATTGCTTATGAAGTTGTGATGTTATCTTGATTATGCTAACCCTATTCCCTAATTATGATGATGATTGTGACTGTCTTCTAGTGTCTTCGTGATAGGGATGATGCCATACCACTCATTGCGAGGATGATATGGCGTTGGGATTCTATATCACTTGCCTACTCATTTATGATGTATATGTATCATACATATGTTTTATTGTGTTTTAGTGGTGGATGCAGGATTGCAAGTACCAGACATCGACTCCACCTGGTCTCATTGGTCTGAGCGTGTCTTATCCCAATGACAAGTTGTCGGAGATGGCATGGGTTTCCCTCTCATACTTTAGGCTTAAGTTGATACCCGTGTCAATTAGTGTCTTGGCTTGAGTCGTTGGTCTGTGTCATGTGGTATGTTGTTCAACCTTATGTCGGGTTGCCTTGTGAATTTGTGATTATTTATTAATTAATAATTAATTGATTTATATAGTTTATTTAGTATTAAATTAATGGATGGCATTAATATTTGATATTAATGTGTGAATTATTATTATTAGAGATTTATTTATTGATGTTTATTTCATGAATTTGTATTTACTTGATGATTTTATATTATTTTATGGTCTAATGTTTAATAATTGAATACTTATTATATGAGCTTTTGATTTATTGAATTATTATTTATTTATTAATTATTGGTTGAGTATTTATGCCTATCTGTACATTTATTTATTGTTTAATTACTAGTTGAAGCATTTATGCTTGTCCGTACATTTACATATTCATTATCTATTTTGCTTATTTGTCTATTGTTTATTTATTTATCTCTTTTATTGTTTATTTATTTATCTTATTTATTGTTTATTTATTTATCGTTGGGTTATTTATTGTTTATCTAATTATTTATTTATTGATTGATTTATTTGTTATTATTTATGTACCTACCCCTTATTATGATTGGCCTTCTTGGGACTTGTGATTGTGAGGATATTATTATTTAATTGTTTGTTTATTTATTATATTATTTGTGGTTTATATTTAATTGGAACATTCATTTATAATGCCTTTGATTTATTTTATTGGGCTTTAATTTATTATTGTTGTTTATTATATTATATTATTATTACATTCTTTTGTTACTAATTGAGTAATTAAATATTATGTTTATACCTACCCTATTATTTTATTGGTTGAGATTTGAGGGTAAGCAAATAATATTATTTTATGTTCTTACCTTGATCTTTGGAAGGGGGGTTGGCATAGAATATATTTTATTGGAATATTTTGATTGGTAGATATTCTTCTATAGTTTTGAATGAGATTTTATTTATTAGCTTGGTGAGCATTTTTGTGTGTGTATGGTTCTAGATATCTTTATGCGACTTTTGGATTTTTGAATGGCTTGGAGTGAGAATTGCTTGGTTGGATTGGATTTTGGAAAGCTTGTTGGATTTGGATTTTACTCTTCTACAATTACGTTACCATCACTCTACTTCCAGGTTGGAGATCTTTTTCCATTCTTGCATTTTGATCTTTGAAAAGCATTGTTTTCTTCATGACTGCCAAAAGATTGTTTTGGAAAATTTTGGGAGTGATTTCAGTTATTTATTATTGGTTATTGAAAAGAAATTATAGTGGGAATGCTTTTAAGTTATAATTGTGATTGCAATTTTGGGTATTGTTGGAAATGGTTATGGGAGATGTCTTCTTGTGTGAATTAATTTCCTATATGATGCCTATTGCGTTGTTTGGAACTTGTTGAGACTTTATTTGCCCTTGTTTATCCTATTTTAGGATCTCATAATGTTTGGAGTCCTTATGTTATGATTTGCATTTGTATGGTTATCTTTGCGACACATTTTTGTGCATATATTTGTTGGATGTGATCAAATTCTTGGATTTATGACCTCATTGGGCTTGTGTAAACCCTAGTCTTCTTTTATGATGGTCTTTTATGTGTTCAGGGTCGGTTTCAAACCTTGATTGTGCCTTTGCTCGAATCTGGGTAAGTTTGATTGACTCTCTCCCGTTTTGTCAATGTTGCAACCCAATAACAAAAGCTAGAACATGCTACAAAGGTGATACTCTGGGTGACAATAGCGCCAGAGTAGTAACAAAAGCACTAAAACAATAGTAGACAATTTTTGGGTTGGGTTTTGACTTCTCAGTTGATTTTCTTTGATGGTATTCGAACACCAAAGGCTCTTTACTGTCATATTTGATGTTTTGGGCATTGTGCTATTCCTTTTGTTGCATTTGAATCCTATTTGGGATCTAACAAGTATTTTTGCACTTGTCTGTTGAGGTATGGAATGTTGCTCCAGCAAGATGTATGCATCCTTGTTGTTGAGGATGAGTATATGCAGCTCCAACGAGAGGTTATGTTGTGCCTTGTTGTTGAGGACTTTGTGGTATCATTGGATTCATATTATTGCCCTATTTATGTTTTTATATCACTCTTGAGGCTCTCTTTATTGTTGCATTATGATGCTTTGATCTTATGGCATGATTCTTGTTATATGGCATTTGTTTGTATGTTTATAACTATCCTTTATGATTCAATTTGTATAAGATTTGTAATGACTTTTGGATGCTTTCCTTGATGAGTTTCATGTAGTTATTGTGATGTATCTTGTTATGTTTTTACCCTATGGTCTTGGTCTGTGTTTGGGAGAGTGGGCTCTTGCATGTGTTGGACCTAGGTTATGAGCACTAGATCTCTAGGAAGGGGGTCTAGATCTATGGAACCACATGAAGAGTTTATGGTTCAATTTGAAAGTGGTAACATTATTAATAATTGATTAGTGGGTTGGGTATTTAGGGATTCACCTAATCAAGATTAATAATATGATGTTGTATGCCCCAATTGGACGGACCCTAGGAGGTGGTTTTGGGATCCTAGATTGGGAAGACCGTTGGAGTGGTTTACCGGATCTCCCTTGAGTGACTCCAAGGTGGAGACAGATGCCACATGAGGCTAGCATGTGATGACACTCTACCCCACATGTGTCCATTATCCATATGATTTGATTTTTTGTTTGTGCCTTTGGAGGTTATTTGCTTGATTTAGCCATGTGATGTATTTTGATGTTATATTTCTTATGTTGGAGTCTCATGGTGTCATGTTGTACCTTGTGGTTGTTAGGTGTCAGCTTAGGTCTAGAGTGTGAGTTGGAACCTTTGTCATCTCCTAGCATGAGGGGTGGTTCCTATTTGGTTCCACATGGTCGGGTGGTTTGATGCCTTCTTCCATTGAGATATTCTTCTTAGATGTTAGTGTGTGTGGATTGGATTCTTGGATTCCTCATTATGTGGATATTCGATGAAGTTGATTTCTATGTATTGTATTAGAAAGCAATGTATCATGATGGTTTGTATATGTAAAAGAGATTATGTATTCTTGGGACATGTGTCTTCATGTATTTTTAAATATAATTGAAAATGAATATGAGATAGTAGTTTAGGAGTAGTCCTCATTGTGCATTCATTGATGTATTGGGTATTTGTTATGTAATGTTAGATTATGAGTTCTATGTGGATAAGAAAGACTTAGTATGTATGCATTTGTATTGTATTGAAATTTTAAGATGGGATTACATGTATAATCTTATGGAAATTAAGTTGGAGGAATAGTAGTTGTTGCTATAGATCTTGTTTAAGAAATGGAAGTTATCTAGATATAATGGATTATGTTACTTAGGTAAATGAGCTAGTTATCTTAGAGACATGTAATGAAACTTGAAAGAATAATCTATTCCTATAGAAGAGAATGGTTATATAAACTATGATGATTTTATGATGAATGAAAGAATGGATATTAGGAGTATTTGATTTGGTAGTTTCTAAAAGAATCTAAAGAGTATGCTAAGTGGCTAAGTTATACAAATGTGTTAAGGATTTATTATATTTGTATGAAAAGTAAATGGATAGATGGATAATAGAATATGATGTTCTAAGATGGATATATGATGTGTTAGGATTTTGTCAAGTAATGATGTTAAGATACCCTAAGGAATGGATTTTCATTGTATGAGTTTATATAGATATTGTGTTAATGATTAAATGGTCATTCCGCTTGAGTAATATGATTCTATGGATATGTTCATGTTGATTTATACATCCATGTAAATTGTTAATGGTGCATAGATGGATATTGGTAGTAATGTTGCATTAATGGAATGTTAAAGATAACATATCTAAGTGATAGTTATCTTAAAGAAAGAAAAAAATTATCTCCTTTTGTTAGTAGATTTTGGTTTATTTCTCTAGGGTATTTTGGTGGGCATTACTTTTTTAGTCTTTAAGATTTGTTTACAATTTACAAAATCATTTCATCGTGCTCATCGTGCTCTTCTAACCATAAGTTTTTCACATTATAGCTTTCTACTATAGAAGATCTTGCGAACATATCTACAACATAGTTGAAAAAACATTGAAGTTAGTTCACTTATTTTTATCTTTGTTCGAAACTCTTTGTTTTTATTTATGTTTTCCTTGCTCTTACTATTGCCAAATGCTCTTCATTTTCTATGTCTTTTATAGGTGTTCTTTGATCTCTCTTTTTTCCTCTACATGTTTGAATCTCTTCCTCTTTCTTTCTAAAATAATTACAACTTGCAAAGACAATGCAAAGACCCAAACTATTTTCAAGATATTTGAAGGTTTGTTAGCATGAATTCGGTTTTCGAAAGATTTTGCAGTCATTGGGTTTTATGCATGGGCCATGTTTGTACTTCCACATTTTGTTAGCAGTTTCAACTACCACCTATGCCGAAAATCCCTTATCCTTTATGCTTTGATGAATGTACATACACTATTCGAATGCTCCCATTTTATCATAGGTAGGGAAGATGCGGAATTTGATGCTACACCTGCAAAATGCATTTGCTTGAAAGTTTCTAAAGCCTTTCAAAGAATCCCTTACACGCATATCCTGCAATCTACTTTACACAAAAACTCAACTCCTAAGTTAATCTGTACAGTAAATATGTACAACGTCTTTAGTGTTTTCAGTGTTTTGACTTTAGTTGGATGTAGTTTGTATGTGTGAAGGTAGCTCCACTCTTTGTAAATATACATGGTTTTGTAAACTACGATATAGAATAATAATAAAGTTTTAGTTTTTTGTTTTTTTTTAAACGTTTGAAAACTTTTTCAAATTATAAATATAAATATTATTTTCAAATGTAATGTTTTCCTACCACTTTAATTGCCATGTATATATGTCTTGTTAAAATTACATATTTTATATAGTAGATTACAATAGAATATAATCTATTTTTTTCAACTATAGAAATTTAATAAATAACACTAAATTTAATCACCAATTAATATTTGAATACATGGAAAATTAATTAATTAAAAAATTAGTGAATTACTAAATGTAGCTAATCAATAAATTATTACATTTAATATATAAAATAACATAATAATATAATAGTATAATATAATAAAAAATTTAATATATAATATACAATATTATATTAAATAAATTCAATTACAAAATTTTGAATAAATATTATATTAAATAATTAAATAAATTGAATTAGGAAACTTTGAATAAATATTACATTAATTGGTTTGAAGGATATTGGAAAATGGCGTCGTGCGTGCGGGGCTCGCGAGCGGCCGAGCTAGGATTTCGATGCCCTAGCTCGTGGGCGTCAGAGTTGCAGGTGCGTCGGGGGAGGGAAGTGCAGGTGCGTCGGGGGAGAGAAGTGGTAGAAGGTGTTGGGTAGGGATTGGCCGAGGGGGTGGAGGGTGGAGCGGTGGCCAACGGGTGGGGTTTTGGCTGCGCACGGTTGGGGTTCTGGTATGCAGCGGGCTAAGGGTTTCAGTGGGATAGGGGGATTCGGCTAGCTCCTCCTCTCGGTGGTGCTTGGGAGGGGTGGGGTCTTGGGTGTCGTGCCTTCTCGAGTGGCCCTTTGGGGTGTGGGTCCTTTTTATTCTATTATAAATTTTTGAGCTCCGATGTTGAGTAATGGTGGTGAGGCCTCGAAGGTACCTCCCGCCATGGATTTTCATGCTGCGGTGGGCTCAAAACACCCACTCCAGAGTATGAAGACTTTTAACAATAACCTTTTCTCATCAAAATCAGGGTCTAGGAGTGCTGGTAGCTCTCACATTACGAAGATTAATGGTTGCTTGGAGAGATGCAGTGAGAGGCTGAAGTTGGTTATTCCTCCTGAGATGATAGTTGAAGACGTTGAATACTTTTCAAAACACTCACTATATTGCAAGTTTTGGGAATGAGGGTTTCTTTGCAGTTTTTGGAAAACTGGGCGCAGAGGACTTGGACACTAGAAGGGGAAATGGAGATTATGCTGCTAGCAAATAACTACTTCATGGTTACTTTCAACTGCATGGAGGATCACAATAGAGTCTTTGAAGGAGGCCAGTATTTTTACAACCAGGTGGGGTTGGTCATCAAACCTTGGCATGCAGGGTTTAACCCTTTAGAGAAGCTCCCAAATAGGGTTCCAATGTGGGTTCATTTTCCACGTTTTCCAATGAAATGTTGTTGGAAGGATGTGTTACAAATGCTTGCTGCAGTGCTTGGGAAGCCAGTGGGATCTTCAATGCAAACCCTAGGGAGAAAGGTAATGACCTTTGCACATATTTGTGTTGAAATTGATCTTAGTAAACCTTTGCCAGATGCTATAGATATGTGTGTGGGCTCTTACTCATGGGTTTAGCAGTTAGATTATGAGACTTTACCATTTCATTGTCGTCTGTGTCATAACTATGGTCATTTACAGTGTAAGTACCCTAGATATAAACCGATGGTGCACCAACCTCAACAATCGACCCAAAGCCAAGATAGGGCTGATAAAAGAAAAGCTGCTATGTCGGTCGAGGTAGTGAGTGTTGATGGTTGTCTCAATTAAGACAAAGAACAAGAATTGAGGACAAAAGAGGTCCTTACAGGAGAGACAGGAGGAGGATACCTTTAACAGATTTGAGGCCTTCGATGACCTTAGCCAACAGGAAGTGAATCTGGGGTTGACCCCTTTGGATCAAGGTGCTTCAGGGGGGGTCGAAAAGAGTTATTGAGGACTTTACCTAGGCCCTGCAAGTGGTTGGAAGCTAGCAAATGGAGATGGATCAGACAGTAGGGGTCCAGTTGGGACTCACTCCTGGTTCAGAGGTGAATTTGGTTGGGGGGGAGGGTTCTTTGATAGCTCTGAAATTGGAACCGGCTAGGGTTAAAAGTAATAAGTCCTTCGTTCACCTAGGTCTGCATCAGAAATAGATTATGAAAAGTGCTTCAGAGAAGAACTCAAAGGTTGGTAGAAAGAAGGATTCAGATAAAATCAAATTGATGGGAGAGAATTTGGTTGAGTCAAGGTCAGTAAAGATTCTAGATTCTCACTTTTCCAGTCCTCCAAAATGATTGTGCTTTCATGGAATGTGAGGGGCTTGAATAGCAGCCCTAGACAAAAAGTTGTTCAGGAATTGATTAGGAATCATTCGCCCGATGTCTTGTTTTTGTAAGAAACTAAACTTTCGGTGGAGAGTATGATGGGTTTGGTGCCGAAGCTCTGGGGGCGAGGCGAGTGTCAGTGTATTGGGGTAGCTGTTTCCTCTGGAGGGGTGGCATGTCTTTGGAACCCTTTAAGGATTCGCTCTGTCTGGTGGATGGCTTCCAGATGCTCGTTATCCGGGGTTGCCTATAGTCGTGAGACTAGGTATTTTATCTTGTTTACTAATATATATGCCTCCATTGATCTTCAGGGTAAGCAAAACTTATGGTCTCATATTTCTTGTATACGAAGGCTGGTCCCTTTTCATCCTTGGATTATGGGGGGAGTTTTCAATGCCATCCTTGAGTTGAGTGAGAAGAAGGGGGGTGTCATGCGGTTGGAACATTCTTCTTTCCTTTTTTCAGGATAGTATATCTTCATTGCATCTTGTTGATATTAAGCCTGGTAATGGTTTGTTCACTTGGAACAATAGGAGAGTGGGGGAGTATTGGATTGCAGAGAGGCTGGATCGATTTCTGGTTTCCAGTTTTTGGGTTGGTGGGGGGTGGTCCACAAGTTCTGAGATTCTTGACTAGAGAGGGTCAGACCACTGGCCTATAAAGCTGGTTTGTTCTTCTGCCCAAGTTGCTCGCTCTCCTTCCTTCAAATTCCAACTTATGTGGCTTCGGGATCCTTCTTTGCAGGCTCTTGTTGAGCAGTGGTGGAGGAAGGGGAGGCTGGCCTTTGACACTGCTATGTACACTTTTGCCAAGCAACTACAGTTTGTTAAGTTTCAGCTTAAACAGTGGAACCGACAGGATTTCAGGAACATTTTCCATGCTAAGAAAGATGCCCAAATAGTGTTGAATGGCATCACCAGTGAAATCAGAGAGAATGGCTTGTCTGAAGCCTTGCTTAGGGAGGAGGACAGGGCTATCAAGGTGTTAGAGGAATGGGAGCTCAGGGAACAAATATACTGGAAACAAAGAGCCCGTATTGATTGGCTTCAAGCGGGTGATAAGAACACTGCTTTCTTCTTCAACTCTGTGAAAGCAAGAAGACATGGAAATTCCATTCCTGCTCTAGTCAATGATAGAGGTGAGTTGTTACTATCCTTGCAGGAGATCTCTAGGGAGTCTTTATAGTATTTTTGATCCCTCTTTAGTGAGGATTCGCAAGGGGAATTGGTGGAGGAGAATCAGGTTCTCGCTTTCATTCATTCTCTTGTTACTGGGGAGATGAATGAGAAGCTTATGGGTCCTATTTTGCTGGAAGAACTTGAGAGGATTGTTTTTCACATGAGGAAAGGAAAAGCTCCTGGACTGGATGGGTTCCCGGTTGAATTCTTTCAAGAGTTCTGGGATATCATCAAACTGGACTTACTGGAAGTAGTCCAGGAGTCCTAGAGGAATAAACAGATGCTTCGGGCTTTGAATGCGACTTTCATTGCGCTAATCCCCAAGTGTGATGGGGCCGACCGGTTAGGCCAGTTCCACCCTATCTCTCTTTGCAATGTGATTTATAAGATCATCTCTAAGTTGATAGCAGATAGGTTGAAGAAATGTTTGGGGAATGTTATCTCTGAGGAGCAGAGCGAGTTTGTGGAAGGGCGTCAAATTCTGGATGGTGTGGTCATTGCTACAGAGACCATTCATTTTATGGCAACCTCCAAGGAAAAAGCCATGTTTATCAAGCTGGACATGGCTAAGGCTTACGATAGAGTTTGTTGGTCCTTCCTCCAGAAGATCCTCGAGGCTTTTGGCTTTGCTGAGGAATGGATCCAATGGGTTATGAGTTGTGTTACGTCCACCTCTTTCTCAGTGCTAATCAATGGTGATCATACTGAGTTGTTTGGTGCCTCAAGGGGTCTTCGCCAGGGGGACCCCCTTTCCCCTTACTTATTCATTCTCCTGACTGAAGGCCTAGGGAGGCTAATTAAGCATAATGTGGGTCTGGGTAGTATTCATGGTTGGAGTTGGGGTAATGAATTGCAGCCACAATCTCATTTGCAGTTTGTTGATGACATGACCCTGATGGGAATTGCTCAGATCAGAGAAGCTACTAATCTGCGTAAGGTTTTGGATGTTTATTTGGCATCTTTGGGCCAGCTGAGCAATGAGGATAAATCTTCTATCCTTTTCTTCAACACTCCTAGAACTATTCAAAGGAGGATTGCTCTTATCTTGAGATTCCAAGTTGGCTATTTGCCCTTGACTTATTTGGGTATTCCTATTTCTCCTGGTAACCCTCCCCAGGAGTCATGGCAGGGTATCTTGGATAAATTTCACTCGAAGGTTGAACACTGGACTCACAGATAGTTATCATTTGCTGGAAGGGTTCAACTGATTCAGTCGGTGGTCCAGGCTCTTCCGACTTATCGATGTATGCTTCAAGTGGCTCCTAAGTGGTTCTTGAAGGATTTGGACTCTCTGGCAAGGCAATTCTTATGGGCAGGCAATCTATCCTCTTCCAAATGGAGTCTTGTCAATTGGGACTTGGTGTGTATCCCGAAGCAGTCGGGGGGGGGGCTTGGTTTAAGGCAAACTATTTTATTCAGGGAGGCTTTGGCGGTTAAATTGTACTGGAGATGGTGTGTTGAGCAGGATCGAGGCTGGGCTAAGATTTTGGCCTACAAATATATGTAGAGGATCCCATTGGAGGAGGTTCCAAGATATCCACTTGAGGGAAAAGGCTCAATGATTTGGTATACTCTCAAGAAGGGGGCTTCTCTCATTAAGGAAGGACTCTTTTGGATTTGCAGGAGGGGGGAAGAGGTCTTTTTCTGGAATGACTCTTGGGATGGTTACCCCCCCATCCTTGATCAGTTTCCTAAACTTGGGAACCTTAGCTAGAGGTTTTTGGAGATAGGGTGGTCAAGGGTGAGTGACTTCAAGGCTGTTTATAGGCGCGAGCGGCTGGAGTTGGAGCGGTGGAAGGCTCCTAATGAGTGGCCGGTTGCTGGGATGGAGGAAGATTGTGCTAAGTTGCATGACATTCTTGCGAGTAGACACTGTAGTGCCCTCAAGGGTAGGGATGGAATTGCTTGGTCTACGAATCCTACGGGCATCTTTATGGTGGCTAGTGGATACCGGGAACTGTTGAACCGAATATTGGAGGGAAGAGAGGTGCACTGGCGGAAACAGGTGTGGAACAATTTTTCTTGGCCGAAATGCAACTTCTTTTCTTGGACTCTGGCCTTGAATAGATGCCTAACGTGGGACAATATTCGCAAGCGGAGATTCTTGGGGCCTTCTATTTGTGCTTTGTGTGGTAATGGGGAGGAAGATTCCTCACATCTGTTCTTCAGAGGCCCCTTCTCTATGCTTATTTGGCATTACTGGTGGGGGGTGTGGAAGCACCCTTGTGTTCACACAGATTCTTTGGTGGAGTTTTGGAGCAGTTTGGGCAGACCTCCTATCTTGTCCTCCTTCCTCTAGACTGTCTAGTATATTGGGCCCATTTTCATAATCTGGCAGATCTGGCTCAAGAGGAACATGAGGATCTTTACATGAGGTCAGACTATTCGTTCAACAAGTGTGGAATAGAATCATGGTTATGATTCAGGAGACGATGGAAGCTAAATGTGAGGTGAATTTTCCTTTGGATAGAGATGAGGCAGATATTGTGAGTAGGTTTGGCTGGCAGGAGTTGTCTCCCGCCTTCGCTTGTGTCATGAGAGGTAGAAGTGCTATGAAGAAGGTCCAAAGGGTGGGAAAGTGGATACCCCCTCAGGATGAGTTTATCAAGATTAACACCGATGGATCCTCCAGGGGTAACCCAGGCTCTGTTGGGGTTGGTGGAGTTGGTAGGAATTGTATGGGGGAGGTGGTTTTCCTCTTTTCAGTGCATAAAGGGAGGCAATCTAATAATTTTATGGAGGGACTTGCTATTCTCTATTCCCTGGAGCGTGCTTGGGAGTTGGGTCAAAGGAAGGTTATCTCCGAATGAAATTCACAAATTATTGTTAACTTGTTGACAGAGCAGAAGGTGAGTGGGATTCATTGGCATCTGGTAGGGATTGTTCATTAGATTCTTCAAATTAGTTCTTTAATGGAGCAGGTGTCTTTCATCCACATTCCTCGTGAATGGAATATAGCAGCTGATTGTTTGGCTAAGTGGGCCTCAGAACATGATAGTGATTGGAAAATTGAAGGTTGGGAGCATCTCTCCTAGGACTACTATCAGGTCTTGCAGAAGATTGTTGCTGAGGACATGGATAGTTATGATGCTGGCTGATCTTGGGCTGGGCTTGTGGCTCTTTTTTGGGGCCTTGGAGCTCTGGTCCTCCTTGTAATTTTTGTGTCTGATTTTCAATAAAGTTTTTACCCCTTTATTTCAAAATATTATATTAACTAAATAAAGAAATTGATTTACAAAATTTGAATTATAAAAATTTAATGAATTCAATCATATTTAATAATCAACTAATATTCGAATATATAAAACTAGCGATTGCACATTGGTATGTAATGGGTATACCGAAGAGGTTTGGAAGATCAATTAGGGAAAATTTTGGTCTATTTGTTTGCATGCAAGTGTTGTACATGAGTTAAATTGGTAGGGAGAGATATAAGGGTAAAAAGAGATGGACAAACAAATATGGAGAGATAGAGATACAAAGGCAAATAGATAGATATAGATTTCTAGGAAGAGGGAGAGGGAGAAATTTGGATGGTTAGAGAGAGGGAGACATGTCTAAAGATAGAGGGGGAGATAGAGACTAAGGAAGATAGAGGTAGAGATGAATATAAAGTGAGGGGAAGAGGAGACAAATATATAAAGAGATAGAGAGACATAGAGGGAGAGATACAAATAGAGAGAGATAGGAAGGTTGAGAGAGAGAAAATGAAAGATATATAAATAGATAGAGAGGGAGGAAGAGGGAGAGAGATAGACATAATGGAAGAGAGAGAGAGAGAGAGAGAGAGAGAGAGAGAGAGAGAGAGAGAGAGAGAGAGAGAGCATTAAATCTAATATTCACAAAAATGATAATTATTATCTTGTTTTCTTTAAATGGTTATAAAATTAGTAATTTTCAATTATTATGAAATAGATGTTGGTTAAATATATTTTAAAATTATTATTAATATTTTTAATTTGATTTTGATTGACATTCAACCCTTACCCTTCTTGCCAAAGGGTCAAATAAACATAGGTTTGTTTGATATATTGTTGTATCTTTCTATTTAAAGGCATTAAATGCAATCATTTAAATTGTCCGAGATTATTAAATAGTCAAGGATTAAATTTGTATCTACACACTTCAATTGACCCTTAACTCTAACTGTAATACTAACCTTAACCCTAATTAGATATATATATATATATATATATATATATATATATATATATATATATATATATATATATATATATATATATATTACATTTTAGTATATGCTTTAATCTTGCAACACATATTTATTAAAAATGGTCTAAATGGATATATAAAATTTCATATATCTCTACATAATAATATAATAATATAATTCAATTCAAGAAAAAGATACTATATAATTATATATGCTATTTTAAGATATAATAATAATAATTGAATATTATTCAAATTAATATAAATTCTAAATATTATTAATTTTTTTTAATTAAAGATCAAATTTCAAAATTAATCATTCATTGAAACCAAAAAATATAAATCTAAAATATTTTATATAAATAAGAAATTATTTTTGAATTTGAGTTTAATATATTATTTGCTATAATATTTCATATAAATAAAAACATATTTTAAATCTGATTTTAATGTATTATTTGTTTTTGACAGTTAAAAGATAGTATTGCATTGATTATATAAGAAAATATTCATAGTAACATCCCCGTCGTTAATATATCTTAATACATTATTATATGAAATTTTTTATAAAAAACATAATATAAATTAATAAACAAAACATAAATTATAATAAATATAATTAATTATTTTTAATCAAAATCATATTTTAGTCCAAGGGGTTGTGTTCTATTGGTTAAAGCATTGAGTTCTCAAAATTACTCTATATAATCAAAATGTTATATAAATTAGTAATAAACAAAATAAGAAAAAAATGAAGCACATTTTAAAAGGGAACACTACACAATAGATAAAACGTAAAAATTCACTTACTGTACTTTCGTTGCTGAGAAGAAAAATCTAAAATCCGTTTAGGAGGGAGAAAGAGTAGATTCACCTACTAAAGACATTGGTTAAAACCCGCCACTGAATTCTCTTTCTCTAGATCGGTAAATTGAAATCCAAGGCATTTCCAATCGTAACTCGACATTTAAAACATTAATTAAACTTTCAAATTCAATAAATTTCTGGAAATAAAGTTTATTGTCAGGAAAACTTGACCAATTTTCGAACAAACAATAAACAAACCAGGAATTACTTACACTTTTCAAATCCAAAAGCCTCGCACTAGAAGAAACAAATATTTCCTACGAATAAAATATGTTTCCTGAGAAATCAGCTTCAACAATCTCAAACTGCAGAGGATATTTCAACAAAAATCTTTGACTTATCCTTCCAGAATTGTAACATTTATTGAAACAAATGCAATGCCTTGAATCTATTGGAGGTAAGCCTATAAATCAACTCCCGCTCTCCAAACCCGCTCATCTCTCAACCTTCTCAAGCAGTATTCCAAAGCGGTTTCCCGTCCAATAGACCAAAAAGTTGCCCACTACAATTGGCTAGGCACCTAAAATCTTTGGGAACGAATGAAATTCCACTAATTATAGAAATAGAGAAAAATGCAACCTACCACAAATTTTCTTCATGTTCTCCATGCCCTTAATACTCGTCCGGAAAATCTACACACTCAACTGTCTTGTTGGCATTTTTGATGATGTTGATGTGATTGTCATTGATGGACACACACTTGCTTTGAGATCACTTTTTGTATGTATGAGTTATGCTCAACCGGTATTTGTTCCAAACCGGTAATATGTATTATAGTCTTTAGACTATCGATGTTTTGCAGAAAGTGTTTACCGATCCCAAGCGGTATGAAGACCTCAAGCGGTACGAAGGAACTGAAGCAACAGTTATCATTTTCCTAGTCTTCATTTTTGTCAACCGGTAATTGGTTTAATATTTGAACCGGTATTACTTTGTGATGAGTTATCAACCGGTAATCGGTAAAGTTGCAAGAACCAGTAATACTGTGATAAGTTACCAATTGGTATGTTTTTTTGTGATGAGTTACCATCCACCGACACTTTGACAGTGATTTTGTGTCGTGTTACCAAATGTGTCGAGATGCACTGAACCTAGGAACTTGCAATGTAATCCTATTGGACCGACATGAAATCAGATTCCTTTATAAGGACATCATGTCTAGGGTTTTAGAAGGTTGTTAGGGTTTTTGTGTGGCTGATGAAGTTTTTGCATGTGCGATCACAGAAGAAGATTAGGTCTATGTGAAGAAATAGAGTGTGAAGATATTGAAGACTGAAGTAATGCTGAAATGCATTAACAATGAGCTATCAAGGATCTAACCAAGCATATTGTGCTAGTATTTAGATCACTCACTTGTTGATTACTCACATCTTCGACAAGTCTATAACCCTTAACTGGGTAGGCCTGGCAAAGCCTTTGTAAATCCTCTAACAAGGTGGTTCACAACTGTGGATCTAAAATCCTTTCACAAGGTAGTCTTTAATTGGACTTATCTCCTAACAGAGATTGAGATTCCTAACATGATTTGTTCTAGTAAAGAACATTGTATGACCTTAACCGGTCTGACCTTAACTAGTCTAACCTTAACCGGTCTGGTTACTATTCTGCAGATAGTTACTTGTGAGTTTCATCTCACCGTGGTTTTTCCCATTTGGGTTTCCACGTCAAAATCTATTGTGTTATGGTGATTGTGCTTCTGTGGGTGAATGCCTTATTTGCTATTTGGTTTGCATTTGTGTTAACTGGTTTGTTAGTAAAACTGTTATACCGGTTTACTGCTAAACTATTTAAGTGTTTAAGTTCAGTATTTTTTGGTATACTAATTCACCCCCCCCCTCTTAGTATTCATCAATTGGTATCAGAGCCAACCTTTCTATAAGTTTAACCACTTGGAAAGAGATATGGGGGAATACACTATGAGGGAACTTACTCATCGGCTCACTCAGACCAAGAAAGCCTATGATGAACTCAAAGTCAAATATAAGGCCTCTCTAGCAAAAAGAAGAGAGCATGCTGAGAAAATGATGGAACTAACTGAAAACAGTGCCTCTGATGAAGCGGACATGGAAGCCCTAGTTGAAGAAGTTGAAAAACTAAATGAGTCTAATGCCAACCTAAGAAGGGAACTTGAAGGACTGACTATCAGGATGTGTCAAGAGCTTGAGAACTGGAGAAAAGCTGAAGATCTGATAAAAGACAAAGATCATGAGATCTCCAAGCTGAAGCAAGAAATCAGTGCACTTACCACTCATCTCCAAGAGAGTAAAGTGGAAAAAGAAGAAATGCAAGGTGAACTAAACTTGGCTATTTCTGAGAATGCAACCTTGAAGGAGTCCAATGCTGCTATTACCAAGGAACTCACTGAATCAAAAGAGATACTTGCCAAATTCAATCAGAGTACTGCTAAGTTAGAGCAAAAGCTTGAATCAGCTAAACCGGTAAAGAATACTAATGGACTTGGTTTCTCTGGGTATGAGGAAGGTGAGACCTCCGGAGCAAAAGATGTGGCTTCAAAGAAGCAACCGACATCAAAGGATAAAGGTAAGAAAAAGTTCAAACCTGTTTGCTTTGATTGTCTCAACGAAGGACATACTGCTAATGTATGTAGAAATAAGGCTTACAATAAGTTTCCTTACTTTCTAAACAATAAACCTAGATCCAATAGATTCAATGGAAATTGTTATGCATGCAACAAGTTTGGGCATCGAGCATTTGAATGTAGGTCTATCCTGCACAGCACCGGAAGGTATCCTCAAAGGAGTCAAGGAGTTTTTCCTAAACCCTCTGGGAACTGGAATCCAAACCGGTTTAATACCTATAATCATCAGTTAGGTAGTGGTGGCTATCAAGCGACAACCTGGAATGGTTTGCTATCAAGGAAGAATAGAAACATGAATTATGGACCTTGGAGAGCACCTGGAATGGTTTGCTATCATTGCAACAAACCGGGTCATACAACAAGATTCTGCAGAATGAGAAAGAATATATCGGATGATATACCGGTCACTCTGGAAGGAAAGATTGATGTTGAAACTGTTCAAGTAGATGTGAAGAAAACCTAGAAAAAGAAGCCAGAAGAAGTATCTCAAGAAGAACTGGTTTCTGCACCTAGTGTGGAAATCTCTGAACCGGAAAACTAAGCTACATAAAAGCTTAGGGGGAAACAAATCGGTGAAATGTTTCAAACCCCTGGTTTACACTGGTAAAAGACCTTAACCGGTATGTGATACCTGTCAATTGGCAGAAGATCGGAAATGGTAAAAGGCAAATTAGGGTTTACGCCCTAATGGTGGAGCATTTATTATGGTAGGTGAAGAATTCATTTAAAAGGGATTTTCAAGTCATTTTCACTTATCAATTTATGAGCGAAGAAGTTTTCAAGTGCAGAGCGACAAAAGGCGATTTGTCTTGTGATTCAAAGAGATTTCAAAACTTTGAAGAAGAATCAGAAGATAATATCAATCAGTCAAGTGTAGAACTCAAAGTGGTAATCCAGCAACCAAAGTAGTGTGTGGCGAAGCGGAATATGCAAGCCCTAAATCTCGACTTGCGAAGGTATTTTTTGAGTTTCTTTGTTTATCATGGCTTCTGCACCGCACTCTAGTTCTAGTGCACCCGTTGATTCAATAGATTTCATCCAACGGAAGGCAAAATATAATGCCCTATCCCAAATACCCACTGGTGTTATAGTTGAGGAAGGTATTTAAGATTATATTGACTGTAAAATTGAAGACCTAGGATCTCTAGTGATCCATTCTCAGTTAAGCTTATTTTGCGGGAAGGACAAGAAGATCAAACTGGAATACAACATCTTGGAAAAGAAGAAGCTTCACAATATGGTCTATTTCCTTGAAGAATTTACAGATGATCACATCCACATCATTCTAAGAAGGGTGCACGGTGAAAAAATGTATTTAGAGCAGACACATGACATCACACCAGAAGCAATTCATGGCATCACCGGTTTCTGTAACATTGGAGATGTACCAGCCCTAAGGAAAGTCATTAAGATAGAAATGACCAAGCTCACCGATTCTGTGAGCAACCAACGGGGAATGACCGTCAATACCATCAAGGATGATCTAGGCAAATATGCTTACATGGTGATAGGTTACCGGACATTCCATGCTAGCAGAAGTAACTCTGTCTCTGCTGCAGCGGTAAATGCCGCCTATAGGATGATCATGGAAGATGCCTCGTTTGATTTATGCACCTGTATGCAAAGGCAACTTCTGGTGAATCTAAAGTCAATTAAACAAGACAATGCCTTGAAATTTAAATTTGGACAACTATTGGTCGGATTGTTCTTCTATTTCCAAGGCTATTTCCCAGGAGTCAGTGATATTTAGTGGTCTGTTGACTAACTAGTTACCAAGCAAATCAGAGAAAGTCTTCAAGTGGTTGGAATCGGTTATCCTAAAGTCTTGAATAAATACTTTGATGAGTTCAGACGCAAGATGAGCCAAAGGGTGAGAATATCTGGTGATATTGTCAAGAAGTATGAAGAGGACATCTGCTTCGCCATCAGAGTAGATGAGTGTATAATGGAGGCGGTTGAGCCTAGAAAAGAAAAGGTGGAACCTATGGGATATGAGGTAATGTATGATATGCTAGATGGGTATGCTTCTACCCTACTTGCCTCACCGCTTGATCCTAAGAAGAAGAGAACCAACACCTATCTGGAAAGGGTTACACCGGTAGAAGAGCCTTAAGTAAAGAAGGGAAAGGAAGTGCCATTTGTATCAACACCGGTTACTTCAGCAAGTCCTAAAGTGACCAAGCGGTCACCAGCAAAGAAGAAACTAGAAGTTGCACCCGCCAAGGTATTTGAGAGGAAGCGAAAGACAAAAGGCAACACATCGAACTCAGAGGACACAAAATCTGAAGAACAGCCTAAGAAGACTAGGAAAACGAGGAAGAAGACAAAGACAACCAGCAATAAACTGGCATCATCAGCACCAGTAAATATTGATATTTCCTCTTACAAACCTTTGACACATTGTCAAAGAACTATCAAGAATATTAGGAGAAAAGTGCTGAGTGATTTAGTAGATTATTTTGATGATTTCAATGACAATGAGAAAGAGGAAGTAGAACAAGAAGTTATTCAATATTTATGTATTAATGACCGGTCGCCATCAGAAATTTAATCTGTGACACCAGATTCTTTTTACAATTCTTTAGATAACAAATTGCGCATTGCCATAGAAAAGGAACAAGAAATAAGAGAGGAAATATTTGCTCAATATTTTTATGATGTGTCTAATTCAGAACTTTATGAAGTTATGGAAAAATATAAAGGCCTCTTCTTCATGAGAAGAAGGAGACTCTTGTTGCTACAAGGGAAAGTCCTTGAAGTGGTAAAACATACCCACTCGCATGCCAAAGCCGCTCTGAGGTTGCACCAAGTGTCCAAAGCCAACAAGAAGGCTGAACAAGAACCGGAAATTGAAAAACTGGATGAGGTGTATGATAGTGAAGGAGAACCGGTCACTAAACAAATGGACCCTATTGACATTGATGCTTTGGATGGTGAAAATGTCACCCCAGATACAGCAAAGGACAAAGCTGACAAAGAGAAAGTGGACAAGGATAAACAAGACAAAGAAAAGGCTGACAGAGAGCAAGTGGAGAATGAGAAAAAGAAACAAGAGGATGAAAAGAGAAAACATGAAGGGAAGAGGAAACAAACAGAAGAGGAGAAAAAGAGAAAATAGGAAGAGGAGAAGAGAAAAGAAGGGGAGAAGAGGAAGCAGGAAGAGGAGAAGAAGAAATGGGAAGAGGAGAAGAAGAAGAAGAAAGAAGAAAAGAAACAGGAAGAGGAGAAGAGAAAAGAAGAGGAGAAGAGGAAGTAGGAAGAGGAGAAGAAGAAACAGGAAGAGGAGAAGAAGAAGAAGGAAGAGGAGAAGAAAGAAGAAGAGAAGCAGAAAGAAGAAGAAAGGAAGAAGGAAGAAGAGAAAAGAAAGAAAGAAGTAGAGGAGCAAAAGAAGGCAGAAGAAGAAAAGCAAAAATCCAAGGACAAGGAGGAAGCGACAAAGAGCGTACAAGTGTAGACCCCAAAGGCAACTGGTACTCAAGCCAAACCGGCTGATATTACTAGTCCCATTGACCTCCAATCTGCAAATGAAACGAAGCTGCTACAAAGCATTAAGCTTGCCCAAGAGCGACTAGAAGCGCTAAGGAGGAAGAAGGAACAAGATGTTATTCAAACTGTGGTAGAAAATCTTACCAGTTTGATACCCGGTACCAGCCTCCCCAGTATCGATTCCTCTCTGGCCCAACTGAAACTTTTATGTATAGTTGTAGAGGACCAAGTGCAATGCCTGGAAGATGTTGCTGAAGCCAATGCTCAAAAGAAGCATCAAAAGGCACTGAACACTGCCTTAGTGAAGAAGTTAAATGAGCTCTGGTCTGAACTTCAGAAGGCACAAAAGGACATAAGAGATGCTATGGATGAGGGGAATCTATTGCTCAGTAAGATATGTCAACGCCATCTATTTTGTGATGGTGTGCTTGCTTAGAAAGGCAAACTACAATTTGATTTGCAGACATACATAAGTACCTTCAAGATGCCCTATAATTGCTTCACCACATATGGGCAAACCCTTCACCGGTTTCAACTCCAGACTGCAATAATAGAGTTAGAGATCAACAACCAGATACGAGATTTGCATGAACTTCAACTGGTTCTACTACTAAGACTGCAAATACTTCAGAAATGCTATCTCAATCTGGATGCCTTAACGGTCACTCAAGAGATGAGTACCTTGGATGCCATGGAGGAATAGGTTTTCCAAATGCAAATGGAAAGTGAGGTTGCTACCTCATTGCTTGAGTCATGGTCTTTATCCATGAAGACATTTATGCAGGACTTTAAATCAGTTTTTGACAAGTTTCACTCTTTATTGTCATAAACACTTATGATTTTAATGATAATGGAAACATGGATTATTCAGCTGTACTTTGTCATTGTTGGCAAAGGGGGAGTAGTATTTTGTATTTAAAATTTTGATGCATGTTATGTATACTTTCATGTTTATCTATGTAAGGAAGTAGTATGCATTGTATTTTCTGCAAAAGGGGTAGTGTATATGCTTAGGGGGAGTTATTTTGATTATGGCATATTTTTGTTGTAAAACACTTAGATGTCAAAAATTTTCCTAAGTGTTACCATCAATGCCAAAGGGGGAGATTGTTGGCATTTTTGATGATGTTGATGTGATTGTCATTGATGGATACACACTTGCTTTGAGATCACTTTTTGTATGTATGATTTATGCTCAACCAGTATTTGTTCCAAACCGGTATTATGTATTATAGTCTTTAGACTATCGGTGTTTTACAGAAAGTGTTTACCGATCCCAAGCGGTATGAAGACCTCAAGCGGTTTGAGGATCTCAAGGGGTACGAAGGAACTGAAGCGATAGTTATCATTTTCCCAGTCTTCATTTTTGTCAACCGATAATCGGTTTAATATTTGAACCGGTAATCAGTAAAGTTGCATGAACCGGTAATACTGTGATAAGTTACCAACCGGTATGTTTTTTTGTGATGAGTTACCATCCACCGACACTTTAACAGTGATTTTGTGCCATGTTACCAAATGTGTCCAGATGCATTGAACCTAGGAACTTGCAATGTAATCCTATTGGACCAACATGAAATCAGATTCCTTTATAAGGATATCATATCTAGGGTTTTAGAAGGTTGTTTGGGTTTTTGTGTGGTTGATGAAGTTTTTGCATGTGTGATCATAGAAGAAGATTAGGTCTATGTGAAGAAACAGAGTGTGAAGATATTGAAGACTAAATTAATGCTGAAATGCATTAACAATGAGCTATCAGGGATCTAACCAAGCATATTGTGCTAGTATTTAGATCACTCACTTGTTGATTACTCACATCTTCGACAAGTTTGTAACCCTTAACCGGGTAGGCCTGACAAAGCCTTTGTAAATCCTCTAACAAGGTGGTTCACAACTATGGATCTGAAATCCTCTCACAAGGTAGTCTTTAATTAGACTTATCTCCTAACAGAGATTGAGATTCCTAACAATATCTGTTCTGGTAAAGAATATTGTATGACCTTAATCGGTCTGACCTTAACCGGTCTGACCTTAACCGGTCTGGTTACTATTCTATAGATAATTACTTGTGAGTTTCATCTCATCGTGGTTTTTCCCATTTGGGTTTCCACGTCAAAAGCTATTATGTTATGGTGATTGTGCTTCTGTGGGTGAGTGCCTTATTTGCTATTTGGTTTGCATTTGTGTTAACCGTTTTGTGAGTAAAACTGTTATACCGGTTTACTGCTAAACTATTTAAGTGTTTAAGTTTAGTATTTTTTGGTATACTAATTCACCCCCCCTCTTAGTATTCATCATGTCTTGTCCCCAAGAAAAGCTGGAACAATTGGCGCCATCCTCCAGGTTAATTCCCATATTGTTTGAGCTCACTAGTGCCACTAGATGTCAATCGACTCTTTCATCGATAAAAGCAATTTTTGGGAACGTGAAAGCAAGAAAAACTGCAGGAAAAAAATTCAACAAGGGAGATGACTCTCATCATCTTGCATCCCCTCTAAAGCAATTTGCACCATTGATGCTTCAAGTGAACTTCTCCACTTCATATAGGGTACACCTTCGGTGTAAAAATAATTAATTAAAAAAATAGTAAACTACTATATCTAAGTAATTAATAAATTATTAAAGTTTAAATAGAATTACATCAACATCAAGAACAAAAGAAGAGGCTCGCTTTGGTGGGCTGTGACAAAGTTTGTCTCCCTAAGGCCATGGGCGGGTTGGGAACTTGCAAGATCTCCAGGTTCAATAAGCCCTTATGACCAAAATTGCCTGGAAGCTTTTGAATAAGGATGCAGATTGGAGTAGGATCATCAGGGCTAAATACCTGGGTAATGGGGATTTTCCCTCTGTTTTGAAAGAGGAGGGTCTCCCCAAGGGTTCCAAAATTTGGAACAACATCTTGAGCTACAGGGACCCTTTATCCCATGGTATGATGTGGCTTATTGGAAATGGAAGGATTATTCTCTTCTAAGAGGATTGCCGGTTGGGAGAGAAGCGCCTTGCTTCATCCCCCTCCCTTAGAAGGCTCCAAGATGCTGCCAAAAGTTTCTTTGGAGAAAGGGTCAGTGATTATTTGATCAATAGCACTTGGAGGGCTTTGGAGGACTGCTGCATTGATTATCCTTTCCTCCTCCCTACTGCTAGAGAGCTTCAGAAGCTCTTGGCTGGCACCTTTCTCCCCCTTTTTCCTAGGGAAGATAGATTCATTTGGAAATGTGACCCTTCAGGGGACTTCTCTCTCAGAACTGCTTACAACAACTTGCTAAGCGAACCTGATAACACCTCTATATGGAAAGAGGCCCAGAATCCTCAACTCATCCCCAAGTCAAATTCTTTTGGTGGACTGCTCTCCTTAACAAAATTTTGACCCAAAACAATTTGGTTAAGCAAGGATTCCAATTACCTAATAGATGCATCCTTTGCAAAAAAGATGAGGAAAGTACTGCTCATCTCTTCCTCCACTGTGTCTTTGCTCGGGAGCTTTGGGGGATGGTCTACAACAAGCTCTATATCTGTTGGATTATGAATGACAACTTGTTTATCCCAGGAGTTTCGGGGTCCCTCATCTAACCCCATTATCCAACAACTATGGAAGCAGATCCCCCCTCATGTGAGCTAGAGTATCTGGAAGAAGAGGAATGATAGGATAATCAGGGACAAAGAGGCCTCTGTGAAACTGTGTTTGCTTGATTCCTAAAGTTGATTCTTGAGAATATCTTTGTTTCTAAAACTCGGTTGGCCTCCAAACCTCCCTCTACCTGGGATTGGGAAATTGATAGATGTTGGAACATCCCCCCCTCATTCTCTCTTGCTGAATGCTCTAAGAGACTCCTAAGGCAAAGCACGGTCTGGTCCCCTTCAGCCACACATTTCAAACTCAACTTTGATGGGGTTGTCGGGGGGGTCTGGCTGCTAGTAGAGAGGTTATCGAAACCCAGTTGGGGGCCCTTGTTGCTGCTTATGCGGGCAACTTGAATGGACATTCCTCTAATCAGGCTGAAGCAATGGCCTTAGCTTGGAGAATTTGTCTCGCCCTCACCATGGTAATCCGGATTATGGACATTGAGGGTGACTCTAAGCTCATCATTGATGTTGTCAAAGGGTGGAATAGGCTCAATTAGACCATTAAGGGAACCATCAGGGACACCCTGAGGCTCATCTTTGGGCTTGATTCGTTCAAAATTATGCATGTCTACAGGGAAGGCAATAGAGTGGCAAATGCCCTAGTGGCCCTTAGCCTAAATATTTCTAGTTTGAGATGTTGGAGGAGCCATAATTCCCTCCCGAACCATGTTAAATTCCTTCTTCAGGAAGAGAAATCTAAAATTCCTATCAATGATTGAGTTGTTACCAAGTTTTTTCCTTACTCTCCTCTCTTCCCTTTGGGTCATCTAGAGGTGTTGGTTTCATAATTCAAATTATGAGAATATTCCTTTGATTTATGTTGATGTTGTGGTAACGCGTTCGGCCAGGCTGGCAGTGAAGGACATGTTGCTTTGTTGGCAAATCCTTTGGGCTTACCATGTTATGATGAGGTACGATTGGAATGGTAATGTGTTGGTTGCCACCGGTATTTGTTGGCTTTTCATGCCCTGTAACCAGGAAGTCATTTCCAAAATTGATTTCAATTTTTCCCATGCGTCCAACTTCATGTCTCACTTAATGATGTTTGGCTTGCACACTTCCCATTGTCTTTTCTTGGCTTTCTTCTCAAAGGGTCTTCGCAATTTTCTCTACAAAAATATTTTCATGTCTAAAAAAGTTCTGTTGGCGGAGGATATGGGGGGTGAAAGTGTCAGATATGAACCAGACAAACCGAATGACTTTAAGAACGACCCCCAAGTCTGGAATTTCTACATTGAAGGAGGGGTCACTGATTTTTTGGAATGTCTGCAGGGCCATCATGAGGAGATCTCGACTATTTTTGCCTCCTCCTGGTCTGGGAGGCATGTTTCGGTCAGCGACATTTATTTCGATGTCTCTGAGGAAACAATTACCCAGGCCATGAAGCTGGCCCTTGACGGACGTCACTGGAAGCACACCAGCCATGTTGCCACTAGCGAAGGCCTGAAATGCTTCTTCCGCAATCGTGAGGAACTTGTCAAAATCTAGGGTGGGTTTTCTTGGGAAGAGATTAAACACCTGTGGAATATGATCATGAAATAATTCACTCTTGAGGGCAGGCACAAGGCATTTTACTACTATCATTTTCCCCTTCTGAATCATTTTCACAATAATGATTTTCTCTGTCTGCCCTTTTATTTATTGCATTCCATTGAAATCTTTGTTAAAGACACCATGGACCCCAAGCATGGGGATAAGTCACCCTACCTCCTTCACCAGGGCCTCATTTGGAGGTTGTACAAAGTTCATGAGGCCCTTTGCCCCCCCAGAACCTCTCTCTCTCTCTCTCTCTCAGCCCCTTATGCCAACTCCTCAGCAATTGCCGCCCTTTCTATGGCCTTCCCCAGATTTTTCCAATATTCGCATGAAGGCTTTGCTACGACCAACTTCTCCATGTCTCTGCCTGCTTATGCTTCTGTTGTTTCTTTATCTGCGGTGTCTCCCAGCTTGACTTTGTCCACCTCTCCCAGCATTTCCCGCTCCCTGTCCAAGGGTAAAGGAAAAAACCCCTGTTAAATGCAAACGTATTATCTTTGAAGATAATTCATCTTCTGAGGATGCTGAGAATGACAACCCTTCCCCTGATTTCGAGGTTAAAAGGAGATCCTCCAGATTGGCTTCCAAAAGCTTGCATAAAAAGAAGACCCCTGTGATTGAAACTATTGACTCGAAGGAGGACCCCATTGAGCACAAGGAGGGAGAGGACCCTAAAATCACTATGGGGCCCCCTGGTGAGGATGCTGCTAAAGCAGATATGACTAGGGACCCCATGAATTCGGGCATTGTTGGTGACACTGGCAAGGAAAATTCTGAGATGCAATCCCATGAGTCTGTTGATGTTAAGGATAGGGCCCCTATGAACATGGGCATTGTGGGTGTCACGGGTGATGAAAATTCTAATACTATATCCTTGGACTTGGGTGACTTGGACTTGGATTTAAAGATGGCAGAACAGGTGATGAACTCTATTCCTCTGATGGGCCTAAGAATTGATATCGACTATTCCCTTGCTGAAGATATGGCCAAGGCAATGGATAAGAGTATGGATGACAAGGCTACTGTGAACCCCTAGGGTGTCCCTACTCTGGAGCAAATGGAAATTTTGTGCACAAATGTGTTGGACATCATGCAGAGGATTGAGAACTTGGGCCCTATGATTGAATTGTAGGCTATCATGGATGATCTCAATCGGCTCAAGAGAAAGGTGGAGGCCAGGAATGCCCAAATTGCGGGCCTTAACAAATTTCATATGCAGATCTTACATAGTTCGACACTCACCCTCTCTCTACTGAGGGAACGAACTGCGGACATGGAGGAGGAGAAGCAGGAGGCTAAGGACCTATATAAGTTCCTGTTTACTGATTGGAATAGTTTCATTGATGCCACTGGGGTGCGAAAGGCATCCCTGTAGTTTGCTTTTTGTGTTTTCTGCTTGTTTTTTATTTTCAAAGACTTGGTATTATTTTGCTGTTAGTTCTGTTACTGTTAATGTTGTTATAGTGTTACTTTTTGCACTGTGGTCTCGTTAATAGTTCCGCTATGTAAAGGGTCAGTGCCCTCATTCTCACTAATTTTTTAATCAAAAACATGTTATAGAGAACAACATCAATTTTTTAAAAAAATGCTATTAAAAAAATAAAATGAAAATATGAACATTTAGCTTTTTGACTTGATGTCTAACAATCACAAAATGAAAAATATTATTATAAAATCATATAATAAACTATATAATTATAAAACATAATATCCTTTTTTTAGTGCTTTAAATGCAATAAATTAAACTAAATTTCATAAGCAATTAATATATGAATAATTAATTAATTAAGGAATCACTGAACTATTTTATTTTATTTAATCATGTGAAAAATTACAATAAAACCGAATATTTTATAGATTAATAAATTAATGAACTACTAACTTGAAAAAGGTAAACAATATTATTACTGATTCGATAACTATTGAATTTTAATAATATTATTATATTAATATATAGAACTAAATTATTTGTTATCTTTTTTCATTTATTTAGAAATGGGTCGATCGAAGAATTTTTTTGATTCTGACAAACAGAGAAAATAATATCAGAGGCAATATAGGAAACAAAAAAATGAACAAATGACAAACGCAAAAAAGGAAGAGGAAAAGAGGCGAAGGAATGAAACAGATAGAGAAAGATATGCACGAAAAAAATTACAACTTTCAATACAATAATTACAACCACAACATAGGGAATCTGAAATTTTAGAATTCAATAGATGTCAACAACCAGTTGAAGACAAAGTTCACGATATAGTCCAAAACACAGAAGAACCTCAATCACATTGGATGAATAGAGATGTACATGTAGAACATATTGGATTTCAAGAGGAACCTCTCTGAACAATGCAAGATGAAAATAACACACCAAATTTTGGAAATCTACAAGAAGAGGAATCCTAAACTCCAATTGGTTTCAATATAGATAATGCAACAAATCCCATTGGATTGCTTGGCACCAAATTTAAAAAGGTGCAAATGGCATTTCGTAATCACTTAGATGCCTACCAATCGCCATCAATGTGTCATATTTGCCAAGAATCTTATATTGGAATGAAAGTTTTCCGAAATCCAAAAGGACCTGTCTGCAACAGATGCAAGTAAGAGAGAGGAATGAACAAATTTTTAGCTATGAATAATATGGATCAAGGAACCCAACCAACAAAATTGGCATGTTTGATGCAAGTAGAAGAAATTCTTATCACATGCATGTGTAAAAATCCAATATTACAAGTCACACATGCCACAGGTGGTAAGTTTAAATATAAAGGACACACAATTATCTTCCCGCAACACATCAAAAAAATAGCTAACAAATTGCCACACTATACTACAAGCTTGCCAATAATTATAGTATGAATGAAAGATCAGCGTGGAATGAGTTACAATTTTATAGTAAATATGGAGCATTTGTATAGAGCACTACAATACAAAATTAGAAATGACAAATTTTACATAGACGTGACAATTGATACATCTAATCTTGACAATTTATTAGGAAATTTTGATCAAAATATCTTTGAACAACTGAGAACTTTGAACATGGAATTTGAGTCTGATAGAAATGAAATAGTGTTAGTGGGTCCAGTCATAGAAACCGAAGAAGATAATATCATTGATCACACAACATTTATGGAATCAAGACCACTAAATGCACAAAGAGAGATGGAGTTGATTTGTGCATGGATTAACAACAAAAACACAAATCCACCAACATTGATCAACTGACCAACAATTGATGGATCTCCAATAAACGAATATACTACATTGGGAGTACTTGATATGACATTCTCGACATTGTTTCCTGACGGGATATGTGATTGGTTGGAACCTCGGATCAAACAAGTACATCTTCATGAATATGCTAAGCATCTATTACGATACAAAGATAATCATTTCGGGAAGCATCCCAGGTTCTGATATTACATTACAAATATGATTATGAGGCATCATGCACAAACGTCAACTATGGTTTTCATCAAAAGAAGCCTCAACGAAATGCCAATCACTATAATGGAACTACGTGAGCATATGGAGCATGTTCCAAATTCATATTTGGCTGACAGGTTGATGCAATTTGGAACAAGTCTAAGAGGTACAAGATCTTACTAGACAAAATGTTGAGCCGAACTAACAAACATGGTACATCAGATTGGAACACACTATATTTTTACTTTAAGTGCAGCTGATTTGTATTGATTGAACTTACATGCATTGATGCCAGTTACACCACCATCTAATCCACGTGAAGCTCAACTATGGTGAAAACAAAATGTCATCGATTATCCGCATATTTTTGCCCAATACATGCATCTACGAAACTCTAATTTTAAAAAAGAGGTACTTGAGAAAGGATTGGATGTTAGAGATTATTGGTGTCGATATGAATGGCAACACAGAGGATCTGTACATGTACTTGGAACCTAACCCTGACCACAATAAACCCTTACCCTAAACCCTACACCATATTGAGCCTTAAACCTAGAACTAAACAAAAATGAACCATTAAAATCCTCCATATAATTAAATATCAAACTAATTTGAACCCTAATTCTATAACTAAAATAAATTAAACCCCAATATAAACTACAAATTAACCCAACCTTGAACCTAGCTACAAATTAAGCCAAATTGAACATTAATTCTACGCTCATCCCTTATTCTAAACCTAACCATGAGGTAAACACTAATTATAATCCTAATCCTAACCCTAAACCCTAACCCAAAACATTACCGTAAACCTAAATATTATGTAAACCCTAACCATAATCCTAACCCCTAATCCTAACCATAATCCCTATTCTAATTGCAACCATAATGTAAATCCTAATACCAACCATAATTCTAACCCTAAAAGATAACCATAGTCATAAATCTAACCATAATCCTTAATCCTAACCCTAACACTAATCATGATATAAACTCTAACTCAACCCATAATATTAACCATAACTGTAAATGCTAAACTTGACCTCAATACTAACCCTAACAATAACCATGTCATAGATCGTAACCTTATTAATAATCCCAACTATAATGCTAACCATAACCTGACCCTTACCATTTCCTAACCATAATATCAACCCTAACCCTACCCATAATTGCAGCCATAACCCTAAATGCTAAGTGTAATTCTAATTAAGCCTAATCCTAATCCTAACCCTAAATTTAAACCCTAACCCTAAAAATTAAGCCTAAGCCTAAGCCTAATAATACAATAGTCTATTTATATATTAACTAATTTAATTTCTTTGATATTGCATGGTGACTACTACTAGCCTATATAGATTAATATTATATATAAACTACGCTGAGAGATATGTTTCTCAAGGTGCCTATTATTTTCAATCAATTTTATATCCTAAAGTATTGTCAGAGTATTTCCAAGGTTTCTATCCAATCCGACATGTGGCTTGGAGAAATGGATAAAATTTTGTTTTTTAGAATTACTGCTATATAAACCTTTTTGCAACATCGAAAGGGACATTGGGAATAATGATGATGCAATATAGATAAATAGGGATAACTTCAATTACAATCAATGGCATGTGCAACGAAGAATAAAAAACAAAAATGATGAAAACATTGAAGACTCTAAGACAGAGGAAAACAATACTAGAAGAGAAGAAAATATAGAAAACAAGTGGGAGATTACATCTAGGCTTCACCGCGACCAACTAATGCAAACTTCCGAAATAGATATCCTGGGCAGGAGAGATATAGATAAAGAGACAAATTGGTCAATTGATTATCAAGGTGAAGAATATACTAACAAGGCTATCAATTTCATTGCCACCATGAAAAGTATTGGTTCTCTCATCCATGATGATATACCACAGATTGTAAACTATCGCAACCTCAATGATAAATAGGCAGAGGCACTGAATATTATAATTTCCCACTACCTCACAGATGGATCAAAGCCTCCTTTATTTATGATAGTTCAAGGTAAAATAGGAACAGGGAAATCACATGTAATAGGTGCTATAAATGAAGCACTCCAAAATGCTTCAATGCCAAATTGATCTCCTCTACTCATGCTTGCACCAACTAGAGTTGCTGCCTTCAATATAAGAGCATCGACTATTCATTCAAGATTAAGAATACCCATAAGAGATTTCAAAGATCTTCAAGGAACAAGACTAACAACATTCCAAGAGGAGATGACACATGTCAGATATATCTTGATTGATGAAATGAGTTTTATTGGTGAAAGTTTATTGGAGAACATAGATGTATGTCGACACTAAGATTGTCCTTCAAATGCTAATGAAAATTTCACAGGTATGTCTTCTACTTGAGGTATAAAATTATAATTATTCCATTTTATTTGCACAATTTTTCTGTACAAAAATTGAAATGTAAGACTAATGACAGATACAAATTAACATAATTAATAATTAACAAAAATGTTTAGGAATATATATGATTCTTATTGGCGATCTTGGACAATTGCCTCCAGTGAACGATAGGCCACCATATGAGAGTAAAAGATGGGCTAAACTGTTGTGGGAATAATTTCAAACTACTATTACCTTGAATCATATTTTTTGAAATGATGGACAAAACACTAACCAAGAATGATTTCAAGAACTATTAATGCACATAAGAGATGAAAAACCTACATTATATGATTGGATGCTATTGATGATAAGGTCTCATATGACAATTGATCCAACAAGAAACCAAGAATTTGATAATTGCGTTTATTTATTTTCAACAAACGATAATGTTCATAGCCACAACATGAAGAATGGTGCAGGGGCGCAAGCCTCAATTTCATAATTTATTGATTTAAAACTTAATTTTTTTGATAGCAAGGTTTTGGGAAGGATCAAAGAATCCTTTGTTTATGTTTTGTTTTGTAATAAGGTCCTAATTGTCCATTTTGTAAGGCCTAGTGGCCTAGGGTGCATTATAAACCCTATGGTCAACTATGGTCAAAGGGACTTAGGATGAGTAGAATTAGGGAGTAAAGGTTTTTTTGGTCTATTTATATCCATTTCAATGTGTTTAGGTCCATAGGTTGATGATAAAATTAGTTTGAATGGCAAAATGCATAAATTGTCAAAAATTGACAAAGTTGTCAATTTGTAAAGCAACTTTTCAAAAAGTTGTTGTAATTGGTTGCCCAATATTCATAACCATCTAAAATAAATTTTGAAATGTTGGGGAAAACTATAAATTCCTCAACAAACTCGTGTGGGGGTGGTTGTGGTCGAAATTTGTAAAATTTGATATTTGAAATCAATAAAAAGAACTGCATTTTCCAGAAAATTTGTTGTTCTTTTGATTGGAACAAAATTTCACGACCTCCAAAATGAAAAATTATTTCATGGGGAGTTAGAGGGGTGAAATAAATTTCTTTTGAATCCAAATAGAGGTCTAGAGGTAGAATATTGAGGGAGAAAAGTTGTAACAGATCCAAACAACCCAGAAAAGTGCCCTTTCCTAGGGCTTTAACTTCAATTTCCCATTTCTTCCAAACCCACTATGGGAAAATTATAAAACTTGGTGAAATGGAGGATTTAGGAGTGTCTTTTAATATCCAAAAGGTTTCAGACTAAAATGATGCAGTTTGGGTGCTATTTTATTAAATTTGGCTAGACATCTCTATGTGACTGATTGTGGGAATTGAATAAAATTCATGAACAATCCCCATAACTTTAGTTTTAATGCAAACCAGAAGCTATAACTTGGTATTTGGTGATTATTTGGATACTAAAAGGTGTTCCAATTTATTCCCTTGAGAAATTGTTGGTTTGGAGGGTAGTTCCTTTGTTAAAGTGCTCATTTAGCCCCATTTAGCCTAGTTGAGGGTTTACTAGAAATGGTATTTGTAGGAGGTTCCAGATCAAACCCTTTTGGAAAAAGTGTTGTCCTAGTTTTTTAATGGTGAATATAAAATAAAATTTCTTTTTCCTTTGTATTTTTTTGGAGAGAAACCGAAAAGTCACTTTTGAGGGCCAATTGGCTAGAATAGCCATTTTGCACTTTGACCCCTTTGAGACTTGATAAACCCAATCTAAGGGTTTTTTAACATCATTTGAGGTTTTTGGATCCTAATAAACTTTATTTGAGTCTTGGTGGACTTGTAGAACCATTTTGGAGGGGTGTGAGCCATTTGAGCAACTTTTGAGCATTTTGCCTATGGGGTTGACAAACCAAAGTTGATAGCCTTTGTAAAATATCTCAGTGGGGGTTTATGGGGATGAAAACAATTGAAATGAGACATTTATTTGTTTCTTGTCAAGGTGTGAGGTCTGGTTGGGAAAATCTCTTTTGAAAGGGATTGGGTTGCTAGTTGAGCAAGTGAGCAACTTGGAGCATTTTTAACTTGTTGGAACCATACCTCTACATCAATTGGTATCAGAGCAAGTGTGATCCTTAGGAGAAGGATTGTTTCAGTTTAGCCATGTTAGGGGAAGAAGAAGAGGGTGAGTTGTCCTCAAGGATGACTAATGCACAGATAGTGAAGTTTTTGAAGGATCAAAACTTGGTTCACAAGATTGATTCCTTGCAGAAGGAGGTTGATAGACTTAATGGGGAACTTCATAAGAAAAGTGGTGGAAAATTTGATGTTGTTGAAGAGGGGAGTGATGAGGAACCCCTTGAGAAGGATGAGGAAGAAGAAGTGCTTGCTAATCAAAGACTACTTGTGAAGACCCTAAAGGCCATGGAGAGAAGGACCATGGATGTTAGGTTGGACCTACCTTCCTATGATGGAAACTTGAATCCAGATGCTATTGTGGATTGGATTGATGCCCTCACAAGCTTCTTTGAATGTGAAGACATACCTGAAAGTCAGAGAGTTAAGATTGCTAAGTCTAAGTTGAAGGGACCAACCCTTACATGGTGGAATTTCACTCAAGATGATAGGGTTAAGGAGAAGAAGAATCCAGTGACCACTTGGAAGAAGATGTTTGCATTGATCAGGGATGCATATGTTCCTAATGATTATGAAGTCCAAATTCATAAGAGGAGAATGAGTTTGAGACAAAAGGAGATGAGTGTCTCAGATTATACTCAAGAGTTCCATAAGTTGGTGATGAAGTCCAATGTAGTGGAGCTTGAATGTGTGAAGCTTGCAAGATACTTGCAAGGGTTGAGAGTTACCATTCAAGATGAACTCAGTCTAAGTAGCCCTCCCATAGTCCAAAAATGTTTTCAACTTGCTTTGAAGGTTGAAGAAAAACTCAAGAGGAAGAGTGATCAAGGTGGAAGAGGGAGAGGGCAAAAAGACTTTGGAAATAGGGGCAGAAATATGTCGCAAGGAAGAGGACAAGGTTCCAAAGACCTTGGTGAATCAAGTCAAGGAAGTGAACAAGGGGAAGGCAGTTCTAGAGGATCTTTCAAAGGAAAGAGAAGAAATTTTAGAGGAAGAGGTGGTGGAAGAGGCCTAGAAGGCTTTTAGTGCTATAGATGTCATCAAATGGGGCATGTTGCATCCAAATGTCCAGAGAAGGCAAACAAACAAGGTGCAAAGAGAGAAAATTTGGTGAGAGATGAGGACACACATAGTGTTCACTCTCATGGATCCTTTGTGTAACCTGAACAAGGAGAGATCATGATGATGAGAAGGACATTGATCAAAGCACCTAGTCCACCAGAGCCACCCCAAAGGAAGACACTTTTCAAAACTACTTGTAGAAGTGGTGACAAAGTATGTAGTGTAGCAATTGATTCAGGTTCTACTGATAATTTGCTGTCCATTGAGGTAGTAGAGAAACTGAAATTGAAGAGGATTAAACATCCAAAACCCTACAAGGTATCATGGCTCACAAAGGGGCAGCAAACCATCATCAAAGAACAAGCATGGGTGGAGTTTTCTATTGGCAAGTACAAGGACAAGGTACTTTTTGACATTGTACCCATGGATGCATGCCATTTGCTGCTTGGAAGGCCATGGCAATATGACATGAAGTCAAAACATGATGGTGAGAATAACACATACACCATCTGGTATAAAGGTGAGAAGGTAACACTACTACCCCTCCCTGATAATGGTGAAGAAGAAAAAGACTCTAAGTTTTTGTTTGTAGGAGAGAAAGAGTTTTTAGAATGTTTGAAGAAGGAGGATACTCCTTGTTATGCTTTGGTGGTATTGCCAAAACAGGAAGAGAGAAAGGTGCACAAGAAAAAGGAAGAACCTAGGAGGGTAGGACCAAAAGAGGTGGCAGATTTGCTTGAGACCTATAAGGAAATTGTAACCAAATAATTTCTTGATACCCTACCTCCAATCAGAGAGATTAGCCATAATATTGATCTAATCCCAGGGGCTACACTCCCAAATAAGGCTGCCTATAAGTTAACACCCCAACATAATGAGGAAATGGCAAGACAAATCCAGGAACTCTTAGATAAGGGTTTGATTTCTAAAAGTATGAGTCCATGTGCTGTTCTAGCCATGCTAGCACCTAAGAAAGAAGGTACATGGAGGTTATGTACAGACTCAAGGGCCATTAACAAAATCACTATCAGGTATAGGTTCCCTATGCCTAAGATTGAGGACTTGTTGGATCATCTAGGTGGTGCAAGGTGGTATTCAAAGGTGGATTTGAAGAGTGGGTACCATCAAATCAGAATAAGGGCTCGAGATGAATGGAAGACAACCTTTAAGACTAATGAAGGACTTTATGAGTGGAGAGTGATGCCATTTGGTTTGTCCAATGCACCTAGTACATTAATGAGACTCATGAATGAAGTTCTAAAACCTTTCCTTGGTAAATTTGTTATTGTTTACTTGGGTGATATTCTTATTTTCAGTAAGAATAGAGATGAACATATACAACATTTGAATTTGGTCCTTAAGAGATTGCAAGAAGAAAAGCTCCTAATCAATGTGGACAAGTGTCTTTTTATGTAGGAAGAATTGGTGTATCTTGGTTTCATAGTTTCAGGTGGAAGCATCAAGATGGATCCTGAGAAGGTGGAGAGCATCTTGAATTGGCCTTCTCTAAGGTCAATGAATGAAGTTAGAAGCTTCCATGGCTTGGCTTCCTTTTACAGGAAGTTTATAAGAGGTTTTAGCCAAGTTTGTGCACCTATCCTAGAAACAATCAAAGAGGGGCAGAAGTGCAAGTTTGTATGGACTAAGGAGGCTGAGGACACTTTTCAAAGTCTCAAACAAAAGGTATCAAAGCAACCTATACTTGCTTTTCCAGATTTCCAAAAGGTTTTTACAATTGAGTGTGATGCATCTAATGTTGCTATAGGGGCTGTTTTGAGCCAAGAGGGTAGGCCCATTGCATTTTTTAGTGAGAAACTCAATGAGGCAAAGAGGTAGTATTCCTCATATGATTTGGAAATGTATGCCTTAGTTCAAGCCTTGAAAAAGTGGAGGCATTATCTCCTTCCAAAAGAATTCATTGTTTTTACTGACAATCAGGCACTTAGCTTCTTGAATAGCTAGGAGAAGTTGAGTCACAAGCATATGAAATGGGTAGAATCTATTCAAGCATATACCTTTACAATCAAACACAAAAAGAGAGTTGCAAACAAGGTGGCAGATGCCTTGAGTAGAAGATCCTTGACAGTGCAAGAGGTGAAGTTGCAAAGTGTGGGGATTGACTCCTTGAAAGGTATGTATGAAGGTGATGAAGACTTTCATGAAATTTATAAAGTTTGTTCTAATTTTTCTGAAGCATACCATGTTGAATATGCTGATTACTTGATCCAAGATGGTTTATTGTTCAAAGGACATCAACTATGCATTCCTAGGTGTTCAATGAGGGAGAATATTGTGAAAGAAAAGCATTGTGGAAGCATGAGTGGTCATTTTGGGTTGGATAAAACCCTTGAACAGGTAAGAAGACATTATTTTTGGCCCAAGATGCAAATTGATGTGAGGAAATTTGTTGAAACATGCACTATTTGTCAGAAAGCCAAAGGCACTTCCACTAATGCTGGTTTGTATCAACCATTACCCATACCTACAAGGCCTTGGGAAAGTTGTAGTATGTATTTTGTAATGGGATTGCCTAGGACTCAAAAAGGCTTTGATAGCATCTTTGTTGTTGTAGATAGGTTCAGCAAGATGGCACATTTCTTGCCATGTAAGAGTACAAGTGATGCAACCTATGTAGCAAATTTGTTTTTCAAAGAGATTGTAAGGATACATGGGCTTCCTCTAACAATTGTGTCTGATAGGGATGTGAAATTCATTGGCCATTTTTGGAGAGCCTTATGGAAGAGGTTGGGAACAAACTTGAACTTTAGTTCAGCCTTCCATCTACAAACAGATGGGCAAACTGAAGTTGTGAATAGGTCCTTGGGAAACCTATTGAGATGCTTGACAAAGCAATATGGAGAGAAGTGGGATGTTGTACTTCCACAAGCTGAATTTGCATTCAATGATTCTGTGAATAGGAGTACAGGAAGGAGTCCATTTCAGATTGTGTATGGGCAGAATCCAAGAGGCATCTTGGAGTTGAGAGACATTCCACATGATGGGCAAACAAGTGCTCATGGTGAACAATTTGCTGATAGCACGAAGGAAGTGCATGATCAAGTAAGGCTGGCCCTCCAAAAGAGTTCACAAAGGTACACAAAACTTGTTGATAAGAAGAGGAGGGATGTACAATTTCAGATTGGTGATATGGTGTGGGTGTACTTGAGGAAAGAAAGATTACAAAAAGGGAAGCATACAAAGTTATTCATGAAGAAAGTGGGTCCTTGCAAGGTTTTGAAGAAACATGGGTTGAATGCCTATGAGATATCTCTTCCCTCTAACCTTGGTATTTCTCCTATCTTTAATGTATGTGATCTAATACCCTATAAAGGGCATGTTGTTGTAGGTACAAACTTTCATGTAGAGGAGATTCAAGAGGACATTGCTGATATACCTCCTCATGCACCAAAGAAGCCTGAAAAGATCATTGATGAAAGGGTCATTAAGAAGACCAGAAATAAAGAATACAAAAAATACCTTGTGAAATGGGTAGGACAACCTATTGAAGAGGTAGTATGGATGGGTGAGGCAGAAATTTTGAAGCATGGCACTTCATTAGACCAACTTATCTCATGTGAAAATGAGATTAGCCCACCCTGGAAGTATGGTGCAGGGGCACAAGCCTCAATTTCATAATTTATTGATTGAAAAATTAATGTTTTTGATATCAAGGTGTTGGGAAGGATCAAATAATCCTTTGTTTATGTTTTGTTTTGTAATAAGGTCCTAATTGTCCATTTTGTAAGGCCTAGTGGCCTAGGGTGCATTATAAACCCTATGGTCAACTATGGTAAAAGGGACTTAGGATGAGTAGAATTAGGGATTCAAAATTTTTTTGGTCTATTTATATCCATTTCAATGTGTTTAGGTCCTTAGGTTGATGATAAAATTTGTTTGAATGGCAAAATGCAAAAATTGTCAAAACTTGTCAAAAATTGACAAATTTGTCAATTTGTAAAGCAACTTTTCAAAAAGTTGTTGTAATTGGTTGCCCAATGTTCATAACCATCTAAAATAAGTTTGAAAATGTTGGGGAAAACTATAAAATACCTCAAAAAACTCGTGTGGGGGTGGTTGTGGTCGAAATTTGTAAAACTTGATATTTGAAATCAATAAAAAAAACTGCATTTTCCAGAAAATTCGCTGTTCTTTTGGTTGGTACAGAATTTCACGACCTCCAAACTGAAAAATTCTTTCATGCGGAGTTAGAGGGGTGAAATAAATTTCATTTTAATCCAACCAGAGGTCTAGAGGTGGAGTATTGAGGGAGAAAAGTTGTAACAAATCCAAACAGCCCAGAAAAGTGCCTATTTCCTAGGGCTTCAACTTCAATTTCCCATTTCTTCCAAATCCACCATGGGAAAATTCTAAAACTTGGTGAAATGGAGAATTTGGGAGTTTATTTTAATATCCAAAAGGTTTCAGACCAAAAGGATGCATTTTGGGTGAGATTTTATTAAATTTGGCAAGGCATCTCTATGTGAGTGGTTGTGGGAATTGAATAAAATTCATGAACAGTCCCCATAACTTTAGTTTTAATGCAAACCAGAAGCTATAACTCTATATTTGGTGATTATTTGGATACCCAAAGGTTTTACAATTCCTTCCCTTTGAGAAATTGCATGTTTGGAGGGTAGTTCCTTTGTTAAAGTGCTCATTTAGCCCCATTTAGCCTAGTTGAGGGTTTACTAGAAATGGTATTTGTAGGAGGTTCCAGATCAAACCCTTTTGGAAAAAGATCTATCCTAGTTTTTTAATGGTGAATATAAAATAACATTTCTTTTTCCATTGTATTTTTTGGGAGAGAAACCAAAAAGTCACTTTTGAGGGCTAATTGGCTAGAATAGCCATTTTGGAGTTTGACCCATTTGAGACTTGATCAACCCAATCTGAGGGTTGTTTAACATCATTGGAGGTTTTTGGATCCTAATAAACTTTATTTGAGTCTTGGTGGACTTGTAGAACCATTTTGGAGGGGTGTGAGCCATTTGAGCAACTTTTGAGCACTTTGCCTATGGGGTTGACAAACCAAAGTTGATAGCCTTTTTAAAGTGTCTTGATAGTTTTGATACTTAATGTAAGTACAGATCCAATAGCCAACAAGATGAGAGAGGGGGCGTGAATCATACAAACTTAATCTTCCATAAAAACATCAGATTCAACCTCGGTAACATATACTTCAGTAATATAACCAAAACTGCTAAACATGCAAACTCAAAAGCATATAAACATCATAAACCTCATAACACCAGATTTAACATGGAAACCCAAATAGGGAAAAACCACTGTGGGATTTCGGACCCCCTAAGAAATATACTCTTCTAGAGTATGCTTGGTTAAAAGCAAATCCTATTAAAGATTACAAACACATTGCTAGATGTGACCCGGTTAAGGGATTTCCCTCAGATCTACTAGGATCTTCACCTTGTTAGAGGTGACCTTGTTAAAGGATTTCAAACACTCAATCAGAATGTCACCTTTCTAGAGGATTTTATAAATAAGACTCTTAAGTCCACTTGGTTAAGAGATTTTCTGTCACTTTCACAAAATAACAGTAATAAAAATCTATCTGCAACTTCACATCTAAAATGCTAAAGCAGATTCTTATTTGCTCAATATAATCTAGACATAGAACTAATCTTGTCCATCGGCTGGGCTTCTATACTCTGTTATTTAAATAGGTCTTCAAGCTTCTGTGCTCAGTAATCACTATGTAGCATCCCCATGCATACATTGTTTATCAACAGCTCCCTATTTATAAACAATTAGCTAACCGCTTAATCTCTTTGATCACATATCCCATGATCAATCATAGCCATCAGATCTTCAATCTTGTCCAGGTTCAATGTATCCTTCGATTTGAAAAATGTTTTACCCTGCCTGGGAACTTGCATACATTTCTTGGAACTTGTGCTAGGGTAATGCGGTTCAATCTGCACTGTAGATCTTCATGCTGATTTTCCTTTGCCATAGATTCATTAACAAACTTCATGCACAACATACCAATCATTTAATCAGTTCTAGCTCATCAACTTCCTTCATTAAATAACGCATGTAACCATTTAAAGTATTATGTTACAGCTCGGTTACAACTCGGTAAAAACTCAGTGAATACTAAACATCACTCGGTAGACATTCCGCCTTCATTAGCCAATAGCGATAACCTTAGGGTTTACCAACTAGGTTCCTTAGGGTTTACTGACTAGGTTCTTTGCTCAGTAACATAGTATAGTATTAACCTTACAATTTACAACATATGTATGATGTTAAAACAATCTAAACATCATGATCTCATCATTGTCTGACTCGGTAATAGTTGCCCATTGAATACCTTATTCATCCCCTTATTCATCATATTCTTTCTGTGTCTTTTACCGACATCTTTATACTCATCAAATCATACTTCTCAAGATATGGCAACATCATACTGAATTAGAAAATCAATTTCTTGACATCAATGACAAAATAATAATATTAAGACAGTAAATCATCCTTAATCAGTTGTATCCATAATCATCAACAACCTTCTGAATATCCTTATTGAAATGCCAACAATCTCCCATTGTCTATTATAATGCTAAATGCCAACAATCTCCCCCTTTGGCATTGATGGAAAAACCAATTGATTTGACCTAATTGATTCGGATTGCTGTGAGTTGTTTGTGAGATTCTGAAATGCTCTCTTCCTGTCATCAGAATTCTCTTCCATACATTAGACTTCTCCTCTTTTCTCAGTCTTTCTTTTCTGCTTTTTTTTAGTCTTCTCAGTCTTTTCCAGTCTTCTTCTCCAGTCTTCTCCCCCTTTGACAACAATGCCAGTAAAGAACTAAAACATAATTTCTTCCTATATGAAGTGAATTCCTGCTGTAATGTGTCAACTTAGTCTCGGTCAGAGCATTTTGTCTTCAATTCCTGTTTCCTATATTGTATCCTGCACTGTTTCCTGCACACCTTTAGAAAACATCCTAATGTGTGTAAATCAACATCAACTCTTAAAAGATATTCGATAGAGTCATCGAATTGATGCTTTCACCGAACTCGGTCAGTGAGTAGAAGATAGGGGTAGGACCCCTAACTTACTTCTGAGATACTTAAAAGTGTCCCTTGGTAGTGGCTTGGTGAAGATATCTGCTATTTGTTCCTTTGTGCTAACATACTCCAACACCACTTTGTTCTCTTGAGCTTCTTCTCTAAGATAATGATATTTGATAGAGATGTGCTTTGTCTTAGAGTGCATAACAGGATTCTTCGAAATGTTAATAGCACTAGTATTGTCACAGAATATAGTTACTGGCTCGGTAACTTTCTCATTTATACCTTCCAACAGTTGTTTGATCCATGCTATGTTGGTACAATTAAATGCTGCAGCAACGTATTCAACTTCTACTATTGACTGTGAAACACATCCTTGTTTCTTGCTAAGCCAACTCACTAGTCTTTCTCCTAAAAAGAAAGCTCCTCCAATTGTGCTTTTTCTGTCATCAATGTTGCCTGCCCAATCAGCATTAGTATAAACTTTTAAATCAAAATCATTTCTTTTTTGATATACTAAGCCATAATCCTCAGTGCCTTTCAAGTATCTAAAAATTCTTTTGATTATTGTCATGTGTGTTTCCTTAGGATCTGCAGAGAATCTTGCAACTATACCTACTGCATGTGCTATGTCTGGTCTACTGTGAACAACATATTGTAGCTTTCCAATCATGGATCGGTAAAGTGTCTCATCAACAGATGCAGATTCATCATTCTTTGATAGTTTATAGTTGGTAGTCATAGGAGTACTTACTGGTTTTGAATCCTCCATTCCAAATTTCTTCAAGATTTCCTTTATGTACTTTGATTGAGTAATGAAAATCTCATTTTTCATTTGCAGTATCTGTAAACCTATAAAATACTTTATCTCACCGATTAATGACATCTCAAATTCTTTGCTCATTTCATTTTCAAAGTTCTTGCATAAAGAGTCATTTCCACAAAATATAATATCATCAACAAATATGGCTAAGATCAATATTCCATTTTCATCATTCTTCATGTACATATTGCCATTCTCACTTGTCCTTATAAAACCAATCTTAATCAAATAAGAGTGCAATCTTTCATACCATGCTCTAGGTGCTTGTTTCAGACCATATAATGCTTTGTTCAAATTACATACCTAATCTTTACTCTTGTCTTCGACAAATCCTTCAAGTTGTTCAATAAAAACTTTTTCTTCTAATATTCTATTCAGAAATGCAGATTTGACATCCATTTGATATACCTTGAAGTTTTTGAAAGCAACATATGCCAACAATGTTCTTACTCCTTCAAGTCTAGCCACAGGTGCAAAAGTTTCACCATAATCAATTCCTTCTTCTTGAGCATAACCTTTGCATACTAGTCTTTCTTTATTTCAAATGACCTCACCTTTTTCATTTATCTTGTTTCTGAAAATCCACTTTGTACCGATTATATTTTTGTCCTTCGGTCTTGGGATTAGTGTCCATGTGTCATTCTTCTTGATTTGATCAATCTCTTCTGTCATAGCATTTATCCAATCTTCACTGTTAAATGCCTCTTTCACTATTCTCAGTTCAAATTCAGATATCGGACATGTGTTCTGTCTCAGTTTGTTCCTTGTCATCACTAGATCGTCCTTATCTCCTATAATATGACTTGGTGCATGATGTCTTCTGACATACTTGGCTAATACAGGCTCGATAGGCTCTGTATGATCTGCATCATCACTCGATAACTGGATATTCTCTTCATTTTCTTCAACAATTTTCTCGGTAGGACTTGTCGGTTGAACATAGACAAATTCATCATAATCTTCTGGTTCTTTGGAATTTCCTTCATCATTTCTTTCTGCAAATTCATCAATTTTCACATTTGCACTTTCTACTATTTTGTTAGATGATTTGATCAAACATTTAAATGCTTTGCTTCTAGAAGAATAACCTAGAAATGTTCCTTCTTCACTTTTCTGATCAAACTTGCCATTTCTATCATCTTTGTGTACATAGCATCTACTTCCAAAGATTTTAAAATAACTTACATTAGGTTTCTTGTCATACCAGATTTCACATGGTGTCTTCAAAGTACCTTTCTTCAGTTGTACTCGGTTCAGGGTGTAAACTGCTGTGCTTATTGCTTCCCTCCAAAATGTTTGTGGCACTTTCTTTTCAATCATCAGGGTTCTGGCACAATCCACAATAGGTCTGTTTCTTCTCTCATCAATTCCATTTTGTTGTGGACTTCTCGGTGTAGAGACTTGTCTTTTAATACCATGATCATTGCAGAATAAGTTGAACTCATTAGATGTGAACTCTCCTCCTCTATCTGATCTAAGACATTTCAGTTGTCTTCCTGTTTCATTTTCAACTCTTGCCTTTTACCATTTAAACATTTGAAAAGCTTCTAATTTTTCTTTTAAAAACATTACTGACATCATCCTTGAGTAATCATCCACAAATAATATGAAATATTTGTCACCATAATAACTTTTAACTTTCATAGGACCACAAAGATCAGTGTGCACAAGATCTAAAATTCCCTTAGAAGTGTAAGACTTACTTGTAAAGCTTGATCTTGTCATTTTACCCATTTGGCATCCTCGACACATAGCATTCTTAGGTTTTTCAAGACTCGGTAAACCTCTTACTCGGTGCTTCTTACTTATTTTGATCAGATTATCAAAATTTACATGACAAAATCTTTTATGCCATAACCAGGTATCATTTATCTTTGCATACAGACACTTGTTCCGAGTTGAGTCAAGGTGAAATGTATTACCTTTTGTTTGTGTCCCGGTAGTAGCTAACTTTCCATGCTTGTCATGAACTTTGACAATTCCTTTCTGAAATTCTATTCGGTAACCTGTATTGTTTCGCTATGCTACACTCAACAAATTGTATTTCAAACCTTCAACCCAATAAGCATCATTGCATCTTGCATTTTCAAGAAGTGTTATAGATCCTTTACCTCTTACTGGACATGGTGCATCATTACCAAATCTTACATAGCCTCCATCATAATCTTCTAATATAACAAACTTGTGTTTATCACCTGTCATATGATGTGAGAATCCACTATCTATGATCCAAGAATCATTAGTATTTATGTGAGATATTAGGGCTTTTTCTTCATACCTTTCTTCATCTAATCTATCTTTGATAGCCACATAAACTACTTCCTCTGTATCAGTTTCATCTGATTTATCATCGTTGGATTCCTCATCGGCTATTAAGCATGTCTTTCTATCTCTTCTTCTGAAGTCTCAGTGTCCTCTATAATGATTATCTTTTTGTCTGTCATCTCGGTAATCTCTCTTTTTAGTAGAATCTTTGTCAGGATAGTTAGAAGCCATATGTCCTATTTTATCACAATTGAAACATTTCAAAGGTAGTTTTCCTTTATACTTACCTTTGCCTCTCGGTAACCGTCTGGCTAATAGTGCTTCAAACTCTTCCTGCTTTCTGATTTGCTCATATAGTTTGTGTACTTCTTCCATGTTCTTACGAAATATTTCACTTGCTCCACTTTGATCTCCTTCAGAGTACTTGTACTTTCTTTCATTGTAATCATTAGATTCATCAAGATGAAAAGAACTAAATGCAGATTCAACTTTATTTACCGAAGATCCACTGTTATCAAAGTTACTTAACTCAAATGCATGTAGCTTACCAATAGTAGCATCTAAAGAAACTGGCATATTAGGTACAGACCTCAATTCATTGATTACAGAGACTCGGATTGCATAAGTGGTAGAAGGGTTCTTAACAAATTACTTATTATATCCTTTTCTTCAATAGTTCCACCTACTCCTTTGATTTGATTGACGATCTCCTTTAGTCTTGTACTGTACTAGGTTATGTTCTCACCTTCATTCATCCTTATAGATTCAAGTTGTCCTCTTAGACTGTCTACTTTTTCTCTTTGAACATGTTCATCACCGCCATATACAGATATGAGCTTGTCCCACATTGCCTTCGCATCATTGCAGCGTTCTAGATCATTAAACTCTGAGTCAGTCAATGCAGATGTTATTTCAATCATTGCTTGGATATGTTCTTGCTTTGCCTTTATTTCTTCCATAGTCAATGGATAGGTGCTCGATGTGATGAAATCATTCTCCAGATAATATACAACATATTCTCCAATTCCTGATAGGTGCAACTTCATCCTTTTCTGCTATGTAGAGAAACTTGACTTGTTCAGCTTCAGTGCATCCCTCTTATACATCTTTGGATCTTTGCCTCAAGTACCTTTAAAATTTTTCTTTTGGAGTCCAAAGCTCTGATACCAATTGATAGTTCTTATACTTAATGTAAGTACAGATCCAATAGGCAACAAGATGAGAGGGGGGTGGGGGGGGGGTGAATCATACAAACTTAATCTTCCATAAAAACATCAGATTCAACCTCGATAACATATACTTCAGTAATATAACCAAAACTGCTAAACATGCAAACTCAAAAGCATATAAACATCATAAACCTCATAACACCAGATTTAACGTGGAAACCCAAATAAGGAAAAACCACTATGAGATTTCAGACCCACTAAGAAATATACTCTTCTAGAGTATGCTCGGTTAAAAGCAAATCCTATTAAAGATTACAAACACATTGCTAGATGTGACCCGGTTAAGGGATTTCCCTTAGATCTGTTAGGATCTTCACCTTGTTAGAGGTGACCTTGTTAAAGGATTTCAAACACTCAATCAGAATGTCACCTTGCTAGAGGGTTTTACAAATAAGATTGTTAAGTCCACTCGGTTAAGAGATTTTCTATCACTTTCACAAAATAACAGTAATAAAAATCTATCTGCAACTTCACATCTAAAATGCTAAAGTAGATTCTTATTTCCTCAATACAATCTAGACATAGAACTAATCTTGTCCATCTGTTGGGCTTCAGGTCTTCAAGCTTTTGTGCTCGGTAATCACTATGTAGCATCCCTGTGCATATATTTGCTTGCATACATTGTTTATCAACAACTCCCTATTTATAAACAATTAGCTAACTGCTTAATCTCTTTGATCACATTTCCCATGATCAATCATAGCCATCAGATCTTCAATCTTGTCCAGGTTCAATGTATCCTTCGATCTGAAAAAAGTTTTACCCCACCTAGGAACTTGCATACATTTCTTGGAACTTGTGCTAGGGTAATGTGGTTCAATCTGCGCTGTAGATCTTCATGCCGATTTTCCTTTGCCATAGATTCATTAACAAACTTCATGCATGACATACCAATCATTTAATCAGTTCCAGCTCATCAGCTTCCTTCATTAAATAACGCATGTAACCATTTAATGTATTCTGTTACAGCTTGGTAACAACTCGGTGAATACTAAACTCACTCGGTAGACATTCCTCCTTCATTAACCGATAGAGATAACCTTAGGGTTTACTGACTAGGTTCTTTGCTCGGTAACATAGTATAGTATTAACCTTACAATTTACAACATATGGATGATGTTAAAACAATCTAAACATCATGATCTCATCATTGTTTGACTCGGTAATAGTTGCCCATTAAATACCTTATTCATCCCCTTATTCATCATATTCTTTCTGTGTCTTTTACCGACATCTTTATACTCATCAAATCATACTTCTCAAGATATGGCAACATCAGACTGAATTAGAAAATCAATTTCTTGACATGAATGACAAAATAATAATATTAAGACAGTAAATCATCCTCAATTAATACTTCTCAATATCCTTATTGAAATGCCAACAATCTCCCATTGTCTGTTATAATGCCAAATGCCAACATGTCTTAGTGGGGGGGTATGGGGATGAAAACAATTGAAATGAGACATTGATCTATTTCTTGTCAAGGTGTGATGTTTGGTTGGGAAAATCTCTTTTGAAAGGGATTGGGTTGCTAGTTGAGCAAGTGAGCAACTTGGAGCATTTTCGAGTTGTTGGAACCATACCTCTACATCAAAGAAATTACAATCATTACAAATCCAGTCGCACACAACATTGCAACAAGAATTGGAAATGTCACTGGCAATAGAAATGCAATAGATGATGAGCTCAACGTAGAATTATTATTATAAAAAACCGCTAGAGTAATATTGACATCAAATTTGTGGAGAGAAGTGGGACTTGTCAACAGAGCTCTAGGAAACATTACAAAGATTTTATATAAACCTGGAAGTGCACCACCTCAACTGCTAGCATACGTGTTAGTTGAATTTGACAATTACTCAAGATTGCCATTCGATGATCACCATCCATCTACAATTCCAATTCTAACAATCGAAAGAGGTGGTTCTTCTCAAATACCATTGTGATTGACTTGGGCACTAACCATACACAAATCTCAAGGACCGACTCTTCAAAAGGGTACTATTGATATAGGGCCATAAAAAAGAATAAGCCTAATGTTCGTGGCAATCTCTCACATGAAAATGTTACAAGGACTATGAATAATGCCACCATTCAGCTATGATAGATGCAAAAAATTAAAGAAAAGCAAACAAGATTTTAGCTGGAAAAGAGAAGAAGACAAACTTCAATGCATCAAGAACAATTCATGTAAGCTTTCCTTTCAGGAAATATATCTATTTTCCATTTAGTTAAATATTACTATAGTATTAAAATTGCTTCCTCTTTATAACAATGTATCTTTTCACTATCACTTATGACCATAAATTTTCATCTTATAATTTAACAATAAGAACGTTAATCTTAATGTCATTTTTCTTTATTGTCACAGGTCCCTAACATAAATGTGAAGACATCAAAACAACAATCACATTTCTACAACATGAATATCACTCTGTACAAATGAAAATGCACATTTCTCACCTTCCATATGTATTATCCAATAAGATTGGAACTTTTTTCAACCATTTATCATAAAGAATTATAGCTCTAAAATTAAAATATTCAAATGGTAACATTAATGTAAATTTCTTTTTTTTTCACAAGTTCCTCACATAAACATGAAGACATTGACGAAATTTGACACCTTCTAGGTGATTAAATCCAAGAGGAGAAAATAAATCTACTCCAACTCACTAAATTGCCGCTCTGGTGAGCTAGGAGATACATACTACTTAACTACCCAAACCTAAGATGGAGTTTTACTAGATACAAGGTATGTCAAACTATTAAACTTGAAAATATATGTCATAAAGACTCTTTGATGTCACTGCATAGTCTCTTTTTGAGGACGTGCGTGTGGTTCAAAGACAACAGCGCTATGCGCTAGTGTCCCGTACGAATAAAATGCAGAAACATGCACAAAAAGCAGAGAGTGACACACAAATGCAATAAACAAACTTATAAGCTAAATAAAAGAATGATAGAAAGAAAAAATGAGCATAAAACTAAGTATACACTAAGAAAATAGATAAAAAGATGTCTTATAACCAATCCAAGATTAAAGCCTCCTAATAGCTCCTGAGCTTATCTCAAAAACCTGCACACATAACATAGAGAAAAATATTGGGGTTGTGTATAGTCTACCACACTCAGACCCTCGTTTTGATGGTTTTGCCTCCACAAACATCCAATATGATAGATTGACAAATGACAAAACAAACTATGAAAGAAAGATAACAAAAGATATGTTATGGAGATACAATGCAACAATGAAAATAAAGATGAAGTAACTCCCCTTCTAAACCAAGAGAACAAGAGTCTGTCGGCATGAAGGTAAGTACCAAGAATCCTCTAATGCACAGTTACGAGGATGGTGACAAAATAAATGGCATGTAACAATGGTGGAATGCAAGAAGAACGATCAAGAAGTTGCAAAGAGTCTCAAAATGTTCCAAAGAAAGTTGATTCTATTACTAAAGAGGTATAAATGAATCTCTCCAAGGAAGATAAACCAACTAGGTTCAAATCTAACATCGGTGGGTGTGTATAGATGTGTTATGAACCTTGCCAATCACAAGAGTAATTGTCAAACAACCACCTTCAATCTACAAATTTGTGGGATGATAGCTTGATGTGCGGATGTCTCCATGACATGCTAGTGTCCACGAGTCAACAATCAATAAACTTGGGAAAAAGCCAAGGCAAAAGATGACTAGGCAAGCCATGCGTACAAAAATGACAAAAAGGTGAAGATGATCTCTAATAAACATAAAGCAAAGGCATCCACATAGCGTGGAATTGCACAGGGTGCAATTTACAACATTACATTTTGTCCTCACTTTAGTGAGCATATCATTGTTACGAGATGCAAAGCTAAAGTAGAAATAAAGGTTAGAACAATTTTACTAAGACACGAAGGGGGAATCCTCAAACCAAATTTGCTCCCAAGGAAGTGTCCCTCACTTTTGTAAGATCTTTCTAGGTTGTTTCATCAAACAATGTTAGTTGTAGACCAACATGTTAGACAATTTTTTTTTTTTTGATATAATCAGACACTGAGACAACAAGATGATGATTAAAAGATATGCATCGATATGTGTAGCAAGTTGTGTTATGCTAGATAGCCATATGATAGGGTGGTTTGCATTGATCGATGATTAATTAGATAGTGGTTTGGCCCTCACAAAGGCAAGACATAAAAAGAGATCAAGTGGATTGGCCCCTACAAAGGCAAATGATAAAAAGAGCTAAAGTGGTTTGGCCCCCACAAAGGCAAACGATAAAAAGAGATCACATGGTTTGGTCCCCACAAAGGCAAATGATAAAAAGAGATAATTAGATAAACAATATGCAAAGATAATCATGATGCAAATGTAGAATGCAAAAAAATATAAAGATACACAGACACAGAGATATGATAGCCCCCCCTTAGAATGGTATGCATGGAACACATGTCATTTCAAGGAGAAGAGATGTTGTGTCACATTAATATCACGAGATGCTTTTGTGGAATGCCATCTTCTGCAGATGACACATAAGACCCACAACATCAACAAAAGAATAAGGGCACAGGGGGATCCGTTGCTTTGGCATCATAACCCATAACTGTAAAGTGAGATAATGTATCTTTAGTTGTATATGAGTGTTTCATCATAGTGCCTAACATTACAGATCATACAAAGAAGGCACATGAAAAAAAGAAAAAAAGAAAATCTGGGTCAACATGGAAGAGAGCCTAAATGCCCCCAACACTTTGCATCGCCCCTAATATTGAAGAGCAAAATACGATAGAAAGAAGAATAGCGATTAACAAATAGAAGAAGGTTTACAATAAAAAATCCCCTATTTTTGAGCACCTACAGAGTAACTCGGGTCCTCCAAGAGAGAACAACAGATAAAAATAGAGTAGTAACTCAGGTCCTCCAAGAGAGAACAATAGATAAAAATAGTCAACTTCTGATTTCCAAGCACCAACATAGTAACTTGGGTCCTCTAGGAGGGAACAAACATATAAATCAAGTATGGGGGAACATAGTTAGAAACATTCTATACTAAAGATAAAGAACAAGGAGGTACTATCTTATAGGTCATCCACCAACAGGTCATCGTCCTCCCAATCTATATCATATAGGGAGGGAGGATGAGATTGAAGAAGAAAAACATCAAGAGAAACACTGGGAACAACACCAATCACAAGAGACAAGGATGAGGCAACTTCCACATTCTCATCCAACAACTTGTGAGAGGCAAGAGTCAATGACCATGTGAAGATTGTAGATAACATTAGGATATCCTCTAAGGAGTCAAACAAATTCCCCTCAGTAGAAGAGGTGAGTGACTTGACTTGAGGTGGTGAAATAGGAGTTGTACCACCAACCTATAGAAGAGGGGCAGAGATAAACTCTAGGGAGAAGGTAAAAAACTCCTCAACAAAACAAATAGAAGCTGAAAAAGAAATAGGCACTGAATCAAACAAAGGAACAAATAAAGGGATTACTAGAGCTGACTTTTGACACGGTGCTTAAGCTGCACCAGAGACATAGGCCTCTGGTCAACTATAGTGGGCTGAAGGATCCCAAGAAAACTCAAATGAAGAAGTGACTACGAAGGTGGAGGATTGGACAAGGTTGCATTGGACACAACCTGTGTATGCATCATGTCAAGTGGTTGAGAAAGCAGAGGCACATCAAGAAAAGAGGTGATAAGAGACAAATCCAAGGAAGGAGTAATGAAAACCTACACTCTCTTAGGGTGAGGATCATCAACAATCCTCGTAATGGATGGAGCAATGGGATCAACAAAAGAAAGAACAAAAGTAGGATTATACATGGTAGAAGCAAGAGTGGACATTGATGACTCACTTGTGGCTTTCAAAGCAACATCATACTCTCATGCCATCACTCACCGATGATGTTTACACTCGCACACAAGATGGTTTTGGCATATGTGGGGACCAAGAATGGAGTTATGAGGAGTATCAACATCATGCTCCATAGGATAGGCCTCTGAGATCATTATTGGTGAAGGGGAAGGCCCAACAAATGAATTGAGAGGTGCTACTAAAATAGGGACTACGAACACAACTATGGGTGCCCTTCATATTTTTCCTCTAGGAGTAGTCAAAGGAACAAGTGGTACCCTTAGAGGTTGTGATGTAGGTGCTAGAGGTGATGAGTGAGCATGAGGTGAGCACTTATCCTTATCATACCAAATAGGACAAGGGATATTAGCTTGGACCAAGAGCTAAAAGGGTTGGCAGGTTGCGGTCTTTGACAACACAAATGCCTTTCCCTTGTCTTCATCAGAAGGAATCATGGGAACATAAGACAATGCCAAATGTTGTGCACTCTTAGGATATTGAGGAGGTCTACCCTGAAGAACAAGTCTATCTCTAGCCCTCGATGATTAGGGGACACAAGACATGACCTATTCCAACACAGATGAAGAATATAGGGAAGGCAGAGAAGATACTGATACAAGAAGGGGCAATGAATACCTAGGTCGAACCGTCTTAGGAGCCACCTCCTCTGTCATATTGATAATATATTCTATACATTAAGTCACCATGGGGAAGCATAGGCCGAACTAGAATGGGCCAAAAGTGATCTAATGAAAAATCCCCATGGGCTACGAGCGATCAATATGTAGTATCATGGACAACATGCGTTTATCCCTCATGAGGAAACTTTAAGCACTTGTGAATCATTGAGGGGATCACATCCATAGTGATAAACTAGAGGATATATAGTTTAACTCAAAAAGGATCTAATTCAAGGATGATATCAAACATCCTTGATACAGGCTTGGGTCCCATAAGGACCGTCAAGGTGATGTTTCCCAAAGGGCTAAGAGACAATCCATTATGCGTATGAAGGGTAGCACGAAACTCATCATATCTCAGCCTATGCCAACCATTAACAAACAAGTTCTTCTCCGTAATAACATCAAATCTACATGAAGGATCAACCATCACACCTATAACAATTTGACCATTTAACTTCGTTAGGATGTATAGAGGAGTAGGCTCTCCATAATAAGTATCATTTAAAGGAGCAAAAGATATATTAACAATTTTTTCCCTCTATCTATGAGGCAAGATTGGATTGATGGTAACCATATTAACATACGAGCCTACACTTGATGCTAGATCTGAAGATGATGTAGAAACGAAGTTAGATGAATGAGGCGGAAAAAGATCTTTGTATATTTGAAATTCACTATTTACCTTATCAATAGATATGTTAGATTTCTATTTCCTTTCACCAACCTAGATAGCTCCATTATCTATGTGGTCTTGGACAAGATGTCTAAGACCAATGCAACACTTAGTGTAATGTCCAAGCACATGGTGAAATTGAAAGAACTTTGAACCATCATACCACCAAGGGTATGATTTATTTCAAATTAGAGGTCTAATCTCAAGAAGGGGTATCAAATTATCTTTTAGTAACCTTTGCATTATTTTCAAGTAAGAGTCATTTAACCTTGTAAAGACTTTGTTTCATTGTGGTTCTTGTGCAGGTCTCTTAGTTTACTGAGGTAAAAAAATGAAATAAGCCATAACTTTATTTTTCCTAGACCCTTCCATGGCAGACATACCCCCAAAGACACCAGTACGAGAATTTGAAGCAGATTCTCTGAATTGAGTCATCGTATGTTGGTAGTGAGTGAGTGTGGAACATAGGTTAGCAAAGTTTTGATGGCGATTAACGGATATATTTTCTCTCAATGCCAACTGTTGATTACCAATGCATATCCTTTGTAGATCACTATATGGCAATGCAAAGTAAATTTTGGTAGAGATAAATTAGTACTAAGAGTTAAAAGAAGTAACTTTCTCTTTCAGATTTTGCTTACAGTGAAAAAGGTCAGCTATGGTGACCCTACTACCAATTTTTTCTTGGAACAATATGTGAAACAAATCCATGAATTGATCAAACGTTTAGATGGAGTGATCCAACAAGGAGCTATACTATTCTAGTGTGTTTCTCTTAAGGGACTGAGAGAATAGCCAAAGCAGAATGATATCTACATTGTGCTAGTGTTACGGACCATATTTATCTATAATTATTTAATTGAGAAAATAATGTTTACTTATGAAATGAAAATGAAATTTTTAGTGAAATAAGATGATAATGAAATAGGAATTCAAATGCAATAATTTACATTACTTTATTTATGTAAATGCAATTGAATGATTAGTGAATGTAGATGAAGGTGAGAACATGGTTCGGGTAGAGTTGCTTTAGCTCATAGACTTCGCTAGAGTAGATGGAATCTCACACACCACTTCAAAAAATATATGTGTATCTGTTGTATGATTTAATTTTGTGATTGAATCAAATCCGAATTTGCATAAGTGATTGTGAAATGACATGTCTTATCTCAAAGCAAGACTTATTTTTAAACATTAGGTTAAATATAAATATTGATTGTAGATTTATACATTCTTTGTGTGCAGAGATGTGTAATTGGATGAAATATTGTACTTGTGTGTTCACTTTTGTATTTTGATAATAGTATGCATATATATGTGTAGGAGTTCAAATATTGATTTGATCATATACATGTAAATATGTATATATATAAAATATATATATCTAATTATCATGAAATTGAATTACTTTACTTCATGAATTTTGCATATATATATATATATATATATATATAAAGTAGCCGACTTAATAAAATTTTAATAATATCAAAGCAATGTATTTAGTGGCATATTTTCATCGCATGTTGATCAGGCTATTTAACTGCTTGGTATTAATTTTCAAGCACATTATTTAAAGGAAGTGGGAGTCGATTATAACACTGACTACCCCACATAACCTTATATGTTGCAAAAGGAAGTTGATAAGTGTATTGACTCTGCAAAATTACAAGCATTATTTGTTTGTAATATGGACCGAGTCTTGCAGCGGGCTCATTGAATTCAAATGGGAGACAAACTCGGTGTGTAACCATAAAAAACATAGTGTTTGAATATATCATGAACTCTGTCTTGTCATTAACCACACCTATGTGGTGATTTCAATTTCCATATGTCATTGTAACTTAGTTGTGCTATGCAGTTAGCACAGGAAACAATCAATAACAGTTAAGATGAGCCCGAAAATAGGAGAGATTATAGTTTGCAATCAACATAAATAAGACTGTTGATTTTGTAACATGGAGAAAGATGGTAATTGGAAATAGTAAGAAATATGTAGAGAATAGAGATAATAGAATATAGAATAGAGAATGGAATGGAGAATAGCAAATAGAGAAGGGATATTAGAGAATAGAGAGGAAAGAACACAAAGGATTTGAAAAGCACAGAGGGAGAAAGCATTGAAAATCTAGGAGTATTGCAATTAGAATTAGAAGAAGATTAGCATTGATCATATCAGAATTGGCTTAAATTTCAGAGGTAGGCTCTTTAACAAGTAATAGTTTATTATATAATTAGAGTATAAGAACATAATTATCTTGATATTTGTTTATTTTTAGATCATTAGTGAAGAAAAGAGTTATACTTCTGAATTAGTTCCTTGCATTAGAAGTCAAAATGATTATTTGAAATTTCACCTGAAAAAGCCATATAGGTATGTGCATTATGAATTATCATTTTATTTAATACTCGTTATAGAAAATTACTAAATTTAGTTAGTTGAATTCATAAATCATAGAAAACACATGTTAGTATTGAGCTAAATATGTTAATCGAGAAAAGAATGTGTACTCATTTTCTATTTCGATTATATGTAAAGAAACATACATGTGTTACACCTTCTTTTTTTTAATTCTTGTCCTTGATTTACTTGAAAAGATAGAAGTGAAAGATTGTCTTCTATATATTTATTCCGATTTCATATAAATATTAGAAAAGCTAGATATGCTTGTGTGTTTGGAAAGTTTACCTTTCAGGATGGGTGCCGAATGTGGAATTATAGAGAGAATAGTTTGCTTTTCCAAACTATCTTTTGTTGCTATGCATGACATTATACTCGGTTGAGTAACTTATTGACCATTTCATCGGGATAGGTAGTGAAGACAAAATAGAGGCAAGAAGTCAATCCAATAGTTAAAGCTATTTTGATAGATCTTAAAGGATAATAGTGGATTGGTATAATGGCTTATTGTAAGCTTGATAGGTGAGATACTTGCAGCATAACATGAAGGTTAGTGATGAAGGTTAGCGACAACATGGAAATCTAGGCAGCTCGACAGTCCACATGGATGGTTGAATTAGTTTGACCAAGTGACTTGGATGCAGATTGAGAATAATTTGAGGACACATTGCATGCTGACAAACATAGGGATGATGTGGCGTGTGGAACTGCCATGATGGTGATTATGATCAAGTCAATCTGGTTAAATCTTGTAGATCAATGACTTAGATTCAAAGTGGTTCATGAACACAAGTTGGCGCGTTTAGAAACTTGAACTGTTTACTGGCCAAATATAAACTGTCTATGTGAATGATCTGCAAGCTGCTTAAGAAATTGGATAGATCATGTGGATAACAATGAGACAGAATGTGTTTGTGTGATCTATGATGAGTCACGATCTGACCTACCTTATGGAGGTGGTTGGAGATTACATAAAGACTCGGTAAACCGATAGATATTGTGGTTGAATTGATTGTTGCTGAAGATAGAGAGAGGTGAATAGAGAAGGTGGTGTAGCACCTAAGCTAGTAGGTTTGTAGTTGCAGAAGGACTATAAAGAGATAGAGAGCTACAAACAAAGATTGAGGGAGGAGAAAATAAAGTGTTATCTACATAAGACAAAGGAAGGCAAAAAATAGGGTGTTGTTTGGAGACAAAAACTATAAGTGTATAGAGTAGGGCAGGACAAAGAGCTGAGAGGAGAGTAGAACAAAGAGCAGAGATCAGAGAGAATAAAGTCAAGAGGAAATCAGTAAGGTGTTATAGAATATCATCTATAACAAGGTTCTTTATATGTATTTGAATATACTTTCATTCTAATTTCTGAGTGGGTGCTCAAAAGTAGGGGTTGGTGCTCCTTTGGGTTGTAGCCCATAAATAACAAGGGTTGGTGCTACTTGGGTTGATGCCCTAAAGATAGGGGTTGGTGGTCCTTGGGTTGGTGCCCTAAATGTTATAACAAGTGATTTCTTGGGAGGTTGGATTGGAGCAGATACTCCAGCAACATTTCTCATTGAGGTTTTTCCCCACCACATGTTTTCCTCGTATATCTGGTGCTATGTGATATGCCTCTTGTGTGTGTGTGGATCTATTTAATATCTCTATTCATAGTCTTGTGATTTAAGTTGTTAGTTCTTAGATAATTTAGATGGTAAAACTTTTTATTGATCACCACTAATTCACCCCCCTCTCAGTGGTCCATTGTGTTCCAACACCTACTGCTATATATTGTGACAATTCAAGTGCTATAAATATTTCTAAGAATATGGTGTTGCATTCTAAGACAAAACATATATCAATCAAGTTACATTTCTTTAGGGAGAAGGTGAATGAGAAGGAAGTCAGATTGGAGTAGGTATCTACAAAGGAATAGATTGCAGATATCTTCACAAAGCCTTTACCTGCAGAAACATTTGTATATCTGAGAGAGAAGTTAGGGGTAATTGACCCTCCTAGTGTGAACTAGATGCATTGAGTTGCATCAATCCTATTAGAACTATTAATTCTAGTGAATTAATAGTCTCCATAGGTGTTTCATATAGTCATTTTTCATGACCCTTGCCATCAATCAAATCCTTACACTCTATCAACTTGAAAAGAATCCCTATATAACTAATAATCATTCTTGAATTAGGGGTACTGGTTTGAGAAGAATGGTTTATTTACCTATAGAATGAGGTTATTATTGTTATAAGTGCATTAATGAAAAAATATAGATAACAAATATGTTATATGTGGGGTAAATGGGCTCCCACAAGGGTAGATCCCAACATATAACCATGACAGGACCATCACACAGGCCTAGAGTCTCCATTACCACACACCTTGGTATTCACAAACCTTAGTGGTATTGTATGAAATCATCTACAGTTGTTAAAATATAAATAGTTTGCATAATGAATAGGCTCAACTTTCTTTTTAGCCAAAAACCCTCAAAATAAGTAAACCGACAAGACCTTGTTGCAGTCATACCGATCACACTATGATCTCTCAAGCTCACAACACTGGAACTCTTCGAAAGGATACTGGTCATGTTTAGGTCAAACCATGGAAATAAAATTAGCACTTCTATTGGTGCAAAGCATACCAACAAAGGGACAAGATGAATTATCGGTGAGAATACTTCCTTCAGAGTAAGCACAAAGTAGTCACACCGACACTTCATGTCATATAGATGCACGACCATGAGAGATTTTTCAAGAAGATTGGTAACGTTGGAGCGAACACATAAAGGTCATGCTGACCACCAAATTTGAACCGATGAATGATATGGGTGAACATATCGGCATGACTAAGTCTGATAAGAATGATGAGGGGAGTTATAAAGCATCAGACACACTAATGATGTTAGAATGAAATAATTAAGGACAAAACGAATAGGCAAGTCATCCCAATAACAAAAACATGAAAGGTATTGGTTTGAAAGTAATTTGTCTCCTTGAACATGGTGACAACAAAGATTTGAGTCATTGGCCAGACTTCTTCCAAGTGGGATGAGAAATGAAAAAGGTTGTTGAACAGTAGATGTCACTGAGAGGGGGAGGTGTATCAGTGGTTTCCAAACCTTTTCCCTTTTCTATCCTATGTGTGTATATCGATTAACTAATCTAACATAAAGCATACTCACTGGTTAGATGGGACACTAACACAAATGCAACCATACATAAAAGGGACATCACATAATGCTAGATGTATGAGGAAAACCCAAGATGGGAAATATCTCAGTGAGAAATGTTGTTGGAGACTACTGCTCCAATCCAACCTCACAATGAAACATTCGGTTAAAACATTTTGGGCACAAACCCAAGGAGTACCACTTCCTACTTTAGGGCACTAACCCAAGGAGCACCAACCCCTGCACCAAGCTCCAAATCAATGATTACAAGATCATATGATAAATACAAAAGTACTTTCCTTGTTACAAAATAACTTTGTAACTCTTATGCAAATCACTCCATCGATTCTCCTCTTTCCAATTCTCTGTCGATTATCTACTCACCCTCTCACTGCTACAATTTTATCTCCTGCTGCAACTCACTCTCTGCTGCAACCTTACCATTTCAACCTCTTCTTCTCTGTCGGTTTTCTATGCTGGTTCTCCTTCTTCTCTGACACACTGTTGCTAGTCACCAATAGTCTTCTTCACTTTGTCAGATATCCACTATCTAATTACTACTGATTCTCAGCTTACCGGTTCTCTTCATCGCAATCTTCTCTGCAATCTTCTAGGCCATCTCAATCACCACTGATGCACTCCTCTATCAGACTTAATGCAAGCTACCGGTTAACTCCCTCTTGTTGGTTGAACTCTTCTAACTAGTTCTCTCTCTCTCACACTCAGTCTCTTCTTTGATTGTCATTGAGCACTTGACTGATAAACTCTCTTCACTCACTTCTCTCTCTCATTGCAGCAGAACCAACTACATATTTGGCTCGTAATCTTATAGCCATATTTTCCCACCTAAACGTTGGTTTGAATATTTGCATGCTAGGCTTTGCACCATGCACTAAGTTTGCATCCAATCCAATCTCTGATCATCATGATATATCATATCCAATCATATATCATGTCCTTTATTGATGATAAACACTCTGTCAATGAACATCACCATTTTGTTTACCTTTCAACGCACGTCTTCTATCTTTAGCTGTCTGTAGCATGATTTTTGACCTTTTGTTTGATTAATCACATGCATGATGCGGTTTCCTTTACCCACTTCAATCTACAAGATCAGTCTATACTGGATCTCAACTATTTCCTTGATCTCGAGCCGCAATCCTCTGTCTTCATTTATTGAGCTTCACAGTCACCGTTGAATGTTGGACTAGTCACCAATGACCTCACCGACATACCACACTAACCTATGCATGCATGCCACTTCAACTCCACGTGGACCCTTTTTTAGCATCCACCTTGGCACACTATGTCGGTCCAACTTGGTCACCAACCAATAGCACACAATCGGGTTCATCTACCAATTCACAAACCCTACCAGTTATACCCTAACCGGTTTGTCTTCATCCTTGTACTTTTCTTCTCTTTCGATGGAAAACCTAAACCGGTCAGCACACTTGCCAACCTACCTCATGTTCATCTTCAATAGATAGAAGCCTTTCACTTCTGCACCTTGTTAGTTTTACCGATTGACATACTTACTGGTAACCACCTTGATGACATCATGTCATCAACCTTCAACAAACTCCACCTGTTTGAATCTGTGGCAACACCTTTATCCATCTTCAATCTAGTTTCTCTGCCTATCTGCAACTGCATCAACTTTTCCTTCTTCATCAGTCGACCAGTTCTGCCATCAACTAGTTTGTCAAAGTGACAAACATATCCTTCCTTCTATGTACCAACAACTCATCATGTCTACCCTTGCAGATTCGATGCATATCTCTGATTTCATGCACCAGAGGCAACTTAGTGTTTCACCAGTTGATTTGGGGTGAGCCTTCAATCACCTTCCTTCTACTCATTTGTCTTATCTCGGAGGACTATGATGCATTTCATGCATAATAGGAGATAAGCTCCTCTTACTGGTGGAAGTCCTGCTATTTTACATCCACACAACATACCGGTGGCCTGCACATACTTCACCTTTAGTGTTGATGTGATTTTTTTAACATTCTGCCTCTTCATCACAATCAACAACTCAACATCTTACTCTCTTGTCGGTTGGCAACAATGCATTGCGAACATGTCACTCACCGGTCTTATACCATACCAATCTCCTATCCATGTCTTCAACATAAGTCAACACTGACTTGTATACCGGTGACTCCAATGACCTTCTCTTCCTTACCGCTGACCTTTTATGCTAGTTGACATCAATGACACCATTTCTGGTATTCGTCAATGATAACACTGGTCATCATTTTCCCATATTGGTTACCATCCTATACCAGTTGACATCAATGACAACACAATGCCAACAAAGGTGGCCTGACTTTGAGAGTCACACTGATAGGGAGATAATGATAAATAACTACAAGCCTCGACAATATGCATCAGCAAGAGAATGACCATCAGCCAAAAAACTCTTTTGTGACCATGACATCAGTGATCCCGCCGATGATATTTGATCATTGTGACTCCTAATGATGATCATGAATAGAGGATCCGAAAAGTAAAAGAGATAGGACAGAGTCTGCTTGATGAAGCACGATAAGGTGAAGGGTTAGAAATTGGATTGGTAAGACAGATAGTTGTCAAACTGAGCTGAGCGAGGTGACCAATTGACATCCCATAGGTGACGCATCATTTACGTCTTAACGATGTGTTAACATATAAAGTCACATCGATAAAATGAAATTCTCACATCAACCAATTTTTCAAAATTCAAAATTTATTGAGAAGCATTCATTGAAGGTGACATTAATGATACATAGTTGAAATCCTCTAAGAGACACAATTACAGACACAGAGAAAATTGACAAAGCACTACGAATAAGTGGAGACAAGGGATCAAGTAATAGCACCTAGGTAATAACAAGTAAGAAGTCAAGGCCTTTTCTTAACTTTGTAAAATTTGTTTTGAATTGTGCACTGTCATTTCAAAATGAATAACCCTACGACAATGAAAGGAAAGAGAACAAAGGGGGAAACTAGTGGAGCTAAAAGGAAAAAATAGAAAACACAGGAGGACAAATCTCAAAAACAACCACAGGTAGTTGAGTCAAAAGAAAGGTAGAGAAGAGGAAATTGAGTCAAGATTTGATTGATCAATTCCCTGGTTTAGGAGATAGGGTTGGGAGAGTAGTCCAATTGAACCCCAGTATGAACAAATTTGAAGATAAATACTAGGGTGTGGGGGAGATATAGACAAATATTAGGGGATTTTAACTGTTCCTTTTTCACTATTGCAGAAGAACCAACCATGAACCCATCTGTAACCCATGGAGAATGAATTTAGGGAAGATAACCATCCCTAATGTGTTCCTGGATGTAGACTTGGTCAATCTCTTGGATGAACATTATAATTCAGACCTTAAAGCTTTGTCCAAAAATGTAATTGAGAAGGTTTTTGGTTTTGAGGATATATGCACCATCCAATTATCTATGAGGATTTAAAAAATGAATATTCGAGGTTGGACACAACCTACAAGGGTTGGAGACTGCCACTATATAGACCAAGAGTGGATGGGAATACAGTACCACTGGTGGATGATGATAGGCCACCATTCATTGTGCATCTATTTGAAAATTACTTCAAGTAAACATATTATACTATTGGATAGGTGTTAGGAGTTGAGGTTCTTGGAGTTATGACACTTGAGATTATGGTGATAATTGCATATTTTCAGAGCCACCATCCCAAATTTTTTGATTATACAGCATTGGTTCATAGACTAATTGACATATCTCTTACAAAAGCTAAGAAGGAGTTTCAAAATGTATGGAAACCCTTTGCATCAAGGACATAAATAAAACCTTTCTCAATGAAACCCATACAATCAAAAACCCCCTCAATATAATTTGTATAATCAACCCCACCCTGAACAATAATATAATCCATACAACTAGTTTGCCCAAGATTCACATTTCCAACCATATTATAACCAAGCACCTCCTTTCACCTATCCCTATGGTAACATAAAACAAGGGCAATACTACGGAAGTCAATTTCAAACAAATCTAGGGCATAATTATTTATGAGGATTTATGAATACTGATCAATATGAGCAATTTGATTTCTCAGGAGTCATAGGTTACCCACACCCTATCTCAAATGACTTGATAACTTCTATCCCAAAATTCACAGAGAGTGGTGCTATAATAGGGGAAGGGCATTGTAATGCATTTGACACTGTGATAGAGGATTTTGGATTTCCATCAGAAGATGTCAAAATGAGACTATTTATGTAGTCACTAACTGAGGATTCAAGAGATTGGTTTAAAACATTACCAAATGCTTCAATCAGTAGCCTAGCAGAATTCAAGAGACTTTTTTTGGAACAATACGGGGATCAAAATAGCCCTAAATTTACCTTACATGAAATTATGACAATACAAATGGGACATAATGAATCAGTAGTTGAATTCAATAAAAGGTTCAATAAGGTGCTAAACAAAATTCCATGACACATGAAGCCAGTAAATGAAGTAAGCGTCATCCACTATATAAATACATTTGATAGCAAGACTAACTATGAAATCAAATCCAAAAATCCAACTACCTTACAAGATGCTCAAAAAATTGCTATCACTATAGAGAATAATAGAAAGGTTGTTGGTAGGATCAGAAAGAGGGATGATGCTAGACTTTATAACCCTAAAACACAAAATAGATAGATCAAGGAAGAGGATAAGATGGATAAGGTAATTAATGCTTTAAAGGATCTCACACAGAAGGTCACCAAAAATGATAGGCCATAGTTTTAGAGAAATGACAAGCCAAGATTGCATGACATGCCTTATAGGACTAATTGGAAGGATGGCAAACCCATTGATGAAAAGAAAGAAACTCCAAACCCACTAAAAAAAGAAAACAATTATTTTGTGGAGGAATCCCCATGGTGCATGGATTGCAACTTACCACATTCCCCAATACAATATATTGTAGCTCAAAATTTGTAATATGATGAACAACCGTACCATGAAAATGAAGAATATGATTATGGATGGACCATTAACATGTTGTCTACTATGGGGGAATATGACTCATCATACGATGGAGGATGTGAATATAATTTTTCCCATCAGAAACATAATAAATAATTCTATTAGCAGAAGATATTCTCTGATTGTGATGAAAATACTCCTAGAAAGACTTGGGGAAGGGATGACACAATGTCTTGGAGAAGACCTTCTGAAGAAGAAATTAAATCTCTCACTATTGCTGCTGTTGAACACACCAAGAATAATTACAACCTAAGGAATAGGGTTGTTAATCATGATCAAGGTAAGCCTGCAAGTATGTTCATTAAGGAGAGAAGTACAAAAGAGCTTAAAAATGGAGGAATACCTAAAATGACAATAACTAAAAAAATTCCAAACATACCAAAAAATAAAGAATCTCAAAAGAAGGATCTACCACAAGTAGAAGTCACCAAGGTATCAACATCAACCACCAATTCATTTGACATCGCCAATACATTGTCATAAATGAAAATATTAGTCCCCTTTCCTGAAATGATGAAGATACATGAATATAAGAGCAACACCTTGACATTAATATTTGAAGTTCCTTCTGGTGTGGGAGGCACTAAACATGAAAAGAAAAACAAACCATCAGAATCAGGCAGGTATAAATAGGCTCCTGAAATTTATTTAGGAACTACCCTTCCTAATAATCCATTCCAAGTAAATCCATTCTATTTGACTTTGTTGATTAACAATGGGCTGATGAGGAATTGCATGATTGATTTAGGAGCAACTATAAATGTAATGCCTTTAGGAGTTATGAAGGAATTTGGATTGTAGGTAGATGACCAATATGGCACTTGTTATGCTGTGGATAGTAGATCAATCCCTATTGTAGGAGTTATCAAAGACGTAGAGGTAAAAATAGCATCATGTCTAGAAGCCACATAGAGGATAGACATCATAGTTATCGATGTATCCCCTAGTTATGGAATATTACTTTCAAGGCAATGGACTAGTTTGGTAGGTGGAAGTATTCAATTAGATCTATCATATGCCACAGTACCGGTTAATAGAAATAGAGTTTAGATTGAAAGAGAACCAAGGTCACCATATATTATTGAATATCCTAATGATGATTCCATAGTAATTTTTTGTGATATAGAAGTAGGTGCCTTTATTGTACAAATAACAAAACCTGAATTGCAAAATAGTGACTCTATGGAGATTCATATTCAGAAAAGTCCTAATAATATGTGACAAATGTTCTTTGATGGAGCATGTAGTTAAGAAGGAAATGGGATAGGAGTAGTCTTTGTATCACTCGAGGGAAAAACATTCAGATATTCATTTGTCTTATCCTTTGGATGCACTAACAATGTTGTAGAATATGAGGCCCTTCTGATTGGACTAAACCTTGCTATCAAACATAAGGTAAAAGTCTTAAGTGTTTTTGGGGATTCAGAACTGGTTATATTTCATATAAAATCAAAATATGCATAAAATAATCATACATTGAAACAATATAGAAATGTAGTCTGGGACTGCATTGAAATGTTTGTTGCTTTTTCTATTAATTGGGTTGAAAGAGCTAAGAATATGACATTAGAATTTCTTGAAAATGTAGCATTAAAAAGGGATGATATTACCATGGCAAATATATCTGAGATTAAAATCAAGAATAAACCTTCTATCCTAGACAACATCTACAACTGGAAGGTGTTTGAAGATGATGATGATTTGGTAAAATTCCTGTAGTGCATTGATAGATACGAAGCATAAGAAATAGATTTCAATGCATTTGTTGAAAACATAGATGGAAAGGATATGTTTTTTGGGAAAGAGGTAGTACAACTAAAAACAAATAAAATACCCAATGGGTTGGTTTCTTTAGAGAGGGTTTTTGATGGAAATGTTGCCCCAGTTAAGACAGCCATGATGCAGGATGATCAATTGGAAGAGATAAACTTAGGGACAGAACATTCCGCAAAGAAGGTGTACATTGGGAAAAAGATAACACCCAAGGTCAGAGAAATGTTAATAGCACTACTAAGGAAGTATAGACATGTATTCGCTTGGTCATATGATGATTTGAAAGCATATAGGGAAGACCTTTTTCAACATGAGATCCCACTAAAACCTTATGTAAAACCATTTAAACAGAAGCATAGGCCCATAAACCTGACTCTTGCACCTAAAATGCAGGAAGAGCTGATGAAACTAAGAGATGGAGAAATAATAAAATCTATTAGGCATTTCTCTTGGGTTTTAAACTTGGTATCGGTTAAAAAGAAAAATGGAGACATTAGGCTCTGTGTTAATTTCATAAATCTAAATATCTCATCCTTGAAAGAAAATTACCCACTACCAAATATAGAAGCATTGTTGCAAAGGGTTATAGGTTGTGAATTATTGTCTATGATGGATGGATTTTGTGGTTATAACCAACTCAAAGTCAAAGAATTAGAACAGTATAAAACCACTTTCACAACTCCATGGGGCACCTATGTCTATGTCAGGATTCCCTTTGGATTAACCAATGTAGGGGCAACTTTTCAGAGAGTCATGTATGTGGAATTTGCAGATCCGATTAATACCATTATGGTGGTTTATCAAGATAAATTAACAACCTATTCAAAAAGGGAGGAAGAACACTGTCTACACTTGGAAAAGATATTCATCAAGGCATTGGAATATCTTTGAATCCTAAAAAATGTTAGTTTGAAGTTACATTGGGAAAGCTATTAGGCCACATAGTGTCTAAGGATGGAGTCAGGATTGATCCCAAAAGAGTTGACGCCATAGATAAGATCCCAATCCCTAAGACCGGAAATGTGATACAATCTTTTTTTGGACAGATTAATTTTATGAGAAGATTTATCTCAAATTTTGTAGAATTAGTTAAGCCAATATCCAAAATGTTAAAGAAAGGAGCCAAATTAGATTGGATAGTGGAAGCCCTTGATGCCTTTATTGGCATTAAAAGAGAAATAAAAGAGGCCCCTATGCTAAAATCACTAGATTTCTCTAAACCATTTCAACTGTTCTCATTTGCATCTTTCCATACAATTGTTGTTGTCATATTGAAGAAGAATGATGAGGGGAATGAACAACCAATTGCCTTTTTCAGTAAATCTTTGCATGATGCAGAACTTAAATATGACATAAATGAGAAGCAAGCTTATGCACTTGTGAAGACGGTCAAATCTTGTAGGCCATACCTGGTTGGGGTAGACATTGTAGCATATGTACCCAATGCCACTATAAAAGACATCTTCAGACAAGTCAAGGTGACAGGGAGAAGGTGTAGGTGGATTAACAAGATATAGGTTTTCAATATCAACATTTAGATAACTAAGCTTGTCAGAGGACATGGACTGGCAAAACTAATGGCTAAAACTAATTTAGATGTTGCACATGTTAATGATGTGACATGAGAGGATGTCGTTCTGAGTATTGAAATAATCCCTTGGTATAAGGACATCATATACTTCTTGAAACACATGAAATGTCTAGAAGGCATGAAGGATAATAAAAAAAGAACATTAAAATTGCAGGCTTCCAAATATGTTCTTGTTGAAGGAGACTTGTATTGGAAAAATTAGATAGGATGGAGTTTTCTTATTTTGTCTGGATGAAGGTCAGGCATAAAAGGTGCTAAGAGAAATTCACAATGGAGTATGTGGTGGTCACTTTTCAGCTAAAACCACGGCCCATAGGATACTTAAGGCAGGTTATTATTGGCCTTGTGTCTTTAATGAGGCATACAACCATGTCAGGAGGTGTGAAGCTTGCCAAAAAATTTCAGGGAAACTAAGATATCAGGGAGCGTTGCCCATGAGGCCAATACAAGATGATGAACCTTTTCAGCAATGGGGCTTGGATTTTATAGGAGAGATTCATGATAGGTCAAGGGGGGGTCATAGATGGATACTAGTTGCCACATATTACTTCACTAAGTGGGTAGAAGCTATTCCCACTAAGAAAGTAACTAGCAAAATAGTGATCAAATTTTTGATGGAAAATATCCTGTCTCAGTTTGGAGTACCCTCTAAGCTCATAACAGATAATGACATGTGCTTCAAATTAGAGGACTTTTACTTTTTGTGAAGAATATGGCATCACTGTCTCTTATGCGACACCCTATCATCCACAGGGGAATGGACATGTAGAATCCAGTAACAAAAATATTTTAAAAATTATAAGAAGAATGCTTGGTAATAACAAAAGGGCTTGGGACTCTAAGCTAAACTAGCAGTATGGGTAGATTGGATTACTACTTAGAAATACACTGGTAAGTCTCCATTTGAACTGGTATATGGAAAACAAGCAAAGTTGCCATTAGAAATCTATTACCAATCCACAAGTTTATAGTTGATCAAGAAGTAGAGCTTTTGGATCCCATGGAAGAGAGACTTGTACAATTGGTTGAACTTGATGAAGTTAGGCGAGAGGCCTGGAAACATAATTTTAAAATGTAGCAGTAGGTTAAAGCCCTACATGATAAAAAATCTAATGACAAAAAATTTAAGAAAGGAGATTGGGTACTTGTATGGAAAGCAATAAATCAATATAAGGGAAAGCATGGTAAGTTTGAGGCACTCCAGATTGGACCATTTGTGATTGTAGACAAAGGAGGAGAAGACTCATACTATTTACATAACACTTCAAGAGTAACTCAAGAATTTATTGTGCATGGACAATTCTTGAAGTACTTATTTTCTTAAAGAAGATATGTTCCATGTACAGTAGGATAGGTTTCATTATTACCATTTCATCCCTCACCTTAGTCTTAGTCTTCTTTCCAGAGACCAATTCTAGATTCTTGTTATACCCACTAGGGGTATACATCCCCAAAAAAAATCATTGTTGGAACAATTAATTCCAATGAATTAATACTCTCTATAGGTGTTTCATATAGTCATTTTTCATGACCCTTTCCATCAATCAAATCCTTACACTCTGTCAACTTGAAAAACATCCTTATATCACTGATAATCATTCTTGAATTAGGGGTATTGGTTTGAGAAGAATGGCTTATTTACCTATTGAATGATTTTATTATTGTTACAATTTCAATTAAAAAAAAACATAGATAACAAATGTGTCATAGGTAGGGTAAATGGGCTCCCACAAGGGTAGAGCCCAACATATAACCACGATAGGACCATCACACAGGCCTAGAGTCTCCATTACCACACACCTTGGTCTTCATAAACCTTAGTGGTATTGTGTGAAATCATCTACAATTGTTAAAATACAAACACTTTGCATAACGAACAGGCTCAACTTTCTTTTTAGCCAAAAAACCTCAATATAAGTAAATTGACAAGATGTTGTTATAGTCATACCGATCGCACTATGGTCTCTCAAGCTCACAACACTGGAACTCTTCAGAAGAACATGTTTAAGTCATACCGATAAGAGGTTGAACCGTGGAAAGAAAATCAACACATCTATCGGCACAAAGCATATCAACAAAGGGACAAGATGAATTATCGACGAGAAGACTTCCTTCAGAGTAAGCACAAAGTAGTCACACTGGTACTTTATGTCATGTCGATGCATGGCCATGAGAGATTTTTGGGAAGATCATCCTGATGGATGTAACATTGAAAAGATTAGTAAGGTCGGAGCAAACACACAAAGGTCATACCGACCACCAAAGTTGAACCGATGAATGATGTGGGTGAACATGTCGGCATGAATCAACCCAATAAGAATGATAAGGGGAGTTATAAAGCATCAGACAAACTAATGATGTTAGAATGAAATAATTAAGGAAAAACCGAATAGCTAAGTCATCCTGAAAACAAAAACATGAAAGGTATCTATTTCAAAGTAATTTGCCTCCCCAAACATGGTGACAATGAAGATTTGAGTCATCGGCAAGACTTGTTCCAAGTGGGATGAGAAACGAAACGGTGGCCCAATTTCGAGAGTTATACCAATAGGGAGATAATCATAAATAACTACATGCCTGGACAATATGCATCGGCAAGCGAATGACCATCGGCCAAAAAACTCTTTTGTGACCATGACATCAGTGATCCCGCTGATGGTGTTTGATCGTTGCTGATAATAGAGGATCTAGAAAGTAGGAGAGATCAGGCAGAGGTTGCCCGATGAGGCATGGTAAGGTGAAGGGTTACAAATTAGATTGGTAAGACTAACAATTGTAAAACCAACCCAAGCTAGTATAGGAGCACCTTGTCACTAGTTATGTCATGATTAATTTCATAAGGTTTTGAGTCTATGATTGTCTTTAAGGTCATTTGGATGTAATTCAAGGCATGAAGAGTCACTTTGTAACAAGTTGCTCAAGTTGAGTATTTGGGTCCTAATATGGTCAAGGAGGTCAATCTTGTGTAAAAGAGTCATGAAAGGGTAACAGTGATGTAAAATGTTGTTTTGAGTCCATTACAAGGTGTTCAAAGTGTCTAAGTGAAGTTTAGAGGTCATTTTTTCTAAAATGTGAAAGTTGTCAATGATGTAAAGTGTTGTCAAACAACAAACCATGTTCTAAAAGTTGCAAACCAAAGAATTAATTGGTCTTGGGCAGTTGTAACTGCCATATGGATGTGTGGAGGTTATAAAATACATCATTTGGTCGAATCCAATGGGGGTGTGTATGATTGGAGGAAGGAAATGAATAATATTTGAAGTTTTTACACTCCACATTGTTTTTTGGGTATTGCAATCTGATCTTCATATTTTTCTTGATGAAAAATCATTTGTCTCCATTGGAAATATATTGGATATGATAATGGAATTAGTTTAAAAAAAATCCCTTTGGTTTCATTTAATTTCAATCACTTTGAAGCAAGTTGTGCAAGTTTTGGTGAAAACTGTCAAAAAACCCTCCAAATTGGGGTTTGTGGAAGGTTTCACTAAACTCTTTTGATTGCACAATTGGAAATTATTGTAACTTTGTTGTTTTCTATAGGGTTGAATTATATATCAAATTAAATTAGTTTCAATGTGGCTGGTTAAGTATTTTATGAGATATTTGATGCCCTAGGCAGACTGGGAATGCGGATTTCTTGTTTTTTTTGTAACAGTCAAAAAGGTCTCAGTGAATAGACCATAACTCTTAACTCCACCGTTGGATTGTTCTCAATTTTTGATATGGGTTTGGAAACCTAGTTTTCTACAGCCTCACTAAAGATAACTTCAAAATATTGTTGGGTTTGAAAGGTATTAATAATAGAGTACGGGTCTATTAGACTGTCATTAACTGGGACAACATACTGCATTGTTTGGGTCTTGAATAATGTTTAAAGGGTTATAAATGATATGAAAGTTTTGATATTGGATTGGTTGGTTGATAGTAATTTTGTTAGATGCCTCAGAAATAGCAAGGGTGTAGATTGATGATTATTTTGGGTCATCGAGCAACCTAGGATTGCGACTCCATGGTTTATTTGGGGTTCTTGGTTGGTTTTTCATGATGCTCTACATCAAATTGGTATCAGAGCCCAACAAAAGATCTGGGCTAGAAAAGTTGTTTATGTTGTGTTTGGTTAAAGGTGTTGGATCCACCTAACTATAGAGGAATAGGTTGAGGAGAGAACCTGGTTGTAGTGGCCAAAAGACTAGGGAGAGAGGAAAAAGATACTCCTAGGTGAGGCAAAGGAAGTGTGAGTTTGTGTGTGTGCAGTAGGAGAGGTGGATGCCCGAGGAACACCTTGAGTTGCAGCCATTGGATACTCCATGGATGGGAGTAGTTGAGAGGATGATTACCTTTTTGAATTTGGTAGAAGTAACATGAGGATAATGAGATAATGATGAAACGAAGAGGGAAAGATAAAGCTGAAGGCAAAGACAAAGTTTCAGTCCAAGACACAATTTTCTTGCACGTTGTTTCCAAGAGACTTGGAAAGATTTTAAGGTCAGCAGTATGGTGCAGGAGCACCTTGTCACTAGTTATGTCATGATTAATTTGATAAGTTTTTGAGTCTATGATTGTCTTTAAGGTCATTTGGATGTAATTCAAGGCTTGATGAGTCATTTTGTAAGGCAATGTCACTCATTTGTAACAAGTTGCTCAAGTTGAGTATTTGGGTCCTAATGTGGTCAAGGAGGTCAATATTATGTAAAAGAGTCATGAAAGGGTAACAATTATGTAAAAGGTTGTTTTGAGTCCATTACAAGGTGTTCAAAGTGTCTAATTGAAGTTTAGAGGTCATTTTTTCTAAAATGTGAAAGTTGTCAATGATGTAAAGTGTTGTCAAGAAACAAATCATGTTCTAAATGTTGCAAACCAAGGATGTAATTGGTCTTGATAAGTTGTAGCTTCCATATGGATGTGTGGAGGTTATAAAATCCATCATTTGGTCGAATCCAATGGGGGTTTGTACGATTGAAGGAAGGAAACGAATAACATTTGAAACTTTTACACACTCCACATTGTTTTCTTGGTATTGCAGTCTAATCATTCATGTTTTTCTTTATGAAAAATAATTTGTCTCCATTTTAAATATATTGGATATGATAATGGCATGAGTTAACTTTTTTTCCCCTTTGGTTTCATTTAATTTCAATCACTTTGAAGCAAGTTATGCAAGTTTTGGTGAAAATTGTCAAAAAACCCTCCAAATTGGGGTTTGTGGAAGGTTTCACTAAACTCTTTTGATTGCACCATTGAAAATTGATGCAACTTTGGTGTTTTATAGAGGGTTGAATTATATTTTAAATTAATTCAGTTTCAATATGATTGGTTAAGTATTTTATGAGATATTTGATGCCCTAGGCAGACTGGGAATGCACATTTCTTATTTTTTTTGTAACAGTCAAAACGGTCACGGTGCAGAGACCATAACTATTAACTCCACCATTGGATTCTTCTCAATTTTGGATATGGTTTTAGAAACTTAGTGTTATAAAGCCTCACTGAAGCGATCAGAAAAATATTGTCGGGTGTGAAAGTTATTAATAACAAAGTGTGGGTCTATCATTATGTCATTAACTCAGACACCATAATTCATTGTTTGGGTCTTGAATAATGTTTAAAAGGTTATAAATGATATGAAAGATTTGATATTGGATTGGTTGGTTGATATTAATCTTGTTAGATACCTCAAACATATCAAGAGTGCAGATTGATGATTATTTTGGGTCAGTGAGAACCCTAGGATTGGGACTCCATGGTTGATTTGGGGTTCTTGGTTCGTTTTTCATGATGCTCTGCATCAAATTGGTATTAGAGCCTGTTGGTATTATGGATGTTTTGCATTGGTTTTTTCATTGATGTAAACACTTATCAATACTTATCCTTTTGGAGATCTTTGGTTATGTTCATCGGCATGTTCAGTAACTTATACACAATCACTTGTATCTTGTTCACCGACACTAAGGATGATCTGTTATCATCTAGAGATTACTTGGTTATGTCGAAGACATTGTTTGGACACTCGATTTTGGTGATTTTCTTATTGGTCTAAATAGAGTGCATATTTGTTGTTATCGGCAAATAGGTCTAGGGTATGGACCGACAAGCATTATCTATTTCAGATCAGTATGACACGTTATGGAGATGTTTTATTGATTGGTTATTATTGTAAATGCATTAAGCCGACATCATGCATCACATATTGATTCATTTGTAATTGATTTAATTGTAATATTCTTAGTGAGTCAACCTACACATTTGGTCTCAGGTTTTGGTATATATGTAAGATCTCATTTATGAGATAGGACAACAATAGAGAAGGTGTGAAAAGGATTGTAATAAGGTATATGCGAATATAAGTAGAACTATACATGTAGACATCATTTGAAGATTCAAGGAAGGTATGAAGAAGACAATCATAGCTTAACTAGTACTGAATCCAGCATATGAAGATGCTATTTTGAGCAGTACATTATCATTGGATTTAACCATCCAATTGTAGTCAGTGTGACTCCCATTTTGTGGTTGAGCAGTGAGCTCTAGGCAGTTGGTCTTTCTGCATGTGCAGACCCCATTTGTACACACATACTATCTGCAGTAGTATCATCTGATTGTGGGTAAGGTTTCCCACCGTGGTTTTTCCCCTTATAGGGTTTCCACGTACAAATAACTGTGTTATGTGTTGTGGATGTTATTTGTCTTTCTGTTTCATGCATTAAACTTTACCGGTACTATCATTAACTGTTAAACTGTCTACCGACATTAAGTTTGGTTTACCGGTATTATGCACTAAGTTTGATTAAGTTATATTTGGGTTGAAATTAATAGTCAACTGATTCACCCCCCCTCTCAATTGCCTCCGGGTCCTAACAATTGGTATCAGAGCTAAGTCCATTTTTTTCAGAAGTTTAATAGCTTGAGGAGATTCTATGGCAACTAACTATTTCAGGAAGGACAACCCAAAACTTGATGGAACTAACTATGATATATGGAAGATCAGAATGGAAACACATCTGAATTGCATTGGAAAAGACATATGGGATGTTACAAATAATGGCTAGGTTGGTCCTACACAGAGTCAACCTAATCCACCAACCTTGGCTAAAGATCAGGAGAATGATTGCACAGCAAGAGAAACACTCTTGAGCGCATTGTCAGATCAACAAATCATGTGATTATCAAACCGATCTACTGCTAAAGCTATTTGGGATAAATTGGAGACATTGAATGAAGGTGATACCATTGTCAAAATTGCAAAACTGGAATTCTTTCGGGTTAGGTATGAAAATCTGAAAATGGAAGAAGATGAAAGGATTTCTTCTTTTATGAAAATAGTTAATAAAATTATTTTGGGTATACAATGTTGTGGAGGATCCGTAAGTGAAGATGAAATTGTTTCTAAAGTTTTAAGAGCATTGCCACTGGCATAGAAAATGAAAGTAACTGCTATTAATGAATTGAGAACAATGCCTAATGCATTAGTATCCAGAGATACTTTGGTTGGAAAACTTTTAGCTTTTGAACTTGAGGAATTTGGTCCTATTGCTACAATTAAGACAGATTTGGCTTTCAAAGCTTCATCATCTACAACATCATCATCATCATCTGAAAAATCTGATTGGAAAGCACTCTATGCTAGAGAACTTGAATAAATTAGAAGAGAGAATGAAGAACTTGAAGAGCTTGAAGCACTATTTGCAAGGAAAATGCCTAAAGGTCAATTTGGAAGTAAGTATGAAGGTAAATCACCATTTAAATATTTTAACTGCAATAAAATTGGTCATATGACATCTAGGTATCCTGACAAACATGTAAGATTGAAAGAAGAAGCTAAAAGAACATATAAGCCTAATCTTGAATATCAGAGATATAGATTTAAGAAGAATAGAGACAAATCATGTTACTATGCTGATGAAGGAGTTACTAATGATTTTGATGAGGAACCAACAAACAATGGATGGGATTTTGTTGCAATAATAGAAGATCAACCGACACCTACTATTCAACTGGTAGAGCAGGCCCTGGTAGCTAAAATTGAAGAAAAGGATCAATGGATCATTGATTCCAGATGTTCACATCATATGACTGGTGATAAGAGTAAATTCTTAACCTTTCAGGAATACAATGGAGTTCTAGTAAGATTTGGGGATGACAAAGCTTGTTTGATCAGAGGAAAAGGCACTATATCTTTTGATGGTAAGCACAACACTGATAATGTTTATTATGTTGAAGGTTTGAAGCATAATCTTTTGAGTGTTGGTCAATTAGTTGAAAAAGTATTTTAGTTACAATTCAAGAATGGTAAATGCAAAATCATGAATATAACTGGTTTGGAAATTGCAACCGGTAATCAAACTAGAGGTAATATCTTTCATTTGAATAACAATGAGAAGACATGCTTGATTGCAAATATTGATGAAAGTTGGTTATGGCATAAGAGACTTTGCCATGTAAATTTTGATTGCATTGTGAAAATCAGTACAACTAAGGCAGTAAGGGATTTACCTAAGATTGTTAAACCTCACAAGCCGCTATGTAAGGAATGTAAATTTGGAAAGCAAGTTAGAGAAAATTTTAAGAGTATTCTAGAAAAATCCAATAATGTTCTTGACCTAATTCATACTAATTTATGTGGTCCGGCAAGAACTAGAAGTTTACAAGGATATAGATATTTTATGCTAATCATTGATGATTATTCTAGAATGTGCTGGGTTACTTTTCTCAGGGAGAAATCATAAGCTTTTGGGAAATTCAAACTATTCAAAGTGATGGTAGAGTATGAAACCGGTAAGAAAATCAAATGTTTGAGATCGGATCAAGGAGGTGAATTCACATCTAAGGAATTTAATACATTCTATGAAGTGAATAGAATCAGAAGACAATTATCATCACCTCGGACACCCTAACAAAATGGAGTTGTGGAAAGGAAGAACATAACTATTTTGGATGCAGCTAGAAGCATGATATCAGAAGAAAACCTACCTCATGTGTATTGGAGAGAATCGGTGAATACAGTTGTTTATACATTCAACAAAGTTCACATCAAAGGTAACTAGTAAGACCCCTCATGAACTATGGTTTGGTAATACTCCTGCTCTTAAATATTTCAGAATATTTGGAAGAAAATGTTATATTAGGAGAGATGATTATATTGAAAAATTTGATCCTAGAAGTAATGAAGGAATATTTCTTGGTTATTCATCTAAGAGCAAGGCATATAGATTTTTTAATAAGAGATTGCAAAAATCATTGAAATTGCAAATGTGAAGATTGATGAACAGTTTAGAAGGTCCATGGACTCTGAACTGGTAGTTGAGATAATCACAAATGAACCTACAATGAGTACACCGGTAGAGAATATTGATCCAATCACACCGGCATCATCTGAGAATTCCATAGTGACTGAAGAACAACAACAAGTGAATACACCCAAGTATGTAAGATTGAATCACTCTGAAAGTCAAATAATTGGGAATACGTATCAAGGTGTTATGACTAGAGGAAGACTGGCAAATGAAGAGGTATGTCTAATTTTTCAAATTGAACCAACAACTATTAATGAGGCATGTGAAGATAAACATTGGATTAAGGCTATGGAAGATGAATTAGAACAAATTGAAAAGAATAACACATGGATATTGGTTCCCTGGCCTAAAAACAAAAATGTAATTGGAACTAAATGGGTATTCAGAAATAAACTTAATGAAGATGGTAAGGTAATCAGAAACAAAGCAAGATTAGTGTGTAAGGGATATTCACAGAAAGAAGGAATTGATTACAATGAAACCTTTGCACCGGTAGCTAGAATTGAGGTGGTCAGATTATTCTTAGCTTTTGCAACACACAAGAACTATAAAGTATATCAAATGGATGTTAAATGTGCATTTCTAAATGGTGATCTTGAAGAGGAAGTTTACATTGAACAACCTGATGGATTTTCTTTTATAGATGACAAAGATATGGTTTGCAGGTTAAGAAAAACTTTATATGGATTGAAGCAAGCTCCTAGAGCTTGGTATGCTAGATTGGATAAATATCTTTTGAAGCTTGGTTACACTAAAGGTAATGTTGACAACAACTTATATTACAAAGTGACTAATGATGACATCATGGTTATTGAAGTTTTTGTTGATGATATTATTTTTGGAGGAGAAGAAGGATTGTGTAAAGACTTTTCTAATAAGATGCAGGAAGAATTTGAAATGTCTATGATTGAAGAGATAAAATTCTTTTTAGGATTGCAGATTTCACAGACTGATAAAGGTATATTCATAAATCAATAAAAGTACTTGAAGGAATTACTAAAGAAATTTGGCATGGAAAACTCTAAACCGGTAAGCACACCTATGACTACAACTGACAAACTATCATTAAAGGATGAGTCAACACCTGTTAATCCAACAAGATATAAATCTATGATTGGAGGTTTACTATATTTGACACAAACACGACCTGATATTATGAATCCAGTATGTATTGTTTCAAGATTTCAAAGTAATCCTAAGGAAAATCATGAATCAATAGTGAAAAGGATTTTTTGGTACCTGCAAGGCACAAAAAAATCTTGGTTTATGGTATCCTAAAGATGAAAATTTTGATTTATGTGCATACATAGATGCAAATAAAGGCAGAAGATGTAGATGATATAAAAAGCACCACCGATGGAGCATTTTTTCTTGGCAGCAGAGTAATTTCATGGTTGAGCAAGAAACAAAGTTGTACATCACTATCAATAGCAGAATCAAAATATGTTGCAGCAACAACTAATTGTACACAGGTATTATGGATTAAACAAATGTTGAAGGACATAAAGGTAAAATGCAAAGAACCTATAATCATTTACTGTGATAATATGACAACAATTGATATATCAAAGAATCCAGTATTTCACTCTAAAACTAAACATGTTTCTATCAAATTCAATTTTTTGAAAGAGAATGTTGAAGCAAAATAAGTGAAATTGGTTTATGTGAATACTAAAGAGTAGATTGCAGATATCTTTACTAAACCTTTTCCTAAGGAAACTTTTGAATATCTAGAGAGCATCTTGGAGTTATACCCTCACCGGTAGAAACTTAGACAATTGAAGCATGGCATCAGATCGCTAGAATTAACAGAGAAATCTTTTTCCGGCTTTGATGAAGGAGAGCTACTTCTCAAGGGGAGTAGATTGAATAAATTTGGTTATAACAATTGGTATTTGTAATAAGTTCTATGAACTGATTGTATTTGGTTTTGTATTGCTTTGGCATTTGATGTCAAAGGGGGAGAGATATCTATGGAAAAACACATTATCTTTTGGGGAGAGATTATTCATTGGGGGAGAGATTGTTACTCTTTGTATCTGTATTTTGATTTCTGGTTAATGATCTCTTTGGGAGATTGTTGGTTTTTGGTTTTTGGCATTTCTGCTTTGGCACTTAGATGGTTTTTCCATCTTGTGTTGCCATCAATGCCAAAGGGGGATATTATTGGTATTATGGATGTGTTGCATTGGTTTTGTCATTGATGTCAACACTTATCAATACTTATCCTTGTGGAGATCTTTGGTTATGTTCACCGACATGTTCACTAACTTATGCACAGTCACCGGTATCTTGTTCATCGATAGGTTATATTGTTCACCGACACTGAGGATGATCTGTTATCATCTGGAGATTATTTGGTATGTCAAAGACATTGTTTGGACACTCGGTTTTGGTGATTTGGTTATTGGTCTAAATTGAGTTTGCATATTTGTTGTTACTGGCAAATAGGTCTAGGGTATGGATCGACAAGCATTATCTATTCTAGATCAGCATGACACATTATGGAGATGTTTTATTGATTGGTTATTATTGTAAATTCATTAAGTTGACATCATGCATCGCATATTGATTCATTTGTAATATTCTTAGTGAGCCGACCTACACATTTGGTCTTAGGTTTTGATATATATGTAAGATCTCATTTATGAGATAGGACAACAATAGTGAAAGTGTGAAAAGGATTGTAATAAGGTATATGCAAACATAAGAAGAGCTATAGACACAGACATCATTTGAATATTCAAGGAAGGTATGGAGAAGATGATCAGAGCTTAACCAGTACTGAATCCAGCATATGAAGATGCTATTTTGAGCAGTACATTATCATTAGATTTAACCATCCAATTGTAGTCAATGTGACTCCCATTTTGTGATTGAGTAGTGAGCTCTAGGCAGTTGGCCTTTCTACATGTGCAGACCCCATTTGTACACACATACTATCTGCAGTAGTATCATCTGATTGTGGGTAAGGTTTCCCACCGTGGTTTTTCCCCTTACAGGATTTCCACGTACAAATAACTATGTTATGTGTTGTGGATGTTATTTGTCTTTCTATTTCATGCATTAAACTTTTCTGGTACTGTCATTAACTATTAAACTGTCTATCGACATTAAGTTTGGTTTACCAGTATTATGCAATAAGTTTGATTAAGTTATATTTGGGTTGAAATTAATAGTCAACTGATTCACGCCCCCCCTCTCAGTTGCCTTCGGGTCCTAACAGAGCCCAACAAAAGATCTGGGCTAGGAAAGTTGTTTATGTTGTGTTTGGTTGCAAGTGTTAGATCCACCTGACTGCAGAGGAATAGTTGGATGAGAGAACCTGGTTGTGGTTGCCAAAAGAGTAGGGAGAGAGGAAAACGATACTCCTAGATGAGGCAAAGGAAGTATGAGTTTTTGTGTGTGCAGTAGGAGAGGTGGATGCCTGAGGAACACTTTGAGTTGTAGACATTGGATACTTTATGGATGGGAGTAGTTGAGAGGATGATTAGATTTTTGAAGTTGGTAGCAGTAGCATTAGGATAATGAGAATATGATGAAAGGAAGAGGCAAAGATAAAGATGAAGACAAAGACAAAGTTTTAGTCCAAGACACAAAATTTTATTGCAGGTTGTTTCCAAGAGACTTGGAAAGATTTTAAGGTCGGCAGTATGGTGCAGGAGCACCTTTTCACTAGTTATGTCATAATTAATTTCATAAGGTTTAAATTCTATGATTGTCTTTAAGGTCATTTGGATGTAAATCAAGGCATGATGAGTCATTTTGTAAGGCAATGCCACTCATTTGTAACAAGTTGCTCAAGTTGAGTATTTGGGTCCTAATATGGTCAAGGAGGTCAAACATGTGTAAACAAGTCATGAAAGGGTAAAAATGATGTAAAAGGTTGTTTTGAGTCCATTACAAGGTGTTCAAAGTGTCTAAGTGAAGTTTAGAGGTTAATTTTTCTAAAATGTGTGAGTTGTCAATGATGTAAAGTGTTGTCAAGCAACAAATCATGTTCTAAAAGTTGCAAACCAAGGATGTAATTTGTATTGAGAAGTTTTAACTTCCATATGGATGTGTGGAGGTTATAAAATCCATCATTTGGTCAAATCCAATGGGGGTTTGTACTATTGGAGGAAGGAAATGAATAACATTTGAAGTTTTTATACACTCCACATTGTTTTCTGGGTATTGTAGTCTAATCATTCATGTTTTTCTTTATAAAAAATCATTTGTCTCCATTTTAAATATATTGGATATGATAATGGAATGAGTTAAATTTTTTTTCCTTTTGGTTTCATTTAATTTCAATCAATTTGAAGCAAGTTATGCAAGTTTTGGTGAAAACTGTCAAAAAACCCTCCAAATTGGGGTTTGTGGAAGGTTTCACTAAACTCTTTTGATTGCACCATTGGAAATTGTTGTAACTTTGGTGTTTGCTAGAGGGTTTAATTATCTTTCAAATCAATTCAGTTTCAATTTTATTGGTTAGGTATTTTATGAGATATTTGATGCCTTAGGCGGACTGGGAATGCAGATTTCTTGTCTTTTTTGTAACAGTCAAAATGGTCTCGGTGCAAATACCATAACTCTTAACTCCACCGTTGGATTCTTCTTGATTTTGGATATAGTTTTAGAAACCTAGTTTTCTATAGCCTCACCAAAGTGAGCATTAAAATATAGTTGGGTGTGAAAGTTATTAATAACAGAGTACGGGTCTATCAGACTATCATTAACTGGGACATCATAATGCATTGTTTGGGTCTTGAATAATGTTTAAAGGGTTATAAATGTTATGAAAGATTTGATATTGGATTGGTTGGTTGATAGTAATCTTGTTATATTCCTCAAACATATCAAGGGTGCAGATTGATGATTGTTTTGGGTCATTGAGAACCCTAGGTTTGGGAATCCATGGTTGATTTGGGGTTCTTGGTTGGTTTTTCATGAAGCTCTGCATTAAATTGGTATCCGAGCCCAACAAAAGATCTGGGCTAGGAAAGTTGTTTATGTTGTGTTTGGTTACAGGTGTTGGATCCACCTAACTGTAGACGAATAGGTTGAGGAGAGAACCTAGTTGTGGTTGCCAAATTACTAGGGAGAGAGGAAAATGATACTGCTAGGTGAGGCAAAGGAAGTATGAGTTTGTGTGTGTGTAGTAGGAGAGGTGGATGCCTGAGGAACACCTTGAGTTGCAACCATTAGATAATCCATGGATGAGAGTAGTTGAGAGGATGATTACCCTTTTGAAGTTGGTAGCAGTAGCATTAGGATAATGAGAATATGATGAAAGGAAGAGGCAGAGATAAAGATGAAGACAAAGAGAAAGTTTCAGTCCAAGACACAAGATTTTCTTGCAGGTTATTTCCAAGAGACTTGTAAAGATTTTAAGGTCTGCAGCATGGTGCAGGAGCACCTTTTCACTAGTTATGTCATGATTAATTTCATAAGGTTTTGAGTCTATGATTGTCTTTAAGGTCATTTGGATGTAATTCAAGGCATGATGAGTCATTTTGTAAGGCAATGCCACTCATTTGTAACAAGTTACTCAAGTTGAGTATTTAGATCCTAATATGGTCAAGGAGGTCAATCTTGTGAAAAAGAGTCATGAAAGGGTAACAATTATGTAAAAGGTTGTTTTGAGTCCATTACAAGGTGTTCAAAGTGTCTAATTGAAGTTTAGAGGTCATTTTTTTCTAAAATGTGAAAGTTGTCAATGATGTAAAGTGTTGTCAAGCAACAAACAATGTTCTAAAAGTTGCAAACCAAGGATGTAATTGGTCTTGGGTAGTTGTAAATGCCATATGGATGTGTGGAGGTTATAAAATCCATCATTTGGTCGAATCCAATGGGGGTGTGTATGATTGGAGGAAGGAAATGAATAACATTTGAAGTTTTTACACACTCCACATTGGTTTCTGGGTATTGCAGTCTGATCATTCACATTTTTCTGTATGAAAAATAATTTTCTCCATTAGAAATATATTGTATATTATAATGGCATTAGTTAATTTTTTTTTCCTTTTGGTTTCATTTAATTTCAATCACTTTGAAGCAAGTTATGCAAGTTTTGGTGAAAACTATCAAAAAACCCTCCAAATTGGGGTTTGTGGAAGGTTTCACTAAACTCTTTTGATTGCACAATTGGAAATTGTTGTAAATTTGGTGTTTTCTAGAGGGTTGAATTATCTTTCAAATTAATTTAGTTTTAATGTGGTTGGCTAAGTATTTTATGAGATATTTTATGCCCTAGGCGGACTGGGAATGCAGATTTTTTTTTTTTTTTTTGTAACAGTCAAAACAGTCTTTGTGAAGAGACTATAACTGGTAACTCCAACATTGGATTGTTCTCAATTTTGTATATGGTTTGAGAAACCTGGTTTTCTACAGCATCACTGAAGAGATCTTCAAAATATTATCGGGTTGGAAAGTTATTAATAACAGAGGACGGGTCTATTATACTATCGTTAACTAGGACAACATAATGCATTGTTTGTGTCTTGAATAATATTTTAAGGGTTATAAATGATATGAAAGATTTGATATTAGATTGGTTGGTTGATAGTAATATTGTAAGATGCCTCAAACATATCAAGGGTGCAAATTGATGATTGTTTTGGGTCATTGAGCACCCTAGGATTGGGACTCCATGGTTGATTTGGGGTTCTTGGTTGGTTTTTCATGATGCTCTCATTAAATTGGTATCCGAGCCCAACAAAAGATTTGGGCTAGGAAAGTTGTTTATGTTGTATTTGGTTGTAGGTGTTGGATCCACCTAACTGCAGAGGAATAGGTTGAGGAGAGAACCTGGTTGTGGTTTCCAAAAGACTAGGGAGAGAGGAAAATGATACTCGTAGGTGAGGCAAAGGAAGTATGAGTTTGTGTGTGTGCAGTAGGAGAGGTGGATGCTTGAGGAACACCTTGAGTTGCAGCCATTGGATACTCCATGGATGATAGTAGTTGAGAGGATGATTACCTTTTTGAAGTTGGTAGCAACAACATGAGGATAATGAGAGAATGATGAAAGGAAGAGGCAGAGATAGAGATGAAGACAGAGACAAAGTTTTAGTCCAAGACACAAAATTTTCTTGCAGGTTGTTTCCAAGAGACTTGGAAAGATTTTAAGGTTGGCAGTATGGTGTAGGAGCACCATGTCACTAGTTGTTTCATGATTAATTTCATAAGGTTTTGAGTCTATGATTGTTGTTAAGGTCATTTGGATTTAATTCAAGGCATGATGAGTCATTTTGTAAGGCAATATCACTCATTTGTAACAAGTTGCTCAAGTTGAGTATTTGGGTCCTAATATGGTCAAGGAGGTCAGTCTTGTGTAAAAGAGTCATGAAAGGGTAACAATTATGTAAAAGGTTGTTTTGAGTCCATTACAAGGTGTTCAAAGCGTCTAAGTGAAATTTAGAGGTCATTTTTTCTAAAATATGAAAGTTGTCAATGATGTAAAGTGTTGTCAAGCAACAACCCATGTTCTAAAGGTTACAAACCAAGGATGCAATTGGTCTTGGGAAGTTGTAACTTCCATATGGATGTGTGGAGGTTATAAAATACATAATTTGGTCGAATCCAATGGGGTTGTGTATGATTGGAGGAAGGAAATGAATAATATTTGAAGTTTTTACACACTCCACATTGTTTTTGGGGTATTGTAGTTTGATCATTCACATTTTTATTTATGAAAAATCATTTGTCTCCATTGGAAATATATTGGATATGATAATGGAATGAGTTAAATTTGTTTTCTCTTTTGTTTCATTTAATTTCAATCACTTTGAAGCAAGTTATGCAAGTTTTGGTGAAAAATGTCAAAAAACCCTCCAAATTGGGGTTTGTGGAAGGTTTCACTTAACTCTTTTGATTGCACCATTGAAAATTGTTGTAAATTTGGTGTTTTCTAGAGGGTTGAATTATATTTTAAATTAATTCAGTTTCAATGTGATTGGTTAAGTATTTTATGAGATATTTGATGCCCTAGGCGGATTGGGAATGCAAATTTCTTGTTTTTTTGTAATAGTCAAAACGGTCGCGGTGCAAAGACCATAATGCTTAACTCCCCTGTTGGATTGTTCTCAATTTTGGATATGGTTTTAAAAATCTAGTTTTCTATAGCTGCACCAAATGATCATAAAAATAGTGTTGTATGTGAAAGTTATTAATAATAGAGTACAGGTCTATCAGACTGCCATTAACTGGGACAACATAATGGATTGTTTGGGTCTTGAATAATGTTTAAAGGGTTATAAATGATTTGAAAGATTTGATATTAGATTGGTTGGTTGATAGTAATATTGTTAGATTCCTCAAAGACATCAAGGGTGCATATTGATGATTTCTTTGGGTCATTGAGCACCCTAGGATTGGGACTCTATGGTTGATTTGGGGTTCTTGGTTAGTCTTTCACGATGCTTTGCATCACAAGAGAGGTGACCAATTGACATCCTCATAGGAGACACATCACTTAGGTATTAACGATGTGTTGACATATAAATTCATGCTGATAAAATGAGATTGTCACGTCAACCAAGTTATTCAAAATTTAAAATTTATTGAGAAACATTAGTTTAAGGTGACATTAATGCTACACAGTTGAAATCCTCTGAGAGAGACAATTATAGACACATAGAAAATTGACAAAGCACTGTGAATAAGTGAAGACAAGGGATTGAGTTATAGTACCTAGGTAATAACAAGTAAGCAGTCAAGGCCTTTTCTTAACTTTGTAAATTTTTTTTTTGAATCGTGCCCTGTCATTCTCAAAATGGATAACCCTATGACATCGAAAGGAAAGAGAATAAAGGGGGAAACCAGTGGAACTAAAGGGAAAAAAAAGAAAACATAGGAGGAAAAACATCAAAAACAACCAGAGGTAGTTGAGTCAAAATCAAAGGTAGAGAAGATGAAATTGAGTCAAGACTTGATTGATCAATTGCCTGGTTCAGGAGATAGGTCTAGGAGAGCAATCCAATTGGACCCCAATATGAAAGAAATTGAAGATAAATACCAGGATGTGGGGGACATATGGACGAATATTAGGGGATTTGAATTGTTCCTTTTTCACTATCACAGAAGAACCAACTATGAACCCATCTATAACCCATGGAGAATGAATTTAGGGAATATATCCATCCCTAATGTGTTCCTAGATGTAGACCTAGTCAAGCACTTGGCCGAAGATTATAATTCAAACCTTAAAGCTATTTGTGACCCACAAGGTAAACCATTTGTACATTTGTCCAAAAATGCAATTGGGGAGGTTTTTTGTTTTGAGAATATATGTGACCATCCAATTACCTATGAGTATTTGAAAACTAAATATTGGAGGCTGGACACCACCTACAAGGGTTGGAGACTACAACTATATAGATCAAGAGTGGATGGGAATATGATAGTATTGGTGGATGATGACGGGCCACCATTATGATACAGGAGCATCCCTAGTTCTTGGGAATGTTACATCAACCAACAATATTTCCTTTTTGTTTTGCTATATGTTTTGCAGTTTCAGCATTTCATTTTGTATTTTCTGGAATTGGCTCACCGGATCTTGAGGAGTTGGATTTTTCTTGAGGACTTGATCATCTTCCTTATTCCTAAACCACAAAGCATTTGGATCATTTTCTGGCAAGTTATTGATTCCAGTTTTCGAGACAGTTTTCTTGCACTAGAATTGGCTGGACCTATTTGCTTTGGTGAATCTACTAGATCCCTTCTATAGCTTGCGGAGCCCTGAGCGTTGATATCGATGTTCCTTGGCATGTGGCTAACCTTCCCTTTGATCTACACTTCATCCTTTGGATTTTTCAGAGGAATCTCTTTGGTGGAGGCCAACCTTGTTAGTTTTACACGTTTGGTCTTATTCTTCAATATTTGATCCTTTTGGGCTGACCAGATCCCCTTGGATCACATAAATCATTATAATTGAGCATTAGAATGTAGATCAGAGGAAATATAGAGAATAGTAGCTAGATCAAAAGTTTTGAGGTCCTGGTTGTGACTTGTTCTATAATTGAGCATGTTTGTAGCAAGCCAGTGAGCCTAATCTTGTATCCCGGATGTTACCAGTTGCTTGTAATCAGTTTTCATGATTTAATTCATTCAGTTTTGCACTACCTCCATGATATCCTTGTGTTTCCATTATGTTTACTCTTGCTGACCGGTCCAGACTGATCTCTTTGAGGTCCTTCCTAACCAGTGACTGCACCAAGTGGTATCAGAGCGAGATTTCATTCTGAAGATTACGTTGTCTTGAGAATTTTATTCTAGGGTGGGAGACTGTGAAATCCAACCTGCAGCTGCAGAGGACTGGCATGGAGATGGCACGAAGAGGAAATAGGAATGTGGAGCACATGGGAATGAAGACCCTGCTGTGATGGAAATGTTGTGAGGAATCGCAGTCCCGTTGGAAGCCATTGAGACAGCCCAAAGAAGAGGATAACATATTGAAGATGTGAGTGTAGATGAAGGAGAAGAAGTCCAGGAAGAACAAGTAAACCCATTGATGATTGATCCGAATGAAGAAAGGTTCTCGAGGGTTTTGAGTAGGTGAAATACTAAACCACATTTTACCCCACCGAAATACGAGGGAAAGTTGTATTCGGATGAATTGATGGATTGGATCTCAAAGATGGAGAAATATTTTGATTTTGAGAACACTGTAGAGGAAAGGAAGGTGAAATATGCTTGCGCCTAGTTGAAAGGTCATGCATCTCTTTGGTGGGAGAATTTGCAGGTTGATAGACAAAGAAGAGGTAAAGAGAAGGTCAAAACATGGGATCAGATGGTTGCTAAGTTAAAATGAAAATTTATGCTAGCTGATTATCAAGTGAATCTATTTCGGAAGTTGCAAAATTTGAAGCAAAAGTAATCTAGTGTAAAGGAGTATACCGAAGCATTCTACAAGTTGAATATTAGATCCGAACATGTTGATGATGAGGTTGAACAAGTTGCAAGATATTTGAATGGATTATGGATGTCTATACAAGATGAAATCAGTTTGATCAAGTTGCAGAGTGTTGAAGAAGCATACCAGTATGCCTTGAAAGTAGAAGATAAGCTAAACGAAAGACACGAGTAAAGACAAAGAGGTAGACGTGGAAGGTTTTTTGGAGGAAGATTTAAAGGAGGAAGAGGACATAATAGAGGAAGAGGAGCCTATATGAATCAAAATAAGGACAAGGAAGTAAGCAAAGAAGGTAATTCATACCGAAAGGATGACAAAAATTTCTACTGGAGGAGATAACAGAATGGCTACCAGAGTGAAAATTTTGGAAGAGATGATAGAAAACAAGATAAGAGAGTGTTTAGAGGAACTTTCTATAAGTGTGGAGGAGAAGGATATCGTGCTTTCAAACGTAAGAAGATAGAGAACACTAGGAGAATAACATTGGTGGAAGAAAGCCCCATCGGATTAGCTAACAAACTAGAAGATGGAGAACTGTTGATGATGAGGAGAGATTTGTGTCATGTCAGAGAAGATGAGGAGCCCTTACAGAGGAGAAATTTGTTCAAGACCATATGTAAGGTATCTGGTAAGTGCTATAAAGTTGTTATTGATGGTGGTAGTTCAGATAATCTTGTTTCCGAAGAGATGGTGAGTAAGTTAAAGTTGGAAAGATTGAAAAACCCTAAGCCTTATCAGATAGCATGTATTTAAGATGATCATAATTTGTTAGTAAGTGAGAAATGTTTGGTGAAATTGAAAATTGGGAATTATCATGGTGAAGTCTTTTGTGATATTATGCCTATGGATATTTGTCACCTTTTGTTGGGTAGACCTTGGCACTTTGATAGACATGCAATACATGATGGGAGAAAGAATATATACACTGTAGTGGCCAATGGGATGAAGAAAACCTTTTTGCTCTTGGAGGAGCCTTTGAAGAGTGAAGTCTGTATGAATCCTAGAATCTATTTAGTGGATGGAAGGAAATTCCTAAATGGGATTAGACATGAGAATGTGTGTTTTGCCTTAGTTCTAAGAAGACTGAGAATCCAGATTATAAAAAAGAACAACCAGAAGAAATGAAGGGGTTACTGGAAGAGTATGAAGACATCATTTTAAATAATGTGCCTAATGGATTACCACCTATGAGAAGTATCATTCATTGCATGGACCTAATTCCTGAAGCTAGTTTTCTTAACAAAGATGCACTCTGGATGACACCGACAGAGAAAGACGAGATGAATAGACAAGTGCAAGAATTGTTGAAGAAAGGTTTGATAAGAGAAAGTTTGAGTCCTTGTGTAGTACCAACAGTATTAGCTCCTAAGAAGAATGGAGAATGGAGGATGTGTAATGATTCTAGAGCAATAAACAAGATCACCATTAAATACTAGTTTCCTTTGCCTAGGATGGATGACATAATGGATTGTTTGAGTGGAGCCAAATACTTCACAAAGATAGACTTGAAGAGTGGATATCATCAGATCAAGATCAGAGAAGGAGATGAGTGGAAGACAACATTCAAGACAAATGAAGGACTGTATGAATGGTTGGTGATGCCTTTTGGGTTAACTAATGCACCGAGTGCTTTTATGAGGTTGATGAATGATATATTGAAGAAATTATTGGGTAATTTTGTTATTGTATATTTGGATGACATTTTGATTTTTAGTAAGACAAAAGAGGAGCATTTGTTGCATTTAAGACAAATTTTACAGAGGTTGAGAGAAGAAAATTTGTTGATAAACCTTAAGAAGTGTACTTTCATGAAGGAAGAGTTTGTCTATTTGGGATTTGTGATATCTATGGATGGTTTGAAGATGGACCCTGAGAAAGTAAAAGCAATTTTTGAATGGCCTACACCAGAAAGCATTGGAGAGGTAAGATCATTTCATGGATTGACTAGTTTCTACTAGAAGTTTATCAAAAATTTCAGTTCAGTTTGTAACCCTATGACTGAGACAATGAGGGGAGATAGGAAGGAATTCAAGTGGACAACTGGAGAAAACACAAGTTTTTAATTGCTGAAGCAAAAAGTGACTGAGCAGCCTATGTTAGCTTTACCGAATTTCAACAAAGTATTTCAAGTAGATTGTGATGCAAGTGGAATTGCAATTGGATCCATATCGAGTCAGGAATGGAGAGTAGTAGCTTATTTTAGTGAGAAGTTGAATGATGCCTGAAGGATATATTTAGTGTATGATTAGGAATTTTATGCCATAGTTCAAGCCTTGAATAAATGAAGACATTACCTATTTCCTAAGGAATTTGTGTTATATATCGATCACCAATCCTTACAGTATTTGAACAGTTAGAGTAAGTTGAATCAGAGACATATGAGATGGGTAAATTTTTTGCAAAGTTAAACCTTTGTGTTGAAGCATAGAAGTGGGAATTCAAACAAAGTTGCTGAAGCATTGAGTAGAAGGAGGAATTTGCTGACAAAGATGAGAGTGACAGTATTAGGATTTGAAAAGTTGAAGACCCTATATGATGATAACCTGAATTTTGCAGAACCTTGGAAAGCATGTAGAGAATCGGTTATGGTAGATAGAATCAAGTGGTTGGATTACTTCATTCAGGATGGGATGCTATTCAGAGGAGTTTAGTTGTGTATACCTAAGAGTTCTATGAGGGAGAATCTAATAAAGAAGAAACATAGTGGAGGATTCGCCATGTTGGGGCTTCAAATTGACAAGTAATTTCAAGCACCCTACTATTTAAAATGGTGGTTACTTCAGAGAAATGACACATAATGGATGATTAATGATTTGAACACCTAGAGTAAAGGAGGATATGAATAAATTAATTCCAATGGACCTCATGAAAGACTAGTGTTTTTGATCTGTAGAAAAGATGATATGAACAGAGTGAAAATGAATGTAACATGAAAATATAAGAAATACCCATTTCAGAAAATCAAGTTTCCAAGCTCCATTAAAAATATTAGATCTTTACAATATGTTTTTGGCTATAGACCATACAGAAGACCGTAAGAAGGCTGAAAAGCCTTTTATTTCGACTTGCATTAAAGAAGATGTCGACTTGGAATACAAATGTATGAAAATGTAAAATCTGATGAAGACCCATTTTAGAAGTGGATGTTTCCTACCACCATTAAAATGTTTCAGATTCTTATCTAACATTTAAGGCTTCCTACCAAACAAAAATCCAAAGGATAGCTTAAAGAAAGGTTATTGACTAACTAGTTTGCATATTAATTTCAAAGGGTTTTGTTAATTTTAATGTAAAATGGTGACTTTTCACCCCAAAGGGGTATGGTTCCCATTAAACCACATATATAAGTGGTTAAAAAATGTAGATCTGAGGGAGAAAAAAGAAACAAAGATACATTATAGCCTCGGGCTCACCATTGTACCATTTTGATGAATATATAATACAATCAGTTGTTTTCTTTTGTGTATGTGTTGTGGATTATTGCATTTTTTGCAGATAGTTGCTTGTGATATTATCTAAAGGAGATAAGGTTATTTGTGTTCTTCCAGTAAAGTTTTGTATTTTGTATTATAGATTTGGATCAAAAGGATTTACTTGTGAATTGTAATTGCTCCTTGTAATTCTTCCTTGGATGGTCTCTTAAAGTTAGGGTTAAACTCATTCAAGTAGTTTACAATATAAACATCAAAATAGAGCTCATAAGAAACAACAACTGATAGACTTACCAAAAGGGGTGGGTTTAAAAACTATCTCATAAGTTTACACAATAAGTCCTGAAGAAATATAAGACTCTATAGCCCAAATAAGAGGAAAGGCACTGATCATTTGTAAACAAACCCTTTAACCATACCAATTACCCTTTACTTTTAAGCATTAGGATTAGTAGAGTAGGTATAGTAGGTAATTTAGCCAAAGTGTAACATATATACTTTTGTAAGATACATAGATCAATACACACATCAGAAATTAGTTTGTTTAAGAAACATATGCCATTCTGAGACTAGGAGATATTAGATTAAGACACTAAATCTGCTATAAAAAGCATTAGTTGAAGGAACAACTAGTGAGTAGGTATACCTGCCTAGGTCCTAAAGTGAGAGAGTTAGTAACCAAATAGGTTCACTCTATAAGTTGGACAAGTCAATTGGAGGGTTTGATCATAGGAGTTGGCATTTCTTTAGAACCTATCCAATTTATTGATTTGAGACCCAACAGATTGGTGACTCTGCTGGGGAAGAATTATTAAGACTCTGTCGTGGGAGAGAACTCAGAAGAAAGAAATAACTTATGTCCTCTATGAAAGAGGTGGCGACTCTGTAAAAGAGGAAAATTAAATGAAAATGATCAGTAGCATTCAGTATGTTTCAATATCCATATTTTTATGAAGAAGCATCTTCAAAAAATAAATATGCACAGTGGCAACGACATCCACAAAGAGACAGGAATATTCCAAGAAGATTTAAGCCATTAGATTTTGGTAACATCCCTAAGTATCCATATGCATTTCCCTATAAGTTGAAGATCTATGTGCTGAGGTTCCATGGAGATGAAAGGGAATCACCAATTGGGCATCTAAAATCATTTTATTGGTTTATTGAGACCTTCAAAATCTACTCAAAAGAAACGATCATGAAATGGTTTGTGCTAACATTGGAGGATGTTGCGGAGAAGTCATTCAACTTGTTACCCCCACAAAGTATCTCATCATCGGAAGAACTTGAGTGGTGGTTCATGGAAGAATTCTATGGTGTAATCAAGGACAACACTTTAGCCACTAGCCCTTCAATTGGTTCTCCATACCAAAATCAGATTCAATCGGATTATGATTGTGGCAATGCAATATAGAACATAAGAAGAAAGGAAGGTGAATCTATAGAGAAATTGATAGGTAGAATAATGGTGACTTATTTCCAAATGCCTGATAATATACAACTTAATTAAGCTATACTGGAGGAATTGATTGTGAGAGAATGTGGGCCTGACAGTTTGGAATCAGCATGTTCAATTTTTAAAGAATTGAATAAAAAACTACATGATTTGAGTGATAAGAGTAACATCAACATAAGAGATGCAAATGAAGATGAATATATAGGAGAATCAGTTATCCCTTTAGAAGTCCCATCTGATGAAGAAGCAATTTATGATGTTAGTGAATACAAGTCAAAACCTGAAGAAATTGTTGCTAACATTGATGAAGAATATTGTACCAGTCATGAGGAAAGCGAATCCATACCTAAGTACCTTGATGATACAATTGATAAAGAAGAGGTATGTGAATTTGAAAATGGATTTGAAATATTTTCAAACCCCTTATGTGATGAAGTGATAGAGGAAAATCATATTCCCTACTGCCATGGTATGTGTGAAAAGGATTTTCGTATATTCTCAAATCCTTTATATGATGAGGAAGAAATATTTTCAAGTAATACATTTTATACTAAGATAGAATCAACTACACCAAATGAACACACTATAGCATCACTATTGCATGAAGAATTGGGAAATGTTTTAGAAGCAATAAATGGCATGGCTGATTGGGATAGTACCAAGATGAATGATCATGGTGTTTCTAAAAATGCAATGTTGCTACATGCCCAAAATCAAGTGTTTGATAGAGGGAAAAATAGATTTTCACTATTGGGGCTTGAGGCCACCAAATCAGGTCAATGAATAAGGCACATGGTCTGCTCCACCAGAGATCTGAATTCTTGCTATGCCTACAAGGGGCATACATCCCCATACAGAGCCACTATTGGGGCTTCAAATTTACAAGTAATTTCAAGCACCCTACTATTTAAAATGGTGGTTATTTTATATAAATGACACATAATGGATGATTAATTATTTGAACACCTAGAGTAAAGGAGGATATGAATAAATTAATTCCAACAGACCTCATGAAAGACTAGTGTTTTTGATCTATAGAAAAGATTATATGAACATATAATGAAAATGAATGAAACATGAAAATATAAGAAATACCCATTTTAGAAAATCAAGTTTTCAAGCTCCAATAAAAATATTAGATCGGTACAATGTGTTTTTGGCTATAGACAATATAGAAGACCGTAAGAAGGCTGAAAAGCCTGTTATTTCGATCTGCATTAAAGAAGATGTCGACTTGGAATAAAAATGTATGAAAATGTAAAATATGATGAATACCCATTTTAGAAGTGGATGTTTCCTACTACCACAAAAAACTTCAAATTCTTATCTAAAGTTTAGAACTGCCGACCAAACAAAAAACCGAAGGATAGCTTAAAGCAAGGTTATTGACTAACTAGTTTGCATATTAATTTCAAAGGGTTTTGTTAATTTTAATGTAAAATGGTGACTTTTCACCCCAAAGGGGTATGGTGCCCATTCAACCACATATATAAGTGGTTAAAAATGTAGATATGAGGGAGAAAAAAGAAACAAAGATACATTATAGCCTCGGGCTCACCATTGTACCATTTTAATGAATATATAATACAATTAGTTGTTTTCTTTTGCGTATGTGCTGTGGATTACTGCATTTTCTGCAAACAGTTGCTTGTGATATTATCTAAATGAGATAAGGTTATTTGTGTTCTTCCATAAAGTTTTATGTTTCATATTGTAGATTTGGATCAAAAGGATTTACTTGTGAATTGTAATTGCTCCTTGTAATTCTTCCTTGGATGGTCTCTTAAAGTTAGGGTTAAACTCATTCAAGCAGTTTACAATATAAACATCAAAATAGAGCTCATAAGAAACAGTAACTGACAGACTTACCAAAAGGGGTGGGTTTAAAAACTATCTCATAAGTTTACACAATAAGTCCTGAAGAAATATAACTCTATAGCCCAAATAAGAGGAAAGGCACTGATCATTTGTAAACAAACCCTTTAACCATACCAATTACGCTTTACTTTTAAGCATTAGGATTAGTAGAGTAGGTATAGTAGGTAATTTAGCCAAAGTGTAACATATATACTTTTGTAAGATACATAGATCAATACGCACATCAGAAATTAGTTTGTTTAAGAAACATATGCCATTCTGAGACTAGGAGATATTAGATTAAGACACTAAATCTGCTATAAAAAGCATTAGTTGAAGGAACAACTAGTGAGTAGGTATACCTGCCTAGGTCCTAAAGTGAGAGAGTTAGTAACCAAATAGGTTCACTCTATAAGTTGGCCAAGTCAATTGGAGGGTTTGATTATATGAGTTGGCATTTCCTTAGAACCTATCCAATCTGTTGATTTGAGACCCAACAAGCCAGACACTTTGGTGTTTATAAAATAGTATCATTGGTGAGTGAGTGTTACTTTTGGCCCTAGATTAATAAGGATGTTTGGAAACATGTGCAAAGTTGTAGGATTTGTCAATTTGCAAAAGGCAGTAGTCAGAATGTGGGATTGTATAAGCCTTTGACAATACGGGAGAGAACTTGGGAGGTTATAAGCATGGATTTCATACTTGGATTGCCTAAGACATAGAGAGGGAATGATTTTATATTTGTGGTAGTGGATAGATTCTCAAAGATGTCTCATTTCATACCTTGTAAGAAGACATTAGATGTAGTGCATATATCTATTCTATTTTTCAAGGAAGTGGTGAGATTGCATGGCTTACCTAAGAGCATAGTTTTAGACAAAAATACTAAGTTTATTGGTTATTTTTGGAGAACACTTTGGAAGAAGACAAAGACAGATTTGAAGTTCAGTTCTACTTTTTACCCATAGACTGATGGACATAGAGAGGTAGTTAATTGGAGCTTGGGAAATTTGTTAAGATTCTTAGTTGGAGACAAAAATGGAAGCTGGGATTTGATTCTTGCACAAGCAAAGTTTGCCTACAATAATTTAGTAAACAAGAGTACTGGAAGGACACCTTTTGAGATTATTACCGGAGCACACCCTAGAGGTATATCAGAATTGAAAGATATCAACAATGAAGATAAGAGAAGTGTAGAAGCATAAGACTTTGCAGACCACATGACAACCTTGCATATTCAAGTTAAGTAGCATTTGGAGGACATGGACAAAAAATGTAAGGAGAAAGCAGATGAGAAGAGAAGACATAAGGAATTTGAAGTTGGTGATGAAGTGATGGTGTATCTAAGAAAAGAAAGATTTCTGATTGGAACTTATAACAAACTGTAGATGAGGAAATTTGGACCTTGCAAGATTTTGAGAAATTTCAGTTCTGAGAATTGAATATGAAGTGGAGTTACCAAATAGTTTGAGTATTTCACCTATATTCAACATTGCAGATTTACATCAGTATCATGAACCAGAATTCAGTGAGGACAGTATTGTAGACTTAGATAAATAGTTGCCCCAGAAAGAACCAGATCAAATTGAAGACATTTTGGACAGTAGGATTGGGCATAGTACCTGGAGTAGTCAGTATAAGGAGTATCTAGTGAAGTGGAAGGGCAGACCAGTTGAAGACTCATCTTGGATTTCTCGGCTAGAGGTAGACTGCCTTGGATTTCCTTTGACCCCAGCAAAGTGAGAGACTCACTTTTTCAACAACCCTGGATGTCTGATGCAGGAGAATCCCCGATTCTTGGTAATCTTGCATCAACCAAAAATATTTTCTTTCTATTTTGCTTTTTGTTTTGGAGTTTCAACATTTCATTCTACATTTTCTGGCATTGGCTCACTGGATCTTCAGGAGTTGGATTTTTCTTGAGGACTTGATCATCTTTCTTATTACTAAACTACAAAGCATTTGGATCATTTTTCGGCAAGTTAACGATTCTAATTTTTGAGACAGTTTTATGGCATCAGAACCGGTTGGACATATTTGCTTTGGTGAATCTATCGGATCCCTTCTGGAGTTTGCAGAGCCCTAAGCATTAATTCCAGTGTTCCTTGGCATATGGCTAACCTTCCCTTTGATTCACACTTCATCCTTTGCATTTCATCAATATTTGATCCTATTGGGCCGACCAAATCCCCTTGGATCATATAAATCATTTTAATTCAGTATTAGAATGTATATCAGAGGAATTATAGAGCATAGAAGCTAGATCAAAATTTTTGAGGTCCCAGTTGTGACTTATTATGTAATTGAGCATGTTTGTAGCAGGCCAATGAGCCTAATCTTGTATCTCAGATGTTACTGGTTGCTTGTAATTAGTTTTCATGATTTAATTCATTCATTTCTACACTACCTCCATCATATCCTTGTGTTTCCATTGTGTTTACTCTTGCTGATCAATCCAGACTAATCTCTTTGAGGTCCCTCCTAAACGGTGACTGCACCACATTTAGTGTGGACTTGTTTGAAAATTACTTCAAGTACACATATTATATTGCTGGACAAGTGTTAGGAGTTGAGGTTATTGGACTTATGACACTTGATCCTATGGTGATAGCTATAGATGTTCAGAGCCACCATCTTAGAAATTTTGATTATGCAGTATTGGTTCACAGGTTAATTGACATATCTCTTACAAAAGGTAATAAGGATCTCTCTGATGCATCTTTTAGACATTACTCTATTTTGATGCATATGGTCATGTACTTTGGATGTGAAAAGGGTATGTGGCTGAAAGAGTTGAAGATATAACAGTTTGATCATGAAGGTCAACCATTACCAATTCAGTTATGGACATTCATTTGGTATAGTAGGTTTGCCAGTGCTAATTATGCCTATTTCCAAGAGTACTTTGTGAAAGTTATTTTTAGGATGTTCAACCACTCATGTGACCGCTCCTTGTCAAGTGAGATTAAGGTATTTTTGAGGCCAAATGATAATGGTGGCCCAGATATAGTGAAGCATAATTGGGGAGACTGGTACTTTATTCAGATGCTAAAATAATAAGTGTCTATGGCTTTGAGGACACTCCATTCATCATACGTAGAACCGTGCTTGATAGACAAGCCTACTTGGAAATAGTGAGGCAACTAGATTATTTTGATATTATTAATTTGAGGTCCTATGAGAAGCAATGCTTCATGCTTGCAACATTGTGTTTCAATGATTTCACTGTGCTTTCCAAGGAGGGGTATGACTAGATATTGGGTGAGCTACTATATTTCAACATGAACATAGCCACACCAAGAAAGGATTTTGATTTAGAGGGCTTCATTGACAATGCTAAATGATCACATAAGTTGAGTGGGTACACCCACAAGCCCTGCCCTGAAGAAGATGTGATGAGGAAATTGGATGAGGCTAAGGCCATTAGAGCTATTCAAGAGTATAATATGAACATAGAGGCCATTTAAGAGAAATGCAAAGTATAGAAAGTCTTTCTTCTACTAGTGAGGGTTCATCTGATGATGAGGATCGGCCTCAAGAACTTAACATGGTTCCAATCTCTAGGGTTGATTCATATCAACAAATAAATAGATAATTAGAAGTTGGGGATTCTAAGTTAGATTGCAAACCACTGGCTTATAACCATTTTATTTCTGATGATCAATTTATTAAAACACATGAGTCTGAATCCTTTTATATCAATTAAAAGGAAAAAGTGGTGACATAAAATTTTGATAACATTACTGATAGTAATGAAGGACTTATTTTGGAGACCTTAAGAATGGATATCAACCAAGAAATGAAAACAATGACCCCTGAAAAGGGGAGGAAAATCTTGGGAGATGCGGGTATATTGATCTTTCCTGGATGGGATTTGAAGTCTACTTTGGTATTTGACAATTTTCTAAATAATAGTGGTGCAAAACACAAGTTGAGTCCATAAGGGGTAACTCAAGTATTCATTGGGTCAGGATACAATCCATATGAGCATGCACTTTGGGTTTGGGCTCTATATCCACCACACAAGAAGCCTCTAATCATGGATATTGAGAAAGCCTTCAGACATGTTATGACCTTCAAGGTGGGAGAGGCAGATCCTATAGCTTCTGTTGATTTGGGAATTAACATAGCCAAGTTGAATAAGGCTCAAACTCAGCTTATTATGAAGGAGAATTATGCTCTTAGGGCCAGGAGTGAGAGGTTTATTAGGGAAATTGAGCTCTTGAAGGATCAATTAAATGCAACAGGGCAGACACCCTTGTTAACACTAGGAGAAAGCTCATGGCCCAAGGATAAAAATAGTCAATTGAAAGAAGAAAACCAATAGTTAAGAAGTCAATTGACCAATGCTAAATTTGATGTTATATTAGTATTCATTCAAAAAAGGTTCAAAGCTATGATGACATGGATAGAAAAGTGCTGTGATAAATGCTCAAAAAACAATCTTGCTATCATAGAGTATGAGAGGTTGGATAACCAACTGGAAGAAGTAATTGATGTAGTTCAAGAAAGAAGTGACTCGGAGCTAGCTACTATCAAAGAAATTTAGGAATTAATAGAAGCTCACAATAGATTTGTAGAGAAACTCATGGGGGAATCAAGGTTTTTTGCCTTAGTTACAAGACATGGGATACCATCTCTTATAACTGAGGATGGGAGATTAAAGGATAAAATAGTATGGGTTCAGGAATGCCAGAAATATCTACGTGATGCAATGAAGGTGACTCAAAAGGGAGACCTGAACACAACCAATAACTATGTAGAAGAGATGTTTGTTGTAGAGAGCTTCATCAAAGGCATTAGTGAAGATTGTGATACCTATTTGAGCCAAAGATATGCTGACCACTTAACCAAAGTTCATTTATGTTTTATTAGACATCAAAGTATTTAGTTACCATATAATTAGTTCAATCTTAAAAGACTCTTTGAAGGGGCTTGACCCCTCACTTTGTTATAAGTAGTAATATGTTCATTTTCAAAAATCAATAGAAGACAATCTTTTTACTGTGCAAACTTTATTTCCAGTGAATGATCTAGGTGTTTTTAATTCAAATGTGTTAAAGGAAATATTTTATTCTAGATATCAATTCTCTTGTGATTATTACTTCAAGCAAGTAGTTGTTGTCTTAAATTTCCTTACAAAAAATTGTTCATTGTTGTAGCATTTAGGAAAACAAGACTCATTTGAGGCCTTCTTATCCTTATGATTCTTGTTTTGCTGGTCTTTTCAAGTAAAAGTTAAACTTAGTTAGACTAACTGTTGTGACAAGAAAATAGTGGATTAGTATTGGAGGTTGGAATAGTTGACAAATCCATTCCATTAGTGGATTTAAAAATTGTCTCACAGGAGTTATACATGAAATTCTAGGAATTAGTGACTATGTATCCCAAGAGGAGGGAAGGCATTGATTAGTCATCAAGTTACATTTAATCAATTCAAATATTTATATTTATATTTTTAGTTTGAAGATATAAGTAGGAAACAAAAATAGGAAGTAGGAATAGATAGAAGAAGTTAAAGAATTTCTATCTCAGAAACAGATTGCATTTTGAGATAAATAATTAAAATCAGAATACAGTAGAGAGGCACAATCTGCTATAAAAAAATCATCTTAGAGACTCAGTTGGTGAAGAGGTATACCCACCTAGGTCCTATAGAGCCTAAAGTGCAAGGAGTGAATAAACCTAAAGGATCACTCTGTCAGTTGGTCAAATCAATTGGAAGGTTTGAAGATAGGATTTGACATAATCTTAGAACTTTCCAATCTGTTGATTTGGGAACCAACAGATCCACTGGACTTCATAGTCTTATCTTGATATCCGGATTGATGAGTGGGTGTTGCTGCTCTGGGGGAGTAGTCAATGTGTGGTTCAATTGTTAATAATTGTTTGAGTGTGTGTATAAGGGGAAGAGATTATTTGAGAGGGAGAGAATAATGATTTGTATGTGTCTTTGGCATTGTTGTCAAAGGGGGAGAGATGCATATGAAAAATTGTCTTATCTATATGAGGTACAAAGCTATGTGTGGATGATCTCAGAGGGAGATTGCTGGAGTTGTTTTCTTTCTTTGCATTGATTATTTTTACATTCATATGTTGTCATCAATTCCAAAGGGGGAGATTGTTGGATATTAGAGTTGTTGGAATGTGTTGTTGTCATTGATGTCAACATATTCCTATGTTTCTTGTGCTTTGGTATTGTAGAGAATTGGTTTATTGCAGAGAGTTGGTTTGGTTACAGATGTGATGATGTGGATTAATGGGTTTTGAGATACTTATCTCTAGTTGATTCAGTATGAGTTTCAATGTTTTGGAAGGTGATTTGATCGAGTTATGTGATCTGGTGTGATGATTGGTTTTCTTGTTTTGCAGAGGTGATTTATGGATTGTATTTCTCTGGAATTAATTCTTTGCATTGTGCAGATTTTGGAGAGTGTTTGGGACATTCATGCATGTCCTCAGTTTGGATGGTTCATGATTTGGAACTTCACAAGCATATCTTTTGGTTTGTTGTTGGTGTTCTTGAGATTTGGTGATGGAATAATGATGATTCTTGTTATTCGAGTTGTTGTGGTTATTATAGAGGAATTCAAGTTGCTTGCTGATGTTCTTCAATTGTTTTCTATGTGTTTTGGTGGTCTGCATTTATCGTGGTGTGCGTTATTGAAGATTTTATTGATCCGGTGGTATTCTTCATATTATATGAGTTTCTGGCTGACCCAGTGGTTCTTGCGTGTTGTGGATGATCTTGGCATGATATTCAATGGTGTTGCATGCTCGAGGAATTGATTTGGGTCCATGCTATGTCCTTGCCAACATTGTATTGGTTCATATATGGATTTATATATCGTGTGATGTAATTTTATAATCAGGTCTTATGTGTTGAGCCGACCTTAAGGTTAAGGTTGATGATTTGTATAAATAAGTATTTTAATCATGTACGATGTGTGTTTGTAGTTGTGTGTATGATTTGTGACAGTATTGTATGTGTGAATAAGTGAATTGATCTTTCTGTAGTGTGGAGGAGAGAAGAGAAGTGTTGCAAGGCAAACCATGTGCTTAACCAAAACTATGATTAGACATTTGGAGATGCTATTCTTTCAGCTCATGTAATCTGGATTGTTGTCTGATCTTTGTAAGGCAGTGAGCCTTCCCATGGTTGTAGCCCTTTGTTGTTTTTGAGAAGTGAGTTCTAGGTAGTGTGCCTGAATGCATGTGTATTCCCCACTGTAATATTTACACATACTACTACAAAGTATCATCATATTATGGGTAGGTTACCACCATTGTTTTTCCCTTAACCAAGTTTTCCACATCAAAAATTTATGTGTTATTGATCTGGTGTTTACCTTTGGTGGTGTAGTCACTGGCGAGGAGGGACCTTGAGGAGATCAGTCCAAACCGGCTAGCAAGAGCAAACACAACAGAAACACATAGATATGATGGAGGCAATGCATAATAGATAGTTTTTATTTCATAAAAGTTAATTACATCCAACCGGTAACAACCGAGTTATAGCATACCGACACACAAGCCTGGTAGAATAGGTCACGCCGGGACCTTTAATCGAAAGATCTATTTTCTAAGCATAGTCTATCTATCTGATACTCTTCAATTCTCTGATTGATTACATTCTAAAGCATGATTACAAATATATATATCGATCCAAAGGATCTGGTCAGCCCAAAAAGGATCAAAACCTAAAGAACAAGACCTAACATGCAAAATGAACAAGGTTGGCCTCCACCAAGAGATTCCTCTAGAAAATCCAAAGGATGAAACATAGAAGGTAGACCACATGCCAAGAAACATCGAGATAAACATTCAAGGCTTCTCAAGATTCAGAATGGGTTCTGGTAGATCACTAGAATAGGTCTCAAGCAACTGGTAACAAAGAACGACTAACAAGAAACTATCAAGGAAACCTGTAGCGATATCTTGCTGGAAAGTGATCCAAATGAGATGCGGTTTGAAAGAAAGAAAAAATGATCAATTCTTCAAGTAGAATCCAACTCCATAGGAACCAGTGAGCCAAAATCGAGACACATAGAAAGGAAAACTAAAACTGCAAATAGAAAACAAAACAGAAAAGAAAATGTTTTTTTTTTGGTTGATGCAAGATTACTATGAATCGGGGATGCTCCTAGATTAGATATTAGGAGTTAATAAAAAAAGTGAGCCTCTCACTTTGCTGGGGTCAAAGGGAAACCAAGGTGGTCTACCTTTTCTTGAGAAATCCAATATGAATCTTCCACTAGTCTATTCTTCCACTTCACAAGATATTCTTTGTATTGACTACTTGGGGGTAATATGCCCAATCCTACTGTCTAAAATCTCTTCAATCTGATCTGGTTCCTTCTGGGGCAATTGTTTCTCCAAGTCTGCAATACTATCCTCACTAAATTTTGGTTCTTGGTACTCATGAAGATCTATAATGTTGAATATAGGTGATTTACTCAGACTATCTGGTAGCTCCACCTCATATGCATGTCCACAACTGAACTTTCTCAAGATCTTACAGGGTCCAAACTTCATCTGCAACTTATTATAAGTCCCAACCGAGAATCTCTCTTTTCTTACATAGACCATCACTTCATCGCCAACTTCAAATTCCTTATGTCTCCTCTTCTCATCTGCATTCTCCTTGTATTTTCTATTCATGTCTTCCAAATGTTGTCTAACCTAAATATGCAATGTTGCCATGTGATCTACAAATTCTTCTGCTTTTGAACTCTTCCGTTCTTCACTGCTAATGTCTCTCAATTCTACTATTCCTTTAGGATGCACTCTGGTAACAATTTGAAAAGGTGTTTTTCCAGTACTTCTATTCACTGAATTTTTATAGGCAAACTCTGCTTGTGCAAGGATCAAATCCCAATTTCTGGTTTTATCTCCCACTAGAAATCTCAACAAGTTTCCCAAACTCCGGTTAACTACTTCTATTTGTCCATCGGTCTGTGGATGAAAATTAGAACTGAACTTCAAATCTGTCTTCATCTTCTTCCAAACTGTTCTCCAAAAATAGCCAACAAACTTAGTGTCTCTGTCTAAAACTATGCTCTTAGGTAATCCATGCAATCTTACCACTTCCTTGAAAATTAGGTCTGCTATATGCAATGCATCTGATGTCTTCTTACAAGGTATGAAATGAGCCATCTTTGAAAATCTATCCACTACCACAAATATAGAATCATTCCCTCTCCGTGTCTTAGGTAAGCCAAGTATAAAATCCATGCTTATATCCTCCCAAGGTCTTATTGGTATTTTCAAAGGTTTATACAATCCCGCATTCTAACTACTACCTTTTGCAACTTGACAAACTCTACAAATATGCACATATCTCTTAACATCCTTATGAATCTAGGGCCAAAAGTACTGCTCACTCACCAATGCAACTATTTTATCAATGCCAAAATGTCCAGCTAAACCTCCACTATGCTTCTCTTTAATCAAGTTCTCTCTCATGGAACTTTTAGGCATCACAACTGAACTCCCTTAAATAACATCTCATCCTGAATGAAGTAATCCAACCATTTTCTCCTATCAACCATAACTAGTTCTCTATATGCTTTCCAAGGTTCTGCAAAATCTGGGTCTTCATCATACAAGGTCTTAAAATATTTAAAACCTAATACTGTCACTCTCATCTCTATCAACAAATTCCTTCTCCTACTCAATGCGTCAACAAATTTGTTTGATTTCCCACTTCTATGTTTCAATACAAAGGTGTAACTCTGCAAGAACTCTACCCATCTCATATGTTTCCGGTTCAACTTACTCTGACTGTTCAAATATTGTAAAGCTTGATGATCTGTATACAACACAAACTCCTTAGGCAACAAGTAATGTCTCCATTTCTTCAAGGCTTGAATTATGGCATAAAATTCCTGATCATATACTGAATATCTCTTTTGGGCATCATTCAATTTCTCACTAAAATATGCTATTGCTCTCCCTTCTTGACTCAAAACTGCTCCTATTGTTGTTCCACTTGCATCACAATCCACTTGAAATACCTTATTGAAATCCGGTAAAGCCAACATGGGCTACTTAGTCACTTTTTATTTCAACAACTCAAAACTTTTGTTTTCTCTGGTGGTCCACTTGAATTCCTTCCAATCTCCCCTCATGGTCTCAATCATAGGGTTACAAACTAAATTGAAATTTCTAATAAATTTCCAGTAAATACTAGCCAATCCATGAAATGATCTTACCTCTCCAATTCTTTCTACTGTAGGCCACTCAATAATGGCTTTCACTTTCTCATGTTCCATCTTCAAACCATCCTTAGAATTCACAAAGCCCAAATAGACTAGTTCATCCTTCATTAAAGTGCACTTCCTAATATTAATCAGTAAATTTTCTTCTCTCAAACTCTGCAAAACTTGTCTTAAATGCAACAAATGCTTCTCTTTTGTTTGACTGAAAATCAGAATGTCATCCAAGTACACAATAACATACTTACCCAAGAATTTCTTCAAAACCTCACTCATCAGCGTCATGAAAGTACTTGATGCATTAGTGAGTCCAAAAGGCATCACCAACCATTCGTATAATCCTTCATTTGTCTTAAATGTTGTCTTCCATTCATAACGTTCTCTGATCCTGATCTAATGATATCCACTCTTCAAATCTATCTTTGTAAAGTACTTTTCTCCACTCAAACAGTCCATTATGTCATCCATCCTAGGCAAGGGAAACCGGTATTTCACTATGATCTTGTTTATTGCTCTTGAATCGGTACACATCCTCCATTCTCTATTCTTCTTAGGTGCTAATACTTTTGGTACTGCACAAGGGCTTAGACTTTCCCTGATCAAACCTTTCTCCAATAGCTCCTGCACTTGTCTATTCAATTCTTCATTCTTTGTCGGTGTTAACCAGTGTGCAGCTTTGTTAGGAAAACTAGCTCTAGGGACTAAGTCCATGGAATGACTAATACTTCTAACAGGTGGAAATCCATCAGGTATATTATCTGAAATGATGTCCCTATACTCTATCAACAAATCTCTTATCTCTATCGAGTGTTC